>NC_058523.1:303293025-304001025 GCF_904849725.1 Hordeum vulgare subsp. vulgare
AGTTTTCCCATAGCTTATATTCAGTGATATAAATTATGGTAATAGTATAATACAGTAGGTATCATGTGGGAACAATTATGAATCTTGTCTTGACAATACCTAAGTGAAATATAATTATTTATTACACTAACCCATCTCCCGACGTTCCATTAAGTTTTCTGTGATTGAAGTTTTCAAGTTTTGGGTGAGATCCCGATATGAGTAGAATAAGGAGTGACAAGCACCTAAGCTTGGGGATTCCCAAGGCAAGCCCAAGGTAATATCCAAGAAAGACTCAAGCGCCTAAGCTTGGGGATTCCCAAGGCAAGCCCAAGGTAATATCCAAGAAAGACTCAAGCGCCTAAGCTTGGGGATGCCCCGGAAGGCATCCGCTCTTTCGTCTTCAACATTATCTGTATATCTTACTTGGAGCTATATTTTTATTCATCAAATAATATGAGTTTTTCTTGGAGCATCATTTTATTTTTTTTCTATATGTTATGTGTTATTTATAATCTTTTTTTCAATAAAAAGTTTCAATAATTGCATTAGCATGCTTTGATTGGTGCTGTCTAAAAACAGCAAGTGGTGTTGTAGTGTTTGAATTTTCATATTTTACTCGAACGTTAAAAGTTTCTGAAATTTTTACACAGTGATTTCATATAAATTTTATATAATTTCCTAAATTTTAATAATTGTTTGAGGTGCATAAGTACACTGTTTTCATAAATTGCTACAGACTGTTCTGTTTGGACAGATTGGTGTCATAGTTTTGTTATCTACTTATCCTATAGTTTCCATAGCCTATATTGATAGATATAAATTGTGGAAATAATAGTAAACTGTAGATGATATTTGCAAGTATTATGCAACTTTTCTTCACAGTACATAAAGAGTTGATTTATTATTATGTGCACTAACTTATCTCACGAGTTCTTTTCATGTTTTGTGTGGATCAAGTTTTTGAGAATAGGTGAAACCGGGATACGAGAGGATAGGACAAGATACAAAAGCTCAAGCTTGGGGATACCCAAGGCACCGCAAGTAAATATTTCAAGAACTCTCAAGCATCTAAGATTGGGGATGCTACGCATCCCACCTCTCTTCGTCAACTATCGGTTAGCCTATGTTGAGCCTAACTTTTTATTCATTCACATGATGCGTTCTATTCTTGGAGTACTATTATTATTTTGCTTGCCGCTTAAATAAAATACTCAGATATGAAAATCTTTATTAAGAGTGAGAGAGAAAGTCCTCACATAACTACTTAATTGTTTGACTACTCATTGATCTTCACTTATATGTTTTGGAGTAGTTTTGTCGTTTACTCTCGTGCTTCACTTATATCCTATGAGTAAATGGTTGAATGAATTGAATATCATAAATCTCAGATTATATTTGTTTTATATGCTTATCCCATCGGGATTAATGACTTCACATATAACAAGTATAGGTGGTAAAAATTATTGAAAGTTAGCAAAAAACACATTGGTCACTTGAACAATTTATCAAAGAATATTGAAGGAAGAGACATTTTACATATAAATATACTATCTTGGAAATATTCTATGATTGTGAATACCCATTAATTATTTTCAAACTTGACAAAATTAGTTGAAGTTGGACAAGGAAGACAACATTATAAGTTATGCTTGGGTATATTTGTATAGAAGTTATATTGTTATGGATCCTCCAACATGTGGTGCTTGCTTCCACCTCATACTAGCCAAAACTTCCGCACCAAGTAGAAATACTACTTGTGCATCCAAACCCTTGAACCCAAAGTTATTCAATATGAGTCCACCATACCTACCTATATGTGGTATTTACTTGCCGTTCCAAGTAAATTTGCATGTGCCAAACTCTAAACCTTCAAATAATATTATGTTTTGTATGCCTGAATTGCTCAATATAGTGACTAGGAGCTGTCAGTATCTTCCATGCTAGTTGAACTAATATCACGATATGTGTTGATTCACTATCATTCACGAGAAAGTGGTTGGTATTCGGGATGCCCAGTCTGTTGGGGAATGTTGCACGAAAACAAAAAAATTACTACGCACACGAAAGACCTATCATGGTGATGATCATCTACGAGAGGGGATATAGGATCCACATACCATAATAGATTGCTAATCGAGAAGCGTTAAGAAACACAATTCATGTAGTGGAATGTCCTCGCGATCCAAGCCGCAGCCGTCCCGCCATCCGTCCCGATCTAGCGCCGAACGGACGACACCTCCGGATTCAGCACACGTACAGCTCGACGTTGATCTCCGCCTTCTTGATCTAGCAAGAGGGGGCGGTGAGGTAGATGAGTTCTCCTGTAGCGTGACGGCGTGACGGCAATGGTGGTGGAGATATTCCAGAAAGGCTTCGCGTAAGCACCCCTAAAACTAGACTAGAGGAGAAACAGATCTAGAGAGAGGGCAACACCTGGCTGATTTCTATGTCTCAAAACCCTCAAAACCTCTAGTATATATATGAGGAGGGGAGACAAGGCAGACTTGGACCCTAATCCAAGTAGAAGGGGTCAGCCTAATCCTACAAGGAAGATTCCACCTTCCGAGAAGGGAGTTGGACTACTTTGGGAGGACTCCTCCTTCCTTTCCTTTTATAGGACTTTTGCCTTTTATCTCCACTCCTAGGTGCATGGGCTTTTGAGAGAGGTTTAGGCCAGCCCACCAGGGTCTGGTCCACCTCCTCTCACAGTCCATAAGGCTCTTGGGTCGTCACACCCCTCCCGGTAGTCCCCAGACACCCTCCCGGCACTCCCGGTACACTACCGATGAGCACGAAAGTTTTCCGGTGACCAAAATAGTACTTACTATATATCAATCTTTATCTCTGCACCATTCCGGAGCTCCTCGTGACATCCAGGATCTCATCTGGGACTCTGAACAACCTTTGTTCACCAAAACCTATAACTCAACTATACCAAAATGTCACCGAACCTTAAGTGTGCAGACCCTGCGGGTTCGAGAAGTATGTAGTCATGACCTGAGACAATCTCTGGTCCCAATAGTGGTACATAGATGCCCATATTGGCTCCTACATATTCTACGAAGAACTTTATCGGTTGAACCTCTATGTCAAGGATTCAGTTAATCCTGTATGCTGTTTCCTTTGTCCTTCGGTATGTTACTTGCCCGAGATTCGGTCGTCGGTATCTCAATACCTAGTTCAATATCGTTACCGGCAAGTCTCTTTACTCATTCCGCAATACAAGATCTCGTAGCTAACTCTTTAGCCACATTGTTTGCAAGGCTTATTGTGATGTTGTATTACCGAGTGGGCCCCGAGATACCTCTTCGTCACACGGAGTGACAAATTCCAGTCTTGATTGACGCCAACCCAACAGACACCTTCGGAGATACCTGTAGAGCACCTTTATAGTCACCCAGTTACGTTGTGATGTTTGATACACACAAGGTATTCCTTCGGTGTCCAGGATTTGCATGATCGCATGGACATAGGAACAAATACATTGACATGCAGAAAACAGTAGCAATAAACCGACACGATCATATGCTTCTCTTATAGTTTAGGTCATGTCCATCACATCATTCTCCTAATCATGTGATCCCGTTATAAAACGACATCTCATGTCTATGGCCAGGAAACCTTGACCATCTTTGATCAATGAGCTAGTCAACTAGAGGCTCACTAGGGACAGTGTGTTGTTTATGTATCCACACATGTATTTGAGTTTCCAATCAATACAATTCTAGCATGGATCATAAACGATTATCATGAACAAGAAAATATAGTAATAACCAATTTATTATTGCCTCTAGGGCATATTTGCAACAGTCTCCCACTTGCACTAGATTCAATAATCTAGTTCACATCACTATGTGATTGTAATGAATCTAAGACCGATACAATTATGGGGTTTCATCATATCTTGCTTGTGAGAGAGGTTTTTAGTTGACGGGTATGAATCTTTGAGATCCGTGTGTGCTTTACAAATCTCTATGCCATCCTATAGATGTTGCTATTACGCGCCATTTGGAGCTATTCCAAATAAATGCTCCACTGTACGAATCCGGTTTACCACTCATAGTTATCCGGATTAGTCTCAAAGCTTGCATTGACGTAACCCTTTATGAGGAATTCCATAATCACCTCCATAATCGAGAAAAAATCCATAGTCCACTAGTTACTAAGGATAAATTTGACCGTCGTTCAGTGATTCAATCCTGAATCACTCTTTGTACCCCTTGACAGACTCATGGCAAGGCACACATCAGGTGCGGTACACATCATGGCATACTTTAGAGCCTACAACTAAGGCATAGGGGACGACCTTCGTCCTTTCTCTTTCTTCTGCCGTGGTCGGGTCTTGAGTCTTACTCAATAGTCACACCTTACAACACAACCAAGAACTCTTTCTTTGACTGATCTATTTTGAACTCCCTCAAAACCTTGTCACGGTATGCATTCATTTGAAAGTTCTTGATGATCAATGTGCATGTAGCTCTATCGAGGTTTTCCTTTGAAAAACTCCTTTCAAACAACCCTTTATGCTTTCTAGAAATTCTACATTATTTATGATTAACAATATCTCAACCACATATAATATCAGAAATTCTATAGTGCTCCCACTCACTTCTTTGGAAATACAAGTTCCTCACAAACCTTATACAAACCCAAAAACTTTGATCATCTCATCAAAGCATATATTCCAACTCCGCGATGCTTGCTCCAGTCCGTAGAAGGATCGCTGGAGCTTGGATACTTGTTAGCATCCTTAGGATCGACAAAACCTTCTCGTTGTATCACATACAACCTTTCCTCAAGGAAACCGTCGAGGAAACAATGTTTTGACATCCCATCTACAAGATTTCATAGATAATGCAGCAAGTGCTAACATAATTCTAACAGACTTTTAGCATCGCTACGAGTGAGAAAGTCTCATCATAGTCAAGTCTTTGAACTTGTCGGAAACATCTTTGCGACAAGTCGAGCTTTCTTATTTGTGACTTTTCACCATCATCGCCCGTTTTACTTTTAAAGATTCATCTGACATAAAAGTTTTACGACCATCAAGTAGTTCTTCTGAAGTCTACACTTTGTTTTCATACATGGATCCTCTCTCGGATTTCATGGCCTCCAGCCATTTGTCGGAATCCAGTCCCACCATAATTTCTCCATAGTTCGTAGGTTCATTGTTGTCCAACAACATGACCTCCAAGACAAGGTTATTGTACCACTCTGGAGCAGTACGTGACCATGTCGACCTACTAGGTTTGTAGTAACTTGATCTGAAGCTTCATGATCACCATCATCAGCTTCCACTTCAATTGGTGTAGGAGCCACAGGAACAACTTCCTGCGCCCTAGTACACACTGGTTGAAGTGACGGTTTAATAACCTCATCAAGTTTCCTCCATCCTCCCACTCAATTCCCTCGAGAGAAACTTTCTCGAGAAAGGACCCTTTTCTAGAAACAATCTTTTTTTCTTCCAGATCTGAGATAGGAAGTATTCCCATCTATTTTGGGTATCCTATGAAGATGCACTTATCCGCTTTGGGTTCAAGCTTCTCAGGCTGAAATTTTTTCACATAAGTGTCACAACCCCAAACTTTTAAGAAACGACAACTTAGGTTTCTCCAAACCAAAATTCATATGGTTTCATCTCAACGGAATTATGTGGTGTCCTATTTAAAGTGAATGTGGTTGTCTCTAATGCATAACCCAAAAATGATAGTGGTAATTCGATAAGAGACATCATAGTATGCGCCATATCCAAGAGGGCGAGGCTACGACATTCGGACACACCATCACACTATGGTGTTCCACGTGGAATTAGTTGTGAAACATTTTCCACACTGTCTTAATTGTGTACCAAACTCGCAACTCAGATATTCATCTTTACGATCATATCGTAGACATTTTATCCTCTTGTCACGACGATCTTCAACTTCACTCTGAAATTACTTGAACCTTTGAATACTTCAGACGTGTGTTTCATCAAGAAAATATACTAGTATCTACTCAAGTCATTTGTGAAGTAAGAACATAACGATATCCACTACGTGCCTAAGCACTCATTGGACTGAATAAATCAAAAAATGTATTACTCACAATAAGTTAATTTCTTGTTCCATATCACTGGAAAACGAGGCCTTCGGTCATCTTGCCCATGTGGTATGATTTGCATGTCTCAAGTGATTCAAAATCAAGAGACTCCAAATGATCCATCTGCATGGAGTTTCTTCATGCTTTTATACCAATAGACATGGTTCGCATGTCTCAAACTTTTCAAAAACGAGTGAGTCCAAAGATCCATCAGCATGGAGCTTCTTCATGCGTTTTATACCAATATGACTCAAGTGGCAGTTCCACAAGTAAGTGGTACTATCATTACTACTTTATATATTTTGGCATCAATATTATGAACATGGGTATCACTAAGATTGAGATTCAATAAACCATTCATTTTAGGTGCAATTCCATTGAATGTATTATTCAAATAAACAGAGTAACCATTATTCTCTTTAAATGAATAAATGTATTGCGATAAACACAATCTAATCATCTCTATGCTCAACGCAAAAACCAAATAACAATTATTCAGGTTTAACACTAATCCTGATGGTAGAGGGAGCGCGCGATGTTTGATCACATCAACCTGGGAAAGACCTCTAACACATATCATCACCCCGCCTTTAGCTAGTCTCCGTTTATTCCGTAGCTTTTATTTCGAGTTACTAACACGTAGTAACCAAATCGGTATCTAATACCCTGGTGCTATTAGGAGTACTAGTAAAGAACGCATCAATATCATGTATATCCAATATACTTTGTCGACTTTGCCATCCTTCTCATATACGAAGTATCTAGGGTAGTTCCTCTTCAGTGGCTGTTCCCCTCATTACAGAAGAACTTAGTCTCGGGATTGGGTTCAACCTTGGGTCTCGTCACTAGAGCAACAACTGGTTTGGCATTTCATGAAGTATCCCTTCTTGCCCTTGCCCTTCTTGAAACTAGTGGTTTTACTAACCATGAACAATTGATGCTCCTTTTGATTTCTACTTTCGCGCTGTCAACATCACGAATAGCTCAAGGATCATCATATCTATCCCTGATATGTTATAGTTCATCACGAAGTTGTAGTATCTTGGTGGTAGTGACTTTGGAGAACCATCACTATCTCATGTGGAAGATTAACTCCCACTCGATTCAAGCGATTGTAGCACTAAGAAAATCTGATTACATGCTCAACGATTGAGCTTTTCTCCCTTACTTTGTAGACAAATAATCTTGTCGGAGGTCTCATACCTATCAACAAGGGCACGAGTCTGAAATCCCAATTTCATCCCATGGAACATCTCATATGTCCCGCGACGTTCGAAACGTCTTCAATGCCTCAATTCTAAGTCGTTTAAGCATTATGCACTGAACTATCATGTAGTCATCAAAAACGTGTATGTCCGATCTTCGCAACATTTACACACGACGCTCGGGGTTTAGCATATCGAGTGGTGCATTAAGGACATAAGCCTTCTGTGCAACAATGAGGACAATCCTCAGTTTACAGACCTAGTCCGCATAATTGCTACTATCATCTTTCAACTAAATTTTCTCTAGGAACATATTAAAGATGGTAGAGCTACAACGCAAGCTACATCATAATTTATAAAGACCTTTTTACTTTGTTCAAGATAATGAGTTCAATTGATCATATTACTTAAGAACTCCTGCTCAAATTGACATCCCTCTAGTAATTCGAGTGAGGCATGATCCAAATTCACTAACTCAAGTCCGATCATCACGTGAGTTCAGTTTCGCTTCAATGGTGAACATCTCCTTGTTGATCATACAACTATATGATTCACGCTCGACCTTTCGGTCTCTTGTGTTCTTAGACCATGTCTGTATATGCTAGGCTCGTCAAGTTTAATCCGAGTGTTCCGCGTGTGCAACTGTTTTGCACCCGTTGTATGTGAACGTTGAGTCTATCACACCCGATCATCACTTGGTGTCTCGAAACGATGAACTGTCGCAACAGTGCCCAGTCTGGGAGAACACAATCTTATCTTGAAATTTTAGCGAGGGATAACCTTATAATTCTATCGTCGTCCTAATCAAAACAACGTGCTTAAAAGGATTAGCATCACATGCAAATCATAAGTAACATGATATGGCCATGAACTTGTGCTTCTTGATCTCCATCATCAAAGCACATGCATGAGCTCCATCGTCACCGGTTCCACACCATGGTCTCCACCATCGTGCTGCCATTGAGGTTGTCGCGCTATCTGTGTTGTTACTACTAAAGCTACTGCCTAGCGATATAGCAAGAGCATCTGCAAGCGCAAAATAAATTTAAAGACAACACTATGGCTCCTACCGGTGGCCGTAGCATCGATGTGCAAGTCGATATTTAACTATCACAACATGATCATCTCATTGGGCATATCACATCACAAGCATACCATGCAAAAACAAGTTAGACGTCCTCTAATATGTTGTTGCAAATTTTACGTAGCTGCAATGGGTATCTAGTATGATCGCATCTTACTTATGCAAAGCCACATCGGTGATATGAAAATTGCTATTTAACCTTATACAAGGACCTCCTCGGTCAAATCCGATTCAACTAAAGTTGAAGAAACACACACCCACCAGTCATCTTTATGCAACAAGTTGCATGACAGTCGATGAAACCGGTCTCTCGTAAGCGTACGAGTAATGTTCGTCCAGGCCGCTCCTTAATCCAACAATACCGCCGAATCAATAAAAGACTAAGGAGAGCACCAAATTGAATACCAACGCCCACAAACTCTTTTGTGTTCTACTCGAGATGTCATCTACGCATGAACCTGGCTCATGATGCCACTCTTGGGGAACGTTGCATGAAAACAAAAAATTTCCTACGCACACGAAAGACCTATCATGGCGATGATCATCTAATAGAGGGGAGATCAGATCCACATACCCTTGTAGATAGCTAAGCAGGAAGCTTTCAGAAACGCGGTTGATGTAGTGGAACATCTTCGCGATCCAAATTGCAACCGTCCCACGATCCGTCCCGATTTAGCGCCGAACGGACGACACCTCCGCGTTCAGCACACGTACAGCTCGACGATGATCTCCGCCTTCTTGATCCAGCAAGAGAGGGAGGAGAGGTAGATGAGTTCTCCGGCAGCGCGACGGCATGAGGGTGATGGTGGTGGAGCTATTCCAGCACGACTTCACCTAAGCACCGCCGAAACTAGACTAGAGGAGAAACAAATCTAGAGAGAGGGCAACACGTGGCTGATTTCTATGTCTGAAAACCCTCAAAACCTCTACTATATATAGGAGGAGGGGAGAGGCGGAAGCCTTGGCCCCTACTCCATGGAGAAGGGATCGTCGAATCTTACAAGGAAGAGTCCACCTTCCCACAAGGGAGTTGGACTACTTTGGGAGGACTCCTCCTTCCTTTTCCTTTTAAAGGACTTTTGCCTTTTATCTCCACTTCTAGCCGCATGGGATTTTGAGAGAGGCTTCGGCCAGCCCACCATGACTTCCATACCATTCCGGAGCTCCTCGTGACATCCAGGATCTCATCCGGGACTCCCAACAACCTTTGGTCACTAAAACCTATAACTCAACTATACCGAAACGTCACTGAACCTTAAGTGTGCAGACCCTGTGGGTTCGAGAACTATGTAGACATGAACTGAGACACTCTCTGATCAATAACCAATAGCGGGACCTAGATGCCCATATTGGATCCTACATATTCTACGAAGATCTTTATCGGTTAAACCTCTATGTCAAGGACTCACTTAATCCCGTATATTGTTCCCTTTGTCCTTCGGTATGTTACTTGCCCGAGATTCGATCGTCGGTATCTCTATACCTAGTCTAATCTCATTACCGGCAACTCTCTTTAGTCGTTTAGTAATATAAGATTCCGTGGATAATTATTTAGCCACATTGCTTGCAAGGCTTATTGTGATGTTGTATTACCCAGTTACGTTGCGACGTTTGATACACAGAAGGTATTCCTCCGGTGTCCGGGAGTTGCATGATCTCATAGTCATAGGAACACACACATTGACATGCAGAAAATAGTAGCAATAAACTGCCACGATCATATGCTACGTTTATAGTTTGGGTCATGTCCATCACATCATTCTCCTAATGATGTGATCCCTTTATCAAACGACATCTCATGTCTATGGCCAGGAAACCTTGACCATCTATGATCAACGAGCTAGTCAACTAGAGCCTCACTAGGAACAGTGTGTTGTCTATGTATCCACACATGTATTTGAGTTTCCAATCAATACAATTCTAGCATGGATAATGAATGATTATCATGAACAAGGAAATACAATAATAACCACTTTATTATTGCCTCTAGGGTATATTGCCAACATTGTCCCATGCTCGAAAAATTCAAATCAAAATATAATGAAACAAAACTCCCCCAAGATTGTTGTTTGTATGGACGGTACCCATAGATTTGGCTCGCCGTGTAGTGTGATTGATTGGTGGAGGGGAGTAAAAACTTTATCATTATGTTTGGGAAATGCCTATAATGTATCTAGCATCGAAGATACTGAGATCTCTTGACTTTTATGTTAACAATGAAAGCATACCACTCAAAATTATTATTCATCTCTGCTTTAAAAGCTCGAGCTCTGGCACCTTTGCAAATCAATACTTCCCTCTAGGAAGGGCCTATCTTTTACTTTCTAGTACTTATCGTTATGCAAGAGTCATGGTGGTCTTCACCAGTTCCTGTATTTCGCCTTTTTCTCTTGGCAAGCGTCATGTGTTGGGGAATGATCTAGACGTACATATCCATAAAAATATGTTTGATCATGAATTATTATTGTTGACAATTATCTATATGATAAATAAGTTGGGAAGCAAAACATTAAGGCCCTAACTTTCTTTGTGTTCGATGTATGCTATTTGTTCTTAAAATATGCTTTGAGTATCAATAATCATGGAAGATTATATGATAGTTGAGTATGTGGAATTTGCTAAATCAAAGCTCTTACATAGACCCTTCCTGAAAATAAGATGAACTGCAATTGTTCGATGACTAGGATTATTGTTTACTAGTTTTCAAGAAACTTTTTGGTCTATACTTTAACATGTGAATAAATTGATACTTGATCATGAGAATTTTTATGATATGAGTGATGACCCACAAGTATAGGGGATCAATCGTAGTCCTTTCGATAAGTAAGAGTGTCGAACCCAACGAGGACAAGAAGGCTGTGATAAACAGTTTTCAGCAAGGTAATAACTGCAAGCACTGAAAGTAGCGGTAACAAGTGATGGTGTAGTGAGGTGAAACGTAGCAAGTGAAAAGTAACAAGTAACAAGTAGTAGCAACGGTGCAGCAAAGTGGCCCAATCCCTTTTGTAGCAAGGGACAAGCCTGAACAAAGTGTTATAAGAGGAAAAACGCTCCCGAGGAGACACGGGAATTTCTGTCATGCTAGTTTCATCATGTTCATATGATTCGCGTTCGTTACTTTGATAGTTTGATATGTGGGTGGACCGGCACTTGGGTACTGCCCTTACTTGGACAAGCATCGCACTTATGATTAACCCCACTGGCAAGCATCCGCAACTACGAAAAAAGAATTAAGACAAAGTCTAACCATAGCATTAAACTAGTGGATCCAAATCAGCCCGTTACGAAGCAACGCATGGACTGGGGTTTAAGCTTCTATCACTCTAGCAACCGATCATCTACTTACTACTCCCCAATTCCTTCCTCTAGTCCTAAACATGGTGAAGTGTTATGTATTCGACGTTCAAATAACACCACTAGAGGAAAAGACAACATACTACATATCAAAATACCGAACGAATACCAAATTCACATGAATATTATCAGCATGACTAATCCCATGTCCTCAGGAACAAAAGTAACAACTCACAAAGCATAATCATAATCATGATCAGAGGTGTAATGAGTAGCATCAAGGATCTGAACATAAACTCTTCCACCAAGTAATCCAACTAGCATCAACTACAAAGAGTAATCAACACTACGAGCAACCTTACAAGTACCAATCGGAGTCGCGAGACGGAAATTGGTTACAAGAGATGAACTAGGGTTTGGAGAGGAGATGGTGCTGATGAAGATGTTGATGCAGATGACTCCCCTCCGACGAGAGGAGTGTTGGTGATGACGATGGCGACGATTTCCCCCTCCGCGAGGGAAGTTTCCCCGGCAGGATCATCCTGCAGGAGCTCTAGATTGGTTCTGCTCAAGTTCCGCCTCGTGGCGGCGGAGAATCCACGAAAAAGCGCCACCATAATTTTTTCTCGGACGAAACCCTTCATATAGCAAAAGAGGGGGGCCAGTGGGCCACCAGGGTGCCCACAAGCCCTGTTGCCGCGGCCAGGGGGGTAGGCTTGCTCCCCTCTCACACTTCTTTCGCCCATTAATTTTTATATATTCCCAAAAAATTCCACGTTGATTTTCAGGGAATTTGGAGTTGCGTAGAATAGAGGACTCAGACTTGCTGCTTTTCCAGTCTAGAATTCCAGCTGCCGGTAGTCTCCCTCTTCAAATAAACCTTGCAAAATAAGATAGAAAAGGCATAAGTATGGTACCACAAAGTATAATAACAGTCCATAAAGCGATAAATATCAACATGAAAGCATGATGCAAAATGGATGTATCAACTCCCCCAAGCTTAGACCTCGCTTGTCCTCAAGCAAAAACCAAGATCCATAACATGTCCACATGTTTAGGGATGAAGGTGTGGATAAAACATAATACAGACATGAGGGCATCATGATCACACATAGAACAGCAATACATCATAAAGATTCTTATGGGAAAGTAACAATTCCTTCACAAAGCAAAGTATGAAACAAAAACCTTACTGAGAGGTAGCCAACAACAGTCCATAGTCATTAAAGCAATTGCAATTTATCATATCATCAGAAGGAGTCAAATAAGAGCTTGTAAAGAAAATCCACATACTCAATCATCTCTTTTATTTCCACAACTGTTACAACTCACGTGGTACTCATGGTAGCAAAGTTTCAGTTGGACACAGAGAAAGATAGGGGCTTATAGATTTTCCTCCCAACCATTTACCTCAAGGGTAAAGTCAACAATCATAAAGCATAAGTACTCATATCCAAGTTGATATATGAATATAGATCTTTCCCAAGCATATGACGTTCACCAAGAAAAAGGCTAAATAAGAAATTGGTGAAGATCACCATGACTCTTACAAGGGGAAAAAGTAAAGGTACAAGATAGGCCCTTCGTAGAGGGAAGCAGAGGTTGTCATGCGCTTTTGAGGTTTGGATGCGTGTCCTCTTAGTGCATAGGAATGTCACTTTATATTGCCTCCTATGATAAAGAACTTTATTATGGAGTCTCTCGCTTTTATGTATTCATCATCATTGGTTCGTACAAAGCTTATTTTCCACACACTAATAGATCATACATATTAGAGAGCAATTTTTATTGCTTGCACGGATGACAACTTACTTGAGGGATCTTATCCAATCCATAGGTAGGTATGGTGGACACTCATGGCAAAACTGGGTTGAAGGCTTATGGATGCACAAGTAGTATCTCTACTTGGTGAAGGAGTTTTGGCTAATATGAGGTGGAAGCAATCGTCACATGCTAAGGGATCTCTAATCATATAACATTGTTTGGAACCAAGCAAACACAATTCATTATGTTGTCTTCCTTGTCCAACATCTACTTCTAAGGATGTAATAGTTTGGTGAATGCTCACAATTGTAGAAAGTGTCTAAGATGATATATTTATATGTGAACCTCTCTTTCCTTATTACTTCTTATTAATTGCAACAATGACTGAGGTCTATGTTGGTCTATTCTCAACATGTTTAAATCATCATACTTGTTATATGTGAAGCTATCACTTTCCATAAGATCATCTCATGATCTTTCATGCTATCGTTATTTTCATACTTTTGATCACGACACAAAACAAATCCCCGGACTAAGATACTCTTTATTATATAGCTCGCAAGCTCAAATACATCGGGGGAGACACAAGCCAAAAGACTCAAACTAAACACTAAAGACTTATTCCACTAAGAGAAGAAATAAAAACTGAAAAGGAAATAACTAAAACAAAGGTAAAAGCAAAAGATATAAAGGTGATACGATACCAGGGCAACTCCCCCAAGTTTGGCATAAGCCAAGGGAGTTTCTCATACCAGTGCTTAGTTGTCTTCCTTTGGTGGTGATGGTGGTGAATTTGCAACATGAGTTTGATCCTTCATCTTGCAAGGCATAGGTGCTCCATCATGGCAGGATGAACGAGTCCCCGGAATCCTCAAATCTGCAGCCAACCGTATTGATTTAAATCTATACTCATACTCAAAGTTTTAGTTCTGTGGGTCATAGATCTGGCCCTGGAGTTGATCAACCCTGTCATAGTGCCTGGAGAGGTGCTTCCCAATGTCAGTGGCATCCATCTTGTGATTGTTGGTGAACTCCGTGATCATCATGTGGTTGGCGTTGAGTCCACGCTCCACCATCCCTTGGCACTTGAAGACTTGTTGCTCCACTGCTTCGAGCCTCGTCTCCATGCTTCTGGTCTTCTTAGGCCCCTCAACATCGTGGATGTGCAACATCCTCTCGCTCATCTTGATAGATTGGGAGTGCTGCAATACTTCCATGAGGTAGGGATTGATGACCTTCTCGAAGATATTGTCCTTAGGAACTTTTGGGGAAATCATGGCGATCTAGATCTGCAACAGAAACAGGCTCGAAAGGAAAACACAGGAAAACTGCGCGATACGGAGATCAAAACCCTCGGGCGTATATATAATGATTTTTTCTAGACCAGAAGGAGTGCTCCGCAAGAAAAACGGAGACTGGGAGGCACACGTGGTGCCCACAAGCCCTGTTGCCGCGGCCAGGGGGAGGCCGCGGCAACCAAGCTTGCGGCCAGGGGGAGGCCGCGGCCGCCCCGTGCGCTCTCCGGACTGCTTTTTATTTTTCTAATTTTCCATAAATTGCCAAACAGAGAAAATTTCCTATTGGAAAAGTTTTGGAGTCCAATTACTTACTGAAACACATACCTGTTCGCTTTCAGGGTCTGAAACAGGCTGATAAACATCCCTTATGTACTCCTCTGGAGTTATGATATTGATGATATTGGTCTCAACATTTATGGGAGTACCAGAGATATAATGCTTGATTCTTTGCCCATTTACCATTCTAGGAAAATTACCTTCCGTGTTATTGATTTTGATAGCACCGGAATGATATACTTCCTCGACAACGTAGGGATCTTCCCATTTAGAGAGAAGCTTGCCTGCGAAGAATCTTCAGCGAGAATTGTATAGCAGGACATAATCACCTACATTGAACACTCGTTTTTGTATTCTTTTATCGTGCCATCTCTTAACCTTTTCCTTGAACAACTTGGCATTCTCATATGCCTCGGCCCTCCATTCATCTAATGAGCTGATATCAAACAACCGCTTCTCACCGGCAAGTTTGGAATCGAAGTTGAGCTCTCTTATTGCCCAATAAGCTTTGTGTTCTAGCTCAAGAGGTAAATGACAGGCCTTACTATAAACCATTTTATACGGCGACATGCCCATGGGATTCTTATAAGCAGTCCTATAAGCTCATAGTGCATCGTCAAGTTTGCTAGACCAATTCTTTCGAGATCTATCGACGGTCTTTTGTAAGATCAATTTGATCTCCCTATTACTCAACTCCACTTGACCACTAGACTGAGGATGATAAGGAGATGCAACTCTATGGTTGACATCATACTTACCGAGCATCTTGCGGAAAACACCATGAATGAAGTGTGAACCGCCATTAGTCGTCAGATATCTAGGGACTCCGAATCTTGGGAAAATGACTTCTTTAAGCATCTTAATAGAGGCGTGGTGTTCTGCATTTCTAGTGGGGATAGCTTCTACCCACTTAGTGACGTAATCCACAGCAACTCAGATGTGAGTATACCCATTGGAACTAAAAAAAGGTCCCATATAATCAAAGCCCCAAACATCAAATGGTTCAATGACAAGTGAATAGTTCATAGCATTTCCTGACGCTTACTGATGTTCCCTATTCTTTGGCATTTGTCACAGGACAAGAGAAACTTACGTACATCCTTGAAGAGAGTGGGCCAATAGAAACCTGATTGCAATACCTTATGAGAAGTTCTGTCTCCAGCATTGTGTCCTCCGTAGGCTTCGGAATGACACTTCTGCAGGATATGTCCCTGTTCATGTTCAGTCACACAACGTCTAATAACACCATCTAATCCTTCCTTATAAAGGTGAGGATCATCCCAAAAGTAGTGTCTCAAATCAAAGAAGAATTTCTTCTTTTGCTGGTAGGTGAAACTGGGTGGTATGTATTTGGCTACGATATAGTTTGCGTAATCAGCATACCACGGTGCACTATGTGAAGTGCGGATGACATTCAATTGCTCATTAGGAAAGCTGTCATCAATAGGTCGTGAGTCATCAAGGACATTCTCTAGCCTAGACAAGTTATCTGCTACAGGGTTATCAGCACCCTTTCGGTCAACAACGTGCAAATCAAATTCCTGTAGGAGGAGAACCCATCTGATTAGCCTAGGCTTAGCGTCCTTCTTCTCCATAAGGTACTTAATAGCAGCATGATGAGAGTGAATAGTGACTTTGGAGTCAACTATATAAGATCTGAACTTTTCACATGCAAACATGACTACTAAAAACTCCTTCTCCGTAGTGGCATAGTTTCTTTGGGCACTGTCTAGAGTTTTACTAGCGTAGTGAATGACATTCAACTTCTTGTCAACTCTTTGTCCTAGAACAGCACCAACAGCATAATCACTAGCATCGCACATGATTTTAAAGGGCAAGTTCCAGTGAAGTGGTTGAACAATAGGTGCGGTTATCAAAGCCTTCTTAAGTATTTCGAAGGCTTCCTCACAATCCTCATAAAAAACAAAAGGAACATCCTTTTGTAAGAGGTTCGTAAGAGGCCTAGAAATCTGAGAGAAGTCTTTAATGAACCTTCTATAGAAACCAGCATGACCTAGGAAACTTCGTATGCCTCTGATATCCGTGGGGCAAGGCATTTTCTCAATTGCATCAACCTTAGCCTTATCAACTTCAATGCCTCTTTCAAAGATTTTGTGTCCTAAGACGATACCTTCATTAACCATAAAGTGGCACTTCTCCCAATTCAAGACGAGGTTGGTTTCTTTGCATCTCTGTAAGACTCGATCAAGGTTGCTGAGGCAATCATCAAAGGAAGAACCGTAAACGGAGAAATCATCCATGAAAACCTCAACAATCGTTTCACAAAAGTCGGAGAATATTGCCATCATACATCCTTGAAAGGTGCCACGTGCATTGCACAAGCCAAAAGGCATACGTCTATAAGCAAAGGTACCGAAGGGGCAGGTGAAAGTGCTTTTCTCCTGATTAGATTGTGCAACAGGTATTTGCAAGAAACCTCAATAACCGTCTAGAAAGCAGAAGTGTGTGTGTTTAGATAGCCTTTCAAGCATTTGGTCGATAAACGACAAAGGATAATGGTCTTTCCTGGTTGCCTTGTTCAGTTTTCGGAAGTCTATCACCATCCTATAGCCATTAATAATCCTTTGTGGGATTAGTTCATTCTTATCATTAGGAACGACGGTGATACCTCCCTTCTTAGGTACACAATGTACTGGACTTACCCAATCACTATGAGCAATAGGATAAATGATTCCTGCTTCCAGAAGCTTTAATATTTCTTTTCTCACGACCTCTTTCATCCTCGGATTTAATCTTCGTTGATGATCAGCAACTAGTTTAGAATCAGGATCGGATTTAATCTTGTGCTAACATAGAGTGGGACTAATACCCTTATGATCATCAAGAGTATATCCCATAGCAGCACGGTGCTTCCTCAAAGTTTTTAATAACTTCTTCTCTTCGTGATTCGAGAGCTGAGCACTAATAATAACAGGATATATCTCCTTCTCATCAAGATAGGCATACTTAAGAGTATCTGGTAACTGTTTTAGCTCAAACACAGGATCACCCTTTGGTGGGGGAGGATCCCCAAGTAGTTCAACAAGTAGATTATTCTTGAGAATAGGATATTGTTCTAAGACAATTTTATCTATCTCATCTCTCTCATCCATGTGCATATCATTTTCATGCTCAAGCAGATATTGCTCTAAAGGATCCGTAGGAGGTATGGCAATAGAGGCAAGAGAAATGATTTCATCCCTACCAGACGACTCTTTTTCATGAGGTTGTCTTCCAAACTTGGAGTAGTTAAATTCATGAGACACACCCTCGAAACTAACAGTGACAGTCTATTTAACGCAATCAATATGAGCATTGACAATGTTGAGAAAGGGTCTACCAAATATGATGGGACAAAAGCTATCTTGTGCAGTAGCAAGGACGAGGATATCAGTAGGATACTTCGTCTTACCACACAGGACTTCTACGTCTCTCACAATTCCCATAGGGCAGATAGTGTCTCTACTAGCTAGCGTAATAGTGACATCAACGGGTTGTAACTCAGCAGGTGCAATCTCATCTTTGATTTCATCATATAGGGACCGGGGTCTTGCACTAACACTAGCACCCATATCACATAAACCACGATAACAGTGATCTCCTATCTTGACAGAAACAACGGCGTAGGCCAACTACAGGTCCATATTTGTCTTTCTCGTGAGGTTTAGCAAATCTAGTGGAGTCCTCGCAGAATTTGATAACATGCCCGTCTATGTCTTCGGCTAAGAGATCTTTGATAAAAGCAACACTAGGTTCAACTCTAATTTCCTCAGGGGGTGCAAGTGGTCTAATGTAACCCCTATGTATCACAGTTGGAGCTTTAGAATAATCCTTTTTCCTAGCAGGGTAAGGTGGTTTCAGCGTAGGCACAAGGAACAATAGGATCACTAAAGGCAATGACTTTCTCTTCAACTAGATTGGGTTTTACTATGTTGACTTCTATAGGAGGATGATACTTAAACCACTTCTCTTTGGGAAGATCAACATGAGCAGCAAAAGATTCACATAGAGAAGCTACTATCTCAGATTCAAGTCCATTCTTAGCGCTAAAATTTCTAGAAGTGTTTGCTTGAACAAAAGATTTAACGCAATCAATTTGGAAATTCATACCTGACTCCTTACCTTCTTCAAGCTCCCAATCTTCAGAGTTACGTCTGATTCTTTCCAATAAATTCCACTTGTGGTCAATATCCTTCTTCATAAAAGAACCGCTACAAGAAGTGTCAAGCATGGTACGATCTTCGTGACAAAGCCGAGTATAAAAGTTTTGAGTGATAATTTCTCTCGAGAGCTCATGATTGGGGCATGAATATAGCATTGATTTAAGCCTCCCCCAAGCTTGACCTATGCTTTCCCTGTGACGAGGCCAAAAGTTCTAAATATAATTCCGATCACGATGTACTAAATGCATATGATCAAACTTTTGATGAAATTCCAATTTCAACCGATTGTAGTCCCATGATCCAGTATCATCACATAGCCTATACCATGTCAACGCCTTATCCTTCAAAGATAAAGGAAAGAATTTATTCTTTACCTCATCCTCGGGCAAACCTGCAAGCTTAAATAAACCACAAACTTCATCTACATAGATCAGATGCAAGTCTGGATATGATGATCCATCTCCTGTAAAAGGAATAGCCAGCAGTTTCTCAAGCATACCCGAAGGGATTTCATAAAAGAAATTTTCAGTGGGTACCTCAGGTTGAGGAGAAACGCCTCGTGCTTCCGTTCGTGGTGAAGATACCCCGAACAAATTCCTCAAAGGAACAGTCTCCATAGTGACAAGTGACAATAAATTTCAGCACAGTATATAAATGTTTCCTTACCAAGTTCCACTTACCAAAGGCGCTTCACTCTCCGGCAACGACGCCAGAAAAGAGTCTTGATAATCCACAAGTATAGGGGATCAATTGTAGTCCTTTCGATAAGTAAGAGTGTTGAACCCAACAAGGAGAAGAAGGCTGTGATAAACGGTTTTCAGCAAGGTAATAACTACAAGCACTGAAAGTAGCGGTAACAAGTGATGGTGTAGTGAGGTGAAACGTAGCAAGCGAAAAGTAACAAGTAACAAGTAGTAGCAACGGTGCAGAAAAGTGGCCCAATCCCTTTTGTAGAAAGGGACAAGCCTGAACAAAGTCTTATAAGAGGAAAAACGCTCCCGAGGACACACGGGAATTTCTGTCATGCTAGTTTCATCATGTTCATATGATTCCCGTTCGTTACTTTGATAGTTTGATATGTGGGTGGACCGGCGCTTGGGTACTGCCCTTACTTGGACAAGCACCCCACTTATGATTAACCCCTCTCGCAAGCATCCGCAACTACGAAAGAAGAATTAAGACAACGTCTAACCATAGCATTAAACTAGTGGATCCAAATTAACCCCTTACGAAGCAACGCATAGACTGGGGTTTAAGCTTCTGTCGCTCTAGCAACCCATCATCTACTTACTACTCCCCAATGCCTTCCTCTAGGCCCAAAGATGGTGAAGTGTTATGTAGTCGACATTCACATAACACCACTAGAGGAAAATACAACATACATCATATCAAATTACCGAACGAATACCAAATTCACATGAATATTATCAGCATGACTTATCCCCATGTCCTCAGAAACAAAAGTAACTACTCACAAAGAATAATCATAATCATGATAAGAGGTGTAATGAGTAGCATGAAGGATCTGAACATAAACTCTTCCACCAAGTAATCCAACTAGCATCAACTACAAAGAGTAATCAACACTACTAGCAACCTTACAAGTACCAATCGGAGTCGCTAGACGGAGATTGGTTACAAGAGATGAACTAGGGTTTGGAGAGGAGATGGTGCTGGTGAAGATGTTGATGGAGATGACTCCCCTCCGACGAGAGGAGTGTTGGTGATGACGATGGCGACGATTTCCCCCTCCGGGAGGGAAGTTTCCCCGGCAGGATCGTCCTGCGGGAGCTCTAGATTGGTTCTGCTCAAATTCCATCTCGTGGCGGCGGAGAATCCACGAAAAAGCTCCACCCTGATTTTTCTCGGACGAAACCCTTCATATAGCAAAAGAGGGGGTGCCAGTGGGCCACCAGGGTGCCCACAAGCCCTGTTGCCGCGGCCAGGGGGTAGGCCGCGGCAACCAGGCTTGTGGGCTCCTGGCACGGCCCCTGTGACACTTCTTTCGCCAAGTATTTTTTATATATTCCCAAAAAAATCCACGTTGATTTTCAGGGCATTTGGAGTTGCGCAGAATAGAGGACTCAGACTTGCTCCTTTTCCTGTCCAGAATTCCAGCTGCCGGTATTCTTCCTCTTCAAATAAACCTTGAAAAATAAGAGAGAAAAGGCATAAGTATTGTACCACAAAGTATAATAACAGTCCATAAAGCGATAAATATCAACATGAAAGCATGATGCAACATGGACGTATCAATGAGCTACTGTTTATTGTTTATATTGATGCTAAAAAAGTGATTGGAAGTATCATTGATCAAACTTGTGCACTTGCTAGCATTCACACTTCATAAATTATTTCTTTTATCATTTACCTACTCGAGGACGAGCATGAATTAAGCTTGGGGATGCTGATACGTCTCCAACGTATCTGTAATTTATGAAGTATTCATGCCATGTTTACAATAATTTTATATGATTTTGGTATGATTCTATTAGAACTAACCCGGACCGACGTTGTTTTCAGCAGAACTACCGTGGTGTTTTTTGTGTGCAGAAATAATAGTTCTTGGAATGAGCTGAAAATTTACGGAGAATATTTTTGGAAAATATAAAAAATACTTGTGAACTAATCAACTGGAGGGGGTCCACCACTTGGCCACAACCAGGGGCGCGCCCCCTGTCTTGTGGGCCCATCGGGCACCGCCTTGACGTGAGACCGACGCCAAAATGTCCTATAAATAAAAAACCTCCAGAAAGAAACCTAGATCGGGAGTTCCGCCGCCGCAAACCTCCAGTTTCGACACCAATCGAGAGCCTATTTCGACACCCTGTCGGAGGGGGAAACCATCAGTGGAGGCCATGTTCATCATCCCGGCGGTCTCCATGACGACGAGGGAGTAGTTCACCCTCGGTTCTGAGGGTATGTACAGATAGTTATGTGTTTGATCTCTCTCTCTTGTTCTTGAGATGGCACGATCTTGATGTATCGCGAGCTTTATTAATATAGATGAATCATATGGACTTTTACCCTCTGTATGATCTTGTGATGAATTGAGTTTTCTCTTTGAAGTTTTCTTATCGAATTGAGTATTTAAGGATTTGAGAACACTTGATGTATGTCTTGCGATGGGATATCTGTGGTGACGATGGGGTGTTCTACTGATCCACCTGATGTATGTTCTGGTGGTCACTTGCGGGTTCCGTGACCTTGGGAATCTATGCATAGGGGTTGGCACATGTTGTCGTCTTCATTCTCCGGTAGAAACTTTGGGACACTCTTGGAAGTTCTTTGTGTTAGATTGAACATGATGGATCTGAAATTGTGTGATGCATATCGTATAATCATGCCCATGGGTACTTGTGGTGACATTGGAGTATCTAGGTGACATTAGGGTTTTGGTTGATGTGTATCTTAAGGTGTTATTTTAGTATGAACTCTAGAGCGTTCGTGACACTTATAGGGATAGGTCATAAGATTGATTGGAAAATTTTACTTTGAGGTAGTTTCATACCCTACAATAATTTCTTCGTTTGTTCTCCGCTATTTGTGACTTTGGGGAAACTCTTTGTCGCATGTGAGGGATTTATATATGATTCAACTATGTTAGTATTGTCGGGAGAATTTGCACTAGTGAAAGTATGGACCCTAGGCCTTGTTTCCAAGCATTTATACAACCTTTTGCTCGCTGTTTACTATTTGTTACCGTGATGTTTTTATATTTTCAGATTATAGAAACCTATATATACCATCCATCTTACACTTGTACCACCATCACTTTGCGGAACTAGTGCGCATATACAATTTGCCATTGTATTGGGTGTGTTGGGGACACAAGAGACTCTTTGTTATTTAATTGCAGAGTTGCTTGAGAGAGACCATCTTCATCCTACGCCTCCCACAGATTAATAAACCTTAGGTCATCCACCTGAGGGAAACTTGCTATTGTCCTACAAAACTCTACGCTTGGAGGCCCAACACGAGTCTACAAGAAGAAGGTTGTGTAGTAAACATCAAAGACCAATCTAAGGTAAATGTTTCATCTATCCGTTTATTTTGATGTGTGTTGTACTAAACATTTTGTTCAATCCGAGGAGGATGGCGCTGAAAGCGATGCTGAGAATGCCGAGGTAATGTCAATCTCTTCTGACTGAGATATTTCCTTCACAAGGCCTCCAAGCCGGGTTTGTAGGAGAATTCCTATGACTCATCAGGATGCTTATTTGGATCCTAACTTCCTTCTATTTATACTCCAAAACGCCACACCCGTAGTTCGTCAGGCGATCTTATGGCAGGTTTACCCAAGAAAACAACCAGTCATAAACGCAGAAATGAGGTGCTTTCGATCCTGGCTCTTCCTTTCTTATCAACAAATTATATTTGTTGATTGCTCAAATTTTCCGGTTTCACTTTAATAGGCATCACCACCTTCATCGGGCGACTCGACATCTTCAAGGTTGCCACCTCTCGTTCGTATCCCATGGTAAATCCTTATTTGTACATCCAACACTTGCTTCAGTATTTATACTTCATTATGTATGTTTCAACTTTTATCCTTCAGGGCTCGGGACAAGAAAGAAAAACTGGCAGGTCACTTCACAATCGTGAAGCGCCTGGAGCGGAGGAAGTGGATGTTACTATCCCTGAATCTCCAATTGAACCAGTTCGCACCCATACTGAGCTTCCTGAAACTTATACAAATGTTATTGACGATATTCCTGATGTCCAAGTTAACCCGGCAGAAGTTGACAATACGGCCGAGGAGGCGAGTCAGAAAAACGATCTTAATCCGCCAAGTCCTCCGAAAACAACCAAAGATGTTGTGTCCGACGAAGAAACCATTGTAATTACTTGGACGGGTCACACCGCGCCCATCTTCACCGTGCTACCTAAGCATACTACCAAGGGTGCGACAACCGAAGTGGAGAAAGGGAAAGCTAAACTTGAGCATCCCAATATTGAGAAACTTGACTTTGCAGAACTGCATGCTGGATATCTGAGCCGCCTATCCATGAGCCGGGATATGGAAGCTACCCCGGTGAATATGATGAAGAAAAGATAAGAGGTATGCTGCTCTTCAGTAACTCATTCCATATGCCCTTATATAGCCCCCAAGGTTCGGGTCATCTTCTTGAAAACGAGGCGGGTCTTGTAAGTATTAATTTGAAACTTCAACCTATAACCCCCAAGGGTCGGGTCATCTTCTTGAAGATGAGCTGGGTCTTATCAGCATTTTCTTCAAACTTCGACCTGTAGCCCCCAAGGCCGGATATCTCCTTGAAGAAGAGCCGGGTCTTATCAATATTAACTTGAAACTTCAACGTGTAGCCCCAAGGGCCCGGTCATCTTCTTGAAGATGAGCTGGGTCTTATCAGTATTTTCCTGAAACTTCAACCTGTAACTCCCAAGTGTTGGGACATCTTCTTGATGCTGAGTCGGGTCTTATCAATATTAACTTGCAACATCAACCTATAGCCCCCAAGGGCCAAGTAATCTTCTTGAAGATGAGCCAGGTCATGTTAATATTTGTGTGAAACATCAACCTATAGCCCCCAAGGGTCGGGTCATCTTCTTGAAAATGAACTGGGTATGTATAAATAAGGTGAAAGAGAACTAACATGCATTAGCCCCCAAGTGTCAAGTATATTGCTTGCAATCTGTTTGAGACTTGATACCAATGCAAGCAGAAAAGTCTTTTATAGTCCATATTGGCGGCTCAGCTTAATTACTCATCTTATTTTGATTGTATAGGAATCTGTAGGCCAAGCTGACTCATACTTGAATAGTATGACGAAAAACCTGACACAGCAACAAGACGCCAGAGTTGAAGCTGAGGAAAAACTTCAGATTTTCTTGGCGGAAATTGAAACAATCAAGACTGAGCAAACATTGTATAAAGAGACGTCCGAAGCTGACAAAACCTCCTTGTTTAAACGTGTTGAAGACACCGAGGGTCAGCTGAAACTGGCTACTGAAGAGTTAAATGGTCTAAAACGACTTATATCCAGGATGACCAGTGTCGTGTTTGGTGAGCACTTTGTATGTAAGATTATCAATTGCATCCAAGCCCACCAAGTGACTCACATTCCATAATTTTATGTTGCAGGCCCTCGATCAGCCAATCTTCAAGATGACTGTGTGCTAAAACTGAAAGCTGTATATACCTTGACAGAGCAACTTTATGATGGCAGCTTATTCACCATCAAAGCTGTATGGTGTAATAAAGAGCCGGTGACGTTTATCAGTGACATGCTGAGGTGCCTCTCGACCATGCCTAAGAAGATCGAATAATTGAAGAAATCAGCTGCATGGAAAGGGCTAATTACTACTCTGTGCCGGTCTTTGGCTTATGCACGAGAACTCAAGCCGAAGGAGATATTAGGCGAGTTTTCTGAATATAAGGACGATGGCTTAGAATTCATTCAGGAGGGACTATGCCCATTGCGTGAGGGCGGTTCTTCCAGCGACGAGTAGGCTTGCTCGAGGTCTTGTTTTGACTATGTACCGGGCGGCTTATGATGAAAGCCAGAAGGGTGTGCCACCTCCCACATTTGCACCAGTGGACCTTACTCCTTAGTGCCATAAGCACATTTTTTCCTCTGATGCTGATCCGTCAACCATCTTGACAGAACAAGTTGAATTACGTGCTTTAATCGATTGCAACTAGGATATGGGCAACTTCCAGATCCAAGACCCCAAAGGCTCGACACACCGTAACCCAGAGGCGGCTTTTTTCATGTGATGTTGATCCGTCGACCATCTTGATAGAAGAAGCTGAATTCCATGCTTTAATCGATTGCAACTGGGATATGGGCAACTTCCAGATCCAAGACCCCGAAGCCTCAGCACAGGGTAACTTGGAGGAGGCTTAGCCAAGACTTCGCGCCAAGATTAACCCAAAGGAAGTAATCTTCGGGTTGATGTAATGAAATATACTTTTGGCCTTCTCGAGGCATGTAATATTTTTTAGGTGTAAAAACTGCTATATTTGCACAAAACCTTTCCGAATGGTGAAGCTTTCGGCATTACTTTTTAATATAAGCCGCCTTTCTGAGCTTTTATTTCCTTGCAATTTGGATTTTACCCTTATGAGCAAGAGGACTTCTTAGTGACCATGCTTTGCATGAGCCGATAAGAATATTGAATCATTGGCTAAAAAAAGATAACACCATATAGTGTATTGAATTGTTATAAATAGGCCGACTCACTGAGTCACGACGGTAGACGGGCTTGCAAGGCTCTAGTCATACCCTAAGAGTTTTGTGCAATCATATTTATGATTTAGACTGGCGGATCAAGCTCAAGTCAGGCTTCAGTGAAACAGATTCTATGAACCCATGGTTTATCTATTCTCCATATGCTAGCTTAAGCTGGACACCTTGATGTTTTAACCTTGGAAAGTGAGGGTACAAAATGGATTGACTCGCCAAGAGTACATAGGGCCAATAGGGCGAGTCACAAAGACATACAGTCCAATATAACCATTGTAAAGCGTTAACTGTTTGCAAGCCAAGAGGGTGAGAAATCTAAACTCAATGAGTTGGAAGCCCCCAAGTGACCTATGATAAGGGAAAAGCCGAGCCTAGGACTGCAGAAGACAATGTTATTACTAATAGACCCCAAGTAAGCCGAATATATTCTTGAAGATCAAAAATTGGCGCCTATGTTTGCACCGTGCATCATGGCAGCAGGTCCTCTTTGGCTTATCGGTATCCATGTTTGAACAATCATAATAGGGCGGCTCATCCTCTTTGATACTAATAGCGCCCATGTTTGAATGACCTCATTGGCGGCGGCTCATCCTCTTGGGTGGCTTATATAAACAATAAGGACTCATGCTCAGTATGTAGGATTAAACGGTAGAGACCCTGAATTTCATGGGTGTCGGCATTATTGTCTTGATAAAGATAGTACAAAATGCCAAACTATGTACATGTATAAGAAGCCGATGGTTCTAAGGGTAGTAAGGCCAAAGGTGGGTGATGTTCCACGGGTGGCTCGTCTCTACCTCCGAAGTTGGCTTGTCTCGACGAAGGTCGATCAGATAATAGGAGCCGTTATGAAGACTTTTGCTGATAACGAAAGGTCCTTCCCATGAAGGTGATAATTTGTGCATGCCCGTCTGATCTTGAATGAGTCGAAGCACTAAGTAGCCCTCCTGGAAAATCCGGCTCTTAACCCGTCGACTGTGATAGTGATGACCCACAAGTGTAGGGGATCTATCGTAGTCCTTTCGATAAGTAAGAGTGCCGAACCCAACGAGGAGCAGAAGGAACTGACAAGTTGTTTTCAGCAAGGTATTCTCTGCAGGAACTGAAATTATCGGTAACAAATAGTTGTGTGATAAGATAATTCATAGCGAGTAGCAAGTAACAATAGTAACAAAGGTGCAGCAAGATGGCCCAATCCCTTTTGTAGGAAGGGACAATCCTGGACAAACTCCTATATGAGGTAAAGCGCTCCCGAGGACAAATGGGAATTTCTGTGAACCTAGTTTTCATCATGTTCATATGATTCGCGTTCTCTACTTTGATAGTTTGATATGTGGGTGGACCGGTGCTTGGATTCTTCCCTTACTTGGAAAAACATCCCACTTATGATTAACCCCTCTCGCAAGCATCTGCAACTATGAAAGAAGAAATAAGACTAAGTATAACCATAGCATTAAACTAGTGGATCCAAATCAGCCCCTTATGAAGCAACACATAAACT
The DNA here is from genome assembly GCF_904849725.1 of Hordeum vulgare subsp. vulgare. Taxonomy (NCBI): domain Eukaryota; kingdom Viridiplantae; phylum Streptophyta; class Magnoliopsida; order Poales; family Poaceae; genus Hordeum; species Hordeum vulgare. The sequence goes on from NC_058523.1 coordinate 303,320,882, forward strand.
AGGGTTTAAGCTTCTGTCACTCTTGCAACCCATCATCTACTTATTACTTACCAATGCCTTCCTCTAGGCACAAATAATGGTGAAGTGTTATGTAGTCGACGTTCACATAACACCACAATAGGAAAGACAACATACAATGCATCAAAATATCGAACGAATACCAAATTCACATGACTACTTATAGCAAGACTTATCCCATGTCCTCAGGAACAAAAGTGACTACTCACAAAGCATAATTATGTTCATGATCAGAGAGGTATTGAATAGCATTAAGGTTCTGAACATATGATCTTCCATCGAGTAATCCAACTAGCATCAACTACAAAGAGTAAATAACAGTACTAGCAACCTTACAAGTACCAATCGAAGTCGCGAGACGGAGATTGGTTACAAGAGATGAACTACGGTTTGGAGATAAGATGGTGCTGATGAAGATGTTGATGGAGATAAGTCCCCTCCGATGAAAGGAGTGTTGGGGATGATGATGGCGACGATTTCCCTTCTGGGAGGGAAGTTCCTCGGCAGGACGACACTGCAGGAGCTCTAGGTTGGTTCTGCTCAAGTTCCGACCCGCGCGGCGTCTCCTCCCGAAAGCCTCCTCCTGATTTTTTTTGGGACGAAGCTCAAGTTCCGACTTGTGGCGGCGGCGTCTCCTCCCAAAAGTCTCCTCCCGAAAGACTCCTCCTGATTTTTTCCTCCCCTCACGAAGCACTTTTCCCAAGAGTGGTTAGAGGGCGCGTCTGGGGTACTGTGCTTAGGACAAGGTCCATTGAGCATCTCCTCATAATTACGTAGTTTGTTTCCACTAATGCCCCAATTTTGACCAGTATTTCGATGCTGGTTTCTCGACCCGGTGGTGGTATTGGCAACAAAATCAAATGCGCCATCTTGTTGCCTTCTCTTTCCTTGACACCCCTGGTTGCCATTACGTCCTTGAGCTTGGAGTTGACTCTTGGTCCTATCTCCTTTCTTAACTTCACTGGCCCTATCATCATGGTATACGTCATCGTTCGTGTTGTCTGACTCGGCATATCTAGTGAGGGTGTCCATCAACTCACCCATGTCCTGCACCTTCCTCTTAAGACGACTGAGCTTTCATACTAGAGGTTGAAAGTGACACTTCTTCTCCAAGATCAGCACGGCCCGAGGCTCCATGATGCCATCTGATGAGTGGATAATCTCCGCAACCCGTCGCATCTAATGGTGATCCGAATCATCCGTCTGTTGAACTCAATGTTGTAAATCTACAATCATCATTGCGCATTTGCAAGTTCCACGGAAGTTCTTAATGAATCGCTCCTTCAATTCTGCCTCGGTGTTGATGGAGTTGGGTCGTAAATTTTTCAACCACGTGTGAACCGGCCCTTACAAAATCATAGTGAAGTACTTGGCGCATACTGCATCGCTGGCATCAAGCATATCCATAGCAAGCTCGTAACTCTCAATCCACGCATCCAGCTCAAGATCGGGTGTGTAATTGGGCATCTTGCAAGGGCCTCTGAAACCTCTGTGCATGCACTCATTGCGTAGAGAAAATGACAAGCAGGGGTTGCCTATGTTCCTTCCTTCCGGTTCACTATACGCAGGCGTCGGCTGGACGTAAGTCGGAACCACCTGACCCGCCATCGCAGCCATCGCCTCTGCCTGTGACTGACGGGCAGCTCGGGCCGCATTCACAAGGGCGTGAGCATTCTGCATTGGCAGTTCGAGCGGGTTGGCTTGAGGCTGCTGTTGGGGACCGCTGCTGGAAACCGCTGGGGGATCGTCATGGCGGCTCTTGGTGTGACTAGCGTGAGGTGTGGAGTGGAGCCGACCACAATTGTAAGAAAATTGCGGGTTTTTAATGATTGGCACTCTCTGGCAATAGCTAGACGAATGTTGTTCTTGATTGCTCAACAATTATAAATTGTCTTGCAATAACCCACCAGCGCGTGGGATCAAGGCAGTTTTCGAGGGTAGAGTATTCAACCCAAATTTGTTGATTCGCCAATAGGAAGTGAGAGGATACTCTCAAGTATTAGCAGCTGAATGTGTCAGATTCAACCACACCTGAAAGATTAATATCTGCAAGCAAAGTATCAACAGCAAAGTAGCAGCAGACCAAGTAACAACAGCAGCAATAGTAGCAAGTAACAGCAGCAGAGCAAAACAAGTAACAGCAGCAGAGAAAAACAAGTAACAGCAGCAGAGCAAAACAAGTAACATCAGCAGTGGGACGAACTCGTAGGCAATGGGTCGATGATTTATTTGGATGATATTCATCATGCAACAGTTATAACACGGAGAGATATGTGGCTAGCTCCCGTTCGTCAATGTGATGTAGGTATGCATTCCCTGTGTCGTCATACGTGCTTAGGGAAAAGAACTTGCATGACATCTATTGTCCATCCCTCCCGTGGCAGCGGGGTCCAAATGGAAACTACGGGAAATTAAGGTTCTCCTTTAATAAAGAACCGGACCAACGCATTAGCACTTGGTGAACACGTGAACTACTCAAACTATGGTCATCACGGGAGTGGTTCCGGTTATTGTCACTCCGGGGTTGCCGGGTCATAACACATAGTAGGTAACTGCAACTTGCAAGATCGGATCTAAAACACACATATATTGGTGACAACATAATAATTTGAGATCTGAAATCATGGCACTCGGGCCCTAGTGACAAGCATTAAGCATGGCAAAGTAGTAGCAACATCAATCTCAGAACATAGTGGATACTAGGGATCAATCCCCGTCAAAACTAACTCGATTACATGATAGATCTCATCCTACTCATCACCACCCAACGAGCCTATGAATAGATTACTCACAAACGATGAAGAGCTTCATGGAATTGGAGAGGGAAGAAGGTTGATGATGACGATGGCGACGATTTCCCCTCTCCGGAGACCAAAACAGACTCCAGATCTGCCCTCCAGATGAAGAACAGGATGTGGCTGTGCCTTCGTATCGCAAACGTGACGAAATATTCACCCTTGATTTTTTCTGGGATGAAAGTGAATTTATAGAGCTGAGATTGGGGGCGGCAGAGCCACGTGGACCCCACAAGCTTGCTAGCCGCCACCAGGGGGGTGGCGGCTACAAGGCCTGTGGCCCACTAGCCCATCCCCTCCGATGGATCTTTGTGCAGGTATATTTCATATTTTCCAGAAATATTCTCCGTAAATTTTCAGGACGTTCTCAGAACTTTCATTTCTGCACAATAATAACACCAAGGCAATTCTGCTGAAAACAGTGTTAGTCCAGGTTAGTTCCATTCAAATCACCCAAATTAGAGTCCAAAACAAGGACAAAAGAGTTTGGAAAAGTAGATACGATGGAGACGTATCATTTAACCATAGCCGTCTTCAACATCTCGATGTCATTCCTTGTTTCCACGTCAAGTAGGGTGTTTCCACAAATAGAGAGAGACTCCAAGTGGCGGGTTGCGTCCAACACATTGTCTACGGGGTTGGAGAAGTGGTCGTGTGGTGTTTGGAAATGTTGAGCCGGTGGCTAGATCGGTGGAGGCAGAGCCAACTGCTGAACTGGCTCAACCTGTTGATTAGTCCGTCGAGGCCGGTTATGCTCCACACTACGTGTATGTGGGATGTCAAAAAACGACTGAGGTTAAGATTGGTCGGGAGACGGCTCTGACGCCTCCTGTGGCGCACCGATGCGGAAGCGACTCGCTGACGCTCGAGCCGCCATACCTCAGGCTTCAAGCATTCCACCTCTTCGTTAATTTGAACCTGCTGATCGACCATCCGGGTGTTCCCAACGTCAATCTCACGCTATATATTGGCCATCTCCTCATGCAGTTTTGCCAGATTGGCATTGATTTCCATTTGATTGTCAGCCGTCATGGCGATTGCAACGACTTTCGACATCTCGACCATTAGATCCATCATTTCCTGGGCCGGCGTTTTTCCAGACCCACTACTCCATTGGCTTGCGCCGCATATGGCTAATTATGAGCCATTAGTGCTGGTGCCATGTAGATGGCAACTTGGCGAGGCAGTTCTTCTGGACCTTCAGAGATTGCCGCCTCAAGAAAGCCCCCAAGCCTTCCCTCACAAAGAGGGCAGATTGAATCTGTGTCCCCCATGGTTGACTTGCCGTCTAAGTTGATAGGTGTGTCTCCATCAGTTGCCGACTCATCCGGGAGGATAGCCCGTGTGTAAAGCCTACAAAGAAGTGATGCTGCCTGATCTGATGATTGGCAGGTTGGGTGAACCGAGCCGGCTCGATGATGTCGGTGTATACGTCCGCCTCGGGAACAAGTGCTCTGATATTGCCGATCAAGACGTGAATCTTCCAGAAGGGCACCCGGTAACCAGATTTGATTGAACCGGCCCCGGGACCCCACTCGAATTGTCGATGTAGCACTCTCCACGGTGACTCTTGGTCATCAGACCAACCGCGTAGCTCCCGAACCCTGGAAGGGCTCCCTTTGAGAACTCAACTCCACCGTCTGCTAGTCCCACGGTGGGTACCAAATGTTGTGGTTTTTTCAGAATAGATGTCCTCGTAAAAGGACTTAGTGGTGGAGCCATCACGACTATGTGTCGACCCAAAGGGGTTGATCGGGAACGAAATCCGATTTTACCCAGGTTCGGCCCCTCCGGTGGAGGTAAAAGCCTACGTCCTGATGTGTGTATATTGATGATGAAATCAATTACAAGGGTGCTACTTTGCCTAACCTAGCTCTCAATTGATTGTAACTTAAGTCTACCAGCCCTAATGACTCGCCTTTATATACAGGTCGAGACCCTTAGGTTTACAAGAGTCCGGGTCACATTATGACCCGTGACGTGTTATGTCTCCAACTCGCCTTGCTCCTTAAGCAAGGAAAACTCCTCGGGACCTTCTGCCTTGTGGGCCATGACCCACCATCTTCATGTCTTGGGCCGCTACCAGCTCTCGTTGGTATACCGCCTTGCGCCTCTCGCTTTGTAGGTCAGGTCCCATATTGAGTATGGACGTTGAGCCACCACCATCTTGACTCAGCCTCTTAGGGTGGGTCATATGGCGGGATAATATCACCAACACTTAATATCCAGGTCATGGAATTTTGTATCCATGGTCCTCTTGAGGATCTTATGGTTCATTAAGATCTCAGAGATTGTCTCGTCCATGCCTTGGATCTTGCTGACCAAGAAAGACATCTTCTCATCTATGGTTCTGAGCCGTGGTGTTGGAGCTCGAGCATTCCTAGATGCCTCTGCCTCTGCTGCCTCTGGAGCTTAGCTGAGCTGGGACGGATTGAGTCCATTACCACTTCATTATCTTCAAACTCTGCCTGAACTAGCAGGTTGGGATGATCAAGTAGATAGGCATGCTTGCCAATGTTGGCATTGATGAGCATCTGAATATATGGAGCATATCCACAAGATCTCTTTTGATCTTCAGCAGTCCTCTTGACAGTCTCAACTATCAGATCCAACACTACAAACCGGGTGTGGGTGTCTAGATGATGCATAATGTTGATGGGATAACCTGTAATCTCTCCCTAATAATAAAGCAAATAGAGTTTCTGTCGTCTGTCATAATATTTACCCCTGAAGTTGCAAACAATTACCCACCATGCCACAGGAAAAATGATTCGTTTTTTCGCACAAAGTCACGAGAGAGGTTTCCGGTTTATTTAATATAGATATCCCAATGTAACGCTTCCTCTAGGCCGCTGCAGTGGCTGGAGCTTCATTCTTCTATATCAGAGACCCGGGTTCGAGCCCGGGTTCTCACTTTTTGGCTTTTTCCTATTTTTCATCTTTTTTCTTTCATATTTATACCAAGTTTTTTTAATAATAAATAAAGAGGGATAGGGAGAGATAAGCTGCCTGAAGAACAAATTGGAAAAGGAGCCAGAGGATATCTGGTGATGTCCGATACATGAGCTCGAAAGGCAATGACATTTCTTAATTAAATGGAGTATGAGGAGGGCGGATGGCAAATGAATTATGAAAACAGTTAATGCCATAGCATTTGTATGGGAGGCGGGCACACACCATGCATATGCGATTTTATTTTAGTTATCCTCAATTCTCAATGAAACCAACGGACGTAGAACAAGGAGCATCTTGATTTTCGAGCGATTTTCGCGTCATTCCTGGCCAAAATCCTCACATCGACACATAACGTGAAATCGGACGAGTATACAAATTGTAGCTATTACTGCTAAATGCTTGTGCATATTGATTTTCTTAGGATTTTAAACACACTTGCGTTGGAGCTGGCCATGAAATAATAACACTGAACCGGGTCCTCATGCATCGGCTGGTCCTCACTTACTATTGACATCCAACTATGGTGACACCATGGAGGGAGGGGCTGCTTGAGCGAGGTTGAATACAATAAGGACGTGCAATATTATTTTTCACCCGTTGCAACGCATGGGCATTTTTCCTAGTCATCTTATTATATCCTGATTTGTGCATCAAGGTGTATCTCATAATGGTGTGTCTAGTAGGTATCCCTCCTTGCAAGAAATATACACAGGCAAACTTGTGCATTTGCACATACTTGTGGGCACCAGCTTGTACATGTTGACCATGGAGTTGTGATTCATCTTGGATTCTGAATACACATCCAAATATTCTTCTTGTGCCTTTGGAGCACCAATGATAGTGGACCAATCATAAATTGTAGACTTATACTCGTGACCTTAAGTCATCCATACAATCCCTCCATCAGAATAGAAATGAGCGGTGGAATAGAATTGCATGATCATCGCATGATTCCAAGAAGTTATCTCTCTCGCAACAAAATCTACAATATCAACTATCCTGAAGTTTTCTCTCCCATGGGGAAAATAATGTTCATTGGCCTTGATATAGTCCCAATCGACATATCTCATGTCACTGACTACTGGACTCTTATCAAGCAACATAGTCTCATGGAAATCTTGTTGGTACTTTGTGTGAAAGTGGGAATCAGCAACAGTTCTCCTTCTCACAGCATATGGCTCAACTGATCTCCACTTCCCGAGTCCTTATATCTCCTCTTCCTCATGTCCTCAGCAGTTGGATGAGCGTTATTGTGTTGTGCCAGATGAATAGCTTCATAAGAAGAGGGGCATCCTCTTCTTCCTATGCAGCGAATTCTCTAGACACAGAGCCTTTGTTCTTCTCAGCTGCAGGAATATGCTTCGATTCCTCTTGGGAGCTACATATTTCTTAGACTTAGGTGTTCAAGGCTTGGGGGCAGTCTTCTTAGGTATAACATCACCTTCAGTGTTTTCTTCTTAGGAGGAGGTACCTCAGCTGGTGTTTTTTCCTCCTCATTATCATCAGCTTATCGTGGATCTTCATACATAAAGGTTTGCCTACCAACCACATGGACAATTCTTTTTGTGTCTATCTTCTGGCCTGGCTTCTTTGCAAGCCTAGCTTCTGGAGGTTTAAGGTCACCAAGTCTGGCATACTCCTTCCTCACAGTCTTCCTGACTATGGTCTTCTCCTTTTGGGGAACAAATTCCACAGGGATAAAGTGAACATCTTCTTCATGTGAGTTGATCTTCCTCCTGGACTTGGTAGCTGCCTTGGGCCATGGGAGCTAGGAGTACCTGGGTCAAATGGTGTCCTCTCAAGACTAGTGCCTCATTCCATCTTAGCACTAGGCTCTATGAAGTTGTTCTGACTATCCTCTGCTCCGGAAATCCTCACAAACAGCCACAAGGAGACAAGAAGACAAGCAAACCCTGTGAAAAGATATAGAAGATATGGAATGGATGAGCATCACAAAAATCAAAAGTTTTGAAAATTTTGAACTCTAAAAAATCATGTTTAATATTCAGCAAAAGGGGATTTCCGTTCCATCAAGTCTATAATTTCGGAGCCACCGAGATTCAATATTGCGGACTACTAACCCTAAAATTTCAATTGTTCTCTACACTCAGGGAACATTATTCTGGATGGAATTAGTCCACATATGGATATAAATTGTCAAGACCTATTTGTGTAAAAATTAGCATTGGGAGTGCAAACACGGGCCATATTCATAACCTAACTTGGTGGTGAATCTGCTACGGCGACAATGACGGTGGAGATTCCCATCGACGGCGAAGACTCTGGTGGCGAGGGTGCACGGGAGAGTTAATGCTAATTCCAGGGGACTAGGGCGTGATAGCGAGCAGGTGTGGGAGGTGGTGTTTGAAGAGTTTTTCAACCGTCGGGTCTGCCCGAGATATATATATATATATATCTCTTGCCTGTAAGTGATACCGAGATAGAGTTTTCGGTGCCACCGAGTTCCTTAACTGTCAGCTGACATAGTAACTCGGTGATGCCAAAAATTACAACTTAGTGGTACCGATATGGGAGAACCTGATCAACCCTATACTTCGGTGGGACCGAGATTTGGAGGTTGGTCACACCAAGAAGCACTTTGGGAGGTTTTGGAATTCAGCCCTTGTCAAGATGGATCTCCGAGTGCTCATCACACAGAGTGTCCCTAAAGTGCTTGCTCAAATTTTGTGATCTAGCATGAATAGAATTTGAGAGGAGAAATCATAGATAGCTAGATAGAGGTACTTAGGCATTCTTGTATATCCAATTGGCGAAAAGAAATAGAAAAACAAATAACAACAATTGGATATCCTCGAATGAGGAAGAATATGCGTACGAACATGCTCACAGAATAAGATATGAAATAAAACATGGCGAAACATGCACAAACATTCTAGCATCTATAGAGAACTTTGGTGATCACGAAATCATTTATATATGAGTATATTGACATAGGAGCTAAGCAAGAGTACTTGATCATAGGTCATACTCATTGATTGAGCACAAGTGGGGTTACCACTTTTACATAAAGCATTAATGTGTACACATAATTTATGAGACGCTTATACTCAAGTCTTAGAGTAAAGCTACCGCCAGATGTAACACCCCCCTAAGAGGGATAAACTAACCTTGGGTTTTGTCGTAGAAGACTTCAAGTAGGTGTGGTAGTGGTGGATGTTGGGGAACGTTGTATGGGAAACAAAAAATTTCCTACGTACACAAAGATCTATCATGGTAATGTTGAAAAGACATCGATGACGCCTAGAGGGGGGTGAATAGGCTATTTAAAAATTTCTTCGGATTTGGCTTAAAACTAATGCGGAAATAAACTAAGAGGGTACTTGTCAAGCACAAATCATAAATGCACTAGGCACTGCAACGTGTATCAACAACACGATCTACCAAGATGGACACAGTACAGTTACTAACAAGCACAAGTAAGTTACACAAACTTACATGAGCTATATCACACGACAAGTAGGTGAACGACACAAGATACAAGATCACACTATAGCACACGATATATCAAAGCTGCAAGTGTGAACGTGTGGATATAGAGGGTATGCTTGAATGATTAATCTTGTACAAGAAATAGCCAACACAATATAATGAGCACAAACAATATGCAATGTATGCATGCTCAAGTAACACAAGTAAACCACAAGTAGGGAGTTAGGGTTAAGGATAACCAAGGTCACTGAGACGAAGATGTATCCCAATGTTCACTTCCTTGGAGGGAAGCTAGTCACCGTTAGAGAGGTGGATGTTACCATGAAGGCACACCAACGCCACGAAGGCTCACCCTATTCTCCCTTTGAGATAACATCACGAAGGCGTTTCTCAACCACTAGTGGTAAGCCTTTGAGGTGGCTTCCAAACCCTCACAAACTTTTCCGGGGGAAATCACACAGATTGATTCCTCTCCGAAGAACTCCTACCGCATAGGAGTCTCCAAGCTCCAAGAGTAACAAGATCACAGGGAATGCTCAAAACTTGATCAAATCTCAAATAGCTTGGGTTGAGTGGAGGAGAGGGAGACGATCTATCTTTTGATTGGAACAACTCTCAAAGGGGCTCACAAATGCTCTTGGGATCTAAGATTTGGTGTGAGCAAGTGTGTGTGAGGTAGAAATGTGTTCTTATGAGGATAAGGTTGTGTTGGGCACCCCCTCACGAAGTGGGAGGGGGTATTTATAGTGGGGAGAGAAAAACGGTTGTTGGGGAAACTTTAAGTCACACAGGGGTCGGACATCCGGCAGTTCACGGATGTCTGGGCATCCACAAGGGGTCGGACGTCCGAGGGCTGTAAATATATCTGGAACCACTGTGGAGTTGAACAGGGACCGGACGTCCGGAGAAGGCCGGAAGTCCGACTTAATCGACTCAAACTTCTCTGGTGCAAGATTCCGGATTTCCGAAAGGGGACGGACGTCTGGCCCTCGGACGTCCGGAGGGAGCCGAAAGTCCGAGTTATATGGCTCAAGTTCTTGTGGTGCAAAGCTCCGGATTTCCGAAGCTGGTCGGACGACCGACCCTTGGACGTCCGGAGGGAGCCGGAAGTCCGAGTCATATGGCTCTGATTTCTCTAGTAAAGGATTCCGGATTTCCGAAGCAGGTCGGACGTCCGGAGGAGGCCGGATATCCGAGGCACTGGTCCTTTTTTCTGATAACAGTAGAGCAGTGGAAATGTGGTATGAGCAGAACAATGGATATCTAGTTTGAGCAAGTTCATCACAAAACCTGTGATCCGCTCTTAATAGTGCGGGATCCCTAAAGACTCAAGAATTATAAAAGGGGCACCGATGATCCATACTTGAGTCTATACTTTTATTCGCTGATCATCACTCCGTACCACTAACGTCAAAGGAACTGATACCTTTGAGTTAGCCCTTTCCCTTGAGCTTGATGTTGTTGTTCCTTCTTGGCTCAAGTTGAAAGCAAGACATGATGAATTCTTAAAGCAGCTCTCCCATACACAATGTGGAAAGCCTAGCTTATGTATTCATCTTCATTTGTCCACCATGTGAATATCCATAAGAATCAAGCATGTAGTGCTCAGGAATGCTTATCTTGATCTTGTCCTTGTTAGCACATGAGCTTGTCCTTATCAACACATGATAATTAACAATAGTTTAAATGATATATTCGTGCTGATCCACTTGAACTTGCACACCACAATCTTGATGACGATCACCACTTGACGTCATCCTTCATGGGTTGTATGAGATCTTCCTTTTGACGCAAGCCCATGGAAGCACACCTAACCCCCACATAGGACTCTCACAAAGACCATGGGTTAGTACACAAACACGTAATGGACAATGCTTACCATACCATGGGATCACTTGATCCCTCTCGGTACATCTTATACGCTTTGTGTGTTGATCATCTTGATTTACTCTTTGTCTGAGATCTTGATCAACCTAGTGTTTCTATGACCATTCTTTGGATAATACCTTGAATACCATCTTGGTCATAATATAAACTCCTTGAACCCAACAGATGGACTTCAAGAAGTGCCTATGGAAAAATCCTATAAATATAACTTAAGGCAACCATTAGTCCATAGGAATTGTCATCAATTACCAAAACCACATATGGAGATATATGCTCTAACAATCTCCCCCTTTTTTGTAATTGAAGACAACCACTTCAAGAGAGTTTATGTAAGGAAATAAGCATAACCAAGCACACACATACAAGGTAATAATGCATGCGTGCAAGATGTAAATGCTTACGCAATAAAAGCAAAACCCTCTAAACATATCCAAAGTAAACTCTCTAAACTTCTCCCCCATTGGCATCGATTGCCAAAATGGACGAAAAGTTTAGAAAGACAATATAGTAGGTGGTCCTCCACAAAGTGTGTACTTCTCAGCAAATGAGTGCAGAGAAATACACAAATACAATGATAAGTAGTTGGAGGGAAACAAACTATATTGCGGACCGAAAGATTGCAAATAAAAGGATCGTATGCCACAAAGACATACAAAAATAGAGGCAAGCAATCAAAAGATTCCAGATGGAACAAACAATCATATGGTCCTTCGAACCACATGAATAAAAGATATTATGATAAAGGAAACAGAGTGTTTTATCAAAAACTAGGGAAGCTCCCCATGCTTTGTGCACTAATACGAGATTTTTGTATTTGATACACGTGCACAAAATAGGATCGTTGCTCCCCCAAAATTAATAAAAACACACAACGAGTGAAAGAAGATAGACGAGACAATAAGCATATCAATTGCACAAAACAAATGGTTTAGCAACATGTAAAAGAAGCAACTTAAGAATAGGCTCAACCAAAGTAATGTGTGTGAGTCATGGCAAGGCACTTGAGAAGACTAAGATAAAGATGAGCATTACTCATCAACATAGTCTTGATGAAATGAGATACAAAGTGCAAGACATATCATCCCCACACAAAGATACTAGAAAATGGGTTCACAAGCTTACTAATAAACAAAATAAGAACCAACGCTTGTGACAACCCATTGTGAAGATAGGAAGTAAGAACCTTATCAAGAGGAGGGATACTAACTGAAATGGCAAAACCCTCATCAAGACAAGCATGAGGAAAAATAATATTCACGGCCAAAGAGTGCATCAAGATGTAGGAAAATAAGATACGCACTCAAAAAAAATCCTTTCACGAAGCCACCAAAAACCGAAAAAGGAAATGTAACGATGGACGTGAAAGAAAAGAGGATATCAATTAGAGATGTAACTTCTCTCATGTTAAAAGATTCTAAGTAGAAGACAATCATGATGATATATATCCACAAACAAGGATGTACACACGAAATGGTTACAAGAAGGGACAAACTAGATATCCAAAACGAAGTCATAAATATATCAATGAGATCTTTTGCTTGGAAGCATAGCACATGGCCTAATATTTTCTTATTGTGCAATATGAACTTCCAACATACGAACTTCACAGACATCCCAACTAGTAGTAAGACATCATCATTCGGATGCTTTGAGAAAGCAAACAAGTACTACAAGAACGAATCAAGATATTCATGCCATGATGCAACCTGGAAAAGAAAAGACAGGTTGGGGCCTTTGCAAGAAAAGAATGCATGAAGTGGATACTTGTTACCGAGACAACATTGGATCGATGTAGTAGATACTTGTTCTTTGATCATCCTAACTTGGCTCCAATAATCACATGGTCTCAACACCTTCCTTATAGGTGAGCCGAGCATCCAATGCATCTCCAGTTGTTCCTGGAACAGCAAAACAAACAAAATGGTGCCCAAACTCATTGGGACCAAAGAGTTAGAAAACCAGCAATACATAAGACAAACTTCACATACATATGTGCATATAGATATGAATTTGAATTTCATGCACACTTTAGCCAATTTATGACAAGGTGGAGTTTCCCTTATATATTGGGTCAAAGAAGGAAAGCAAGCAAAGTAAGTTGTATATAGTAGATATGCATGCTCAAGACTCTCAAGAATCAACTCAACACAAAGTTGATAAGACACCAAAAGACAAGGTATCATGTGATAATAAGATCCTAAACCAAAAATATATATCACTTGAAGGATATCAACTAAAAGATACCTCAAGGAATGAGATATCCATTGACACATGCCAAATAAAAAGAAACAAGAAACCAATTGAAGGAAAACAAACACGAGGTATCTAATTTCCAAAAGAGAGCTAGGTTCCAACAAACCAAGCCCTCGACAAATTTTCATGATGGCACAAAGCATCATAAAGAGCAAGACTTGCCTCCCATCAACACACACTTGATGGGGATCAAAAGATTTTATGATGGGTGAATAAAGAGAGTGTTCTAAAGAAAATAGGATAGCTCCCCCAAGGGACGTGCATTATATAGAATTTGCATTTAAATACGAAATGCACACGATGGGATCATCACTTTCTCTATATCTATAAAAACACTATACATGTTAAAATAGATCCATAAGAGGCAAGGAAGACAAACGAAGCAAAAATTAAATGTAAAGACGATTAGCAATTCCTATCACATGATGGGAATACCAATTGTCAAGGACAAGAAGTATTTTGGAAGTGATACTCATTGGTAGATCGCAAATATATTCAAGATCATCTTTACCCATAAAACAAAAGCAAATGACACTTGTAGAGCTAGCATGCCACCTAGGAACAAGATAATTTACAATATCAACACTAAGTGGCAACACCTCGAATGTACACATTTTCTAGGTTTGTAATGTGCACATAGCATATTACTCCCCCATAATGTGATAAACCAACAATATTAACAAGTGGCAAATTAAAACCAACAACAGATACTTAATGGACCATATAGAATTTGAATTTCTCATGAGTAAGACATACCACATAGAAACTAGATAATCTTGAAATATCAAAACTAAGTGGTATTCCCCATGTATACACATTTATAGGATTGTGAGGTGTGCAAAGCACATCACTCCCCCACAATGGGATAATCCATTAATCTCTCACAAGAGCCAACAAAAATACAAAAAAGATGCAAAAAGGCTCAATACAAGACTCACATGTACATGATATGCAAACCAACATACACATACTCAATTACTCAAGATAAGCAAGTTGGAAGCACAACATATACAAACACATGCAAGGTACAAAACCACAACATGCAAAGGGGCAAGCACCTAACAATGTAATCAGTTTAAGTATAAGTTACCGTAAGGAGGCACGTTGGATATAAGATAGAAACTCGATAATCCAAATGACCTGGCTTGAAATAATATGAATGATGAAGACCCCTTAATTCTTCATTATGTATCGAAGTCTCTAATGTCCTCCATAGTCACCTATTGATCAAGTTTGAGCTTGTTGGTCCCCAACTACGTTGGGTCCTAAGAGGTTAATCACAATAGGCTTGGCAACCCAAATGGTTCTTTTCTTGACACCATTTTGAGTACCAACAAACTTGGAAAACACATTTCCAACCTTATCCTTCCCAAGGGAATAGATATCATCAATAGTGATTGGGTTGGATAAGTTACCTCTTGTGCAAGACGAAGCGACGTGACCCTTCTCACGACATAAGTAGCAACATCTACCCTTTGCTTTCTTCCCAGTTGATTTCTCACCTCGGGGAGTGTTGGCTTGGGTCTTATTGGGAAGAGGCATTCCTTCAACTTGTAGCTGAGTATGTGATTCAGTTTGTGGCCGCTTCCCTTGTTGCTTGTGACTTTGAGACTTCGTCTTCAGAGGGCAAGATCAAACATGGTGCCCTTTGACTTTGCAATTGAAGCAAATGATTTTGGCCGAATTCTTGACTTGTTCTAGGCCCCTCTTGTTCTTGTTTGAGTTTACTCCAACATCATTTTTGTCATTCGGAGATGTTGGCTCACACAGGACGTTCTTGAGTGTGGACATCCCTTCATGACACTGTTCCAAGACTTTCTTCAAAGAAGTGAATTGGGCCTTGAGCTCTTCGATTTCCTCTGCGTGGTTAGTATCAATGCAAGTACTAGAGGAAGTGTAAGCTTCAATGTTAGAGCAACAAGGCAAGGGAAGTAATTCATCACACGAGGTAGCAACATTATGAGTAGACGAATTACCAGGACTAGCACATGGAAATATAGTACTTTGACTAGAAGTAGTGCCATTGTCCACATGAGGCTCACTTGATGTTACCTTGGTGATGATAGCCTCATGAGCTAACTTTTGCACATTATAGGATGTTAGAAGATCAGCATGTGAGCTTGTGAGTATTACATGGTTTTCTTCCAACTTCCCATAATTGCTAGTTAGTAAATTAAGTTGAGCACGTAGCTCAATATTCTCCTTCAATGTTGATACTTCAAATGACGTAGAGTTAGATGTACAAGTATCATCAACAATATGAGAGGGGTAAGTAGAAAATAGAGACTTCTCATGAGTAGATTGAAGCTCCTCATAGATCTTAGAGGTTTTGATGAGCTCTCCCTTGACATTATTGCATTCAAGGAGAAGGACCTCAAAATCCCTTTTAAGTTTATCATGAGCAACTTCAGTCTCTCCTTTTGAAGATCTTAAGTCTCTACATGCTTGATGACTCTTCTCAAGTTCATGTTCAAGTTGTTCACTTTTAGCTTGTTCATGATTAAGTGAATCATTACAATTTTCAAAGTAAGCAAGAACATCTTGGAATCTTTGAAGAGCATTATTTTTAGCTTTATGAAGAATTTTACTGATCACATAGATATTTTCAGTCAAGTCATCATCATCATCCTCATCGCAAATATCATCGTTATTGCACACGGAAGATGATACCTCATTATTACCTCTTGCCATGAGGCACATGTGAACTGGAGGAGTTGATGATGATTCTTTTGGTGAATCAGATTCTTCATTAGTCAAAAGTACTTCATATTTCTTGATTTCTCCTAAATGACTACTCATATAGCAACTAGGGAGAAACAAGATATTTTGATCAAGAGGACACGGGAAAGCAGGCATATCACCATAGACATTTGTCGAGGGATCTTTAGCTGAAAGGCGTGACCTATCAGCACAATAATTTACACTATGTGTGGTGCTAGATATGCTCGTGTACATAGAGGCTATGACATTTTCATCAACATATATTTCTTCACTCACCATGTCATTACCTTGTGAGATTGAAGATGCTGAGGTGTGCAAGCAATCGGATATGGAAGTAGTGGTGGACTTTTTATGATCAAAAAGAGTGAAGAGCTCATGCACCAACTCCTTCATCATAATATCGTCTTCATCAAGATTGGACCCACCATATATATCTTCAAGTTTAGTCCAAACTTCATGAGCTGACTTGCAAGTCGAGATAGACTTAAACACTTCAGGACTTATGGTTCGATGAATGGAAAGAAAAGGCTCACAATCAAGATACATTTCATTAGTGCATCATCCTTTTTGTCGGAAATCCCTACAAGAACAATTCGTAAAGTATTTGGGCCGATGGCCCGAAAGTGATAAAGCATACGAATTCTCCATAGGCTATAATTTGTGCCATCAAAGTCGAAGGTGTCATTGTGCACTAATCCAATAGTCGACATCGATACTCTCTAGGTCGTGAAACCTAATTAAAGAGAGACCTTGCTCTGATACCAATTGAAAAGACCTCGATGACGCCTAGAGGGGGGGTGAATAGGCTATTTAAAAACTTCTTCGGATTTGGCTCACGGAAGCACACCTAACCCCCACATAGGACTCTAACAAAGACCATGGGTTAGTACACAAACACGTAATGGACAATGCTTACCATACCATGGGATCACTTGATCCCTCTCGGTACATCTTATACGCTTTGTGTGTTGATCATCTTGATTTACTCTTTGTCTGAGATCTTGATCAACCTAGTGTTTCTATGACCATTCTTTGGATAATACCTTGAATACCATCTTGGTCATCATATAAACTCCTTGAACCCAACAGATGGACTTCAAGAAGTGCCTATGGACAAATCCTATAAATATAACTTAAGGCAACCATTAGTCCATAGGAATTGTTATGAATTACCAAAACCACATATGGAGACATATGCTCTAACAGATGTTCATCTACGAGAGGGAGATCGGATCCACATACCCTTGTAGATCGTTAAGCGGGAAGCATTAAGAAACGCGGTTGATGTAGTGGTACAGCTTCGCGATTCAAATCACCGTCGTCCCACGATCCGTTCTGATCTAGCGCCGAATGGACGGCACCTCCGCGTTCAGAACACGTACAACTCGATGACGATCTCCGCCTTCTTGATCCAGCAAGAGAGATGGGTAAGTAGATGAGTTCTCTGGTAGCGTGATGACGCGCCGGTGATGGTGTTGATCTATTCCTGCAAGGCTCCGCCCGAGCTCCGTAGAAAACCGATCTGAAGGAAGAACTACGAAGTAGAGTTTTGAGTTGCCCGTGGCAAAGGTGTGTCTCAAAAACCCTAAAACCTCTAGTATATAGAGGAGGACGGGAGGGGCTAGCCTTAGGGCTCAAGGGAGCCCCAAGGGCGCGGCCTAGAGAGGAGAGGAGGACTCCAACTCCAATTCGGTTTGGGGAAGGAGGAGTCCTCCTCTTCCTTCCCACCTCCGTCTTTTATTCTTTCTTTTCTTTGGTTTTCTTTTCATAGCACCATAGCCCACTTTGGCTGGCCTCACCAGCCGTCTAAGGGCTGGTGCACCACCCTTGGGCTATTAGGCTCACTCCCGGGTGGGTGGGCCCCTCCCAGTGAAAACCCGGAACCCATTCCTCACTCCCGGTACACTGGCGGTAATGCCCGAATTCCTTCCGGAGACCAAATGAAACCATCCAATATATCAATCTTCATTTCCAGACCATTCCGGAAACACTCATGACTTCCGTGATCTCATATGGGACTCCAAACAACATTCGGTCACCAACACCCATAACTCAACTATACCGAAACGTCACCGAACCTTAAGTGTGCAGACCCTGCGGGTTCGAGAACTATGCAGACATGACCTGAGACAATCCCCGGTCAATATCCAACAGCGGGACCTGGATGTCCATATTGGATCCTACATATTCTACAAAGATCGTATCGGTTCAACCTCTGTTCCAAGGATTCATATAATCCCGTATAACATTCTCTTTGTCCTTCGGTATGTTACTTGCCCGAGATTTGATCATCGGTATCCCTATACCTATTTCAATCTCGTTACCGGCAACTCTCTTTACTCGTTCGGTAATACAAGATCCCGTGGCTAACACTTCAATCACATTGCTTTCAAGGCTTATATGTGATGTTGTATTACTGAGTGGGCCCCGAGATACCTCTCCGTCACACGGAGTGACAAATCCCAGCCTTTATCCATGCTAACTCAATGGACACCTTTGGAGATACCTGTAGAGCAGCTTTATAGTCACCCAGTAATGTTGTGACGTTTGATACACACAAGGTATTCCTTCGGTGTCAGTGAGTTACATGATCTCATGGTCATAGGAATGAATACTTGACACGCAGAAAACAATAGCAACAAAATGACATGATCATATGCTACGTTCATAGTTTGGGTGTTCTCCATCACATCATTCTCCTAATAATGTTATCCAGTCATCAAGTGACAACACTTGCATATGGTCAGAAAACCTTAACCATCCTTGATCAACTGGCTAGTCAACTAGAGGCTTACTAGGGACATTGTTTTGTCTATATATCCACACATGTATCTATTCTTTCATTCAATACAATTATAGCATGGATAATAATCGATTATCTAGAAACAGGAAATATAATAATAACTATTTTATCATTGCCTCTAGGGCATATTTCGAACAGTCTCCCACTTGCACTAGAGTCAATAATCTAGTCTCACATCGCTATGCTATTTACATTGGAATGAATCTAACACCCATACAGTTCTGGTGTTGATCATGCTTCGCTCGTGGAAGAGGCTTAGTCAGCGGATCTGCAACATTCATATCCGTGTGCACTTTGCAAATATTTACGTCCTCTCCTTCGACGTAGTCACGGATGAGGTTGAAGTGTCATTTGATGTGTCCGGTCTTCTTGTGAAACCTTGGTTCCTTTTCTTGAGTAATGGCACCAGTGTTGTCACAGAACAGAGTTATTGGATTCAGTGCGCTCGGCACAACTCCAAGATCCGTCATGAACTGCTTCATCCAGACACCCTCCTTGGCTGCCTCCGAGGCAGCCATGTACTCCGCTTAACTTGTAGAATCTGCTATGACACTTTGCTTGGAACTGCACCAGCTTATCGCACCCCCATTAAGAATAAATACGTATCCGATTTGAGACTTAGAGTCATCCGGGTCAATGTCAAAGCTTGCATCGACGTAACCCTTTACGACAAGCTCTCGTCACCTCCATAAACGAGAAACACTTCCTTAGTCCTTTTCAGGTACTTCAGAATATTCTTGACCACCGTCCAGTGATCCACTCCTGGATTACTTTGAAACCTGCCTGCCATACTTATGGCCAGGCTGACGTCCGGTCTTGTGCACATCATTGCATACATGATAGACCCTATGGCTGAAGCATATGGGGTGGTACTCATCTTTTCTCTATCTTCCGGATTTACTCGACACTGAGTCGTACTCAACTTTATACCTTGTAACACTAGCAAGATCCCCTTCTTGGACTACTCCATTTTGAACTTCTTCAAAACTTTATCAAGGTATGTGCTTTGTGAAAGTCCTATTAGGCGCCTCAATCTATCCCTATAGATCTTAATGCCTAATATGTAAGGAGCTTCTCCTAGGTCTTTCATTGAAAAACATTTGTTTAAGTAATTTTTTATGCTCTCTAAAAAGTCCACATTGTTTCCAATCAGCAATATGTCATCCACATATAATATTAGAAACTCTACAGTGCTCCCACTCACTTTCTAGTAAATACAAGATTCTCAAACAACTTGTATAAACCCAAATGCCTTGATCAGCTCATCAAAGCGGTTATTCCAACTCCGAGATGCTTACACCAGTCCATAAATGGATCGCTGGAGCTTGCATAATTTGTTCGCATTCTTCGGATCGACAAAACCTTTGGGTTGCATAACATACAACTCTTCCTTAAGAAAACCATTAAGGAACGCTGTTTTGACATCCATCTGCCAGATTTCATAATCCAAAAATGCAGCTATTGCTAATATGATTTATACGGACTTAAGCATCGCTACCGGTGAGAATGTCTCGTCGTAGTCAACTCCTTGAACTTATGAAAAACACATTGCCACAAGTCGACCTTTATAAACGGTCACATTACCGTTCGCCTCCGTCTTCTTCTTAAAGATCCATTTGTTCTGATTAGCCTTTCGACCTTCAGGTAATACTTCCAAAGTCCACACTTTGTTTTCATACATAGATCTTGTCTCGGACTTCATGGCCTCTAAACATTTTTTGGAATCTGGGCCCACCATTGCTTCTTCATAATTAGCAGGTTCATTGTTGTCTAGCAACATTATAGATAAGACATGATTCCCGTACCACTTAGGAGCAATACATGATCTTGTCGACCTGCGAGGTCCGATAGTAACTTGATCCGAAGCTTCATGATCATCATCATTAGCTTCCTCCTCAACCGCTGTTGCCTCGACAGAGGTTTCCCCCTGCCCTGCGCCACCATCTAGAGGGCGCAGAGGTTCCACAACCTCATCAAGTTCTATCTTCCTCCCACTCAATTCTTTCGAGAGAAACTCCTTCCCAAGAAAAGCTCCATTCTTAGCAACTAACACTTTGCCCTCGTATCTGAGATAGAAGGTGTATCCAACTATCTCTTTTGGGTAATCTATGAAGACACACTTTTCCGCTTTGGGTTCCAACTTTTTAGGCTGAAGCTTTTTGACATAAGCATCACATCCCCAAACTTTAAGGAACGACAACTTTGGCCTCTTGCCATGCCATAGCTCATATGGTGTCATCTCAACGGATTTTTATGGTGCCCTATTTAAAGTGAATGCAACTATCTCTAATGCTTAACCCCAAAACGATAACGACAAATCGGTAAGAGACATCATAGATCGCACCATATCTAACAAAGTACGATTACGACGTTCGGACACACCATTACGCTGTGGTGTTCCACGCGGTGTCAATTGTGAAACGATTCCACATTGTCTTAAGTGAGCTCTAAACTCGAAACTAAGATATTCGCCACCTCGATCAGATCGTAGGAACTTGATCTTCTTGTTATGATGATTTTCAACTTCACTCTGAAATTGCTTGAACTTTTCAAACGTTTCAGACTTGTGCTTCATCAAGTAGATATATCCATACCTACTCAAATCATCAGTGAAGGTGAAAAAATAACGATATTCACCACATGCCTCCACGGTCATTGGACCGCACACATCAGTATGTATGATTTCCAATAAGTCACTTGCACGCTCCATTGTTCCGGAGAATGGAGTCTTAGTCATCTTGCCCGTGAGGCATGGTTCGCACGTGTCAAGTGATTCAAAATCAAGTGACTCCAAAAGCCCATCAGCATGGAGTTTCTTCATGCGCTTTACACCAATATGACCAAAGCGGCAGTGCCACAAAAAGGCCGCGCTATCATTGTTAACTATACATGTTTTGGTCTCAATGTTATGTATATGTGTGTCATCAAAATCAAGATTCAATATGAACAAACCCCTCACATTGGGTGCTTGACCATAAAATATATTACTCATAAAAATAGAACAAACATTATTATCTGACTTAAATGACTAACCGTCTCACAATGAACAAGATCCAGATATAATGTTCATGCTTAACACAGGCACTAAATAACAATTATTTAAGTTCATAACTAATCCTGATGGTAACTGAAGTGATACTGTGTCGACGAGATTGCATCAACCTTGGAACCATTTCCCACGTGCATCGTCACTTCATCCTTCGCCAGCCTTCGTTTATTCCGCAGTTCTTGCTTCGAGTTGCAAATATGAGCAACATAACCGATATCAAATACTGAGGCACTACTGCGAGAGTTGGTTATGTACACATCAATAACACGTATATCACATGTACCTGGTTTGGCGTTGGCCGCCTTCCTATCACTCAAATACTTGGGGCAGTTGCGCTTTCAGTGACCCATCCCTTTGCAATAATAGCACTCTATTTCCGGCTTAGGTCCAACCTTGGTTTTCTTCGTCGGATTGGCAATAGTTTTGCCGCTCTTCTTGGAGTTACCCTTCTTGCCTTTGCCGTTTCTCTTGAAACCAGTGGTCTTATTGAGCACCAACACTTGATGTTCTTTCCGGAGTTCTGACTCCGCGACTTTCAGCATCGCGAATAACTCGCCGGGTGACTTGTTCATCCCTTGCATGTTTTAGTTCAACACAACGCTCTTATAGCTTGGTGGCAGTGATTGAAGAATTGTGTCAGTGATAGCATCTTGCGGGATTTCAATCCCCAGCTCAGCTAGACGGTTTGAGTAGCCAGACATTTTGAGTACATGTTCACTGACAGACGAATTCTCCTCCATTTTGTAAGCATATAATTTATTGG
This sequence comes from Hordeum vulgare subsp. vulgare, assembly GCF_904849725.1. Classification (NCBI taxonomy): domain Eukaryota; kingdom Viridiplantae; phylum Streptophyta; class Magnoliopsida; order Poales; family Poaceae; genus Hordeum; species Hordeum vulgare. Next base: position 303,343,576 of record NC_058523.1, read on the forward strand.
AGGTCTCATACCTGTTGATACGGGCGTTTTTCTGAAAGATAAACTTCAACTCCTGGAACATCTCATATGCTCGATGATGCTCAAAGCGTTGTTGAAGTCCCGGTTCCAAGCCATACAATACTGCACATTGAACTACAAAGTAGTCCTCCTTACGTGATTGCCAAGCGTTCAAAACATCTTGGTCAAACATAGAAGGACATAATTCTTTTTCCTAGCTTGTAGGATGAGCCTAAGATTACAAGCCCACTCTACAAAGTTGCTACCATCATCTTTCAGCTTTGCTTTCTCTAGGAACGTATTGAAATTCAGGGTTGCTACAGCATGAGCCATTGATCTACAATATAAAATATTGCAAAGTGGACTTATACTATGTTCAAGACAATTAGAGTTTAACTAATCAAATTACTAATAAACTCCCACTCTAATATACATGCCTCTAGTTACTTGAGTGTGGCATGATCCAAATTCACTAACTCAAGTCCAATCATCACGTGAGATGAGTATAGTTTTAGTGGTAAACATCTCTATGCTAATCGTATCAACTTCAGTGTGGCATGCTAATTTTTGGCCTCGTGACAGAGAAAGCATCACTCAAGCTTGGGGGAGGCTTAAATCAATGCTATATTCATGCCCCAACCATGAGCTCTCTAGAGACATTATCATTCAGAACTTCTATGCTCGGCTTTCTCATCATGATCGCACCATGCTTGACACTTCTTGTACCGGTTCTTTTATGAAGAGAGATATTGACTTCAAATGGAATTTATTGGAGAGAATTAAATGCAACTCTGAATATTGGGAGCTTGAAGAAGGTAAGGAGTCAGGTATGAATTTCACGTTTGATTGCGTTAAATCCTTTGTTGAGACAAATACTTTTTGTGACTTTAGCGCTAAGTATGGACTTGACTCTGAGATAGTAGCTTCATTGTGTGAATCCTTTGTTGCTCATATTGATCTCCCCAAAGAGAAGTGGTTCAAATATCATTGTCCTTTAGAAGTCAATGTAGTTAAACCCACCCTAGTTGAAGAGAAAGTCATTGCCTGTAATGATCCTGTGATTCCTAGTGCTTACATTGAGAAACCACCTTTCCCTGTTAGGATAAAGGATCATTCTAAAGCTTCAACTGTTATACGTAGAGGCTACATTAGAACACCTACACCCCCTAAGCAAATTAGAGTTGAACCTCGCATTGCTATTATCAAAGATCTTCTGTCCGACGATGTTGAGGGACATAATATTCACTTCTGTGAAGATGGTGCTAGAATTGCTAAACCTCACGCTAGCGACAAACATAGGCCTGTTGTTGGCATGCCTGTGGTTTCTGTTAAGATTGGAGATCATTGTTATCATGGTTTATGTGACGTGGGTGCTAGTGTTAGTGCAATACCTCAATCCTTATATGATGAAATTAAAGACGAGATTGCACCTGTTGAGATAGAGCCTATTGATGTCACTATTCAGCTTGCCAATAGAGATACTATCTGCTATGTGGGAATTGTTAGGGATGTTGAAGTCTTGTGTGGTAAAACGAAGTATACTACTGATTTCCTCGTTCTTGCTACCGCACAAGATAGCTTCTGTCCCATCATATTTGGTAGACCTTTTCTCAATACTTTCAATGCTCATATTGATTGTGAGAAGCAAATTGTCACTGTTGGCTTTGAAGGTGTGTCACATGAGTTCAATTTCTCCAAGTTTGGTAGAAAACCTCATGAAAAGGAGTTGCCTAGTAAGGATGAAACTATTGCCTTAGCTTCTATTGTCGTGCCTCCTACTGATCCCTTAGAGCAATACTTGCTTGAGCATGAAAATGATATGCATATGGATGAAATGGATGAGATAGATAGAGTTGTTTTAGAACAATATCCTATTCTTAAGAATAACTTGCTTGTTGAACTGCTTGGGGATCCACCCCAACCAAAGGGTGATCCCATGTTCGAGCTTAAACAGTTGCCTAATACTTTTAAGTATGCTTATCTTGATGAAAAAGAGATATATCATGTTATAATTAGTGCTAGCCTCTCAGAGCATGAAGAAAAGAAGTTACTTAAAACTCTAAGGAAGCACCGTGCTACTATTGGATATACTCTTGATGATCTTAAGGGCATTAGTCCTACCCTATGCCAGCACAAGATTAAAACTGATCCTGATTCTAAACTAGTTGCTCATCATCAAAGGAGATTAAATCCTAAGATGAAAGAAGTAGTAAGAAAAGAAATACTAATGTTCCTGGAAGCGGGTATTATCCATCCTGTTGCTCATAGTGATTGGGTGAGTCCGGTGCATTGCGTCCCTAAGAAGGGAGGCATTACCGTTGTCCCTAATGATAAGGATGAATTGATCCCATAGAGGATTATTACTGGCTATAGGATCGTGATCTATTTTATGAAATTGAATAAAGGCACTAGGAAAGAACATTACCCTTTGCTTTTTATCGACCAAATGCTAGAAAGGTTGTCTAAACACAGACACTTTTGCTTTCTAGACGGTTATTCTGGTTTCTCCCAAATACCAGTTGCACAATCTGATGAGGATAAAACCACTTTCACCTGCCCTTTCGATACCTTTGCTTATAGATGTATGCCTTTTGCCTTATGTAATGCACCTTCCACCTTTCAAAGATGTATGATGGCTATATTCTCTAACTTTTGTGAAAAGATTGTTGAGGTTTTCATGGATGACTTCTCCGTTTATGGGTCTTCCTTTGATGATTGCCTCAACAACCTTGATCGAGTCTTACAGAGATGTAAAGACACCAATCTTGTCTTGAATTGGGAGAAGTGCCACTTTATGGTTAATGAAGGCATCATCTTAGGACATAAAATTTCTGAAAAAGGTATTGAAGTCGATAAGGCTAAGGTTGATACAATCGAGAAATTGCCATACCCCACATATATCAAAGGTATAAGAAGTTTCCTTGGTCATGCTGGTTTCTATAAAAGTTTCATTAAAGACTTCTCTATGATTTCTAGGCCTCTTACCAATCTCTTGCAAAAGGATATTCCTTTTCTTTGACGATGATTGTGAGGAAGCCTTTGAAATACTTAAGAGGGATTTGATAACTGCACCTATTGTTCAACCACCTGATTGGAACTTGCCTTTTGAGATCATGTGTGAAGCTAGTGATTATGATGTTGGTGTTGTTCTAGGGAAAAGAGTTGATAAGCAGTTGAATGTTATTCACTATGCTAGTAAAACTCTAGACAGTGCCCAGAGAAACTATGCTACTACGGAGAAGGAATTTTTAGCAGTCGTGTTTGCATGTGAAAAGTTCAGGTCTTACATAGTTGATTCCAAAGTCACTATTCACACAGATCATGCTGCTATTAAGTACCTTATGGAGAAGAAAGATGCTAAACCTAGACTTATCAGATGGGTTTTCTTGCTACAAGATGATTATTGAAACTATATCGTTGCCAAATATATACCACCTAGTTTCACGTACGAGCAAAAGAAGAAATTCTTCTTTGACTTGAGACACTACTTTTGGGATGATCCTCACCTTTATAAGGAAGGAGTAGATGGTTTTATTAGACGTTGTGTACCTGAACATGAACAGGGACAGATCCTACAGAAGTGACACTCCGAGGCCTATGGAGGACACCATGCGGGAGATAGAACTGCACACAAGGTATTGCAATCAGGTTTCTATTGGCCCACTCTCTTCAAGGATGCCCGTAAGTTTGTCTTGTATTGTGACGAATGTCAAAGAATAAGTAATATTAGCAAACGTCAGGAAATGCCTATGAACTATTCACTTGTCATTGAACCATTTGATGTCTGAGGCTTTGATTATATGGAGCCTTTTCCAAAATCCAACGGGTATACTCATATCCTAGTTGCTGTTGATTACGTCACTAAGTGGGTAGAAGCTATCCCCACTAGTAGTGGTGATCACAACACCTCTATCAGGATGCTGAAAGAAGTTATCTTCCCTAGATTTGGAGTCCCTAGATGTCTAATGATCGATGGTGGTTCACATTTCATTCACGGTGCTTTCCGTAAAACGCTTGCTAAGTACGATGTCAACCATAGAATTGCGTCTCCCTACCACCCTCAGTCCAGTGGTCAAGTAGAGCTAAGCAATAGAGAGATTAAACTAATTCTGCAAAAGACTATCAACAAGTCTAGAAAGAATTGATCTAAGAAGCTCAATGATGCACTGTGGGCTTATAGAACTGCCTATAAGAATCCCATGGGCATGTCTCCATACAAAATGGTGTACTATAAAGCATGTCATTTACCTCTTGAGCTAGAGCATAAAGCTTATTGGGAAATTAAAGAGCTCAACTTTGATTTCAAACTTGCCGATGAGAAGAGGTTATTTGATATTAGCTCGCTTGATGAGTGGAGAACTCAGGCATATGAGAATGCCAAGTTGTTCAAAGAGAAGGTTAAGAGGTGGCATGATAAGAGGATACAAAAGCGTGAGTTCAATGTAGGTGATTATGTCTTGCTATATAACTCTCGTTTAAGATTCTTTGCATGCGAGCTTCTCTCTGAACGGGAAGGTCCCTATGTTGTTGAGGAAGTATATCGTTCCGGTGCTATCAAGATCAACAGCACGGAAGGTAATTGTCCGAGAGTTGTAAATGGGCAGAGAATCAAGCATTATATCTCAGGTACTCCCATAAATGTTGAAAGCAATATTATCAATACCATAACTCCGGAAGAATACCTAAGGGATATTTATCATCCTATTTTAGACTCCGAAAACGAAGAGGTATGTGATTTTGTAAGAAAACAGAGTCCAAAACTTTTCCAGTAGGAAATTTTCTCTGTTTTGGAATATTTGAAAAAATACAAAAATTTGAAGTAGTCCGGAAAGTGTGTGCGGAGGTGATAAGCCTGCACGGCGCGGGCCCACCCCCTGGCCGCACCCTGAGGGCTTGTAGCCACCTCGTACGCCTCCTGGACTATGTTTTCGTGCAGGGTACTCCTTTTGGTCTGGAAAAAATTATTATATATACTCCCTTTTGGTCTAACCCCTGCATCATGCAGATTTCCTCTGTTTTTCGTTTCGAGCCTGTTTTCTGCCGCATATCTAGGTCAAGATGTCTTCTCAGGATTGAGAGGGGGAGAGCTATGTGGCTGATTACCTTGCTAACCCCAAGGTCTATGGGGACTTTGATCCTTATGGCTGGACCTTTGATGAGGAAGAAGATTATGATCCCAGGGGGAAGGAACAAACGAGTTCCGATGAAGTGGAGGCTCCTCTACCTCAACCTGGACACACGCATGTGGAGTTCAGGAAGTCGAGCCTCCCTGACTCAAGGAAGAAGCCTAAGACCTTGTTTATCCCTTCTCGTTTCTTGAAGTAGAGTAAGCAGGAATTATGCCAAAGGGTGTTGTAGCTTGAAGAGGAAAATGATGATTTGAGGGAGCAGAATTTTATGCTCAAGTGGAAATTAAACAAGCTCAAGACCTCTGCAACAACAACTCCACCATCACCTCCTAAGGAAGACAACTAAGCATGGGTATGGGCAATCCCGTTCGCTTGTGCCAAGCTTGGGGGAGTTGCCCCAGTATCGTATCACCATCACATCTTTTGCCTTAACTATGTTTTAGTTTTCCTTTTCAGTTTTCTCTTTCTCTAGTAGATTAAAAGTCTTAGTGTTTTAGTCTTGAGTTTTGCTTTGTGTCACCCCTGATGTATTCGAGCTCGTGAGCCATATAATAACGAGTGTCTTAGTTGAAGGGTTTTGCCTCTTGCCATGATCAAAAGAGTGAGAATAGAACAAAAGCATGAAAGATCATGTAATGATCTTATGGGAAGTGATGGCTTCACATATAAAAAGAATGAGGATTGAAACTTGTTGAAGGTAGGCAAACGTGACCTTGGTAATAGTTGCAATTTATAGGAAGTGATAAAGAAGGTGAGGTTCACATATAACTATATCATCTCTGACACCATCTATGATTGTGAACAATCACTAAACTATTGCATGCCTAGAAGTAGATGTTGGACAAGGAAGACATCATAATGAATTGTGTTTGCTTGGCTCCGAATAATGTTATATGATTAGAGATCCCTTAACATGCCGCGATTGCTTCCACCTCACTTTATCCAAACCTCCCGCACTAAGTAGAGATACTACTTGTGCATCCATAAACCATCAATCCAGTTTTGCCATGAGTGTCCACCATACCTACATATGGATTGAATAAGATTCCTCAAGTAAGTTGTCATCGGTGCAAGCAATAAAAATTGCTATCTAATATGTATGATCTATTAGTGTGTGGAAAATAAGCTTTGTACGAACCTGTGATGAGGAAGACATAAAAGCGACATACTGATAAAATAAAGTTCTTTATCACAGGAGGCAATATAAAGTGATGTTCCTCCGTACTAAGAGGACATGCATCCAAACCTCAAAAGCGCATGACAACCTCTGCTTCCCTCTGCGAAGGGCCTATCTTGTACCTTTACTTTTTGCCCTTGAAAGAGTCATGGTGATCTTCGCCAATTCCTTATTTCGCCTTTATTTTGGCTAACGTCATATGCTTGGGAAAGATCTATATTCATATGTCAACTTGGAATTAAATATTCATGAACTATTATTGTTGACATTGCCCTTGAGGTAAGCAGTTGGGAGGCAAAACTATTAGCCCCTATCTTTCTGTGTGTCCAGCTGAAACTTTGATCTCATGAGTACCACGTGAGTTGTAGCAATTGTAGAGAACGAAAGAATGATTGAGTATGGGGATTTGCTTTACAAGCTCTTATTTGACTCTTTCTGATGTTGTGGTAAATTGCAATTGCTTCAATGACTAAAGGCTATCGGTTGTTACTTCTCGGTAAGGTTCTTGATCCATGCTTTACTTTGTGAAGGAATTATCACTTTAGCATGAGAGATTATATGTTGGTATTGCGATTCTGATCATGATCATGATGCATGCATGTTCGTATCTTGTTTTGTCGACACCTCTCTCCCTAAACATGTGGACACATTTATTGAGCTAGGCTTTCGCTTGAGGACAAGCGAGGTCTAAGCTTGGGGGAGTTGATACGTCCATTTTGCATCATGTTTTCATGTTGATATTTATCGCTTCTTGGGCTGTTATTTCACTTCACGGTACAATTCTTATTTTGCAAGGTTTACATGAAGAGGGAGAATGCCGGCAACTGGAATTCTGTCCTGAAAGTAGAGCAAAGTTGAGATACCTATTCTGCGCAACTCCAAACGCCGTAAAAATCAACAAGGATTTTTTTCCTGATTTATAAAAAATACTGGGCCGAAGAAGCGCCAGGGGGGCGCGTGCAGGTGGCCACAAGCCTGCACGGCGCGGCCTCATGAGGGCTTCTGGGCAGCCTGCTGGCCCACTGGCCCCCTCTTCTGCTATATGAAGGGTTTCTTCCAGGAAAAAATCAGGGAGGAGCTTTTTCGTGGATTCGCCGCCGCCACGAGGCAGAAGTTGAGCAGAACCAATCTAGAGCTCTGGCACGACGATCCTGCCGGGGAAACTTCCCTCCCGAAAGAGGAAATCATCGCCATCGTCATCACCAACACTCCTCTCATCGGAGGGGACTCGTCACCATCAACATCTTCATCAGCACCATCTCATCTCCAAACCCTAGTTCATCACTTGTAACCAATCTCCATCTCGCGACTCCGATTGGTACTTGTAAGGTTGCTAGTAGTGTTGATTACTCTTTGTAGTTGATGCTAGTTGGATTACTGGGTGGAAGAGGTTATGTTCAGATCCTTGATTCTACTCATTACCTCTCTGGTCATGAATACGATTATGCTTTCTGAGTAGTTACTTTTGTTCCTCAGGACATGGGATAAGTCATGCTAATAGTAGTCATGTGAATTTGGTATTCATCCAGTAATTTGATATGTTGTATGTTGTTTTTCCTCTGGTGGTGTTATGTGAGCGTGGACTACATATCACTTCACCATTATTTGGGGCCTAGAGGAACGCATTGGGAAGTCGTAAGTAGATGATGGGTTGCTAGAGTGACAGAAGCTTAAACCCTAGTTTATGCGTTGCTTCGTAAGGGGCTGATTTGCATCCACTAGTTTAATGCTATGGTTAGACTTTGTCTTAATTCTTATTTCGTAGTTGCGGATGCTTATGAGAGGGGTTAATCATAAGTGTTATGCTTGTCCAAGTAAGGGAAGTACCCAAGCCTCGGTCCACCCACATATCAAACTATCAAAGTAACGAACGCGAATCATATGAACAAGATGAAAACTAGCATGACAGAAATTCCAATGTGTCCTCGGGAGCGTTTTTCCTCCTATTAGGCTTTGTCCAGGCTTGTCCTTTGCTACAAAAGGGATTGGGCCACTTTGCTGCACCATTGCTACTTTTGTTACTTCTTGCTTGCTACGAATCATCTCACTACACAATCACTTGTTACCGACAATTTCAGTGCTTGCAGATTTTACATTGCTGAAAATCACTTGTCAGATCCATCTGCTCCTCGTTGGGTTCGACACTCTTACTTATTGAAAGGACTACGATTGATCCCCTATACTTGTGGGTCATCAGGGGTCCACAAAGAAGCGACCTTATCTAATGCACCATGGCTTCCATCCACACATGACTAGACTCACTCACGGTAGATCTTCATGAATTACGTAATCTCCTTGCCATTACAAAATTCTTGGTTCAACTCCACAACACAAAGTAGGAGGCTCCCAAGAGACACCTAACCAATCTAGGAGGCACCACCCTCCAAAAGGTAACAAATGCGGTAGAACAATGAAATTCTTGCTCTTGTGCTTCAAAAGATAGTCTCATCAACACTCAATTAGTGTCTCACGGATTTGGCATGGGTAGGAGAGATTGCTATTGTGGAAAGCAACATGGGGAGGCTGGAAATCAAGATTCAAATGGTTTGATTAGAATATCTTGATATCTACACATGAGTAGGTGGATCTCTCTCAGAAAAATGGATCTGACAAGTGTAAGTGTGTTCTTAGTGCTTCCTCTAAAAATGACAGGAGGTGGATGGGGTATATATTGGCATCTCCCAAAATCCAACCATTACAACATTATTACCCAACTCGGTGACACCGAAAAGAATCTCAGTGGTACCGAGTTGCACTAAATGTGGCAACTTTTGAATTCGCGATGAGACCGATATATGAATCTCCATGGTACCGATACGATGACCTAGAGTAGATTCCAAATCTTGGTTAGACCGATTTCAAACTCAGAAATTCCAATTCTTGAAATCTTCTCAACAGAAAGTTGGTCACGGAATCTCGGTGGCACCAATGTGAAAGTTGGTGGTACCGAGGTAGTATGGTTTGGCATAGGATCATTCAAGTGGAAAATCGGTAGGGCCGAGTGGAAATAGTTGGTGGCACCGATATTGCTGATGTAGCATTGGACACATATATTTTGTGGCAGAATGGCCGAGTATTTTTGGTCACTACCTCCAAGAATTTGAGCAACCAACTCATCATAATACCTCACCCCCTTTTAATAGTATTGGCTTTCCTCTAGAGTCAAAGTTATTTCTCACAAATGTAAAATGTAGAGTCTTCTTGCTTGAAGCTTGAGCCAATCCTACTCATTTACTTGCATCAAGGGGCTTCTCCTCACAATCCTACAGCCAAGGCATCTTTGAACTTTTCTGAAATATAGTTGGGTAAAATCATTTGTTCAATGATTCATATGTTGCGATAATTATCAAAACCACCTTAGGGAGCAATTGTGCTTTCAGCAGCTTTGATAGATGGGGTGACAGAGAGAACACCATTTTCCACAACAGACCAAAGATCATTGTCAATTTCTTCAAGATGCATGCGCATCTTGTTCTTATAGTAAGTGTTAGTCCGCCCTTCGAAGGTAGAACAATACCTTGATCATACCTCGAGTCGACATAACTAAAACTCCAGGTGGTTAAACCAAAATTACATAATACAAGGGCGTACCTTGCTCTGATACGAATTAAAAGTGTGTTATATTGAATAGAGTGGGGGTGAATAGGCGATTTTTGCAAATTCGTCACTAAGGTACTAGTAGTTAAAGAATTTGCTATGTGACGAACTACTAGTAGCAAACTAAGTACTCATGTGTGTGCACAACATAGCAATACATAGTTTTCATGATGAAATGAAGCATACACAGAGCACAAGTAGCGTGTAAACAGGATAAATAGGTGAAGAATAAGGCGACAAAGCACAAATAGCTTGGTGAAGACAACGGTTTGATGACCAGTTCCAACTTTTGTGACAGTTGTACATCTGTTTTGTAGCGGCTTTTTGTTTAAACCAAAAGACACATTGTCCCGCGACACACAGTCCTTACTGTATTCTCCTAAAGCTATGATCACACAAACCTCACCCAACACTCATGGTAAGTTTTAAGGGCAGACTTCCAAACCCTCACAAACTCGGTTGACCGGCAAGCCACAATTTCCTCTTGGATGCTCTATACCATGATGCCTAATCTTCTAGAAGATACACAATCTTCAAACGTAATCAGCATCAATTCCACACATGGTCAATCTCTTTAGTGATGGTCAATCACTATGGGTTTTGGTATTCGGGTTTCCGGATTTTGGGTTTTTCTCACTGATGATTTTCTCTCAAAGTCCTTAGAGGATTGGTTTCTTTCAAATGAGACTTCTCAAGTTCTCTCTCGGAGTAGCCAACCGAGTAGTGGTTATGGGAGGTGGCTATTTATAGCCGTGGTGTAACCCGACATGATAATACATAAATGCCCCCAATGATATGTCCATTATGTGGATAAGATTTTAGGGACAGCTCGGGTGAAGCACAACAACGGTCTAAGTTTCAAGCTACAAAATTGCTCAGATCTACCATGTTCCTCACTTGTAGGAAATTCATTTGTAGCAATTTCTACAAAGACTGGAAGACCTACGTCCCTGTCAGTACAAAATTTTACTAAACTGCAAGAGATTTCCAAAGGCTTCACTCGAAGAATTGATTATTTGTAGGCTTTGAGATGAGCATGACTAGGAAATTTTCCCTTAGTATTTATTCAACCCCTTTAACAGCACTATGTTCCTTATAACTCAGAAGAAAGGAAATGGAACTACGAAAACAAGAGTCTTCACAGTTCATAGTCCTCGTATAAATATCTTCAAGGACACACCAATTTACTCATTTTCAATGTCTTGACGAAAACATCAATGTGTTCAGTTTAAGACTTTCATTTTTAGGGGTCGACATTATTTGGATATATCAAACTCCTCAGTGACTTATAGAGCATGTGTACACTCACAAACATATTAATCCCTTAACCTAGAAGTCTTCAATACACAAAAATCACTACGAGACACTAGATGCACTTACAATCTCCGTCTTTTTGGTGATTGATGACAAATAGGTTAATTTTACGACGAGTTCAAACATATTAAGTGTAAGTACTGAGTTTGCGAAATTTGATTATAGAGAAACTCCCCCTGAAGATGTGTATATTTGAGGAATTTTTTTTGCACTACAAATGCACAAGGTACGTAAAATCATGGAGATCCCCCTATATCCTGTGATACATACACGCATTTAACATATATCAACAGGAAATTGAAATGCAAGATGGAAAATGGTGTCTCACAAAATGCAGATGGGTGCATTAATGAACATGATGAATAAGCAGACAGAAAGAAGTTCAAAAATGTCAGACCACCATTGGACTTAAGTTTATAACTCATACAAACAAACACTTTAAAAAGAACGAGAGTTGTAAATTCAATGAAAACAACCCATATGTAGACCTACATGAAGACTAACTCAAATTTCTCCCCCTTTGTCATCAAGTGACGAAAAAGGGGCGAAAATTAAGGACTAACGCCCCTGAAGAATATCATCTCGAAAGTGGTGGAGGAGCGCTAGCGTTGTTGGTGTCGTGTGTTGATGCAGGGTCCGCAACAGTGTCATCGAGGTCTTCAGCTTCATCCGTCGATCATGCTGAAGTAAATGAGCTTGTAACCTATCAAGGAACTTTAACTTTCTTGAATTTCTTCGAAGGAGACTTTGTGATGAGAACTTAGAAGAAGCTCACAATCTATCATCACTCCCGGGGCAGAATCTCGAAGATTTTGTGCGATGGCCTTTGCTACAAAGTATTGGGAAGCAGTATCATCATTTGTGGAATATGAACCAGCTGTATGAAATTGGCCATCCAGAGCGTGAGTGCCTTAATCAGTAAAAACTTTGCCCTTCACGTCTGCTGGGGAAATGTCTTCTTGATGACTTCAATTCGAGGCAGAAAGATGATGCAATTTTGAAAGTCGGCTTGATAAGGAATTGAAGATCTTGTTGTGAAGAATTTCATAATCCAGGGGGCATAAGTCTTCAATTCAAATGGCGATAAGGCAATATTGGCCAAAGTCCTCATGGATAAATCATGAAAATTTATGGTAATCTCATGAATGATATTGAATAGCAGATTCTTCATGATGCCAACTACATCCGCTTCTTCAGAGTTGTGACCCTTGATTCGACTATGGGTTTTGGTTAATGTGTTATATACAATGCTGGGTACATACAACAAATCTTTCACTAGGAAGGTGGTTCTTGGATCTTGGCCTGGAGCTAAAGGCTTCATCGACACTTGCATCACATGATTTGGAAGTTCAGGTACCTCATATATGAATCTTGTGCCTTCACGAGGAATACAGAGTGGGACAACACGAAGTAATTCAGTTGCTGGACCAGTGTAATATGTGTGTTTAGTCATCCAGTCAAGTATTCATGTGTTAATATCATTGGCATCACCTGAGATGTGCATAGTTGCGTAGAACTAAAGAATAAGCTCTTCATTCTAATCAGGTGTGTCAACACAGAAAGGTAGGAGCCCATCTTCATGAAAAACATTGAGAACTGGAGAGAAGCATGGAATGGACTCCTTCTCCACGCGAGGAATTTGACGGTGCTCGAAAATTTTGTTCTTGTCAAATAGAACATCAACATACAAATTGATCATGTTAGAAGTCCATAACCTCTTGCCCCTATCTTTTGAGGTTCATCATAGAAATTTTCTTTGTTCATCATAGAAATTTTCTTTCTTGAATTTGAGCCGCTTGGTGCCTTGGAATGGAAAAAAGGGCTTGGGATGAAGATTTGCCTTGCAAGGCCTCACAGTTTCCCTTGGCACAATAGTTGTTTCAACAGACTGAGAAGTTTGTGCCAGAGTTTCTTCAACTGTAGACTTAGGATTTTGAGCAACAGTTTCTTCAACACCACCCTGAGTGTTGATTTCATCAGCCACTGGTTCTTCAACTCTTGGCGAAGGAATGTGAGAAGTAGGTTCTTAAAAAATGGGCTCTTTAGTCTTAGGAATTGGAGGAACAATTTCTACATTAGTTTGGGTGTTGATGTCTTCAGCTCATGTAGTTGGAATTTATTCCGGTATAAACTCAAGCGGAGTGGGACGACCTTCAGACCTTGTTAGAACTTCTTCAGTTTGGGGAGGCGACTCGGGAATTTGGCTGAGACAGGTGGCCACTGGTAAATTTTGGTGTGCAGCTTCCCAATATTTATCGTTGATAACAGGAGTAGTGTTGCCAATGTACACATCCTCATCAATTTCTTCAACACCAACCTCTTCAGCGGTTAATTAAGGCTGACACGATGATACTTCAGGGGATAAAAAATTTGGGGTGTTGTATTCTACCTCAATTTCTTCATCAATCTGCTCTGTGGAAGTAGTAGAGTATTTTTCTTCAGTTTCATCATTCGGGGTGTTGTATTCTACGCCAAATGGAACAATCTCATAAGAAGGAACAATAGAGATAGGAGTTGCATCAATTGGTTCTGTTGAGGAGTTGTAGTTTGGTTTTACTCATAGGCTCTCTGTAAGTGCATCTAGTGCCCCTTAGTGATTTTGGTGTACTGAAGACTTATAGGTTAAGAGACTAGTGTATTTGTGACTGTACACGGGATCTAAAAGTGAGTGAGGAGTTTGAGTTATTCGAAGAATAATAACCCCTAAAAATTTATGTCTTCGGCTAAAAACTGGTATTTTGTCGAAGGCTTTGAAAGTGAAGGAATTGGTCTGTCCGTGAGGAAATTGATGCGAGGACTTTGAAGCATGAAGAATTTTGTTTTTGGAGTTTTATTTCCTTGCTTTTGAGTCATAGGAGCACCTTACTATTAAAGGGGGTCGAGGTAAAACTAAGGAAAAGTTTCCAAGTGATGCTCAACTCAAAGCCTACACATACCCAATCCTTCGAGTAAAGTCTTTGGAAATCTTTTATAGTTTAGTCAGATTCTTCAATGACAGAGATGAAGATCTTCTGGTGTGTCAGGCATTTTCTCTAACTGAGGAGTTAGGTTTTTGCGGGCGTGAATTACCTACAAGTGAGGAACATGAGTGACATGAGGACTTTCATAGTTAAAAGATTCTGACCCTTTCTATGTAGTGCGCCAGTTGTCCCCAGCCTTATCCACATAACGGTCATATCATTGGGGAATTTATGTCAAATCATGTCGAGATTGCTCCCTAGTTATAAATAGCCGCCCCTTCACCACTAGATGGTTGGCTGCTCCACGAGAGAAACAAACACTTGTCATTCGAGAGCAATACATTCCTCGAAGACTTCGAGAGAAAATGATAAGTGAGAAAAAACCGCAAACACCCAAACCAGAACCCAAAAACCCTGAAGTGATTGAGCATCACTGAAGAGATTGTTCCTATGTGGAACCGACACTCGTAACCTTTGAGTACTATGCATCCACCAGATGGTTAGGCTTCATGGTCTAGAGCATCCAGAAGTCAATTGTGGGTCGCCGGGTGACCAAGTTTGTGAGGGTTTGTGTCGTGGTTTTGTCACTGCAGATGTGCTCGTACAAGGACTTAGGTGTGAGGCCAACGCAACCATGTGGCCGCTTGAGAGGGATTGGTCGGAATCGAGAGACGCGAGTTTACCCAGGTTCGGCCCCTCCGATGGAGGTAAAAGCCTACGTCCTTCTTGTGTTTCATTGATGAAGATGATGATCTCGATTACAAGGGTGCAGACTCGACACCTCTAATGTCGTGGGTGTCTAATATGTCTATCTCATGATTTGTCTTGTCTAGACCTAAGTTGTGAATCTGTCCCTCTTGGGGCACCTTACCCCTCCTTATATAAGTGGAAGGGGTAGGTTTACATGTAGAGTCCTACGAGGAGTAGGAATAGGACTAGTCTCTCTTGAATCCTAATCTGGGTCTTCTTTCCTTTGTGAGGGAGTCTCTCCTCTTCTTGGGTCTTTTCTTGTGAACCGGCCCTCCTTGCCTCTCTATGAGCCGCCTTATGTCAGGGTGTATGCCGGGCCTTGGGCCTTCGTCATTTATCTATGTCGCCTGTGGGGTCAAGTATGAGTCGCCCACCAGGTCACTGCTGAGTCGCTGGTGAGTCGTCATGTCCTTGACGGGTCATACTTCAAGCCGGGTTACACTGCCGGGTCTATCCCCGACATTAGCCCCCAGGTTAGCTTGAATTTATTCATGGTAAGATCCTGGAATAAGAATAATAAATATGTTAAGGGACCGGCTTGCTCCTCTGGCCGGCTTGATTTAATGAAGTGGCTCCTTGAAAAATCTGGGTTTCTTCTGCATAATAACGAGCCATCTTCACAATCATCTTGTTGGTACGTGTCCTTTGCAATAAAATACATATGCCATTGAGTCGGCCTCCAATGCTTTGGCTTGATGAAAATTTGAGGAATAAGAAATCCACACAATGTTGAACGAGCTTCTCTTCCTTTGGCGGGTTATGATTGACAATGGCGGGTCATGATTGCTAATAGCGTGTCATGATTATTGGTAATGCCCCGTCAAACAACTGAACTCCAATTGACTATATCAAAATATTGGGGATAAATAAATCCATGTGATGTTGAGCCGGTCTTTCAATGCTTCAACTATATAAAAATATGTTGAACCGGTCTCCCAATACTTCACCGTCATGACAAAATGAAATGTGCTTTTCAAATTTTGGATATATCCATATTACCTGTAGCCCCCAAGGGTAGGGTCATCAGTCTGTGATGGGTCGGGCCTTCAATTTGAACATCATGATCTGTAAAACAACTTAGTGTTGTTGCCCCCAAGTGCCGGGTTGTCTTGCCTGCAGCAACCTGGGACTTTAGAAATTATGATCTGAATAGTGTAGCCCCCAAGTGACGGGTCGATTGCTTTCAGCGACTCGGGACTTCCACGTTCTTCTCCTTTGAAAATAAAACATCATATGATGTAGCCCCCAAGGGCCGGGTTATTATGCAATATTGGGCAGGGACTTTGTAGATCTGACTATGTAAACTTGAGCGGAAATGTGTAGCCCGCAAGGGTCGGGTCATTATAAAAATGATGAGCCGGTTCTTCCTTGAATGCATAATTTAATAAAGGGTGACCTTTAGCCCCCCATGGCCGGCTTATCTCCTTGAAATAGTCGGGTCTATTGATGAAGTGATGATTTGGAAGAGCAGTTTGCATTAGCCCCCAAGTGTCATGGTGCATGCTTGCAGCGACATGGGACTTCCATACTTTTATGTAATCTTTATTTAAATAATGTAGCCCCCAAGTGTCGTGTTGTGTGCCTGCAGCGACTCGGGATTATTCCTTCCATTGTAGAATAAAATCATTATCCACTTTGTGAGCTGATGATGCCTTTATGATAAAATACAACCTTGATCGTGGCTGCAATGTACACCGGCAAATATATCCTTGACAAATCCATATGTTTGAGAAATCAATAAGTGTTTTAGTTTACTACAGAGCACAAGTTGAAGAAATCCAAGAGCCGGTCAATTAGATGACCCGACATTATATGTAATAGGGTGGCTCTTCGAAAATAGTCAATTCTTTCGAGCTAGCTTAAAATCCCCAATCATTTAACACTGGTTATGAGAAACCATGATTAAAATCCAGCCAAATTTTCTATTCAAAGATTTATTTGCACCTGCAAGAATTTATGCTTTGACCCGGTTTGAATACCGGCATGATATGTATGTATGATGCATGATGCAATGCAAGATGATGTATGATGCAATGCAAGATGATGCATGTATATGACAGAATAGTGCTAGTTTATGAGATTCGAATCTTACTTCAGTGAAACTAGCTTGATAGCCACTGGTTTATCCTCGCTCTCTGTAAGCCGGCCCTTACTACCGAATCAATGTTTTAACCTAGAATTCAGGGCCAAATGGATTGACTTATCAAGAGTACACGGGGTTCGTAGTAGCATCATGCAAACATGGAGGTTTAACCAAGTTTCAAAGAAAGCGGCTTAATAGCCCATGGAATATCCTTGCTTTCTGTAAGCCGACACTCACGACCAATCGATGTTTTAACCTGGATAGTTCAGGGTCCAACAGGATTGACATATCGAGAGTATACGGGGTTCGGAGTAGCATCATGCAGACATGCAGATTTGACCAAGAAGGCGGCATAATGGCACATGGAGTATCCTCGCTTTCTGTAAGCCGGCACTCACGACCAATCGATGTTCTAACCCGGATAAGTTTAGGGTCCATATGGATTGACTTATCATGAAACGGAGTACACGGGGTTCAAAGTAGCATGACGCAGACTGGTAGGTTTAACCATGAATTTTTGCCATTAAGCGGGGCAACCATGTTTGAACTACGCATCGTGGCGACTCATCCTCTTGGTGACTTTAAATTGTCTGCCAATGAAGCAGAGCACCGATGTTTGAACGGCACATCGTGGCGACTCGTCCTCTTGAGGGACTTTAAAAGGCCAGCCAATGAAGCAGGGCACCCATGTTATAACGGCGCATAGTGGAGGCTCGTCTTCTTAGGCAACTTTAAAATGCCTGCCAATGAGGGAATAGGCCTCGGGGCCGGTTATCTTGCCTGCAATGACCCGGTGTTCTTGAATTATTTAGCTTGGTTGGATCTGGCGAGCTATGTTTATGTAGCCCCTGAGTCTTAAGTCGACTCAAGGAGGCGGCTTGAAAGTCTTCATTCTTGACTATAGAATAAGCCAGTGGAGGAAGATGCTGCTACCCGCTCCCTCTCCGAGATATAAAACCACTTTTCATAATGAAGAATTCCCCTACATAAAAATATTGCAGCCCAAAGTAATTGTTTTTGGAAAATTACATGTACTAAAAAATAGATAAGATGAATAGCACCTGATGTGGTTTCACGAATGAGCATCAGAAAAATCTTGTGACATATTTTATATGGACCACACAACGGAGGCGGCGGCTCAGGTGCGTCTATTGGGCGGCTTGCACTGGCATACACTGCACCGGTGGGTTGATGTTGTTCGGACCGCGAAGGTGATGCGTGGTAAGCTGTCTTAGTCGCGCGGAAATGAAAGTTGACCGCGTCATTGTAAGTCGTCTTGGTCGCGCGGATGTGAGATTTTGGCGCGGCATTGATTGACATGAGCTTCGTACTCAAAGTATGATGCCGCTTTTGTGATGAATAATTGTCCTGTGTAATAAAATATTACAGGTGGGAGTAATTGTTCTCGAAGCAATTAACAACTGCTTAAAAAGAAAAGATGGAAACATATAGCACCTAATTTGGAGGTAATAATAATGATCCGTGGGTGGATATTGGTGCCTCTCCACGTCGCCATCCAACTCCCCATACTTAAGTCAGAACACCAATAGTTCGTGTACGCCGGCGGTAGCCACGTGGCAAGATTATCCAAATGTGGATAAAAGTTGTAGGCTCACGGACCCGGTTCTTTCAGCAGGCCCACCATGATCGACGACATGGTGGCCATGTTCTCCCTAGTCGGCAGCATGGGATAGCCAAATTAAATGTTCAGCACAATTAACTTTGCCAGAGATATCGTTTACCGAAGACGTCGGTGTTTAGGAAGGTGGAGGAAACGCAGACGTGGGGCAAAGCCCTCGGTGGAGGTGTCAACATGGAGCGGCTCAGCAACGGGCGACGGGAGCCGAGGCGAGGCGATAGCGGCTCAGCTGTAGGGCGAGGCGACGGCGGCTCAACAACGGCAGCAGCTCAAAAAACGGAGCAACAAGGAGGCGCGGACAGCGGGCCATGGTGACTCGGACGGGACGCGCAACGGAGGCGGAGCCCACTATGGTGGCGACAGGGGCAAGACGACACCGCGACGGCGGCTCCGCGTGGGCAACATGAGGTGCAGGTGAAGCGCGATGTCGTCATAGCGAGCGCTAGCAGGTTGCAGAAGATGAAGTGCTGATGATGCCCACGCGCCGGCCATGATGCAGCAGGGGTATGAGTCCGGCTGAGACGCGGTCGTGGTTGCAGAACAAGGTGAATCCGAGTCCACGTTATGGACGGCTTTGGCGAAGCAAGCGGAGCCGTTGTGTAGTCCGTATTGATTTTTGTGTTCTCTCGCATGCATTGTACTCCTTTTGATGTGACGCCTTATGAGGTAGTCCCGGAGACCTCACATGGGTTTAGCTTCTTGATCCACACATTATTTCTTATCTCCAACAACAAACAATAGTTCCACCGGATGAGACTGCTCTCAGGCGGCGCGGACAAACGGAGGTGCAGTAATGAGCCAGTGGGGAATGACCGAGTCCACGTTGCCGTGAATCTTGTGGAAATTGCAGCCGGATCCCCCCATCATGGTGGATCGATCATGGCGCCTTAAGGTGAGGTTGCGTCTGTTGAGGTGAGGTAAGGCCACGACAGAGGTATTTCTTAGGGAGATTCAAGGGCGGAGGCCACTGCTGCGGTGGCAGACCGGCTGGACGAGCTACGGCAACGAAGGCGGCGAAGAGCTGTGTCTGCGTCCAAGTTCGCTTCTAGGTTGGAGCCGTACATAACCATACACGATTCAGAACTCCACGCACACGTTGAGGGAAATCCAGATGTTTGAGTTGCCGAATCCGATGTGATGATTAACTCGCCACTATTGTTGACAGCAAATGACCGCACCTCCTGCGCCATCGCAGTGTGAAATTCCTCTCATACTCCCGTTGGTTTCTGCGACATGATCCTTTGAACGATCTTGGATACATCCTTGAGTTGAGGCAGCGGCGGTGCACACGAGTTTCCTTTGAACCCCCGATTTAGATCAACGAACGATGAGTTTTCCATCCCAGTTTGTCCTCCATGGTTGTTCTGTGTCGATTCTTCTTTGTCTGTTTACTCATGAGCTTCTCGATCCCTAAGGTATATCCCTTCAAGAACACAATTTCACCGTGCAATCAGCCACACGGTGGGCGCCAACTGTCGTGTTTTTGCCACATGTTTGTCCTCACACCTACGTCCTTGTACGAGGACATCTGTCGTGACAAAACCACGATAGTTTGGAAGTCTGCCCTAAAGACTTACCACAAGTGTTGAGCAAGGACTATGTTTCCTTTGCTCAAGGAGAATACAGTAAGGACTGTGTGTCCTGGGATTGTGTGTCCTTTGGTTTAAATACCAAGCTGCTCCAAACCAGACGTATGACTTCCACAATAGTTGGAACTGGGTCATAAATCACTGCCTTCACCAAGTACCTTGTTCTATTTCCTCAATCGTTCCACTTCCTAAGTTGTATGTTGATAAAATTGATCGTTACTATTTGATGAATTTGACTGAATACTTTCACAATTTTCTCACCCCAAATTCTTCACTTCACTTGTTCTTCACGTGCATATCCTGAACATGCTACTTGTGCAAACTGTGTGTTTCATTTCGTCATGAGGACTATGCTATTGTTGTGTTGCATGCTTGACTGAGTACTTAATCCGCTGCCTGCCGTTCGTGACTGAGGAATTTCCTCACAGGAATTTCCTTAGTGAAGAGTTCATAAAAATCGCTTATTCAGCCCCCCGTCTAGTCGATATAATAAACTTTCAATTGGTGTCATTGCAAGGTACTCCCTTATTCTATGAGTTTTTTCTTTAACCACCTAGAGTTTTAGTTATGTCGACCGCAGGTAGGATCAAGGTCACTGCAGACTGTCCTACCTTTGAAGGGAGGACTACCCCTACTGGAAGAATAGGATGCGCATGCACCTTGAAGCAATTGACAACGATCTCTGGTATGTTGTGGAAAATGGTGTTCCATGTGTCACCTCAACTATCATCGCTTCTTATGTGAAGAGATTCAAGAAACTCGACTCCCAAGCAAACAATATGAATTATGGCCATCCAAGCAAAGGTTAGTATGGCACAGTGAGTGCCTTGGGCTCTGCAAATATTATCTAGGAAAGGCTATCGATGGTCAATGAAGGTGTGTCCACTCAACGTGACTCTCGAGTTCATGTTATTTGCAATCTCTTCAACTCCTTCAAGAGGCTCGATAATGAGAGCTGTCAGAAAAGCTTGTATCACCTAACTGATATTTCCAATGAGCTACAGGCTCTTGGAGCCAAAGACATCACTAACCATGAGGTGGTGAAGACACTGCTGGGATCTCTTGATCCTTCATTTATACACGAGTTTTGATGATCCAATAATGGAGAGACTACAAGTTACTTGATCCTACTGATATTATTGAGACACTCAATACTCACGAATTCCAACAAGCCGAGAAGAGAGACCTCTATGGACCAAGCTATGGGAGACCTCGTGCAGTAAGGGAAATGTTGTATCTTCATCTCAAAAGAAGAATCTGATTGCAGTATCAGTGACCCTAAAGAACTTGGTGAGGAACTTGCTATGATCGTGAGAAAATTCCAAAAGTTCTCGAGACGAGGCTAGTTGGGAAAATCTTCAATAAGAGATATGAGGAAATTAGAATCTTCATCTGAGGACTACAAGAAAAGAACCTGACATAAATCGAAAAAGTCTGGTCATTACATTGCTGATTGTCCTTGCTCGGTTAAGTTATCAAAGAAGAAGAAATATAAGGATGAAAGTTTTGATGACTCAAAGAAAAAGAAGAAATCTTCAAATTCCTCATCTTCAAAGTACTCATCACACAAGAAGAATAGTTTCATAAAGGCTCGGGCTCTTATTGGCAAGGAAATTGTCGGCGTTCTGGGAATGGGTTTACCCACACCTTCCTCCCCGCGGCCCATGGCTCACCCACTTCATCAACCAAAAACCAACAGGCCCGAAACCACTCAGGACAAGGCCCTCGCGAGGATCCAAGCTTCGCGAGGAGGAACATCATCAAGACCCGCAGGGGGGCTCCTCAGGACCCCACCAGAGCGGCACACATTCTGAGGCGAGACCCGGCCTCAGGAGTCTAGGATGACGCAGGGGAAGGACATGCGAGCAGCAGACGACAGGACGGTGCAATTGCCACTTTAGTGCAAAGGGGGCAAGGATGCACGCAGTTCTCCAAGGCATCTTCCAAAGGTTTCCATTCTGGGGCAACAAGGCCACCACCGCCCGCCGGCACGATGGCCGTCATCCCTGGACCTATCCCTGTTGCGCTGGCAGGTACTTTGCAGGCGAAGACTACTTTTGGACAGGGGAATCACGTTCCCGTATTCCCCTTCAAAATTGCTCGTTGTTGGATCCCTTCCCGCCGAAACGGTAAGGGAAGAGGACCGGGGCCGCCACTATATATATAGAGAGAGGGTAGGTTACTTCATAGGGGGAGAGATTGATTCATTCACCTAGTCGCACCACACAAAGGCCACCCAGCCTCCGGAGGCCCTCGAACACTGTACTAGTTTATCCACCAACCTCCACGAGAGGCAATCCACCAAAGCAGAAGTAGGGTATTATGCTTCTCAGCGGCCCGAACCTTGGTAAACTCCCATGTTTTGTGTCTTCCTCACCATTGGGTGAGTTCTCTGACATCCTCATCGAGTAGAGAGTTAGGTGAGGCGAGCCCGTGAGAGATCTTCGTACACGCCCCTGAGTTCGAATCTTTACGGTTTTGCGGAGCCCAAAATCCGAAATTTGGCACGCCAGATAGGGGGCGTGTGAAGGTCTTCCCCAAGCTTCGTCTTCCCTAAGCACCGTTGCTCCGATGACCGGCGCCCAAGAAGCTTCTTTGTGCCTCGTCGAGCTGGACTTTAACCATCATACCACAGCGGCCGAAAGCACGTGTACTGGCGTTGTGGTACCGGGCGGCTCGTACCAGATCGTCAATGTCACCTCCACAGGTCACAACCACCCGCGCCACCCAGGCACACGACGGTTGGGCGGCACCCCCGGCACCCACGATGTGCCACATCAACTTGGGGGAGCTCGGCATGCACGACACACTTTAAATGGCGAGCGATATCCTCTGCCTTCTACAGATGCAAGGGGGCTTTGACGCCTGGGCGGACCACATCACCGAGCTGAACGCCATCGCCCAGAAGGCCATCCGACCCCACTATTCTTCAAGGCCGCATGCGCTGGGTGCCAGGGGTTCGCACCTCGTGCCGGTCCCTGGTCCTGCAAGCGACGGGGCCCTTCCTACGCTGGGCGTGGCCGAGAGAGACGCGTCGCATCCTGCCCTCCTCCTCCTCCAGATGACTGTGGCCGGCCACGGGGTGCAGCATGCCGGCAACCACCAGGGACATGAAGAGAACGGTAGGACGTTCAACGTACACACTGGCGCGCATCACCGAGACCAGGTCGGCCCCCGACAACCCGGGGCGGCCAGGCGGGAGCGCTCCCTCAGGCACAGCCACTGGGCGGAAAAGGCGTCGGCGCGGCGAACCACGACAATGGATACATGCCTGGGTACCAAGGGGGTAAGTCTGCACCGGGCAATGCTCAGACTACCCAACGATGGTATTAGGAGCAAGCGACTTCGTGCGGAGGCCCATCGCAAGAAGATCTCCGAGCAACACGACCAGGGGGACCTCACCAGTTGCAGAGAGGGACCGCTACCGCCTCGCTGTTGAACGGACTTGGAGGTCGATCGAACACTTACATGGAGCCTTATGTACCGTGTTACGTAACGCCACCTGACCCTCCCAACGAGCAAGAGCCTCAAGCGTCCACCCCAGGAGCCAGTCCTCCTCAGGATTAAGGAACGCTCTGGGGGTCCCCCTCGAGCCGGACCCTAGGGCTCCCACTGACGGAGGCGTGGGCAGGGAGGCACCCCCAAGATGCGTGGGCAGGGAGGCACCCCCAAGATGCAGTGCGTGATGCCGGCCGCCACCCCTGCAGAGAAACTTCAAAGAACCGGGTCCCCGGCCTCATGAGGACAAGTCAGAGAAAGCAACGAGACACAAGTGGCAGGAGTCACCCACGACGACTTCGGTGCTGGTGAAGGCGTCGAGGGACGGGCCACACGAGGTGCCCCTCAGGTGCGAAGAAGCTATGCAAGGTAATTTTTTGGTTCACTTGTCTAGGGGGTGTCTGCTGGCTGCATGAACTTCAAGTGCTCACGGCACACCTCTACCCATCGTATCATTTACGCATGCTTCCATAACTTCTGCCGCATCCATTCGGCGATCTGACATCTTACCGCTCATGATGATCTTCGAAGTGAAAATGATTCTTTGCTTCCACAATAGATGAGCACCACTCAGGAACAATTCATTCCATCATGCGTGAAATGTAACAAACGTGAACCTGTTATTCTAAACCTGAAAGTTCAAATGCTTCTATTGCTACAAATTCTTCAACTGTATCTGTGGTTATAAATTCCTCACTTGAGGAAACCACAAATGTCACTGACAAAAATGCAGGGTTGAAGGAATTGTATGTGATAGGCATTTACAAAAGCCTGAAAGGGCATCAAACCATTTGCGATGTGCTCAAAAAGCAGATTCTGAACATAAATCCTAGGAAAGAGGGCATTGCATTTGAGAGTAAATTGAATGTTGATGGATCATACTAGAAACCTGAGCAGTACCCCAAGACCTCATGGGTTGCTGCAAAAGGACCTCTTGTTGGTCCATCTACTTGGACTTGTATGTGATAGGCATTTACAAAATCCTCAAAGGGCATCAAACCCTTCGCGATGTGCTCAGAAAGTAGATTCTGGACATAAATCCTAGGAAAGAGGGCATTGCATTTGAGAGTAAATTGAATGTTGATGGATCATACTAGAAACCTGAGCAGTACCCCAAGACCTCATGGGTTGGTGCAAAAGGACCTTCTGTTGATCCATCTATTTTATCAGGCTTTGCATGTGAAACTTCATATTCCTCAGATGAGTCAATTGACTCCAACTATAAACTGTTTAAAAATCAAAATGGTGATGCATTTGCTAGATATGTTGGAACTAAGTGGAGGAATGGACCACCCTTGTGGAAAATATGGTTTCCCAAAAGTAGCTTGGAAAGTCTTCAGGTGAATGTTCGCATAACACCACTCGTGAAGAACTAGAACCCCACATAAAATTCCTCAAGTGGACCAAAGTCTTCACAAGGATCAACTTTCTCATATGGTCAAAATTCTGCTTGTACTCATACTAATGCTTATGATATGTAGAGAAATTACAAGGACACGAATATGTGCACTATTCCTCAAATCACTATGTTCATAAGTCCTCGAAAAATTTCTATGCATTTCCATTTGAGTACACTAACTTGCCACCTCTGAAATGAAGTGCATTGGCTTCAATGCCAAAATTCTCTTGTGGTGCTCGCATGATGATGAACTCTTTCCCACCCCTTCAGATGTGGGTGGTGAAGAAATTGAACTATTCTCCTCTGCAGCTGAGGTCTCCAAATGAATATGATTATCTGAAGAATTTGCTGGAGACCCAAGGAAATGCTTGAAAGTACACAAGCTAAACATGCTTCACAAGGATCAAATTCCTCATATGGTCAAAATTCTGCTCGTACTCATACTAGTGATTCTGGTATGCTTGAAAGGTTACAAGATAAACATGCTAAAATGATTATCATTTCACACATCTTCATATTATCTGAACTCTACTCTATGTGACAAAATTCAAGTCGGATGAAGTTTATATTATATTCTGCACTCTGAAGCATCTTAGATGGTAAGCGGTACTTATTCATATGCACGATGACAACCCCGAAACCACTGAATGGGTTCTTCATAGTGGATGTAAAAATCACATGACTAGTGACAAGATTCTATTCATGAACATCCCACTGACTCCATCACCACTGAAGCATATCACCTACACACACAAAGGAAAAAAACAAGGTATTGGGCCTCGGTAAGGTGGCTATATCCAAGGACCGATACATGGACAAAGTCATGCTTTTCGAATCCCTTGGGTTTAACCTCATGTCTGTGTCAATGCTTTGTGATCTTGATATAATTATACTGTTTGGCAAATATCGATGCGCTCTCATCATTGAAACTGACAAATCCAAAGTGTTCGAAGTCTTCTTGGAGGAGACTTGTACATTGTTGATTTATATACAGGTCCATAGTCGGCCACGTGTCTACTTGCAGAAGTGTGAGAGGGATGGCTATGGCATCGATGACTTGGTCATATAGACATGAGGAATCTAAACACACTGCAAAGAAGAAGCATGTGATTGGCATCGAAGGTGTGAAATTCCTCAAGGATCATTTGTGTGGGGCTTTTGAGTCTAGAAAGATGACCAGATCCAAGCACCCCTCGAAGACTATCATGACCATTGCTCGTCCTTCTGAATTGCTTCACGTGGACCTCTTTGGACCTACTCATTATGCTACTCTAACCAATATAACATCAATATATGTCTTTGTCATTGTAAATGATTATTCTCGTTACACTTGGGTGCATATCATCCGTTACAAAACTGAAGTGCAGGAAGTCTTCAAAGGATTTTCCTTAAGGGCCTCGACTAACTTCAGCATCAAGATCAAGCACATCAGGAGTGACAATGGGACAGAATTCAAGAACACTGGTCTTGATGACTATCTTGATGAACTTGGTGTTACTCATGAGATGTATTTCCCTTATACTCCTCAACATAATGGTGTCGTGGAGGGCAAGAGCACGACTCTTGTCAAGATGTCATGCACTATGCTTGAAGAATATCACACTCCTCATTCGCTTCTGGACTGAGGCAATCAACACTACCTGCCACATCCTCAACAGGGTATATCTTCACAAATTCCTCAAGAATACCTCATATGAACTTCTCACTCACAAGAAACACAATGTAAGTGATGACGAGTTGATGGATATACTTCTCGCCCCTTGTTTGTTACCCCAAGTGGAAGGTGGAGATGTAGTCAGCAACATATTTCCCTTACACGGAGACTATACGGTTTATCGAAGCAGGAGGACTCCTAGGCTCAAAAAGTAGGTGTCTTCCACCCTGGCGCTAGCAGAAGACGTGGACCTGCACATACAACAAATAACTTTGCTCCTAACGAGTACAAAGAGGTTGTCAATCTCTCCGGCCTTGTAGTTTGCAAAGGATAAAAACACAAGCGGGAAGGTAATAGTGATTGCAACGGAAAAGTAAATGAAAGCGGTAAATGATGGAGGTGTAAACAATGATGGTGATGTGGACCGGAGTCACATGATGTTCACTAGTGATGTCTCTCTCCCAAAAGACAATAAACAACTATGCTTGGGGTAAACAAATCACAGTTTGGCAACTGACAGAATTATGATCGCACCGCAATGCTAATTATGCTCCTTCACAGTTAGAGGTTCAATAGTAATGGGCAATACGCCAAGACAAGTAGACCGTTTATTCATAAGCATCTACTTACTAATCATCCACCTTGAGATATCTATCCAGAACATCTCTCCGGTATTAAGTTGCGGGCCCCACCCAAAGTGTAAAACTCAAAGCAACAGACAACTGCATTAACGAACTATACGTAAGGTAAACAATCCTTGCAACCGTGGTCACAAGCACCATTTTTTATCCCTGGTGGCAACAAGCACATCCCCAAGTCTCATGTTTATGCCACTCAAGCTAGACATCGAGGGGCATGAACCCACAATCATGCATAACGCTCCCTCTTCGAGTTACAATCTACTACTCGGCTAAAGCAATAAAAAGCAACGGAGAACATGCATGAATCACTAAGGAACATAATATAAAAGGATAATAAAATATACAATTCATAACAATATGAACATAATCTAATAATCCATCAGATCCCAACAAACCGAGCATAGCAATAGCAAGAGAATTACATTGATGCCTTGATCATGTAGGGTAGCTGACACGGACTAACCATTGAAGCACAAGATTGGAGAGTATACATCACATAGCTACTGGTCATGGACTCATGGTCCAAGGAGGACTACTCATGACCCGTCCGGGAAGCGTCCATGGCGTTGGAGAAGCTCCCAGAGGTCAATCCTCCCTCCGGTAGGGTGCCGGGAAGAGGTCTCCTTATGCTCCCGATCTTGGAAGGGCTGTGGCAGTGGAACGATGAAGAAATTCGTGATTGCAGAAAGTCTACGAGGTTTTCCTCTCGGGACTCTAAATATATGCCAAAGGAGGGCACCGGAGGAGGTGGGACCCACCCAGGCGACCTCCTGGCGCGGCCTAGGGCCTGGCCGCGCCAGCAGGCCGCCTGCGAGGCCCGTGTCCCCCCTTTGGACCTCCTTCGATCATCCGGAAGCTTATGTTTCGCTGATTTTTTTATATATTTTTTCTGGGTTTTTTCGGGCTTCGGAAAATTGTGTAAAAGCCCTTGCAAAATAGACATCGGCAGACACAAACCGACACTGGGTGCACTGAGTTAGTAGGTTAGTCCAAATATGTGTAAAGTGATATAAAAGTGTAGTAAAACATATAACAATGTCACCCAAAAGATCATGGAACAAGCAGAAATTATAGATAAGTTTGGGACGTATCAACATCCCCAAGCTTAAATTTTGCTCGTCCTTGAGTAGATAAATGATAACACAATAAATTCTGTGGTGACATGATAACACACATATAAGAACTTCAAAGTAAAGCATGTGAGATATGCAATTCAAGTCAACACAATAACGAGCAAGAGTCTATATCTAGTATTTAATTTAGCAAAGTAAGAACATAAAGGTGCAAGAGCTCTCGCTGTCTGTGACTGGAATGTCTCCAAATGGTATTTGCGTGCAAGAAGTGAAGAATAAGGCACGCCTTGTAGCACAAGGCTATGCACAGGTTGAAGGAATTGACTTTGATGAAACTTCTGCACCTTTTGCTAGACTTGAAGCTATTCATATATTGCTTGCTTAGTCTAACCATCACAATATCACCTTATACCAAAGGGATATCAAAAGTGCATTCCTCAATGGTAAGATTGAGGAAGAAGTATATGTTGCTGAGCCCCAGTTTTTGAACACCCAAAGCATCCTGACAAAGTCTTTATCGTCAACAACGCTTCCTCTGGCCTCAAGCAAGCCCCTCGGGCGTGGTATGATGCATTGACGGAATTCCTCATGAAGAAAGGCTTCAAACCTGGTTCACTTGATCTCACTCTTTTCACAAAATCTTATGACAATGAATTATTTGTGTACCAAATATATGTAGACGATATTATCTTTGGTTGTACTAACAAACATTAGAGTGACAAATTTTCCTACACGATGGGTGAAGAATATCAAGTGTCCATGATGGGGGAGTTGAAATTCTTCTTAGGACTATAAATTCTTCACCAACTCAATGGCATCTTAATCTCGAAAGAGAAATACCTCAAAAATGTCCATAAGAAATTCGGCATGCAAGGATGCAAAGGCGTCAAAATTCCAATGCCAACCAACGACCACCTCTGCACTAACAAAAATGGTAAAGATTTCGATCATCAAGTACATCGCTCAATGATTGGCTCTTTATTGTACCTATGTGCACCTAGGCCGGATATAATGCTTAGTGTTTGCATGTGCACCCGTTTCCAAGCAACATTGAAGGAATCACACCATAAGGCTGTGAAGCATATTCTTCGACATCTAGCTCACACACCAATGCTTGGATTATGGTACCCCAAGGGCTCAAATTTTCATGTCGTTGGATATTGTGACTCTAACTATGCTGGTGGCCGTGTGGATTGTAAGTCAACATCACGCACGAGTCATTTCCTCGAAGAAGCAAAACTACGTGTCACTTTCCTCTTCTGAAGCTAAGTTCATTGCTGCTGGTTCATCTTGTGCTCAAATACTATGGATGAAGCAAACCATCAAGGACTACAACATGAATATGAAGAATGTGCCACTCTACTGCGACAATGAGAGTGCAATCAAGATTGCAAACAATCTAGTAGAACACTCGAAGACCAAGCACATCCAGATTCATCATCATTTTCTTCGTCATCATGTACCCAAGGGAAACATATTTCCTCGACCACGTCAAGACTGAAGAACAACTAGGTGATATCTTCACTAAGAGCTTGGACGAGAAGAGATTTTGCAAGTTGCGGTGTGAGCTAAATATCCTAGATTCTTCGAATGTTCTATGAAAGCACACACATCCTAACACCTATGAAACATTAATGTCTTAGATGTGCAACACATGAAGTAACATTTTTCTTCAATCAATAAAGAATAACTCTCTGAGTGTGAACAAATTAATGAAGAATTCGATTCTTAGGACCCTACGACAATTGTACGCGGTGTCTAAAATCATCATTCTTATACGATGGGTTATGCCACCTAACCAATTTGTAATTCTTCAAGTTGAAATTCTTCGAAGTAGAGATTTTTGCAAAATTTTCAAATCTTCAAATTCTTTAGATTATCAAATTCCTCAAGAACTTCGAATTCTTCAAAATTTTTAAAATGTGTTTTTCTTTGACTATATATTTATTAGTGAGCTTTCAAAGTCTTCAACATCATTCACTTATTGCTAAGTCTTCATATTGGTTTTTCCTCTAAGGGAATGTGATCGGACCCGTTCCCCTCTATGCTAAGCTCAACCTAGTATGTTCTCAAATTCTTCATATGCATTCTATTTGAAACTCGTTCAAAGTCTTCACTGAGTACTAGTCAGTTGAATAATTTGTGAACAAAGTGCTCCAAATTTTATCAAAATTTTCGGTCGTTGCCACTCAAACCGCTCCCACTACCCATGACTTGATAAGCACGATCCCACTAACTCCATCGTTTAATGCGTGGGTGCCACATGCTGAGCCGAGAGGAAGAGTCACAGGCAGTTTGGTCTGAAAACTATGGGACGGACTTTTTTCACCTAGGCTATTAATACATCACTCTCACCCCTTAGTCACTTTCTTCCTCTTGATCCACTTCTTACCGCTCGAACCCCAAACCTTGTACCGCCACTAGAAATCGTCATCATCAGTGAGGAAGAGCTTCACTGCTTCGATCTCCTCATCATCGCACTCACGCCAGCCGTGGATCTCTTCCCTCCGCCGCCATCGTAGCTGTCTTTAGCCGCCAAGTTAGGGCACTAAAGATCTGAACTGATGAGTTTCTTCTCCACTCCCTCGAGTTCATCGTGTTCTTTGTGTTCTTAGGAAAGGGTAATTACAATCTAATTTTATAGACCTTGTAGATCTTTGTGTTTCCATAAAATCTTCAAGAAGTGTTACTGGTCAGCAAATGTATCATATGAACACTTCATGTGCCTAGAACACATGATAAATTTCACTAAGTTACTCTATTGGTCAACAAATTCCACAATTGTGTGAATTTTCGGATCTGCACAACGCTGGAACACAAGACAAGAACACTTTGCGAAATTCTTTGAAATAGTATTGGTAAATTTCCACAAACTTGAGTCATTTTTCAAAACCTTCTCTGAATGGCTATGACCTCTTCAAATTCTTCGCACCTATACTCTATTCACAGGTACACAAATTTCTACTCACAAATCACTAGGTTCTCATCAACTTAACTCATTTGCAACATTTCTTGAAGAAAATTTGCACAGCTCATCAGATTCTTCAAAAGTTAAAATTCCTCAAGTGAAGAAAATGAATGCTGAGAAGAAACAACAGAATGTTGGAAAGAAGATTCATACCAACTCTGCCTTTGAGATATCTGAAACATATATGATGAATATTCCACCCATGACAAAGAAATGTATGGGAAGGAGACAAAAGAAAAGAGCAAGATGCACTTGCAGAATATAGAGAGGAGATGGGCCAAAAAATGGAAGGCATACCCGTATGTGACTCCAAAATACATGAAGACTCCAGGCCCAAGACCTCCTCAGGGAAATCAACAAGTTGCTGATCCCACAATACTTGCAATTGGTGAAGAATATACTCAAGAATGTGCAAAGCAACATGCAAAATTGCAGAAAGGTCGTGAGGGGATTCAATGTGGAATCTTCCGCGGCAGCTGTTGCTGCCTCCTCCACTATCGCTGAGGCCTGTCGCATTGATAATGCTCCAAAGAGAGTTTTTGGGAAGAAATTGGACATCAAGCCAAAGTCTTGAACTCCACATTCCTCACAGAAAATTCCTTAGTCAACTCGAAATGTGGGAGCAAAGTCATCAGCAACTTCCACAGACTCCTCATTGCCACTTCAACTTGAGACGAGCCAACGTCCAATGGGGACTCCAATTCCCTCAAGACTCTTTGCTTCTGGATTTGCACACACTTCCTCATGTGCAACCATGAAGAAAAAGATGACCGCTAGGTGAGGAAAAAGGACTATCCCAAACAAGCTGGTCCTCAATGTTCCCTGTGGATCGGTGGAAGAAGAAGAAGCTGATGATGAAGTACTTGCTGCAATCATCAGAAACAAGCAACATAGGGTTGCACAGGCCAAAAGCACCAACATTCCCCTCATGTTGGATCCAAAGGTAGTGTTACACTTCATTGATCTCTCGTATAAAGATCCTAAAACCCCTATTGATGACTTGAAGCTTCCACGTGGACCGAGTCATGTGCCGACAACTTTCAGAAATTAAGAAAAATGGAAGGTTGAGAAGGCAAAACAGGCCAAAAAAGCATAGACTTAGAAAGAAAGATCACTGAAGAATGGCATTCTGTCTTTGACCCTTGATCAGCTCGTCTTCGTACAAACTGAGATCAAAAACCTGAGTGAAGAACTCATTCGCTATCATGTAGACTGGAAGGGAGCAAAGGTTAGATTTGTCAACATGGCTACCAAAGCCATCATAGACCACAGAAAAGGGTTGCAACTTCAACGCAATCACGAAATCCGCAGGACATGTCATGTGTTCAACTTCCTGAAGAAACTATCACGGTTGAAGAACCTACTAGGCTAGCTGAAGAAACTGATGCACCTAAAGAAACTGCTACAACCAGGATGACTGCATCAGCCATCCATGAAGAGTGTTCTCCGACACCAAAGTTTTCAAAAGTGAAGAAGGTGACACTTCCTTCTGCATCAGATGTGAAGAAAACAAAGGTAGCTGAAAAAGAAGTTGCTAAGAAGAGAAAGGCTTCAACAAACTCAGAGTCCTCTGAAGCCAAAAGCTTGAGGACTTTAATAAGTTCCTCATCTACACCTAACGATACCACTCCTATCAGCATGGTACCCTCTTACGAGGTGGTTCCATTTGGAGTCAGACTCGACATCCTAGAAGGGGATGAAGAAATGGAAGATAATCAATGTGCTGCTTCCACGGTGCAGGTTGATGAAGAAATTGAAGCATAACCAAATCCTTCAATTCCTCAAGACTTGTCTCGTCCGCCTCAGCAATGAACCGAGGAAGCATATGAAGAAAAGGATGAAGATGTGGAAATTAGATACAAACACGGGCTATGAACGATGAATATTGGGAAGAAGATCATCCCAACTCATCACTAGCAACTCCACTTCCACAAAATCCTCAGTCCCCTGTATTCACTGAAGAAATTCATACTAGGTCTAATGACAAACACACTCCATTGAAATCTATCCCGGAGAATGAATAAGATGCATCAGCTGAAGGAACTGAGGATTTTGTGGAAATCTTCAGTTCTAGATCTAATGACAAACGATTTTTCAGCATCAGCAAATTCCTCTTGCAGAAATGGAACTCATACCCTTATGTGGGTCTGTCCTCAACGTTCTGTTTGAAGATGGCCTACTGCCATTCTGCATGGATATCTGCGACTGTAATCAAGAACTAATTCTTCAATTCTATGCTACTTTGCATGTGTCAGGTGAAGCACAAGATTTCAACATTGGTTATGGACTGGATGACACAAGACACTCACTACATAGCTCCTACCATGGACTTACTTTGTGCAGACACAGTTCCAATTCCCTCAGAAGGAGCTAGATATATCTATGATGAAACTAAGATGCCAAAGCACCTGATGCAAGTGTTGATGAAGTCTTTTTCACATGACAAGTCGCCAAGGATCACATTCCTCGTCAAAGAACTGCTCTATGTTCCCAAGATTGTATACCGCATCTTGACAAAAACCCTCAATACCATCAAGGGCCACAACTCTGAAGAAGAAGGCATTGTGGGAATCATTAAGAATTTTCTATTCAATATCATCCATGGGATTCCAATAAATATTCCTAATCTCTTCATGAGGACTTTGGCCAACAATGCTATGTCACCTTTTAACCTGAAGCCTTATGCGTCATGGATTATGGAATTCATCAGGGCCAGATCCTCAATTCATTACAAGGCCGACTTTTAGAATCACCTCAGTTATTTTCCCTCTCTTGAAGTCTTCAATAAATCCTTTGAGCTGATTGAAGGTAATGGAAAATAATTGATTGAAGACGGATCTCGGCCCCTTGATGGCCAATTTTGCAAGGGTGCATCCTACACCACAAATGATGACACTTCACCACAAGACTCAGCTACAAAAGCCTCAGCTCTAGCTCCTTGCGAGTCTGCCCCACGTGCGCTAACTGACTATTAGATACAGCTCAATCTTCATCAAAAAGGTTTATCACAATCAAAAGTGGGTAAAGCATCAATTGGCAGCCATTGTGCGATGCAAAATGCAGTGCGGAAGAACCACTATTGTCTTCAAGAAATCTTGAACCGCACATGGGCCTTTTTGTCTCACCTCAAGACTCCCGAGGAACTCGCTGAAATGGAGTTTCAGCAAGATTTTGACTGGTCCTAGCCGCCCAAGAAGAAATCTAAGAATGTTCCAGTTCATCCTTTGATGGCTAGTTCATATTCTTCATCGTGCACAACTGATGAAGCTGAATATCTTGATGACACTGTTGTCGGTTGAATCACGACGATCGACCCGAACAATGCGGGAGCTCCTCCTCCATCAACAAGTTGATATTCTTCAAGGGCGTTAGTTCTCAGTTCCGTCCCTTCTCGTCAATTGATGACAAAGGGGGAGAAATCGGAGTTAGTCTTCAAGCGGGTCTACCTTATGGGCTTATGAAATACATTTTTAAGTTGCCACTATCGTTCTTCTGAAGTGTTTGGTTGTATGAGTTGTCAACTTATGCCCGGTAGCGGTCTGACACTTTTTAACCATTTTTCCTCGCATCCTTATTCCTCATGTTGATTAATACATGCATGCTGAGATTCATTAGACACCTCTTTCCATCATGCATTTCAATTTCTTCATGATATATGTTGAATACTTGTATAGATTACAACATATAGGGGGATATCTCCATGGTGTAAACCTACAATGTGCATTTTTAGTCCAAAGCGAATTCCTCAAATATTAATATCTTCAGGGGGAGTTTCTCTATATCTTGCTATCAAATTCCTCAAACTCTGTACTTACACTTCTTATTATTATCCCTATTGAAAACTTAACCTATTTGTCATCAATCACCAAAAAGGGGAAGGCCCTAAGTTTATCTAGTACCCCTTAGTAATTTTGCTGTATTGAAGACTTATAGGTTAAGAGACTAATGTGTTTGTGAGTGTACACATGCTCTATAAGTCACCGAGGAGTTTGAGTTATTCGATGAATATCGACCACTAAAAATGTATGTCTTCGGCTGTAGACTTTCGCATTTCCTCGAAAGACTTTAAAGTGAGGAAATTGGTGTGTCCGTGAAATAATTGATGCAAGGACTTTGAAGCATGAAGACTTTTGTTTTTGGAGTTTCATTTCCTTTCTTTTGAGTCATAGGACCACCACACTGTTAAAGGGACTCTAGGTAAAACTAAGGAAAAGTTTCCAAGTGATGCTCATATCAAAGCCTACACATACCCAATCCTTCGAGTGAAGCCTTTGGAAATCTTTTACACTTTAGTCAGATTCTTAACAGAGACGAAGATCTTCTGGTATTTTATGAATTTTCTCTAACTAACGAGTTAGGCTTTCACCAGTGCAAATTACCTACGATTGTGGAACATGAGTGACATGAGGACTCCCACAATTGAAAGATTCTGACCATTACTGTACTGTGCGCGAGCTGTCCCCAACCTTATCCATATAACTGTCATATCATTGGGGGCATTTATGTCAAATCTTGTCGAGATTGCACCCCAGCTATAAATAGCTACCCCCATAATCACTAGCTTGTTGGTTGCTCTGCGAGAAAAACTCACACTTGTCATTTGAGTGTAACCCATTCCTTGAAGACTTCGAGAGAAAATCATCAGCGATGAAAAACCCCAAACACCCAAACCAAAATTCAAAAACCCCAAAGAGATTGAGAATCACTTTAGAGATTGTTCCGGTGTGGAACCGACGCTTGTTACCTTTGAGGACTGTTCATCCTCCAAACGGTTAGGCGTCATGGTATAGAGGATCGAGTAGTCAAATGTGGGTCGCCGTGTGACCGAGATTGTGAGGGTTTGGAAGTCTACCCAGAAGACTTAACACGAATATTGGGCGAGTACTATGTGTCCTTATCTCAAGGAAAATACGGTAAGCACCATGTGTCCAGGGACTGTGTGTCCTTTAGTTTAAATACAAAGCCGCTCAAAACCAGACGTACGACTATCACAATAGTTGGAAATGGGTCATAGAATCATTGTCTTGACCGAGTACTTGGTTCTATTTCCTTAACCCTTCCATTTCCTCAGTTGTATGTTGATGGAATTGATTATTAGCATCTGAAGAATTTTACTGAAGAATTTCACAATTTCCTCACCCCAAATTCTTCACTACACTTGTTCTTCACCGGCATATTGTGAACAAGCTACTTGTGCAAACTGTGTGTTTCATTTGATCATGAAGTCTATGCAATTGGTGTGTTGCACACTTGACTGAGTACTTAATCCGCTACTTGTCATTCGTGAGTGCGGAATTTCTTCACAAGGAATTTCCTTAGTGACGAATTCATAAAAATTGCCTATCCACCACCCCTCTAGTCGATATAACGCACTTTCACTTTCCGATATGGTCGTGTCCTGAGAACGAGATACGCTGCTCTTATCGAGTTCGTCGATATGTCGGGTGGCCTTGCTTGATTGGTTTTACCTTTTAGGAAATACCTTGTGCACCGGGATTTCAATGATACTTTGGGCTATATGGAGGTTGAGGGTTTCCACCGAGAATCTGAGGAGGCTACAAGTTTTCCATGGTTGAGGTTTTCCATGCAACTTGTGGCTAGTTTGTGATGAATGAGTTGGAGCATCCGTGCAGGGATAAATCTTTCTGAGAGTCGTGCCCGCGGTTATGTGGCAACTTGGAAACATTGTTTAACACCCGTTCATAGCCAACATGAAGTGAACTCAATTAAAATACACTAACTATGTGCTTAGCCATGACTGTCTGTGCTCGTGAGTTCTGAATCTGAGAGAGGACACAGTGGGGTTATGTTTGACTCGTAAGTTGTTGTTCATGATCACTTCTTGATCGTTATTAATTGACAACCGTTTATGCGTACATCACGCTCAACTCTTATTCTTGTACTGATAAGTT
Organism: Hordeum vulgare subsp. vulgare; assembly: GCF_904849725.1. Lineage (NCBI taxonomy): Eukaryota > Viridiplantae > Streptophyta > Magnoliopsida > Poales > Poaceae > Hordeum > Hordeum vulgare. The sequence continues at coordinate 303,380,956 of NC_058523.1, forward strand.
AGCCACTCAAATAAATGCTTAGTGCTTTCTGCAACATCACCACTTAACTATACCTCAATCATTAAGCTTTGCTTGTCTTGTTACCTTTGGAAATGAGATTGCTGAGTCCCTATGCCTTATAAATTACTACAACAATAGTTGCAGGTGCAAGTAAAGTGATACTTTGACGTGAGCGCGATGATTGTTCTATTTGGAGTTTCTTCTTCTTCTTCTTCATCGATCTAGGATGGGTTCCAAGTCGGCAGCCTCGGATAGCAACCATTGACATTGTTTTATCATTTGATTTCGTATGTAGTCGGACCCTGCTCTTCTAATTGGTGACTGAATGTATGTTTGTACTGATGTGATCAAGATTAGCTTGCGACGAGTGTAAGCCAATTTTGTATACTCATCTCTTCTTTGGATGTACTTGTAAAGATATCCATTCTTGCGAGACGAGGAGATGCGCTTCTATCCCTATCGAGGCCCTCGTGTCAAAAAGAAGGATAGGATCGCAACTTGGGCGTTCAAAGTTGGTATCAGAGCAGTACCGACCTAGGAAGCCCCATGATTGATCGAACTTGGCCAAGTCGAGTCTAGTGTAAAACTACTTTTAGTCTAGTTATATATCATAGAGTAGGAGTTTTTTGCTCCTCTTCTATGCTCTACTAAGGAATCCTGACCTAGGAATTTTAATTATACCCCTATTCTCCCTCAAATTTGTGTTTAGGATCATGCAATTATTTTGGAATCTCTATGATGTCGACGTGATGGAATTCTGTACTTGGTGCCTCCTGTTTGCGAGGAGTAGAGCTCCAGGGGATTCTTCATACATCGTTATCCTTTAGTTTACTTAGTATCTGAGGATGCGGATGTTCGAAATTGCTTCAATACCATGTGTGCCGAGAGGAGTTTTGCGTCACCTAGTACTAGGGAGAGCGTCCATATGTACCGTCATAAGTAGTATCGTTGTGATTACAAGGGTCTAAGGTTCAATAGTTTCCGAGACCTCTGGTTATGTAGTATTATTTCTAGGAGTTGAGTGATTTATTCAGTAATTGCTCTGTGTATCCGTTGGACTAGATTTCATAACCAGAAAAATTTTGGGGGTTCTCAGGTGGAAATTCAATTAGTTACAAAGGATTATCCCGCCAACCAACGCATAATGGATTATGAATTTGTTTTTCGCTTAATTTGCAAGCACCATCCTTTGTCTTGTTGGAGTATGGTAATTCGAGTTGCTTCGATGTCATGTGTTGATTTCATATCTTTCCTAAGGTATGCTCTCATATTTCCATTTGAATGCTAATCCTTTGGCTCAATCCAATTGTCATGTCAAATTCGTTTCAACCCGGAGTTCTTCTCTTCAAGATAATTTAATCTTCTCCAATATTTGCAAGATTCATCCTCATATTTCCTACAGGAGTTAATATCATGTGTCCCCAGTTTTTCTTTGTTTTCACCACCCTCCCGTCCCTTTCTTCGATGATTACATTATCATCCAAGTGCCTTTCTTTCCTTGTTTCTTCCCCTATCTTTTTCATTCGTATAGGATACAGTAATTCCTTGCGAAGGTGCTCAGGTGTTAAGTTCATCATTGCTTTGGGTCCGTGTTCTTCTCCGGTGGATTCAATTCAAGATTTAGGGGGCCATCATGTCCTTTTCATTTGCTAAATGATTTGTGGTGCTGGAAATTCTTATACAAGGCTCTATTGTTTATTCAACCTCTCTATTCTATCCTTAGTTTTGAAGATATCTCGGAAGACTTCCATTATCCCTTATATCCTCTTAAATTAATTCAAGGCTCTCATCTCATCAAGTTTTTAATTGCTACCGGTGCAATCTCTCTTCCTAAGCAATCATTTCAATGGTGTTTTCTTTGAGTGGGCCCCTAACCCATAGGTTTTTCCTAGGATCTTACACGGCTCTTATAATCTTTTTCAAAGATCTCTAATTTTTTCAAGTATGACATAAGAATGATTTTCATCACTCACATTCCTTCTCCAAGACCACTTTGAATTATTTTAATTGTTGGCTCAACCTTCCAATTCTTTATTGTTCTGGAGTATCTCAAAATTTGGTGGTGTTCCTTATCATAATTCTCTTCATTGAAGACCGAAGGAGAGTTTCTCTTAAATCATTATCCGTTCTCATGAAGATTCCCCGTTCATATCGTATTGTTTTGATTCATGAGATGTGATTTTCATATCTCTCCGGAGCATTTAAGAGTTGCTTTCATTTCTGGATCCTCGTGAAGGCCATCAATTCAGAAGATTTCTTCGTTCCCACCTTCAGCTTTCGTTCTAATTCTTCTTAGTTGACATCTCTTTGTTCGTTTAATATTTTTATCGTTCATTCTCAACTCATACTGGTGGATCATGCTCTCGTCATTCTCATGTTTTCCCATTCATTCATAGTATCCTCATTCGTCTGTGAATTCTTACCGGTGTTTCGTTGAATAATTCTTCAAGTTCGCGCTATCTCTCATCAATGTTATAAAGAAGAATAAGTAGTATGTCAAATCCGTTGCTTGTCGTCAATTTAACTCGATGAAGGATAACCATAACATAATTCTTATTCTTCTTTCTTCGAAGTGATTGCATCCCTCCTTCCGTAGTTGTCTATGATATCAATTCCCGATTCTAAGTTGTTCATCATTTGTTTTTTGGATTCCCATGAATTCTAAAGTATCTATTCATGAAATTCCATCTAAATCTTGCAAGTTCATAATCTTATTCTTTCAACTTTCATTTATTTGGATCACTCTTTTGTTGTGGAGGCTTTGTGATGTTGTTCTCTTTCATTCATCATCACATTTTGTCAAGATCATGTTCCTTCCCATGCTTTCCAATTAATCGGTATGCTCTCTCCTCTTATCAAATTATTTCCATCTTATCAAATTTTGCCTCGATTTTCTACCGCGATGCTGCCCAAATTTCCTTCGAACACTTGCTTGTTCACCATGTCATTCTTCATCTTTTTGCAAACTTCAAGGATTGTTGGTTTCACTCATTTGTTAAAAAAGTAACTAATTTTTACCTTTTCCTTTCTTCTTCCTCTCCCTCTTATCATTCTAAAATCTCACGTCGAGATCTCTTGTTAGTGGAGGAGAGTTATAACAGCCCGGAATTGACGCTCCAGAAGATTCCCTTTTATCTCTGTGTGTTAATTTGGTTGTCGCATTCATCATCATATCATTCACATCATCCACGTTGCAACGGCACTTTGTTGTGGTCAATTTGAAAAAACTTGCATCCTATATTAGTTGTTGGTTCTCTCCGTTCTCGTCGACTTGCGTTTCGGGACCAACCATACTCGCATGCACCCGCGTTATTGTTAAAATATTGTTTTCGTAAGTGCATGTAAAATATTATCGGAATGTACTGAAAGTTGGCATGGAGTCTTAATTTAATTTATGTAGACCGTATGCAAAATTTTGACGCATTTAGAGTCTGTGTGATACCCGAAATGTTAAACCTATAGCGGCACTATACTCGGAGTATCATACACAATTTTCATATATAAAAACTAGTTGTCGGGATGCCCATTTCTTTCCTCCTCATGCCTAGCCTCTCTATACAGTGCAACTACCCCCTCACGTGTACCCGGTATACTTCCCCGAACCCGAAACCTACGGTCATGACTGTTGGGTCCGGATCAACCCCGTAATACCCCAAACCATCATCAGTTTTTTAGTTAGACTTCCTAACCTAATTAACTTGACCGTCAGATGAAAATCACAGAGTATAAATTCTGTTAGTAGATACCCTAACCTATTGAAGTAGATGAAACCCGAGACCCTAAGAGCAAGTACAATAGTATAGCCAGCTGCTGGCTATAAGCCATTGTCATGTCATCTGTAGCCCATCTTATAGCCAACATGTACAATAGTTCATTGCAAAAGTATACAATTCTTTACTATATGGTCCACCTTTCATACTCATAAAATGCTTAGGAGCACGTGCTAGAGCTAGCTCTTAGCTAAGAGCCAGCTTACCTTCTCTCTCCTCTTCTCTTTCCTCTAACTAAACAAAAATATATTAGTTTATTTCTGATAGCGAGTTGATTCAGCTTTATTGTACTTGCTCTAAGGCATCCCCTTATTTTCAGTGCCGCCGCCACCCCATGTCTCCCACCTCGGGATCCCCCCTCCTCCTAGTTTTGCACCACAGCTAACCAGTCGCGCCCACTCCTTGATTTCCCCATCTCGCCAACCACGAACCAGATCCATCCATCCAATCTTCATAGCAGCTCTCTCAATGTCGCTCACCTATAGCTAGCTCTTGTTTGAGCTTCTCGCGGAGGAGCCGCATGAGGAGGCTCGAAGCGAGCCAACTCCTGGACATGGTGAATATCGACCCCAAGAACCCCCCCTTTGGTTGTGTCGTGGTGCCGGTCCGATGACCGAGCCCGAGGCCGCACCTCCAGGTAACCATGCATGTCCTCCTCCTCCTCCTTCTCTTTCTTTCTTTCACTCCCTCACCTCCAGTCTCTCCCTTTTTCTTCAGGTTGAACAGAAGTTGCCTCTGCCATGGCTGCCCGTCCATGGACCTCCACCTCTAAGAGGGGCAGTTACAGCCCCGCTTTCTCGTCGACTCCGCTTGCCCAGAGTGCCGCAAGCCACAGGCCACCTCTTCCCCATGCCAAATCGCGCCGCCACTCCCCTTCATCTCCCGTTGGCCTCCGTGTTTGCCGCTCCCAAATACTGGTGAGATCCCCAGGCGTTCAGGAAAAATCAAGGCTTGGCCTTTGGTTTTGTTCAAATTGTGCAATCCCAGGGCTAGACCCAAACATAGAATTGGTGGATTAGTTAGCGCCACTTCTTTCCATCCACGAGGTGTTGTGTTCGTTTCCTAGTCACCCTTATTTCGCATGTTTGCTTTCATTTTGCAAACACGGGTGCTTGGATGTGTTTTCCACTACTCGACCGTTACAAGCTGTTGCAATCCGGTCTGTTGATGTTTTTTTCAGTTTCTATGATTTTTCTCACAACATGCATATCTATAGGTTTTTGCCATTACTTCAATTGCTAATTATTAATTAACCATACATCAAAATAAACCATGTCCTACATGTAAAATGTATAGAGTTTCACGTAGATTCACAATTTCCAACTCTCACATGTGTTAAAAATGTTTAACATGATGTTTGTAATAATTTGCATAAGTCCCATGTAAAGACGGTTTGTTCCCTAACAAATTAACCATAGTTCCGATTAAAACATTTTATGTATGTAACTTGACTAAAAAATTTGTAGAATAACATGATGCACAACATTTTCCTGGTTAATAATATAAAAATTTGTTTTGTTCAGATCTGGATCAATTTCGAAATTAACATATGTGGTCGCTTTAGAAACGTTATATGTTGTTTTCCGCCTTATTTAAAATGCCTAGATATATAGTTTATTTATGCTTCACCTCTTTCCTTGTTCAACAAAATTTAATAATGTCATGTAACTAAAAGTGTGAACTGAGTGATTTGAATGTGGACTTTCATCAATATGCAACTCGTTGCATAGTGAACTTCACTTAATGTGTAGTATTTATTGTTGTGCTTTGTCATGCCTTGCATAATTGTATGGACATGCATCATATTAGTTTGTGCATCATGTCAGGCATATGTTGTGGTGTTTATCGTGTGTTGATTGTTTGTTTACAGATTGTTTTTTCTCGATATAGTTCTGTAACTACTTCAGAGTATGATGATTCGTTTGAGTACGTTGGTTTGTCTACTTCTTGGATTGGTTCTTCTGCCAAGCGGGATCTCACGCAAGATTACCAGTTCCCTGGATAAAACTACTATCATTGTTTTGCTACTTGTCTCACTTCCATCGTTATGTATCATTACCTACCACCTAAATGTCAAGTATCCAAACATTGCCATGAAAAGCGTCTAACGCCTCCACATCCCAGAAAACATTTGTTTGGCTCTGTTATGGCTTACTCAGCCCCTTCTTATAGCATTGCTATAGTTGTTTCCTATGTGACAACATGGATTCTTTGATATATGACAATATTTTTGCTCTTTAATTTAATGCAACTATATAGTTAATAAGAGGTGGAAGGCTTGGCCTTTTGGCTCGATGTGTTCTTCCACCTTTGCCACCCTAGTTACTTGTGTACCGGTGTTATGTTCCATATTGAGCGCTCTTAACATGCTTGGGGTTGCTATGGGGACCCCCTTAGTAATTCATATTAGATTAAAAAATCTTCTGAGAGGGCCCAACTTTGGGACTACATTTGCCTAATAACTAATAGAAATTGCAGAGCAGCTTTCCACACCCCGTGGATAATTAATCAACCTTCGGGACAGTGCTCCTCATGAGCGTTAGTCCAAAATGGGCAGACTGCAGGGTGACCGTGCGTAAACTCGAGGTTTGGTTTTACTCGTAAGCTTTACTATCCGGCTATGTCGTGAGAACGAGATACACAGCTCCTATGGGGTTCGTCGACATGTCGGGCAGTCTTGCTGGATTGGTTTTACCTTTTATGAAAGATCTTGTGCACCAGGATTCCGAGGAGACTTTGGGCTATCTCGAGGTTGAGGATTCCACCGGGATTACGAGGAGAATACTAGTTTTCCATGGTTGAGGTTTTCCATGAAGCTATTGTCTAGTTTGTGATGGATGAGTTGGAGCACCCCTGTAGGGTTCAATCTTTATAAGAGTCGTGCTCGCAGTTATGTGGCAACTAGGAAACATTGTTTAACACCCTGTCATAGCCAACTTGAAGTAAACTCAAATTAAATACACCGACAGTGTGTGTAACCATGACTGTCTCTGCTCGTGAGTTCTGAATCCAAAAGAGGACACGACAGTTGGTAAGTTGATGTTTAGGATCACATCTTCATCATTATTAGTTCACAATCATTTATGCCTACATCACCCCCTCCTATTGTTGTACTCTTAAGTTAAGCACTTAAATAAATGTGCAGTGCTCGCTGTAGCGTCAGCACTTAACCATACCTCACCAATTAAGCTTTGCTAGTCTTGAGACCTTTGGAAATGAGATTGTTGAGTACCTGTGGCTTACATATTACTTCAATATCCCATTGCAGGTACATGTAAATCGATACTTTGAAATGAGCATGATCATCGTTTTATTCGTAATTTCTTCTTCTTCTTCTTCTTCATCATCGGTCTAGGTTGGGTTCTAGGCCGGCAGCCTGGGATTGCAAGGATGAATGCCATTTTATCGTCTGATTTCCTCCGTAGTCGGACCCTGCTCTTCTGATTGCTAACTCAATGTATGTTTGTATTTAGGTGATCATGATTAGCTTGTGGCGAGTGTATGCCAATTCCATATACAGATCTCTTCTTTACATGTACTTTTAGTGATATCCATTCTTGTGCAAAAAAGAGATGGCCTTCTATCCCGACCAAGGCCCTCGAGCCAAAAATAAGGAAAGGATCACATATTTGGCATTACATTTCTACACTTCTTACCTCTTGTATTATACTTTCAAAACTTTATTGAGACCCCTCCCCTTGAATCTTTGTAGATAGACATCGTACCCAAAGACCTCCTAGCATCCGGCTTACCCCTACTCCCTGAGGATAACCTAGAGAAGTGCCAGTTCGTCGACCACCTTCTTTCCTCTACCACGAGAACTAGGTCAATGCCACCATGAAGGAGTACCATGTTGATGTGGTCGTGAAGGCAAACAACTCCCCGACGAGTTGGTTCTTTGAAGGACCTGAATTGGAGACCTTGGTGATCACAGTCAAGGTAGCAACACAGAAGGCAGTCACCCACCTTCGAGACATCATCCCTGAGTTGGCTGGCGAGCGAGATACTCGCCACCTACCTTTCAGGAAGGATGATATTGGCGAGAGTTGGAAGTTGGTACCATCCGAGCAGGACAGAACACCAATCAGGTCCAGTCCTACTTCAGCCTCTCCATCAACAGTCTGGATCACAACCTGATTATGGAGTCCAAGAAGCTTTGCAAGGAACTTCAGCACACCCGTGGGATACTTCGACAAGCCAAGACGAATCCAAACAGAATCAAGAAGGATGGATCCCCCAAGTGACTATGCGCTATTGATTAGAGAGGAGGAGTACCCCCAGCTAGAGGTGCACCCGTTGTGGGAACATCTCAGCGACATCGCATGAGTGCGGAGGAGTACTGTGCGCTCTTCACCGACCCACCGGTGAAACATCGCCGGGATGGGCGTCCATGTTCTACCACTCCCACCCCCGGAGGCGACACCAATACCTATGATGAGAAGGAGGAACATCCAGAGGAGTGTGAGTCCGACATTGAGCACTCCACCACTAGAGTGTGGGAACCCCTAGAGTAGGATAAGTCATGTATCCCCCATGCGAAGTTGAGTCTGTGTAATGATTCATATGAAACCATGTGCGCTTGTTGTTTGTTTTTGTTGTTTGTGTCTCGATTTAAGTTGCACTTTTGCCTTACGCAACATGTAAGCGATTACATTGCATATCTTCTCTTGATATTAAATGTTTGGTCTTTCGACCTCTGTTTTATCACACTTGCACTATACCAACCCCCTTAGGCACGTTTCCTATGTTATTGCATTTCCCTCTCATCTATTCTAGTTGTTTGACTTGGCTCCTCCCAATAGGATGGTGACTGCAACCCGTAATAGCTACCTCACCAACCCCAGCGTCGACAACTCTAACTAGCAACTGGGGGCTGTTCGGTCTGCTCAAGCTCGAGATCACTGATGACCCACAAGTGTAGGGGATCTATCGTAGTCCTTTCGATAAGTAAGAGTGTCAAACCCAATAAGGAGCAGAAGGAAATGACAAGTGATTTTCAGTAAGGTATTCTCTGCAAGCACTGAAATTATTGGTAACAGATAGTTTTGTGATAAGGTAATCCGTAACGGGCAGCAAGTAACAAATGTAACAATGGTGCAGCAAAGTGGCCCAATCCTTTTTGTAGAAAAGGACAAGCCTGAACAAACTCTTATATACAGAAAAACGCTCCCGAGGACACATGGGAATTTATGTCAAGCTAGTTTTCATCATGCTCATATGATTCGCGTTCATAACTTTGATAATTTGATATGTGGGTGGACCGGGTTTGGGTGCTTCCCTTACTTGGAAAAACATCCCACTTATGATTAACCTCTCTCCCAAGCATCCGCAACTACGAAAAAAGAATTAAGACAAATCTAACCATAGCATGAAACATATGGATCCAAATCAGCCCCTTACGAAGCAACGCATAAACTAGGGTTTAAGCTTTTGTCACTCTAGCTACCCATCACTCCCAATGCCTTCCCCTAGGCCCAAATAATAATGAAGTGTCATCTAGTCGACATTCACATGACACCACTAGAGGAGATACAACATACATCTTATCAAAATATCGAACGAATACCAAATTCACACGATTACTTATAACAAGACTTATCCCATGTCCTCAAGAACAAATGTAACTACTCACAAAGCATATTCATTTTCATAATGACAGGAGTATTAATTATAATTAAGGATCTGAACATATAAACTTCCACCAAATAAAGCAACTAGCATCAACTACAAGGAGTAATCAACACTACTAGCAACCCACAGGTACCAATCTGAGGTTTGGAGACAAATATCGGATACAAGAGATGAACTAGGGTTTGAAGAGGAGATGGTGCTGATGAAGATGTTGATGGATATTGATCCCCTCTCGCTGAGAGGATCGTTGGTGATGATGATGGTTACGATTTACACCTCCGGGAGGGAAGTTTCCCTCGTGGAATAGCTCTGCAGGAGCTCTAGATTGGTTCTGTCGAAGTTTCGCCTCGAGATGGTGGCGCTTCATCCCGAATGTTCTCGTGAGATTTTTTTCCACGTCAAAACCCTTCATATAGAAGAAGATGCGCACCGGAGGCCTGCCAAGTGGCCCACAAGCCTACAGGGCGTGGCCAAGGGGGTATGTCGCGCCCCCTGGCTTGTGACCTCCTGGTGGGTCACCTCCAGTATTCCTTTTGCCCAATATTTTTAATATATTCCAAAACAATTCTCCGTAACTTTTCAAGACTTTTGGAGCTGTGCAGAATAGGTCTCTTAAATTTTCTCGTTTTCCAGTCCAGAATTCTAGCTGCCGGCATTCTCCCTCTTTATGTAAACCTTGTAAAATAAGAGAGAAAAGGCATAAGTATTGTGCCATAATGTGTATTAACAGCCCATAATGCAATATATATTGATATAAAATCATGATGAAAAATGGACGTATAACCTCCCCCAAGCTAAGACCTCGCTTGTCCTCAAGCGAAAGCCGAGATCGATAAATATGCCCACATATTTAGTGATAGAGGTGTCGATAAAATAAAATATTGACATGAAGACATCATGGTTATCTTTAGAACAGCAACACATATTGACATAGAATATCTTATGCTAGAGTAACAATTCATTCACGAGGTAAAATATGAATCAAGAACTCTACGAAGAACTGGAAAACTATGATTTCAGTCATTGAAGCAATTCCAGTTTATCGCAACGTTGGAAAGAGTCAATATAAGATTTTGTAAAGCAAGTCCACATACTCAATCATCTTAGGGTCTTTCATAGTTGCTAACACTCACGTCGTACCTATGAGGTCAAAGCTTCAATCGGACACATAGAACGATAGGGGCTTATAATTTTTCCTCCCAACTATTTACCTCAAGGGTAATGTCAACAATAATAACTCATGATCACCACATCCGAGTGGATATATTTGTCTAGATCATTCCCCAACACACGAGGCTTTCCAAAAGATAAAGGCGAAATAAAGGAAATGGTGAAGATCACCACCACTCTTACATAAAGGTAAGTACTAGAAAGTAACGGTAATAGATAGGCCCTTCGCAGAGGGAAACAGAGGTTGTCATGCGGTTTTATAGTTGGATGCATAATCCCTTAATGCAAAATAACGTCACTTTATATTGCCCCTTGTGATAAAGAACTTTATTATGTAGTCTGTTGCTTTTATCACATCTATATCACAAGTTCGTATAAAGTTTATTTTCCTCGCACTAATAAATCACACATATTTAAAGACCAATTTTTATTTCATGCACCGATGACAACTTACTTTAAGGATCTTACTCAATCCATAGGTAGGTACGATGGACTCTCAAGGCAAAACTGGGTTAAAGGTTTTTGGATGCACAAGTAGTATCTCTACTTGGTTGAGAAGTTTTTGGCTAATATGAGGTGGAAGTAAGAAACACATGTTGAAGGATCTACAGCCATATAACTTCTATTCGGAAATAACCAAAGATAATTCATTATGTTGTCTTCCTTGTCCGACATCAACTTCTTAACATATAATATTTTAATGAGTGATCACAATCATAAAAGATGTCCAATATAATATATTCATATGTGAACCTCTCTTTCTTTATTACTTCCTTTTAATTGCAACAATGACTCATAGCTTTGTTTTTCAACTCACATCAAATTTCAATCGACATTCTTTTTATATGTGAAGTCATCACTCCCCATAAGATCATTATGTATGCTCTTTTGCTTTTATTCTATACTTCTTTCTATTTCTTTATCAAGATTACAACAAGTAAGCAAAGCCCTCAACTCAAAAATAATCTTTATTATATGACTCTCGGAGTTGCTTACATAGGAACAAAAAGAAAAACTTAAAATTAGATCACACTAAAACTTTATTCTACTAGATCAAGATATAACCAAAAGGATCGAACGAAGAAAAACGAAGAAAGTAAAAGGTGTGATGGTGATATGATACCGGGGCACCTCCCCCAATCTTGGCACAAGCCAAGGGGAGTGCCCATACCCATGTGTTTATTTGACTTTATTCGGAGATGGTGGTTTTATATTCTTGGTGATGATGCTCCTCAAGCTTAATATTTTGCCGTCTGAGATCCATTATTTCTTTGCGAGGTTTTCAAGTGACGGTTAGAGCTCCCATAACCCATGGATGTTACATTGCTGCGGGGGAAAAGGAAACACTCTTTTTCATATTTTCAGAAGTAAGAAATATAGCATTGGGAGGGATAACCGAATTCAGAATTGCTGAGCTCTGAAGTTCTTCCAACATGGCTTTAGGTTGTAAACAAGAGGTACCTTCTTGGTCTTCCTCTATAGCATCTATCCTTTTGAAGTCAGCTTCCATCTTTTCCTCTGTGACCTGCGCAAAGTGGTTGGCTTTGCTGAATGCCATGGCCCTCGGTGTCAGGTGAAAGGCCCGGTTCTCCCCGACCGACTCTTGCAAAGACATATTGCTCTAAATCTGTTGCAGAAACAACTCAAAATGAAAATAGGATATATTGTCGTAATACGAAGGTCAAAACCTTCGGGAGACTATATAATGATTTTTTTCGACCCGAAGGAGTATTCCACAAGAATACGGAGTCCGAAGGGTGCACGGGGTGGCCATAAGCCTGTTGGGCCCCCCCAGGGGTTGTAGGCCGCACCCTCGTGGCTTGTCGCCTCCTCGTGCACTCTTCAGATTGCTTGAATTTTACTAAGTTTTAAAATATTCCAAAACTTATAAAAATTGCCATTGGAAAAGTTTTGGAGTCGGTTTGCTTACCATAACAGATACCTATTCCTTTTCGGAGTCCCAAGCATTCCGATAGGTCTCCCTAATGTACTCTTCCAGAGTTATGATATTGATAATATTAGTTTCAACATTTATGGGAGTACCTGAGATATAATGTTTGATTCTTTGTCCATTCACCACTTTCAATTTTGTGCCTTTGGTGTGGTCGATCTTGATGGCACCGGAACGATATACATCCTCGATAATGTAAGTCCCTTCCCATTTAGAGAGAAGTTTTCCTGCTAAAAATCGTAAACAAGAGTTGTATAGAAAGACATGATCACCTACATCGAATTCACGCTTTTGTATCCTTCTATCATGCCATCTCTTAACCTTTTCATTAAACAACTTAGTATTCTCATAGGCCTCGGTTCTCCATTCCTCAAGTGAGCTAATGTCAAAAAAATTCTTCTCACCCGCAAGTTTGAAATCATAGTTAAGCTCTTTGATTGCCCAATAAGCTTTATGGTCTAGCTCTAGAGGTAAGTGACATGCTTTACCATAAACCATTTTATACGGAGACATACCCATAGGGTTTTTGTAAGCGGTTCTATAAGCCCATAATGCATCGTCAAGTTCCTTAGACCAATTCTTTCTAGATCTATTAATGGTCTTTCGCAAGATCAATTTAATGTCTCTATTGCTCAATTCTACTTTCCCACTAGACCGAGGATGATAAGGAGATGCAATTCTATGATTAACATCATACCTAGCAAGAAATTTACGGAAAGCACCATGAATAAAGTGTGAACCACCATCAGTCATTAAATATCTAGGGACTCCAAATCTAGGGAAAATAACTTCTTTCATCATTATAATAGAAGTGTTATGATCAACACTACTAGTTGGAATAGCTTCTACCCACTTAGTAACATAATTAACAGCAACTAGAATATGAGTATACCCGTTGGATTTTGGAAAAGGTCCCATATAATCAAAACCCCAGACATCAAATGGTTCAATAACTAGAGAGTAATTCATAGGCATTTCCTGACGTCTATTAATATTACCAATTCTTTGACATTCATAACAAGACAAGACAATCTTACAAGCATCCTTGAAGAGAGTAGGCCAACAAGACCAGATTGTAATACCTTGTGTGCAATACTATCTCCAACATGATGTCCTCCATAGGCCTCAGAGTGACTGTTGTGTAGGATCTGTCCCTGTTCATGCTCAGGTAGACAAAGACTAATAATAACATCTTCTTTTTCTTTATAAAGGTGTGGATCATCCCAAAAGTAATGTCTTAAATCATAGAAGAACTTTTTCTTTTGTTGGTACATGAAGCTAGACAGTACAAATTTAGCAACGATGTAGTTAGCATAATCAGCATACCAAGGAGCATTGCGTGAGGTATTTATAACATCTAATTGTTCATCAGGGAAGCTATCATCAATAGGTAATGGGTCGTCAAGAAAATTCTCTAATCTAGACAAGTTATCTGCTACGGGTTATCAGTGCCCTTTCTATCAATAATATGCAGATCAAATTCTTGTAGCAGAAGAACCCGTCTAATAAGTCTAGGTTTAGCATCTTTCTTTTCCATAAGGTACTTAATAGAAGCATGATCAGTGTGAACAATTACTTTGGAATCAACAATATAAGGTCTATACTTATCGCAAGCAAACACAACCGCTAAAAATTACTTTTAAGTGGTAGCGTAGTTTCTTTGAGCATTGTCTAGAGTTTTACTAGCGTAACGGATTCCGTTTAATTTCTTATCAACTCATTCTCCTAGAAAAGCACCAACAGGATAATCACTAGCATCACACATAATTTCAAAGGGTAGGTTCCAATCAGGTGGTTGAACAACATGTGTTGTGATCAAGGCTTTCTTAAGAATTTCAAATGCTTCTACACAATCATCATCGAAAAGTAATGGAACATCCTTTTGCAAAAGATTAGTGAGAGGCTTAGAAATCTTAGAGAATTCTTTAATAAATCTCTATAGAAACAAGCATAACCAAGAAAGCTTCGTATACCTTTGATATGTGTTGGACACAACATTTTTTCAATGGCATCAACTTTAGATTTATCAACTTCAATAGCTCTGTCGGAGATTTTGTGTCCCAAGACAATGTCGTCATTAACCATAAAGTGGCACTTCTCCCAATTAAAGACAAGATTAGTTTCTTCACATCTCTGCAAAACTCGATCAAGGTTGCTCAAGCATTCATCAAAAGAAGTTCCGTAAACGGAAAAATGATCCCTGAAAGCCTCAACAATCATTTCAGTAAAGTCAGAGATTATAGCCATCATACATCTTTGAAAGGTAGCAGGTGCATTGCATAAACCGAAAGGCATACATCTATAAGCAAAGGTACCGAAAGGGCAAGTAAAAGTGTTCTTCTCTTGATCCTCTTTTGATAGAGGTATTTGAGAGAAGCCAGAATAACCATCTAGAAAGAAAAAATGTGTATGTTTGGATAGTCATTCTAGCATTTGATCAATAAAAGGTAGCGGGTAAGGATCTTTCCTAGTACCTTATTTAATTTCTCGAAATCAATTAACATTCTATATCCTGTAACAAATCTTTCAGGGATCAATTCATCTTTATCATTAGGAACAACGGTAATATCTCCCTTTTTAGGGACACAATGAACGGGACTAACCCATCTATTATAAGCAATAGGATAAATTATACGTGCCTCCACAATCTTTAGTATTTCATTTCTTACCACTTCCTTCATTTTAGGATTTAATCGTTGTTGGTGATCAACAACTAGTTTATCATGAGGCTCCATATTGATTTTGTGGTGACATAGAGTGGTACTAATGCCCTTGAGATCATCAGGAGTATATCCAATAGAGGCATGGTGCTTCCTCAAAGTTTTCAATGATCTCTTTTCTTGATGCTCTGAAAGGTTAGCACTAACAATAACATGATAGTTTAAGCTCAAACATGGGATCACCCTTGGGTGGAGGAGGATCCCCGAGTATTTCAACACGCAGGTTTTGTTTCAGAATAGGATGCTCATCAATGAAAATCTTATCTATTTCATTCCTTTCATTCATATGCATATCATTTTCATGGCCTAGCAAATATTGTTCTAAGGGATCGGTAGGAGGCACAAAAATAGAAGCGAGACCAATAATTTCATGTTTACTAGGCAGTTCTTTGTCATGGGGTAGTCTACAAAATTTAGAGAAATTGAACTCATGAGATGCATCCCCAAAACTTACAGTAACCGCTTCTTTCTCACAATCAATCATACCATTAACAGTATTCAAGAAGGGTCTACTGAATATAACAGGGAAAAAAATCATCTTGTGGGGAACAAGAACAAGAAAATCAGTAGAACACTTTATTTTCCCGCACAAGACTTCAACATCTCTAACAATCCCAATTGTTGCAATAGTATCTCTATTAGCAAGCCTGATGGTAACGTCAATTTCCTCTAATTCGGCTGGGGCAATATCATTCATAATTTCTTGGTATAAGGAAAAGGGAATTGCACTCACACTAGCACCCCCATCACATAAGCCATGATAACAATGATCTCCTATTTTAACAGAAACAAGAGGCACACCAATAATAGGTCTATGTTTACCTTTAGTATCAGGTCTAGGAATTCTAGCAGCTTCATCACAGAAATGAAAGACATGCCCATCAATACTATCAACCAAGAGATCTTTAACCATAGCAATATTAGGTTAACTTTAATTTGTTCATGGGCTATAGGTGTTCTAGTACAACTCTTACGAACAACAACTGAAGCTTTAACATGTTCCTTTGTCCTAACAGGAAAGGGTGGTTTCTCAACATAAGCAGTAGGAATAACAGGATCAGCATTATAAATAATAGTTTCTACTTCAACTTTAATAGATTCAACCACCTTAACTTCAATGGGAGGATGATATTTAAACCACTTCTCCTTGGGAGATCAACATGAGTAGCAAAAGATTCACAAAATGAAGCTACTACCTTAGAGTCAAGTCCATATTTAGTGCTAAAATCACAAAAAGCATTGGTGTCTATAAAGGATTTAACACAATCAAACTTAAGTATTTATACCTGACTCATTACCTTCGTCGAGTGCCCAATCTTCAGAGTTGTGTTTAATGCTTTCCAATATGTCCCATTTAAATTCAAAATCTTTCTTCATATAGGAACCAGCACAATAAGTGTTGAGCATGGATTGATCATTACGAGAGAGCCGAGCATAAAAATTCTGAATAATAATTTCTCTCGGGAGCTCATGATTGGTTCGTGAATATAACATTGACTTAAGCCTCCCCCAAGATTGTGCAATTCTTTCTCCTTCATGAGGCCAAAAATTATAAATATAATTCCGATCATGATCAACCAGATACATAGGATAAAACTTTTGATGAAATTCCAATTTCAATCGGTTCTAATTCCATGATCCAATATCATCACATAGAATATACCATCTCAACACCTTTTCCTTAAAAGATAAAGGAAATACCTTCTTATTGACCTCATCCTCGGTCAGACCTTCAAGCTTAAATAATCCACAAACCTCATCCACATAGATTAGATGCAAATCTTGATGTAGTGTTCCATCTCCTGCTTAAGGATTAGCTAGCAAATTTTCTATCATACCCGAAGGAATTTCGTAATACATATTTTCAATAGGTGCAACAGGTTGAGGAGCATCCCTTTGTGCTTACTCTTGGGGTGAAGATACCCCGAACAAGCCTCTCAAAGGATCATTTTCCATAGTGACAAGTGAAAGTATATTTCAGCACAGTATATAAAATTTTCCTTACCAAGTTCCACTCACCAAAGGCGCTTCACTCCCTGGCAACGGCACCAGAAAAAATTCTTGATGACCCACAAGTGTAGGGAAACTATTGTAGTCCTTTCGATAAGTAAGAGTGTCGAACCCCACGAGGAGAAGAAGGAAATGACAAGCGGTCTTTAGTAATGTATTCTCTGCAAGCACTGAAATTATCGGTAACAAATAGTTTTGTGTTAAGGTAATTCGTAATGGGTACCAAGTAAGAAATGTAACAATCGTGCAGCAAAGTGGCCCAATCCTTTTCGTAGCAAGGGACAAGTCTAAACAAACTCTTATATCAAGAAAAGCACTCCCGAAGACACATGGGAATTTATGTCAACCTAGTTTTCATCATGCTCATATGATTTGCATTTGTTACTTTGATAATTTGATATGTGGATGGAGCGGTGCTTGGGTGCTTTCCTTACTTGGACAAACATCCCACTTAGGATCAAACTCTCTCGCAAGCATCCGTAACTTGGAAATAAGAATTACGAGAAATCTAACCATAGCATGAAACATATGGATCCAAATCATCCCCTTACGAAGCAACGCATAAACTAGGGTTTAAGCTTCTGTCACTCTAGCAACCCATCATCTACTTATTACTTCCCAATGCCTTCCCCTACGCCCAAATAATGGTGAAGTGTCATGTAGTCCACGTTCAAATGACACAACTAGAGGAGAGACAACATACATCTTATCAAAATATCGAACGAATACCAAATTTATATGATTACTTATAACAAGACTTATCCCATGTCCTCAGGAACAAACGTATCTACTCACAAAGTATATTCATGCTCCTAATCAAAGGAATATTAATAATCACTAAGGATCTCTACATATAATCTTACAATAGATAAACCAACTAGCATCACCTACAAGGAGTAATCGACACTACTAGCAACCGACACGTACCAATATGAGGTTTTGAGACAAAGATCGGATACAAGAGATGAACTAGGGTTTGGAGAGGAGATGGTGCAGATGAATATGTTGATGGATATTTACCCCTTCTCGACGAGAGAATCATTGGTGATGACGATTGCTTCGATTTCCCCCTCCAGGAGGGAAGTTTCCCTGGCGGAAGAGCTCCACCGGAGCTCTAGATTGGTTCTATCGATGTTCCGCGGAAGATGGTAACCGGAGGCCTGCTAGAGGACCCACAAGCCTGCAGGGCGTGACCAGGGGGCAGATTGCGCCCCCTGGCTTTTGACCTCCTGGTGGGTCCCCTCCTGTATTCCTTTCGCCCAATATTTTTTACATATTCCAAAACATTTCTCTGTAACTTTTCAAGGCTTTTGGAGTTGTGCAGAATAGGTCTCTTAGATTTGCTCCTTTTCTAGTCCAGAATTCAAGCTGCCGGCATTCCCCCTCTTTATGTAAACCATGTGAAATAAGAGAGAAAAGGCATAATTATTGTACCATAATGTGTATTAAGAGTCCATAATGCAATAAATATTGGTATAAAAGCATGATGCAAAATGGACGTATCAATGAGCAGGAGCAGCCACAAGTAGACATTACCCCACCACCACCTCCACCCGAGAACATGACCATAGCTCAGTTTCTCCAAGTTCTCCCCAGGAATGCCAAGCCAACTCTACTGATATGCAGTGGATGACTTAGGTCCTTTCGAAAAACCAACATCAAGGAAGGAAATACAATGGCCGCTCCACTTTGTCAGAATTCATGCGGAATTCGTCCCAGACCTTCACCGAGACTGCAAAACCTTTGGATGTTGATGAATGGATCCGCACCACAGAGGACCTCCTTGCATTGATCAATTACAATGGGGATTGTGAGAGGGTTCTTTATGCCACTCACTGCCTCGGAGGTATCGCCAGAGCATGGTGGGATGGTTTTAAGGTCGTGCAAGGAGACAATATGATCACGTGGGCTGATTTCAAGTAAGGATTGTGCACGACCCACATTCCTTCTCGGATCATGCCTATCAAAAAGAGAGAATACTGAGCGCTTAAACAAGGAAGTGGCTGTGTCAAGAAGTACATGCATAATTTCAGCCTCCTCTCGAGGTATGCCCCTGAAGATGTCAGCATTGATGCAGCCAAGATAGAACGCTTCACGAGGACTCCACGAAGCCCTGCAGTATCAGCTCATTGTCTATGACTGCCATACCTTCTTCGACTTGGTGAACAAGGACCTCATGCTCGAAGACAAGCATCGTGCCATGGAAGACAGTCGCAAGCGCAAGATGATCAGCAAGGGCAGTTCCGGCAACCAGAAGCCTAGCCCCTAGAAACCAACCCAAACTAGCCCAACCTATCAACCTCAGCAAGACAGGACTCTTGCACCTCGCTGAAGCTACCAGCCTCAGCAGTATGCCATCCCCAGGCCAACTTAAAACAACCACAATAACAACACTGGTGGCAAGGCCAACAACTGTGGTTAGATCACATGCTTTTTATGTGGTCAACCTGGACACATCTCTAAGCAATGCAACAACAAGAAGCCAAATGCACAACACCCCAATGCACCGAACCAAGGCCAAGTCCATGGAGCGCTACCAAGGAACCAAGAGTCCCGCAACTAGCCAAACAATTGCAAGGGTCATGTGAATCACTTCACTGCTATGGAAGCCCGAGTAGACCTAGATGTTATACTTGTTGGAAATATTCCCTAGAGGCAATAATAAATTAGTTATTATCATATTTCCTTGTTCATGATAATCGTTTATTATCCATGCTATAATTGTATTGATTGGAAACTCAATTACATGTGTGGATACATAGACAACACCATGTCCCTAGTGAGCCTCTACTAGACTAGCTCGTTGATAACAGATGATTAAGGTTTCCTAACCGTAGACATGAGTTGTCATTTCATAACGGGGTTACATCATTAGGAGAATGATGTGATGGACAAGACCAAATCGTAACGATAGCATCTGATCGTATTAGTTTATTGCTAATACTTTATCCATGATAATGTATATGTTCCAATAACCATGAGATCATGCAACTCCCTGACACCGGAGGAATGCCTTGTGTGTATCAAATGTCACAATGTAACTGGGTGGTTATAAAGGTAATCTACAGGTATCTCCGAGGGTGATTGTTGAATTGGCATAGATCGAGACTGGGATTTTCCACTTAGTATGACGGAGAGGTATCTCTGGGCCCACTCGGTAATACAACATCACAAGAATATTGCAAGCAATGTGACTAAAGCGTTAGTCACGAGATCTTGTATTATAGAATGGGTAGGGTAGGAGAGATTGATCTTGTGGAAAGCAGCTTGGGGAGGCTAGAAATCAAGGTTCAAATTGTTGAAATGGAATCTCTTGATCTCAACACATGAGTAAATAGTTCTCTCTTAGAAAATGAATCTGGCAAGTGTAAGTGTGTTATGAGTGCTTCCTCTATGAATGAGAGGCAGGTGGAGGGTTAAATATAGGTATCGCCCAAAATCCAACCATTACAACATTATTGCCCAACTCGGTGACACCAAACTGAATCTCGGTGGTACCGAGTGGTACTAAATGTGGCAACTTTTGAACTCTCGGTGAGACCGATATAGGACTCTCGGTGGTACTGATACCATGACCTAGACCAGTTTCCAAATCTCGGTGAGATATATTTCAAACTCAGAAATTTCGATTCTTGAAATATTCTCAATAGAAAGTTGGTCACTAAATCTCGATGGCACCGATGTGAAAGTTGGTGGTAGTACCAAGATGGTAAGGTTTGGTATAGGATCTGTCAAGTGTAAAATCGGTAGGGCCAAATGGAAATAGTTTGTGGCACCGATTTTTTGATATGGCTTTGCACAGAGATATTTTGTGAGAGAATGGTTGAGTATTTTTAATGGCTACCTCTAAGTACTTGAGCAACCAAATCATCATAATACGTCACCCCTTTTCATAGTATTGGTTTTCCTATGGATTCAAAGTAATTTCTCACAAATGTAACATGCAGAGTCTTCTCTCTGGAAGCTTGAGCCAATCCTATTCCTTCCTTTCTCTAGGGGCTTCTCCTCACTATCCTATAGCCAATGCTCTCTCTAGGCTATACAAGAAATATACTAGGTAAAAGTGTTAGTCCAAGAGACAATGTGTGTTGTAAGGAATTATCAAAACCACTAATGGAGCATATGTGCTTTTAGATATACACTACTGGAATCTGCTGGTTTGCCGATAGCCAGAGCTGATGGAAAAGGACAGTTTAACTGATGGCAAAGGCTTTGCCGTCAGTGTGCTGTCGGCAAAGGTACCGGCCAAGATTTTATCGGCAATCACCTTCTTTGCCTTGAGCTGAAGGTCGACCGACGGCAAAGACTTTGCCATCAGCTTTGTGGCACAGGCTGACGGCAAAGAGGAGTGGCGGCAACGGCGCAGGCCGAGCTCCGTTAGAAGGTTAACGGCAGGCTTTGCCCACAGCCGTAGCAAAGCTGACGGCAACGCCAAAACCCGTGGGTCCCCTAGGTCCCCTATTTGCCCACAGCCGTAGCAATGCTGACGACAAAGCCGAAACCCCTGGGTCCCCTTGGTCGCCTCTTTGCCGACAGCTGGAGCACAGCTGACGGCAAAGCCGAAAATCTGGGAAAATTTGGTATTCCCAGAGTTGTCAGGATACACAGGCTGCCGCCACGTGTCTTCTTTGCCGTCAGTAAGCTGTAGGCAAAGACCCTCTCTGCTTTTTTCATATTTGTTTTCTGTTAATTCCCTGCATTTGCAAAACATAGATACAAACAACAACATATATATATTTGCCCAGCCCCTAAACAGCACCACAAGTGCATCACAAAGTGCAAACAGCACAACACAAGTGCAAACAACACGAATATATGTAATTAAAGTGCAAACAAGATCACAAAGTATTACAAAGCATCACAAGTGCATCCACAAATACAATTGCATTACAAAGTTCATCTAAGACTACACAAGTGCATTACAAAGTCCCTCGAGCATCCATCCATATGACATGCTGCTTTATCAAAATCTGCATAATGAGAAAGAAGTTAGAAGAAGGATACAATAAGAAAATTTTTATCTAAATTAAGCTAAGCAATTAGAAGAAGAAGTGGAAGAAGAACAAGAAGAAGAAGAACAAGAACAAGAAGAACAAGTGGAAGAAGTGGAAGAAGAAGAAGAAGAAGACAGAGAAAAAGAAAGAAGAGAAGTTATCTTTTTCTCCTCTTTCTTCTTCTCTTATTTCTTCATCTCTTGTTTGTTCTTCTCTTCTGGTTTCTTTTAAAACTTTCTAAACTAATTATGTCATTTTTGAGCTCTAATATCAACTAGAATTTACTAAGCTAACTAAACCATGGCTAATATCAACTAGAATTTACTAAGCTAACTAAAGCATGGCATAATCTAAGTTGATCTAAACAATAAGAAGAATAAGAAGGAGAGGAATAACTTACCGAATGCCAAGAAATGGAGGAGAAGCTCTATCTCCGTTGGTCGCTGGGTTGCTAGGGCTCTCACGAGGAGAAGTAAAGGGATCGTGGGATTCAACTCTGGAATGATGCTGCAACAAGGCAAGAGTTAAAATATGTGGTTAGCACGGCGACAGACAATGGTATAAGACCGTGCAAGGTTGGTCATTGAAAGGGAACTCATCGTTCGCACTGGAGAAGGCATCGGCAGAGGGGGCGGCAAACCTTGCTTCTCACACATAGCCTGCAAATTAGTTTTCGAGGAGTCAAAGAAATAGCCTTGTTGCGTCTCACACATAGCCTTGCTTCTCACACAACTGACTTACTGCAACAAAGTCGTGCATGGCCTTCGCATG
This sequence comes from Hordeum vulgare subsp. vulgare, assembly GCF_904849725.1. Classification (NCBI taxonomy): domain Eukaryota; kingdom Viridiplantae; phylum Streptophyta; class Magnoliopsida; order Poales; family Poaceae; genus Hordeum; species Hordeum vulgare. Next base: position 303,403,973 of record NC_058523.1, read on the forward strand.
GGCATTATTGCGTGCCCTCTCCTCCTCAAGCAACCTCTGCATATTCCGGTCCCTCTCCTCCAACAAGATCCTGGTGGCCTCCCTCTCCTTCATAAGTGCGGCTCCTCAAAAGGAATTTTCATTATCCATCCAGGGACAAAAGAACGAAATAAATAATGAAGAAAACTAACCTCGATGGCAAGATCAACTGGCTTCGCGCGTTGCCGTGTTACAGGAGCGGAGGTCGTTTGCCTCGACTTGATCTGAGATAGAGCCTCAGTGATAGGGACGAAGCCATCACACATGGCCAGCGTGCCATGACTCTTACCGCCACCAGAGATTATTAACGCCTCTGGATCGATAGGATTCTGTCTCGGGTCAAAGTCAGGCCCGCGCAGCTGTTTGACCACCTCAGAATAAGACGTCATCTTGTTGTAGGCGGACAGGCTTGTGTACGCCGACGGCCCGTCCCCCTCAGAATATGCCTTCGCCATCTTGTACGAGCCCTTATGGGCCATGCTAAACGCGGCGTATCCCTCAGGCTCGGGCTGGTTATTGTGTTTGGCCTACACGAAAAGACAAAGAATTAGTACAACAATAATCATGAACGAACGAATTATTGATGAAAGAAAACAAGGCACACATACCCATTTTTTGGCGTATTGCTTGATGTTGGCATTGCCTTGGTGGTCTGGCACACCAACCAATTGGGCACGACGGTCCTTGGCCATAGTGTGGGTGCTCAACCAAGCCTCTATGCACAACCTGTCCACTATCATCTCCCAACAATCCATCTTATCGGCCAACCATCTTGGGGGCACCTATGAATGTAAGTTAATGAAGAATGAAACTAAGTATTATAACTAAATAGACCTAACTAGCCCTAAGAATTGATCTTTGGAATGTACGTACCTCCATGTACTCGGTCTTATCAAGGAAAATCTTTCGACATTCAGTCTTTGTCTTCGGCTCCCCTTGCTTGGCGTACCAATCTCGACCAGCGTGAACACGCAGCTCATGCCTCGTGTTATTCAATGAACTCTTGCACTCTTTCACGAGGTTCTTCTTGGCCGCCTCCTCCGTCCCCTCGTCGACCCTAAAGTAACTCTGCAATTATGCCAAATAGATGCACAGATGAATAGTGAAATGATTTGGAAGGAAATAAAAATATATAACATTGTATACTTTTTATTGGGTAGAATAATAGTTACCCAAAAATCAGCCAACACCTTGTCGGCCACGCTCACGCAAACAACACCATTGACATGTGTGTTTTCCGGGAGCAGAGCGGCTTGGTAGTGCTCCCACTTGAGTCCTGGCTCGGGAACCATACCCTTACTGGGCAACTGCACTATCCCGGGGAAGTGCTCCCTAAGTAAAGCACCAAGGAGGCAGTTCGGATTCCGGGTATTCTGCGGGTAATCCCACCCCCTACATAATGATAAGGCAAAGACATTAGCCACTTGGTGAAATATAATGATATAAGGTACACAATATATATCAACTTACTTCTCGCCATCTGGCTTAATGAACGCCCTATGCTGCAACTCCAATCGGTCTGGAACTCATGTCATACCACGTTGGTAGACCGACTTGATGGCAGCCCCCTCAGCCTCAGCCTCAGCCCCCTCCGCCTCAGCCTCCGCGTCAGCACCCTCCGCCTCAGCCCCCTCCGCCTCAGCCTCCGCCTCAGCACCCTCCGCCTCAACACCCTCCGCCTCAGCCTCCGCCTCAGCCCCCTGCATCGGTGTCTACTCCTGGACGGGAGGATCCCGCACCGGTGACACCCTCGTCTACAAGGGTGAAGTGGGTGAGACAGAAGTAGCCGAGGGTGGTGGCGACTGGCTCCTATCATGCAGCCTCCCTCTCCCACGACCACGTCCTCTACCTCTCTTCTTTCCTACGCCTCTCCCACGGGTCTCCTCGGCAAAGCTCTGCAACAAAGTTCTCCGTAGCTGCCCAGGTGCTATCCTCAAGTTATCCACGCCTGCCATGTCTCACCACCTGTAACGATAAATAGTTAAATAATTAGTACAAATTCAAGGACAACAATTAGATGAACAATAATAAATACATGAATAATTGAACTAATAATTGAATAATTAAACAACAATGTTTGGATGCATACAAAGTACTAATAGTCTGGATCATCTGTCTCTTCTCCATGGTCAATTAAAGCAAAATCATCATAGTATCACACGTGTCGTCATGACTGATATCGTCATCGGGTTCAGGGACATCATGTGGAAGGCCTTTTCATAACCGATCAAGCGTTGATAGCTCATCTGCATTGGTAACTTCTTCTACTTCCACTTCTTCCTCATCATCACGTGAGTCTTGTTCCTCCGTGTTCAGGGTGGACGTAGAGCAGTTTCGGGTACGACGTCTGACACCACGTGATTCTTGGAAGAATTCTCCATCATATGTTATTGGGTCAATTTGAGGTTCATAATCGTCTTCATTTGGGGGAGGTGGTCTAAGATGTGGTGGCACATCGAACACGACATACCAACCTTCTAGGTTCTTAACACTTTGACGACAGTATGGCAGATTGAAAACTTGGGTGGCCTGTTGAGCCACAATATAGACATCGGCACCGCTTAACTGTCTGTCTTGGCGAATTTCGACAATCCCAAGATGTTCATGAGTCCGTCTTGTCTTAGTACGATCGAACCAATGACATTTGAACACAACAACGTTCGGATGATTTTCACCATAATAATGAAGTTCGTAGACTTCTTCAAGTCTTCCATAATACTCGACACCTCCCTCGCTTATAGCAGAGACACCAGAATTGTTTGTTTTTCGACCGGGCATTGAAAGCTCTTTGCTAGTAGTACGAAAGTGATACCCGTTGATGTCGTACTTCTGAAATGTACGGACCTTAAAGTCAAAACCATTAGCTATTTGTCTCAATTCTTCGTCGACTTGCTCATCTGAATTAGCCTAGAAGTTAAGAAAAGATAGAGTTTGGTGTGTTACTCATGAGTAATAGCAACAAAGGAAATCACTTATTATATATAAGGGAGGTACCGTTTTTTTGAACCAAGAGATGAAACCGGGATAGCCGCCTCCTGTCTTTTCAAGAAGTTCATACTCGAGAATGGATTCTTTTTCGATTGCAACACCATTCGAGAATTGTTCGACGTATCGACTGTATCAATTAATAATAGTTGTTAGACACAAAACTTGTTAAAAGTTGCGAAACAATGTACAGAGCACTTACTCGATGTATGGCCGAACTTCTGTTAAATTGTTCAATATATACATCGTTAGTGTGCGCCACTCCTCGACGCACAGCAACTTTGGTTTTCCCACACCAGAAGGTGTGAGCTTCCCTTTGAAAAGGCTGAGATTGGATTCACGTCGTTTGGGGTCGCCCAGATTGTACCGAGGCTTTGGATTATGCAAGCTGTGCATAGTGGCATCATAGTGTGCTGTTACGAAGTTTGTGGCCTTCTCGGTAATGAACGCCTTGGCCATCGATGCTTCAATTCTACGTTTATTTTTACATTTTCCTCGAAGTGTCTTCTGCATTCTTTCAGTTGCGTAGCACCAATGATTTTGCACAGGGCCACCCAATCTTGCCTCGGTTGGGAGATGCAAAATCATGTGTTGCATCGGATTAAAGAAGGTCGGTGGAAAAATCTTCTCTAAATTGCAGAGCAACTCAGGCGCCAACTCTTCCACGTCATCTATCAAGGCACGCAACAACTCTTTAGCACAAAGAACACGGAAGAAATAGCTTAACTCGGCCAATATTAGCCATTCAGCCTCAGGGATATAGCTACGCAACATCACCGGCATTATCCGCTCAAGCCATATGTGCCAATCATGACTCTTGAGCCCCAAAATTTTCATTTTTTCAATGCTCGCTCCCCTCGCTAGATACGCAGCATACCCATCGGGGAACAACAACTTTTTTGCACCCACAAGAGGATTTCCCTTATTGCTCCCTTCTCAAGATTGTACCAGGCAGGTGGTTTGGACCAATTTTTTCTTCCTTTCGGTTCTCGCCTTTGTATTATCTATGGCCTATCACACAGAGTCTTCTGGTCAACTCTAGCCTTTGTATTATCTTTGCCCTTATCAGTGCCGAAAAATGTGCCAAGAAGGGCCTCGGCGATATTCTTTTCAGTGTGCATCATGTCAATGTTGTGTGGAAGTAAGAGGTCTTCGAACTAGGGGAGATCCCAGATGCATGGCTTGTGGGTCCAGGCGTGTTCCTCATTATAACCGAAGAAATACCCTGGACGGTTTGGATCAGGCTCCATAGATTTTAACTGTTCATTAATTTGTGCCCCCGTCAATGCAGGTGGTGCTGAGTGTTTGACAACTTTACCTTTCATGAAATTCTTCTTGTCTTTTCTGAATGGATGGTCCATAGGCAAGAACTGTCTATGCAAGTCAAAGCAGGAATACTTCCCACCCGCCGGCAACCAATGAAACTTAAGAGCTGCCTTGCATTGTGGCCATGGGAACCTTCCATGCATACACCAGGCAACGAAAAGCGCAAATGATGGCAGATCATGCAACGAGTATTGGTACCAAACATACATTTGAAAGTTCTCTTTCTTAGCTGCGTCGTATGTGTTGACCCCATTCACCGAAGCTTATTTCAAGTCATCCATCAGCGGTTGCTTGTACACAATCATATTCTTCCCCGGGTAGTTTGGCCCTGGAACTATCAACGTCAGAAATATGTGCTTTCTTTGCATAATGGATGATGGTGGAAGATCGAGGAGAATGACAAATACAGGCCAACAACTATATTGGGTAGCCGTCATACCAAAAGGATTGAACCCATCGAGGATGATGGAGATTCGACAATTCCTTGGTTCTTTAGCTTTTTCCTTATGTATACTATCGACTGCCTTCCATGCTCACCATCTGAAGGGTGTACCAACATCGGAACTCCGTGTTCATCTAATTCTTTCCTAATTCCATGTTTGTGCCATGTCATCTGTTTTGCTGTTTCTTCGAGCATGTAAAGTCGTTGAAGTCTTGGTAGGATCGGAAGATACCGTAGGACACTCACGGGGATTTTGCTCTGCTTCTTCTCACCTTCACCGTTTTCTACCTCAACATATCTGGAGGACTTGCAAAATGGACAATATGTTTCGTCTGCATACTCTTTCCTAAATAAGGCACATCCCTTCTCACAAGCATGTATCTGCTCATACGGCATCTTGAGTGCACTAAGGATTTTGTCTGACTCATATAGGTTTGAAGGCATAATATGACCTTCTGGTAGAAAGCGCCCAAATAGGGTCATCACTGAGTCAAACAAGTCTCTTCCAATGTTGAACTGGGCTTTCAGAGCCATTACTTGTGCGATGGCATCTAGCTGAGAAATCTTAGTGTGCTCGTGAAGAGGACGTTTTGAAGACTCCAACATGGCATAGAAGGCTTTCGCGGATTCCTCCATCTCTTCGTCCTTGTTCCGAGCATCATCCAAGTCATTAACCATGTCTTCAATCCCTGTACCATAATCATCGGTGCGCCGACGCAACAGCTCGTGTCTGTTACGTTGGGCCTACTCACCATGAAATGTCCACAAGGTATAGCCGGGAGTAAAACCACGCATCTGCAGGTGTTTACCCATTACATCCTTTGTCTATCGCGAATAATTCTTGCACTTAGTGCAGGGGCACCATGTTTTTCGCTGGCCTTTAGAAAACGCCGTTTCCACGAATTCATAGGTTTTGCTCAATCATTCATCGGTCATATCTCTCTGACTATGGTGACCGGTGTACATCCATTGACGATCAGTCATTCTGGCAAGCTAGCTACATAGTATCCACATATAAAACAATATAAGTTATCAATGCCTCAAGTATGTTAAATTAATTATGGCCATTTTTTAATCATGGTTAATACATTGGGATGCACGGCATGCACACGTACCAGCTACTAGGTAAAGATGGGTCCTAATCCCACCCGAGTATGTGTAGATTGGATCCTTTCCCCATGCTCTACTCCCGACCCAACGCAAAATTTCGGTAGCACCTCCCCGCTGTTCTCGTGGTACACGTCTTGGCAACTAACCGAGAGGATGTATACCCGGAGAACAACAAGGAGGAGCTGTCGAAACTCTGCATGGGATCCGGAGCAAAGCGTGGGAAACGACCCAATCTAAACATACCCGGGCTGTCCATGGATAACGTTGGACAATTCGAAAGAATCACCGTTATAAATATGCAAATGCATGCATATTTATGACAGGAACCCTTTCGAACGGGAGACGCATATTGGTTACGCAACACCTTTGCATTTTAATACTAAAAATACCTAGCTAGATAGTGTCATCAGCACGAAGGCCGGAACAGAGCAAAATAAAGGGGGTGGAGGAGGAGTTAACAAATGTGCTCACTTTCGTATGCAGGGGAGGTCGTCGAAAACCAATCACTCGCGGAGAAGCTACTGCACATTTAAATGCACTCAATCAACACAAATACGCACTCGCGGTAATTAAGCTAACTAATACTAACATCTATTATTAATAATTTATTATTCAAGTTTTGTTACTCTTCTCTTCTTCTATTTCTTTTCTTCTTATTATTTTCTTTCTATTGCTAACAGCTAGCTAACTAATACTAACAGCTAGCTGAGTAATACTAACAGCTACCTAACTAATACTTACATGTACGAACATCTATTGCTAATTAAATCTAACTAAAAATCTACCACTAAGTAATTGCTAACTAAATTTAACTAAAAATCTACTACTAACAGATCTAACTAAGGCCTCCTTTGATTTGAAGGATTTTTCATAGGAAAAACGCGGGAATGCAAATTCCATAGGATCTAACTAAGGCCTCCATTTCAAACGTTTCATTTGTTTCATATTCATGTACTTTTCCTCTATTTTTCAATCCTCAGTTTTACACATACATCTTCTATTCTTAAATAGTTGCAACCCACAAAGTATTTTTCCTAAGCATGCAATGCTTCCACACCAACAAACCATGCATGTATGCCACATAATTAATCTACAATCCCACCAAATATATTTTCTATGCATGCAACCCTTTTCTATTCTTAAAAAGTTGCAACCCACAAAGTATTTTCCTAAGCATGCAACGACTTCCACACCAACAAAACATGCATGTATGCCACATCATTAATCTACAATCCCACTAAATATATTTTTTATGCATGCAACCCTTTTACATCAACAAGTCATGCATGTCTGCCAAATCACTAGTTCCGATAGTTTTCCTACATTTTTCCTATTCCCATGTTTTTGCGATCCTGTAAATCTAAGAGGCCCTAACATAGAAAAAATAAACTAAAAAAAGCGGGGAGGAGGAGCTCACCGGCAAGTCGGGGCGGGGCGGCGGTGGGGCGTGCTGGCGCGGGGCAGAGGCGAGTAGGGGCGGCGCGCGGCAGAGGCAGGTAGGGGCGGGCGCGGGGCAGAGGCGAGTAGGGGTGGCGCCTGCGAGTATGGGTGGGACGGGGCGGCGCTGGGGCCGATGCCTCGGGGCGGGGCGATGGCGGGGCTGGCACGGGGCGGCGCCGACGGAGCGGGGCGGAGCGGGGCGGCGCAGGGCGAGGCGGCACAGGGCGAGTAGGGTTGACGACGGCGGCGGGTCGGGAGAGCAGGGTGGGAGAGGTGAGAGAGCAGGGTGGGTTAGGTCGTGGCCTGCACGGGGGGATAACCACCCGACTATGCCGTCAGCTAGCTGTCAGCAAAGACAGCAGTTAGGCTTTGCCGTCAGCTGGCTGTCGGCATAGACGACTCCCGTTAAGTCGTGGTCGAACGTGGGACCGAGAACCTCCCTATGCCGTTAGCCGCCCTTTGCCGTCAGTCTTTTGCTCCTTTGCCGTCAGCTGGCTGACGGCTTAGATAGAGCGGACGGCATAGAGTTTCTGTGCCGTTAGCCGCGCCTATGCCTGATGGCTTAGATAGAGCGGACGACATAGAGTTTCTATGCCGTTAGCCGCGCCTATGCCGCCAGCATTATTTTCGGCTGAGGGTAAAGCCTCTATGTCGTGTGCCCCGTGAAAATGCTGACGGCACAGCCAAAAGCTGTTGGCCAATTAGGATTTTCCAGTAGTGATATATATGGGAAGTCATATACAGGATTCCCGAAAATGTTCGCGATTTTTCAACATTGTACCAGGAAGTTTCGAGAAGGTTCCGGAGTGGGGCCCACCTAATTGGGGACATATATGGATGTATGTAGTGGGGAAAGTTCCCACACCCCTTGTCTAGGCACAAAAATATCCCCCTTAAAATGAATAGGATCATATCTGGAAAGAATAAGATCGAGATCCCTAAAAAGGGGGATAGTGATCGGTGGGAAAGGAAAGGAGGGATTTCCTCCTCGGAATCGGGGCTGTGCAGACCCAAGAAAAGTTCGAACACTGGGGTGCGCTCGCTCTCCAACCCTGTTCAACCTCTCAACCTCAAGGCGGTCCTACGGTTGCGCGAGCTAGGAAGGCTATGTGAGACACACGAACGTTTACCTAGGTTCAGGCCACCTTGCGGTGTAAAACCATACTCCTAGTTGTGGTTGGATTGCTTGAGGTGGAAGACAAGTACAATGGAGGATTCTTGACTTGGCTCGGGGGTGAGGGTCGTTGCCCTTCTATGGAGGCCGGGCCTCTCCTATATATTGGCCTTGATCCTCTTCCCCAAAAAACATTGGCGGAAAGGGTTGCCACAACGTCCATTTTCAAAAGGGGATAGGATAGCAGTCTGCCCTGGCAAAGGTGGTCTTCCCTTGCAAATGCTTTTCTTTATGACGTGCTGGTGGATTCGGGGAAAAGTGGGTGACGTCTTGCAGCATGTAGACCGCAAATCTAGCGCCCAGCGTGACATCCCCCTCTCGCGGGGGTGGTGGCCGCGATGGCACGATGGCACTGTCCGGGAGCGCGGCCGCCGTGGGTGGACCCGCGCCATGCATCGTGTCGGGGATGGCCGCTTCCAACGCCGCCACAGGGTCTGAGGGCATAGTCGTCGATGTCTCCACTACGGTCGACGGGGACGACACGGCCTCGGCATCGAGCGACGTGCTTGCTGATGAGGATCTTGACCGTCGGGCGATCCTCCGTGTTGTGGGTGTGAATGTTGTGGAGGGCACAAACCTTTCCTACGGCCTTACGAGGTGTGTTGCTGTAGGGGGCCGGTGGAGGTGCGAGGCTGGTCGTCGGGACTCGGAGGAGCAGGAGCACATCATGTGGACGGGCCTGCTCAGGCCCCTCAGCCTGTAGGATGAGCGAGCCGCCACTCGAGGGTGGCTCGCTGGTTGACCCCCCTTCCTCCGACGATGGGGGTCGAAGCACAGCGTAGAGTGCCAAGGCCCTCTTGTCGACGGCCACGATTTCGGTGACATGGTCCGCCCAAACATCATATCTTCCGTCCTCGGGCGGTGGCGGAGCAGTTCGCTCGGAGCACCTTGTGCGTGTTCATTTCCCCCACGTGAACGCATGCTGAGGCATAGGTCACACGAGATGCGGCAGGGTGACCTCCTTTGATGTGCCGGTGGCCACACGAAGCACTACAGCCCGTGTGCGGCGGAAGCAAAGACGATGGTGGCCACAACGCTGGCGGGCCTGTAACGGCCGTCCGGCACCGAGCTCTGTGGGTGCATGCGATGAGCGTCAGCCATGGGGCCGGTGAAGCTAGAGTGAAATCAGAGCGGAAGAGCGGATGCGCAGCCCTACCCGGCGCGCCAAATGTCAGAATTGGGGTTGTCTAGAAAAAAGAAAAGGTTTGAACACTGGATGTGCTTGCTCTCTAACTGGGTTCAACCTCTCAACCTCAAGGCGGTCCTACAGTTGCACGAGCTAGGAAGGCTAGGTGAGACACCCGGCCATTTACCCAGGTTCGGGCAACCTTGCGGTCTAAAACCCTACACCTGCTTGTGGTGGGATTGCTTGAGGTGGAGCACAAGTACAATGGCGGGTGAAGCTTGATGCCCTTCTATGCAGGCCGGGCCTCTCCTATATATTGGCCTTGGTCCTCTTCACCCAAAAAGATTGGCTGGAAGGCTTTCCACAACACCCATTTTTGAAAGGGGACATGAATGCAGCCCGCACTGAAAAAAGTCGTCTTCGCCTACAAAAGCTTCTCTTCATGGTGTCCTGGTTGGCTTGGGATGACCTCCGTCCAACGGAGCCTCCGGCTTTAATTTCCTTGCCCCAAACGGGAAACCCTTGGGAGCCACTTCGGTAGCGCGCTAGCTTCCCCGGCTTACTTAACACATAATGGGAAAACCTCTTGGTACATAATCGCTAGCACCACTCCTGCGCCACATATGCGGTTTGCCTCATCCACGTGAGGAGTTGGGTCATGGGACCAGACCAAGTCGCCCTCGGCGAGCTTGCTCAGTGGGGGTCTCAGGGGAATACCTCACTACCGATGCCCTACCTAGGCCTTTGGCGACGATCTGCAAGCCCTCGCCTCGTGAGGGACGGGCCCTCGTGTGGGTCCTTCTCTTGGGGCTCGCCGACTGGCCGAACCAATCTTACCCTCCCGCTTCACACCCGAGGCCACAGGCCGACAGCCCTGGGTAACCCCGGTTCCAGGGTCTCGACAGTATCCCCATGCCTGCGTTGGGTATGACTCCTTCCAACAGGATGGGCGAGGCGACGTGGGACCCAACTGCCTACGGGCCAAGCTCAACACACGGTGTGTGACGCGACATGGGGCCGTTCCTTCCCACAACGCTTCAAGAACCGCTCCAAGCGAACCACGTTGAAGTGCTAGTACAACGTCCACCATCATTTCTCATGGCTGATGCGATCCACCTACATTGTCCCACAAAGATAGTCGGTTGGGGGAACGAGACGACGCAAGTCGTAAGTGCCCATGGGGCAAACAGAACACACGACGCACGATGGGTGCACGTCACCGCTACTCCCACAATGCCTCGGGGGCCGTGATCATGGTTATAAGACGACTACCCCCGTGGTGTGCCACCACACTTCTTCTTCCCTCTCATTGCCCCTGTGTTGTTCCTCCATCCCTATACGAACGTTGCCTCCTTTCCTCCCCCGCTTATTCCATGATGACTGGAAGGGCCGCTCATGGCAACAAGGAGCGTACGAAGCCTTGACGGCCTCGACTTGCCACACAACGACGATGTTTGGCCGCCAACAAAGAGTAAATACACCGCCGTTGTTGTTTCTTCTCGCGTGTCTTTCTTGGCCCGATGATACCTGGCAGATGGACCTTTCAGGGTGCCCGTGTCCCAAAGGCATCGCGTGAGCCTGCTGGGGGCGTCCCGCACGCCGCCTTCTGGGGAGGCCTCCTCCTACACACGTGGCCTAATGAGGCTCGTGGTACCCGCTGCCCCTGCCGGAGCGTCGGGCAGGCCCTAGGAGCACGCATCCCAACTTGGCATGTCTGCCCCTCTGGGCGCCGGGCGTGAGGTGGCCGGGGACAATAGCGAACCCGCCCCGTAGGAGGATCGCGTGTGGCTCAGGTGTGAACCACTCCAGGCGGAGACGGGTGCACTTAGAGCCCAGCTGCGATATGCCTAGTTTGCACTTCCGAACGCCCTCACTGGCGACGAGGGCGCCAAGGAGGAGTTGGTCGCGCTCCAGGACCAGATTCAAGAATCCGCAGACACCGTGCAGGCGGCCAAGGATGACGTGGCGCACGCGCAGATGATGGAGGCGCAGTGCGCCAAGCAGTTCCCGGGGCTCGTATTTCATGCGGACGGCGTGCTGCGTTGCTTCGTCGCGGACCCCCCACCACTTCCCCGTGCGCATGGCGTTGGGGGCTACCTCGACTTCTTCACCAAGGAGGTGGAGGCACTAGAGTCAGGCGTATCCAAGGTGGAAGACAACATCGAGTCCAGCGTGCTCGACCTCGTTGGTGACGCGCTGATGCGTGTCTTCTAGAACTTTCCATCGTGACCCCGCCTTCGATCTCTCCCTCGTGATGGATCTGGTCCCGAAGACCTATGGCCCCCCTCAAGGACGAGGTGCACGAGAACGTGGAGTAGCTGGTGGAGGTGTTCGTCCAAGAGGAGACCCCCGAAGCAAGTGACAACCCTGACACCGAGGCCCTCGAGGGCCACGATGAATGCAACGCCTCCTTCGCCTAGGCTTCCCTTTCCCGTTGCAGTCATATTCACCCGATCCGTGTGGGGCGACAGAAGTTATGTAATATACTTTAGTTTTCAATGATGTCTATCTGTCATGCTTGATGTGTCGTTGCTCCTCTCTCTAGGCCTTTCAGTGCCCCTCGCATGTTTCCTTAGTCCCCTCCGAGAGGCCTAGCGGCACCGCGCCTCAGCAGCCCTTTCCCACCAGGAAACGAGGCCTAAGAGGCTAGCCCCCGAGTGCTCCTTAGTACTCGCCTCTGTGTAGCCGGGCTATTGCTCTGTGCCGCCTTGGTCGTCCTTCCCGCACAGCCCCAAAAGCGGCTCTCGCCACCACTCCACGAGGGCTCCTCAAAATCCCTGTCGTCAGCCATGAGCGTGAGCCTCGCGAGGCCGGTGCTCTGTCGATGCATAATGACTGCCTGATCCTAGGTAGAGGCACACACCATGAGCCCACAACTGGTTCCCATGGGCTTTCCCGGGCCTTTGGGCCCAATGTCAAGACCCACGGGCGCATGCATCGATGCATTTTATCTTGTAGTGGGGAACGGAGCAGTGCGAGCTTTCCCGATCAAAGAGCCGCGTGCAACACATTGCAAGCAGCGGGCGTTGGGAGCTCCCGCTTCCCATGCTTCCTTGGTGTCCGTCTAGTGTCGCCTAAAGCCTACGCATCATGCTGGGTCATTATTGCATGTGTTAGTCTTTCACTTGTCGGGTGCATGCGAAGCGGCGTAGACCAACCGCCCGGTAAATGGCTCGATATAAGGGCGAGGGGGAGAGAACCCCCCCCCCCCCCGTTCCAACCTTCTCACCCTTGGTTTGCATTCTTGCTCAGTGTTGTTGCGGTGATGGCGCCAGCGAAAAGAGCCCTTGCCGCTGAGAGGAAAACGATAGTAAAGAGGGGAGCGGGCATGCGACGATCGGCGGCGGAGAAGGGACATCCTCACGTGCCTGTTGTCGTGCTCAAGGGGCCTCCTGGGGGAAGCAGGCCCTCCTCACCAGCAGCTCGTGGCGTTCTCAGCATGCGCATGAGGGGTGCCGTCCGTGGGCACGGTGGTCGCGTCAGGCGCGACGGCTGTGGACGGGGCCGGCAGGGCGGCGCACGCGTCGAGCCGCCCAAGTCACTAGGTCACTCTACCCATGTGGCCTACGAGTTCATCATCCGGGTGGAGGGTAGGCCCCGCACCTGGCTCCGTCTTCCAGACATCTTCGTGTAGGAGATGGAGGATCTCGCGCCACTGGGCCTGTGGCTACAACTGGACATGTGTTGCAAGAGGCCGAGCTGGGTGGCGACATGTTAGGACCGGTTTTCCGGATTTTAAATTCCCATCAAAATGACCCTTGTGCATACCATCCCTAGGAATATTGTTAGCTGGTTCACAATTCCTTGATTCAAATATCCAAGAAATTTACAAAATTTGAGGTACAAGACCAAGATGGCCTATGGAGTACATCAAAATGGTTTCTAATAGTTGATGGCCAAAGCAGTTCCGACATCTCCAACATCTATGGGACGTCATTCCCCACAAGAACATTTTACATGGATAAATCCTATCTCATGTGGCTGCTTTCTTCGGTGCCTAGGTTCTGAGGCTATCATCAGGATGCTCCTCTCCAAACACGCAATCTAGCCAAGACAATATCCACGGAAAAACAGTGAGTACTTTGAATATACTCGCAAACATCATAAAATCAGTCATAAAATTGGAGGTGGTTAATATGCACTTGAAATAATTTTACAATATTCTGTCAGCCATCATTCAGTTTCTCAAGTGCAAGCAAATATATAAATTAACCATACCAAGAATTGAATAAGCAATCAATGAAATAAAGATTAATTGGAACATCCCACGGTAATCCTCCCGAATGTTTCCAATAACAGGAAAATAATCTAATTGGGTGTCTGGAGCGACGCCTCAAAAGGATAAGATATAAAGCATGCCTCAGTCGGGCGTCGTAGCGACCCTTCATAAAGGGCATATATGAAATAATGAAATACATGCGACAGTCGGGCGTCTCAGCGACACCACATAAAGGGCTTGTATGAAATAGTAACAAGCATGCCATAGTCGGGCGTCTGAGAGACACCACATAAAGGGCTTATATGAAATAATAAAAATGAATATCCAGGTGGTAGAACCGTCCCAGGGATATTCAACTTTATGTATCGTACGTGTTAGTCCATAATAAAATAATAATTATGATGATCCACCATATTTCACGATTTTTCTCAACGTTAAGTTAACTTCTTTCAAATACCGACACTTGACCTATCCGAGACTGTAGTCCTTAACCGCGGACATGACTATTCGAATAGATACAAAACTCTGCAGAGGGTGTACTCTTTACCCACAAGTGTCAGATTTCTTTAATCAACCTGAGTTGTCGACTAATTCTGATTACGGTCTTTGAGTTGAAAACATACCTAACTCGCACACACCAGTTCCTACTTCCCGATTCCTAGGATCACCCACAACACTCGTTAAGTAAAACTGCGAGTGAGGGAAGATTCAAAAAATCCACTAGCAAAGGTATCACAACATTTATATGACACACATACGGGGGATATAACACATTCAGTCCCACACCGAAACACCCATGCCCCGGACCAGGTGGCATGCCTACTAGGGGCCACTATTATATTTCATTATGGCCTCTCCTCCATGGTGTATGTGCCAAGAAAGGGGTTGACAACTTACTCAATCGCACCCTCCCTTCAACTGGGACTAGCGGTAGTATGAAACAAGTATGGGGGTTAGTGGACCAAGAATCGATCGACGGTCTACTCAGGAGGCTTATATTATTCCCTTCATAATTAGGACAACAAAATGTTTCACAATCCTAAACAGAATCACCACCTTTCATACCCCATCATGCCTCACTGACCATCCTCGTCCAATGACGTGTCAGTCTCCAAGTCGTGTGTTTTTGAGACACTCACTCTTCTCGGATCCCATCTGATAGCCATGTGTGGCATAAGGGAGTGATTATTGTCACATGAATCTCAATATGCAATAGAAATAATTTCTCAAAACATGAAATACAATCACTTATTTTAACATAGCGATAACGTTTCCTTTAGCACAACAAAACCACGCAACAATAATATATCCAAGTTCAGAATGCTTGCCTTCCATGTGTAGAGAGGTAGGGTGCCCTCCAAAACTTTTGAAAGT
Source organism: Hordeum vulgare subsp. vulgare (assembly GCF_904849725.1). Taxonomy (NCBI): domain Eukaryota; kingdom Viridiplantae; phylum Streptophyta; class Magnoliopsida; order Poales; family Poaceae; genus Hordeum; species Hordeum vulgare. The sequence goes on from NC_058523.1 coordinate 303,419,187, forward strand.
TTTTACTTCTCTCTCCATTTCTTATTTTTGAAAATATTCTAATTAAAACATAATTTAAAAACAGTTCAAAAGGTTGTCTTAGATAATTTTTAAATAAATCCTAAAATAAACTAGGTGAAATTTGAGAAAGGTAGGAAAAATAATCAAATCATTTGGAGTCTTATTTTAGAAATTATAGATAGTCAAACATTGGTCAAAGTTTTGTTTTCAAATAAGGCATATAAAATAAAACGGTTCGAATTAGAGTACGCTTTCACAAAGGGGATACGTAATTTCTGCAATACACCTTCACTTAAGACAGCTACAGTCCAACTGTGTCGCTAATGAGCGGGGCCCTTCGGACAGATTTGACTTCAGTCAAACCGGTCATCTCCCTCTTACAGTGGAGGGTAGGAGAGGCCTCCGGCAACTGCCGCCGGCGATTGGGGCACTGCTCTAGAATCTGAGAGCACCAATTGTCGGATTTCGGGCTCCGCAAAACCTTAAAGACTCGAACTCAGAGGCGTGTACGAAGATCTCCCCCGGGCTCGCCTCACCTAACTCGCTACTCGCTGGGGATGGCAGAGAACTCACTCGATGGTGAGGAAGACACATAACACGGAAGTTTACCCAGGTTCGGGCACTGAGAAGCGTAATACCCTACTCCTGCTTTGGTGGATTGCCTCTCGTGGAGGTTGGTGGATGAACTAGTACAGTGTTAGTGGGCCTCCGGAGGCTGGGTGGCCTTTTTGTGGTGCTAGTGGGTGAATGAATGAACCCCCCCTCTAAAGTAACCTACTCTCTCTATATATAGTGCCGGCCCCGGTCCTCTTCCCTTATTGTTTTGGAGGGAATGGATCAAATAACGGCCAATTTTGAAGGGGGATAGGGGAACATGCTCCCCTGCCCAAAGGTAGTCTTCGCTTGCAAAGTGGCTACCAGCGCTGCAGGGACGGGTCCAGGGATGATGTCTGTCTTGCTGGCGGGCAGCGATGGCCTTGTTGCACCAGAAAGGAAACCTTTGGAAGATGCCTTGGGGACCCCGGTTTATCCTTACCCCCTTTGCACTAAAGGAGAAGTTGCTCCGTCCTGCTGTCTGCTGCTCGCATGTCCTTCCTCCGCGTCATCCTTGACTCCTAAGGCTGGGTATCACCTCGGAATATCCGCCGCTCCGGAGGGATCCTGATGAGCCCCACTGCGGGCTTGATGTTATTCCTCCTCACGTGGCTTGGCCCCTCGCGAGGACCTTGCCCTGAGTGCTTCCACGCCTGATTGTCCTTGCTTGATAAAGTGGGCCAGCCCTAGGCCATAGGAAGGCAAGTCTCGGTACTCCCATTCCCAGAACGCCGACAGTAGCCCCCGGGCCCAAAGCGTGCTTGAGCCGACCTGTAGGCGAAGCCTTGGGGCGGCTAGAGGCGTCGTGGGCCCTAAATGCATGTGGGCCAGGCCGGGGCGCATCACGCGGCTGGTGTCGGATCTCCCTTGCCTTCTCTCTCCACCCGAGCTATTAGGAACCCGACTCATTGCGTCGGTCCGTTATTGCTTTTTTTTCTCCCGCACTCTCTCTTCCTCCTTGGTATCCAACTCTTACCGGCGTTTCACAGATCTAGCACCGCGTCGTTCCCTTGTCGGTTCAGCGATGGTGCCCACCGGCAAGCAAAAGCCAGAGGCGCAAGGTCCTGCCCCGGCTCCTCCACTTCTTGAGTACGCCCTCTCCAAGGATGTGGATTTTACCACCGTTCTCCAATGGCGTGGCCGAGTCCAGCGAGCATGAAGGGACCCTGATCTGGCCCGGCGCCACAGCAAAGCGGCCCGCGTTGAAGGCGATATACCCGTTCTTCCTGCATAGCATCTTTTTTCGGGCTGGTGCCGCCTTTCTCCTCGTTCTTCACCGCCATCCTGAACCACTATGGGATCCAGGCCCTTCACGTCCAGCCCAACTCTATCTTGCTCCTATCTGTCTTTGCTTTCTACTACGAGGCCTTCGTAGGCGAGCGGCCTTCAATAGCCCTCTTCCGCCATTTCTTCGGCCTGCAACTTCAAGACGACGCCTATTTGTCGGCATGAGTCTCCTTCGTAGCGGCCCAGGGCGGCAATTTGCTCCTGAAGGGCGGGAAGAAGGTGGAAAACTTTAGGCACCGTTGGGTTCTCATGAGCCTCAAGGACGCCAACCCTCGGCTGGAGGTGCCGAAGGGGCTGCCGGAGAAAACTTCTGCGTCGAGTTCAGGGAAGCTCTCCGACCATCGGGTCGTGCCTATCCTGGAGCGCTTCTCCCGCGACATCAGCGCCAAGAGGCTGGCCGATGGGATGATAGTGAAGCATTTCTTGGCGCAGGTCCTGGCGCGCCTTAAGGCCCATTCCAGGCCCCTATGGGACTACCAGTTCGGTGATGAAAAACTCAGGCTCCGGTCCCAGGACCTTCATGTTAAGGAGCTGAACAAGGTTGTGGCGACCGTGCTGGGTGGTGACCCTAGTGACCTGCCCGAGGCTCTCGGTCGGCTATACCGTCTCGACGACCGGGCCGACCTAATCGCCGCGCTGCATGTCTTTGATGAGCGCGAGCTCTTCCCGGCCGAGAGATCTGGTCTGGTAGAGGTGTCATCGGACGACACCTTCGGTGGGGAGGACTCGGAGAAGACCGTCAACGACTGCCCGGCAAGCGCGTCTCTCCCGTCATGGGCCGTCGTTCTGCGTGAGCTTGAAGATGATGATGTCACTAGCGAAGTCTCCGCGGTGATCTCCTCCCGCCTGACCAGGATCTCCAGGGGATCCGCGTCGGCCCTGCACGCCACGCAGTCCGCGTGCGTGCTCGCCCCCCGGAAGCACGGGGTTGAGTCGCCCTTTGCGCAAGCCGCCTCCGCCGGCGGGAAGTCTGAGGCTCCGGGCTCGCCCCCCTTCGTGGGGGGCCTGTCGCTCCTGCCGTCGCCGGGGCGGAGAGGAAGAGGAGATGGGTCAATGTTGAAGAGTAAGTGACTCGTCGGCGCAGACCCCGCGCCTCCATCATCCGTGCATGGCTGATTCCCTTTTTGCCTTATGCCAAGGGGCGTTGCCTCGCTGGGGGCGAATAAGAAGAAGGCGGGCGTGAAGCCGAAGGCGACTCCTGACGCACCGCCGGCCCTCCCCAAAACGTCGCCGCGTGCCGATGAAGAAGGGGAGGCTCGCGAGGCGACCTCTCATGCCTTGGTCGCCGAGCCCCCCGACCCCCGAAGCGTCCTGAGGCGCCGTTGCCCGAGGGGCAGGCTCTTGAGGGCCCTCAGTCCACTGATGCACCAATGCTCGCAATCTTCGAGCGACCTTCGGAGCCCCTTGTCTATCATGATGTTGCCTCCCTCATGACACCGCCTGCGACAACACTAGGGACTCCTCAGGGTAAGATCTAGAGGACTCCGGTATAGGTCCAGGGCTTCCTGAACAAGGCCTTCGATGCCCTATGCAAGGTCATGGTCATGATGGTGGAGGGCGAGAAGGAGGCCAAGCCCGCTCGTTCTACGCGCGAGCAGGTGCAGGAGCAAGTCGAATCAGCTCATGCCGCGCGTGAGGAGGCGATGAAGGAAGCCGAATCCGCTCACGCCGTGCTCTCGGAGGCGATGAAACGAGCCGTGACGGTTGCCAAACACTACGAAGAGGTGGGGAAGGAAGCCACCACCGCCGCCAAGTGCTGCGAAGAGGCGGAGGCTCACCTAAAGGCCTTCCAAGAAGAACAAGCCAAGCTAGCCGAGCAGCTTCGCCTACGGGAGGAAGAACTCAAGGCCCGCAAGACAAAGCTCGCCACCCGGGAAGAAGAGCTATCCCAGGAGGAAACTCTCCTGGGCGTGAAACAGGCGCTCTTAGACGAGCAGGAGAAGGAGATCGCCTCGAAGAAGACCCTTCTCGATGCCAAGGGGGAAGCCCTCGCTGCCGCCGAGAAAAAGAAGGCCGCGGAGCTGGTCGGCTTCCCTGACATTGAGCTCAGGCTTCGCACGATGCTCCACACCCTCTGCTGGGACAGGTTCGACGAGCCTCAGGCCACCCCAGACGGCGGCTTTGCCATCCTAGCGGCGGAGCTCGCCGTGGCATTGGAGGACACCATCATCCAGGTGGACAAGATCCTTGACAGTGAGTGCCGCGACCTCTTTTCTGAGGCCGCGACACGCGTCTTGAGTCGCCTTCATCTTCGTGAGCCGGGGTTTGACATCGACTCCGTGATCCTGCCGGTCCCTACTGAGGCCCGCGACAACGCTGCGGAGTTGTTGAAGGGCCCCATGGAGACATTGATGAAGAGGTTCGCCCGCGTTACAGTTCCGCCATCTCCAGATGTCGCTGAAGCCGACGGCGGGGAAGACAATGCCACTCACGCCGATGACAAGGCGCCTCAAGATGGAGCGACCAGCAGCGGCGGTTCCTCTTGATTTCTGCCCCCTGTTTTTCCCTCTAATGCACATCGTGCCTTGTGGAGGCGTCAAACTTATTTGCATTTGCAAGATCTTGTTAAGGCTTGTAATAACTCGCTGACTGCTCGAATGTTTTCCTTGCCTCGTTTCTTTCATGTTTGTTGTGATACTCTACGTCGGCAGGGCCCGGCCCCCGCATACCTCAGCCGCCATTGAACTGACCGGATTCTAGAATGGCCCAAGAGGTGAGGGGCTACGGGTCCAGTAAGACTCCTGAATCAGGATGCTCGGGAGTTACCCTTGACGTGCGAGCAGCCCTCATGAGGGGAACACGACGAGGATTTTGAAACTTCAAAACACCTTCATCACTCTGTGTCGGCAGGGCCCGCCCCGCGCGTACCTTCGTCGCCATTGGACAGACCAGATACCAGGATGGCCCAAGGGGGAAGGGGCTACGAGCACAGTTAGCCCCCTGAATCGCGATGATCAGGAGTCCCCCTTGACGTACGAGCGACTCCAATGTCCCTCTTAAGAAACTGACAATTTGAGACTCCCGAACTCCTTCAGCACTCTTTGTCGACACGGCCCTCCCCAAGCGTACCTCTGCCGTTGTTGGACCGCCTGGGCGGCCCAAGAGGGAAGGGGCTACGAGCGCAGTTCAGGCTCGTGAGTCGCGATGCTCAGGAGTCCCCCTTGACGTACGAGTGACTCAAGTGTGCTCCCTAAGAGATTTTAAGTGGCTTGTAGAGCGCACTAGGCTCTGCGTCGGCAGGGCCCACCCCGTGCGTACCTCCACCGCCATTGAACCGACCAGATTCCAAGACGACCCAAGAGGCAAGGGGCTATGGGCGCAGTTAGGCCCCTGAGTCGCGATGCTCGGGGGTCCCCCTTGACGTACGAGCAGCTCCGTACCTCCAGTTGTCCGTCCCCCACACTAGGCGCGGGCGTAGTCGTAGGTGGACTGGGTTGACTTCCTATCTAGCTATGGGCATAATTATTGGTGGACTGTGTTGATTTCCTTGCCAGCTGCAGGCATAGTGATTGGTGGACTATGTTGATGACCTTGCCAGCTGCGGGCATAGTCATTAGCGGACCGAGTTGATTCCCTCCATCTTCTCCCCAGCGCGGAGCATAGGGCTGCCACTTGGTATGGTAGGGACCCCTCCACGTCCTCGGGGGCCCTTGGTTGTATACGGACGTAGCTCATTATAATGTGGGAGTGTCATGGGGGGAGTGTATCTGGGAGGTCGCTAGGACTCTTTGGCCTCGTGAGTGTCCCTCCCCCCGAGGCATGGGTGCCTGATTCCTTTTGGGTCATTTGGTAAACCCTGTTGACTTTTTCTTCTTCGGGAGTGAGGCAGGGTGTCTGCTGCCTCAGGAGGCGTGCAAGGATAAGTTTCGGCCGGAGCTCCCAAGCGGGGGGCTGACTACCTAAAGATGCAAGCAAGGTACGACGTTAGGGTTCAAATTGGTGCAACAGAAACAACTGAAGGATGCGTAAATGAAAGTCGCGGCTGGGGAGTGCCCTGACCTCCTGGAGGCCACATGGCTCTGTGGGCGCCCTCGGACAGAGTGAGCCAAAAAGTTACTTGTCAGTAACCAACAAAAAGTCACCACGCAGCAGCCAACAAAAAGTCACTTGGTGGCCATGCCGCAGAAGGGCCGAGGGCCCGTCGTCACCCGATCTCCTTCTTCCATGATCCCGACCCTCACGGGTCCACCGTCTCCCGAGGATGGGGACCTTCGCTTGGCCCGAGCATCTCCTCCTCTTAGTCACCACGCCATCGTCACCCGATCTCCTGCTTCCTTGCATATGGTAACTATTGGTTGTCTTGACAATTTTTTTCACATGCCTATGCATAGGAAGTATGTTTGACTTAGATTTGTTTGTCACATGCTTTATGATGCTCTCTTTGTTCTTCAATTCTTGTCTTTTGTGTGAGCATCATTGAATTATCAATGCCTAGCTAAGGGCGTTAAACGATAACGCTTGTTGGGAGGCAACCCAATAAATTTATCTTTGCTTTTTTGCTTTATTTTTTGTGGTGTCCACACCTTCATAATTCTGTTATGATTTTTTTTTTGTGTTTCTCTTTGTGTTTGTACCAAGTAAAACCTTTATGACTAGTTTTGGTGATGGTTGTTTGATCTTGCTGAAAAAGACAGAAACTTTGCACTCACGAAATTATTTTTAATTCCTATCGAGAAAGAGCTTTTGAGTTGATTGTTTTTTGCTTCTGGTTGATATGCCAATTGCCCTAATTTTCATAATTGTTCAGAATTTTGGAGATACCAGAAGTATACGAAGTATACAGATTGCTATAGACTGGTCTGTTTTTAATAGATTCTGTTTTCGTTGTGTAGATTGCTTATTTTGATGAAACTATGGATAGTATCGGGGTGTACTAGCCATAGAAAAGTGAGAATAGAGTAACATAACACCAATATAAATAGAAATCAAGTTTGCTAGAGTACCTAAAGAGGTGGTGGTTTGTTTCCTTATGCTAATGATATCACGAGTTTTTGTTTAAGTTTTGTGTTGTGAAGTTTTCAAGTTTTGGGTGATGTTCTTATGGACAATGGGATGAAGAGTGGAAAGAGCTCCAGCTTGGGGATACCAAAGGCACCCCAAGCCAAATTCAAGGACACCAAAAAGCCTAAGCTTGGGGATGCCCCGGGAAGGCATCCCCTCTTTTGTCTTCCATCCATCGGTAACATTACTTGGAGCTATATTTTTATTCACCACCTGATATGCGTTTTGCTTGGAGCGTCGTGTATCATAGGAGTCTTTTCTTTTTTGTTGTGTCACAATCATCCTTGCTGCACACCTTTTTGAGAGAGACACACACTCATCATGAATTTGCTAGAATACTCTTTGAGGTTCGCTTATATCTTTTGAGTTAGGCAATTTAGCTCGCATGTGCTTCACTTATATCTTTTGAGCTAGATAACTTTTCTCTAGTGATTCACTTAGATCCATTTAGAGCATGGAGGTGTCATATTTTGGAGAAATAAAAACTCTCAATCCTCACTTATATCTTTTTGAGAGTGCTCTCTCCGAGTAACTTGGTAGTTGGCTTGTGCTATGAAAGTAGTCCTAATGATGCTATGCATCTAAAGAGATACAATAAAAACTTCCATATTCTTGTGCATTGATTAGTAAGAGAAGTTTGATTCCTCTCAATTAGTTTTGAGACATGGATTTGGTGATATTAGAGTTATGTTAGTAGGGTGTTGTGAATCTAGAAATACTTGTGTTGAAGTTAGTGATTCTCGTAGCATGCACGTATGGTGAACCGTTATGTTAGGAAGTCGGAGCATACTTGATTTATTGATTGTCATGCTTTGTGTTGCGGTCGGGATTGCGCGATGGTTTACACCTACCAACCCTTCCCCTAGGAGTATGCGTTTAGCACTTTGTTTTGATTACTACTAAAACTTTCGCAATAAGTATATGAGTTCTTCATGACTAATGTGAGTCCATGGTGTAGATGCACTTTCACCTTTCACTGTTGCTAGCTTCTCTAGTGCCGCGCAACTTTCGCCGGTGCACAAACTCACCATATACCTTCCTCAAAACAGCCACCATACCTACCTATTATGGCATTTTCATAGCCATTCCGAGATATATTGCAATGCGACTCCCACCATTCCGTCTCATGACTTGTGCCGTCACTTTCATATTGCCATTGCATGATCGTAAGATAACTAGCGAGATGTTTCAACGTCATACGCCTTGCTAGATCGTTGCACATCCCGGTACACTACCAGAGGCATTTTCTATAGAGTCATCATTGCTCTAAGTATGGAGTTGTGAGTAAACAAAAGTGTGATGTCCCATGTGAGGAAAATAGAAAAGAGGCCAAAGTTGCCCACATAAAAAAAGGAAAAAATGAAAAGAGGTCAAAGAGCCTAAAGAAAAAAATGAGAGAAAAAGAGAGAAGGGACAATGCTACTATCTTTTTCCACACTTGTGCTTCACAATAACACCATGATCTTCATGATTGAGAGTCTCTCGTTTTGACACTTCCATATACTAGTGGGAATCTTCATTTTATAACTTGGCTTGTATATTCCAATGACGGGCTTCCTCAAAATGGCCCTAGGTCTTCGTGAGCAAGCAAGTTGGATGCACACCCACTAGTTCTCCTTTTGAGCTTTCACATACTTATAGCTCTAAGTGCATCCGTTGCATGGTAATCCCTACTCATTCACATTGATATCTATTGATGGGCATATCCATAGCCCATTGATACGCCGAGTCGATGTGACCATCTCCTCCTTTTTACCTCACAACCTCCACCACACTCTATTCCACCTATAGTGCTATATCCATGGCTCACGCTCATGTATTGCATGAGAGTTGAAAAAGTTTTGAGAAAGTAAGAGTGCGAAAACAATTGCTTGGCCAATACCGGGGTTGTGCATGATTTAAATTCGTTTTGTGGGGATGATGGAGCATAGCCAGACTATATGATTTTGTAGGGATAACTTTCTTTGGCCTTCTTATTTCAAAAGTTCATGATCACCTTGCTAGTTTTCTTGAAGTATTATTGTTTTCATGTCAATAGAAAACTATTGTTTTGAATCTTACGGATTTGAACATTCATGTCGCATGAAAGAAGTTACAAAGGACAAATATGTTAGGTAGCATTCCACATCAAAAATTCAGTCTTTATCACTTCCCTACTCGAGGACGAGCGGGAATTAAGCTTGGGGATGCTTGATACGCTTCCAACGTATCTATAATTTTTGATGGTTCCATGCTATTATCTTGTCAACTTTGGATGTTTTGTATGCATTTTATATCTTTTTTGGGACTAACCTGTTAACTCAGTACCAAGTGCCAGTTCCTATTTTTTCCGTGTTTTTGACCTTTTTCAGAGGAGTTTTTTAAACGGAGTCCAAACGGAAAAAAAAATCTTCGGAATGATTTTTTCGGAACAGAAGATACGCAGGGAGATTGGGAACCAAGGCAAAGGGTCCCGGGGGAGGCCACAAGCCCCCTACGCGCGGCCTGGGGGCGTCTAGCAGGCTGGTGGGCCCCCTGTGGCTCCTTTTCCCTACCTCTTCCGCCTATAAATTCCCTAAAAATCTGAAATCACGGGAGAGAGCCACGAAAATACTTTTCCGCAGCCGCAAGCTTCTGTCTCCACAAGATCCCATCTGGGGCATGTTCCGGTGCCCTGCCAGAGGGAGGATTTGGATACGGAGGGTTTCTTCATCAACACCATTGCCTCTCCGATGATGCGTGAGTAGTTCACCATAGACCTTCGGGTCCATATCTAGTAGCTAGATGGCTTCTTCTCTCTCTTGGATCTTCAATACAAAGTTCTCCATGATCTTCCTGGAGATCTATCCAATGTAATATTCTTTTGTGGTGTGTTTGTCGAGATCCGATGAATTGTGGATTTATGATCAGATTATCTATGAATGTTATCTGAGTCTCCTCTGATCTCTTATATGCATGATTTTGTATCCTTGTAATTCTCTTCGAGCTGTGGGTTTCGTTTGGCCAACTTGATCTATAATTCTTTCAATGGGAGAAGTGCTTGGTTTTGGGTTCATACCGTGTGGTGACCTTTCCCAATGACAGAAGGGGCAGCAAGGCACGCATCGTGTTGTATCTAGTAGATGCACACAGTATCGGTCTACTTGTCTCGGACGTGATGCCTATATGTATGATGATTGCCTTACATATCATCATGACTTTGCGCGGTTCTATCAATTGCGCGACAGTAATTCGTTCACCCACCGTAATACTTGCTATCATGAGAATAGCCTCTAGTGAACACTATGGCCCCCGGTTCTACTTCACATCATATTTTCAGCTCTACAAATTTACTTCGTTGCACTTTCCGCCTTCAGATCTCACTTTGCAATCAATCGTGAAGGGATTGGCAACCCCTTTATAGTGTTGGGTGCAAGTTTGTTGTTTTTGTGCAGGTACTTTGGACACTTGCCTTCATACTCCTACTAGATTGATACCTTGGTTCTCAAACTGAGGGAAATACTTACTGCTACTGTGCTGCATCACCCTTTCCTCTTCAAGCGAAAAACCAACGCAAGCTCAAGAGGTAGCAGGAGGCGTGCTTGGAGCCGCAAGATCGAAGGGGGGCGGAGGATCGGTGGTGGAGGTTCGGTCGTACAGGGGGTGACGACAGCGAGGAGGAAGACGGTCGTCTCATGGGCCGCGCGTGAGGAAAGAATGAGATGTGCTAGGGGAAGGAGGGAGCCAGCCCACCTGGCACCAGATAACACAGAAAGAAAAACAAAAGGCTTCCTATTTTAAAATGACACCCTCAAACAAAAATGCACACACCCACAGAGTGGTTTGAAGAAAACAAAATAAAAATACTTAGGGCATAAGGGAATTATGGCCTATTTAAATAAAATGTAAAACTCATTTTTGGAGCAACTAAATCAAATTCAAAACAGAATTTCCTATGTTGTTTCTGTAAATAACACCCCATTCAACTTAAGTTTTAAAACTCCAAGTCAATGCCCTCAGTCACAAGATAACACACTAAAAGGTCAACATTTTTAAAACAGGATTTACATAAGTTACTGCATGAGCTCAAATAATAATGGAGAACGGGTTTTTGCAACCTAGTTTGAAAGCAACATAGTTTGAAACCATAGCTTAGTAATCACCACATCATCACACGCCACCACAAGGATAGCTAGAAACAATAACAAGAATGAAATAAATCAAAAGAAAGGATGATGCCATGATGCAAAGGTGATAACATGAAATGACCACATGAAATGATAACTCTTATAGCATTGAAATCATGGTTCCAAAATAGGAAAGGTTCCAAATATGGCAAGGGTTACATCTGGGGCATTACAAACTCTCCCACACTACAAAAATATCTCGACCCGAGATCTAGGACTGAAAGAACTCCGGAAATTCGGAATGGAGGTGATCCTCACGCTCCCAAGTGGCCTCTTTATCGGAATGATGTGACCACTGCACCTTGAGAAACTTGATTGACTTATTGCGGGTCTTGCGCTCAGTCCTCTCAAGAACTGCAACTGGATGCTCACGATAGGATAGGTCGGGTTGGAGGTCGATATCCTGAAGATTAACTATGCGCTCGGGAGTCTTGAAGCACCTCCGGAGCTGAGAGACATGGAACACGTCATGCAAATTTGCAAAGTTTGAAGGGAGCTCTAGTTGATAAGCAAGGTCGCTTCTCTTGCCAACAATTCTGAAAGGCCCAACAAAACGAGGAGAAAGCTTGCCTTTGATGCCAAAACGCTAAGTGCCCTTCATAGGAGAGACTTTAAGATAGACGAAGTCATCAAGCTCATAAGACATGTCACAATGCTTGCTATCATAGTAGCTATTCTGACGGGACTGCGCTGCTTTGAGATTATCCCGAATGACACGACACATCTCTTTTTCTTCTTCAATCAAGTCATTCCCAAGTATCTGATGCTCGCCAGTCTCTGATCAGTTGAGCAGGGTACGACACTTCCTTCCATACAGAATCTCAAACGGAGCTTTGCCTGAACTTGCATGATAGTTGTTGTTATATGAAAACTCAGTAAAAGGTAGGCAGTCTTCCCACTTCATTTCCAAAGGAAATGACACACGCTCTTAGCATATCCTCGAGGACCTGATTGACTCTCTCAACTTGCCCACTAGTCTGAGGATGAAAGTTTGTGCTGGATCGAATATTAGTACCCATCGCAAACTGTAATGAGTCCCAGAACTTGGAAGTAAAGATGCTTCCGCGATCCAAAGAAATCAACATTGGAACGCTCTGTAATGAGACTATCCTCGAAGTGTACAACTCTGCACGCTGAGCTGCCAAGATAGACTCCTTGACTAGAAGGAAATGAGCTACTTTGCTCAACTTGTCGATGACGACGAAGATGGCATCGTTACCCTTGTTGGACTTCGGAAACCGGTGACGAAGTCAATCTCAATATGGTCGAACTTCCACTCGGGAATGGGCAATGGATGCAAAAGACCTGCTGGACGTTGATGCTCTGCTTTCACCCTTCGACATACATCACATTCATTTACGGACTAAGTAATCTCAAGCTTCATGCGAGTCCACCAGAAGGTCTGTTTCAAATCCTGATACATCTTGGAACTTCCTGTATGTATCGAGAGAAGAGAGTTATGAGCTTATTCCATGATAACCTTTCTGAGGTCCCCTTTCGGAATGACAAGACGATCCTCAAATAATAATGTATCTCTGGCATCAACACTGAAGCACTTTTATTTGGGAACTCCCTTTGCCAAGCCAATCTTAACTTTCTTCACCATTGCATCAAGAAGTTGAGCTTGTCGGACCTGATCTTCCAAGGTAGGAGAAATCTCAAGATTAGCAAGAAATCCCTGAGGTACTAACTGAAGGTTGAGCTTTCTGAAAGATTCACAAAGATCAGGCTGGAGAGGCTTCAGAATGAGACTATTGCAGTAAGCCTTCCTGCTCAAAGCATCTGCCATGACATTTGCTTTGCCTGGAGTGTACTCAATGCTCGGATTAAAATCTTGGAGGATCTCCACCCAACGAGTTTGCTGAAGATTGAGGTTAGGCTTGGTGAAGATGTACTTGAGACTCTTGTGATCGGTGAACACTTAAAACTTTCTCTCCAACAAGAGGTGTCTCCAAGTCATCAGAGCATGTACCACCGCCGCCAACTCAAGATCATGAGTGGGGTAATTCTTCTCACTTGGCTTCAACTGCCTCGAGGTATAAGCTACCACTTTCTTGTCTTGCATCAACACTGCACCAAGACCTTGAAGAGAGGCATCGCAAAACACTTGATAAGGTTTGGAGTCATCAGGAGGAACCAAGACTAGAGTAGAAGTGAGCTTCTCTTTGAGTGTGTCGAAAGACAACTGACACTCTGGAGATCAGACATACTTCACGCCCTTCTGAAGAAGACTTGAGAGAGGCTTAGTAATCTTGGAGAAATTCTCAACGAATCTTCAACAATAGCTTGCAAGCCCGAGAAAGCTTCGAAGCCACTTCAAATTTTGTGGAGGTTCGCACTCAACAATGGCCTGCACTTTCGACGGATCAACTTTGATGCCCTCGGCAGAGATGATGTGCCCAAGGTAGACAACTTCTTTCACCCAGATTTCACATTTGGAAAACTTAGCATATAACTTATGCTCTCTTAGCTTATCAAGCACAAGCCTGAGAAGTTCTTCATGCTCTTCCTCAGTTTCCGAAAAGACCAGAATATCATCAAGATACAACAAGACGAATTCATTCTTGAATGGGGAGAAGATATAAGTCATCATCCGACAGAAGGTCGGTGGAGCATTGGCCAGACCGAAAGACATCACTGTGTACTCATACGAGACAAAGCTTGTTCTGAAAGCAGTCTTTGGAATGTACTCTTTGCGAATGCGATTCTGATGATAACCCATCCTGAGATCAAGCTTCGAGAAGATCTTAGCCCCTTTCAATTGCTCGAACAACTCATTTATGTTAGGAAGTGGATACTTGTTTTTAATCATCTTCTTATTCAATGGGCGGTAATCGACACAGAGTCGTTCCGTACCATCCTTCTTCTTGACGAAAAGAACTCCACAGCCCCAAGGAGATGAGCTCGGTCTGATCAGACCCAGACGCTCTTGCTCATCAAGTTGTTTCTTCAGCTCCTTCAGCTCTTCTGGACCCAGTTTGTACGGGCATTTGCACACAGGCTCAGTACCCGGTTCAAGTTCAATTACGAACTCAACTGCTCGGTGCGGAGGCATTCCTCGTAGTTCTTCTGGAAAAACATCTTCATATTCGCAGACCACTGGGACTTGCAAAATTGGAGAGATCTCACCCTTCTCATTCAAGGAAAACAAACGGATCGTGTCATCACGCGCTGCAAGGATAATCACGTCCTCCGAAGAATGAGTTAGCTTCAGTTCTTTAGCTTCACAATCAATAGACGGCTTCTTCATAGCCAACTAATCCATCCCAAGGATCAAATCAATATCAGAGTTGCCAAGGACAATAGGAGCAGCCAAAAAGGCATAATTACCCATCTTGACAGAAACATCCGGAATTACCACATTAGAACTCATCAACATACCCGGGGAGATCACATGGAAAGGTTTGTCCAACGTGTTAGAAAAGAAATCATGCTTCCATGCAAAATGGTCTAGACATGAATGAATGAGAAGCACCAGAATCAAATAAAACCTTTGCAGGAATATCATTAACGAGGATATTAACCATAATCACGTCTGAGGAGTTCTCTACTTCAGCTGCATTCACCATATTGACTATCACAGACCTGGGGTTGAAATTCACTATAGCATTGCTTAGAGGCTTCCCCGGAGGAGGAGGCGGAAGACGGAGCTGAGAGATGCACTTGTTGGCATAGTGACCCTTTTGCCCACACTTGTGACAAGTAACATCTGCCGGCTGACGGAACTGAACCTGAGGATTCCCTTGCTCCTGCTGCTGAAACCTCTGCTGGAAAGCTGGGTTGGGTGGGTGGGAACAACCACGACCACCTTATTGCCTGAACTGCTGAGTCTCCCGAGGAGGAGGAGGAGACACCTAGTATTTTTGCTGCTTTGGAACCACCCGAGTTGAGGGTGACGAACTGGACTCTCTGAAACGCTTCTTTGAATTCTCCACCCTGAGCAACGCTGCCTCAGCCCTGAGAGCCAACTTATAGAACTTATCAAAGTCATCGGGATCGTGCAAGGCAAGGGTCAGGTGCAAGTCCTCTCTCATACCACCTCTGAATTGATAGATGTTGCTCTTCTGATCTGGAATGTCCTGCAAGGCATATCGAGCCAGCTCATGGAACTCGACGTTGTACTTGTACACAGAGGAACCACCTTGCTTCAAGTGTGTGAACTTCGCACGCATCTCTTCCACAAAGCTAGACGGGATATAGTGGGACCTGAAATCTCTGCAGAACTCATCCCAACTGCTCAATCTGCCACCCGTGGAGTCCTTCAACTGCTGCCACCAAACTGTTGCCTGCCCCTTGAGCTGAAAAGTTGCAAACTTGGCGAAGTCCTCTGGATGGACATTGTTGCACTCAAAGTGTTTGTTCATGTCCAAAATCTAGTCCTCAGCGTCAAACGGTTGATCACACGACATGAAGGTCTTCGGCTGGTTTGCCAGGAATTGACTAAGAGATGCAAACTGATTACCACCATGGTTGAAATTGCCCTGCTGCTGATTTGTCCTCTCTTGCAACAGCTGGATTAACATCTGGGTGTTAGCATTTGTTGCAGCCATCACTGCTTGCCAAGCCTATGCAGGAGGAGGCGGCGGAGGAGGAGGAGACGTAGGGGGGGGGGGTGGCGTAACATCATCACCCTCGCGACCCGGATTCTAACGAGTTGGTGGAGCCATCCTGAAGACGGACAACACATTAGACCAGAGAATAACATTGAAGGTAAAGCTGAATCAAAAGGCAGGAATATCTGAACAAGAATATTCACAATTGCATTCGAAAAAATAGTAAGAATGCTTCCTCAAAGTGACTGTCGACAAAATCTGATTAAAGACCACTTGTAAACCTAGTATGAGCTAGAACTGCTTGGAACAAACGCATGACAGAGATTCCATCCGATATCTTCGTGGATAAGATCGCACGGGCTCGAATTTACAGTAGCCATCCTGTGCAAGGCAGTGCACACGACTTACGAAGCATCCCCGAGTCGTAGCAAGCTACAAGGACTCTTTAAGACACAACGAGAACCGTTGTAAGATGACCGTGAACAAACGTACCCATTGAATGTCGAATCCCAACCTCCATCATGCATCTGTAGGATGATTGTCCTATAAGTCACTACTTGATATCCCACCTATGAATTCCCGTAATATCTGGTCATGCAATCGGGTACACGGATACAAGGAGTAATATGTCACACAACTCCTATACCAACCTGTCCAATGTATCACATCCGTTAACACATAACCAGAACCTCGGACCTTCATCTACTATAGACCCTCGTAATCACAACCATACAAAGGGTGGCGATACATCCGGAACTCTCTGTACCAGTACTGGGGAAGCCGGACTCCTCTCGTCACAACTAGTATTGAAGCAATTACGAACATCCTCCATCCTGAGATACTAAGAAATCTGAATGATGGCGATGTGCACAAGAATTCCCTGGAGCTCAACTCCCCGGAAGAAATCAAGTCAGACAGGAGGCACCAAGATAGAACTCTGTCACATCGATATCATATAGATTTCAAAATACCCTCGTGATCCTAAAAAAATTGAGCGAGAAGAGGAGTAGAATTAAGATTTCCTAAGTCGAGAACCTCACCAGAGCATAGAAGAGGAGAAAAAAAAACCTACTCTCCGATATAACTAAGACTCAAAACATTTTACTAGACTAGACTCTGCCAAGTTCGATGACACAAAGGCTCCGATGGTCGTAAGGCTGTGATTACCAACTTGTAACGACTAAGATGCGACCCTTTCCTTATTTGGGGGCGAGGCCTCAAAAGGGGAAAGGGGAGCATCTACGTGTTTCACAAACGGAATAATCATCACAATACATAAATAAAGATTAACAAGTAGGGCATACACTTGCCATCTATTAAGAATATATGATAGCTTACAAACACACATTATTCAGAGTAGCAGCAAGTCCAGCTATGGACTTAAACAGAAGAAAAAAGATGATCTAACACATCCCGTATGCTAGCCCACTCACGACCATGGCCTCAGTCTTCCGGATAGTTCACATACAGCTAGTTGTCATCAAGACCTCCCGCGTTGGGCGTACCTGTACTTGTTCTGGTTTGTAGTAATCTGTGAGCCAGAGGGACTCAGCAATCTAATGACCTTGGTACTGAATCTAGTCAAGTTATTAGGTGAGGAAGGTATTGTGTATGGGATCTACAACAACCTAAGCATATATGGTGGCTCACTTACGATGATCAGAGTAATTTATACGGTGGTCTACGCGAGCGATCGAATACTATATGATGACTAAGTGATCCTGAACACCTACTTACATCAAACATAACCACACCGTGTTCTCGATCGAAGAGCGTGCTCCGAAGGAGACATTCAGGGTTACGCACACAGTTGGCAATTTTATTAGAGTTAATTTAAGTCGTCTAGAACCAGATGTTTACAAATTATCCATGTTTACCACATAACCGCGGGCACGACTTTCCGAAAGATTAAACCCTGCAGGGGTGCTCCGACTAGTCCATCACAAACTGCCACGGGCCGCAAAGTAATCCTCTACGACGAATCTCGTGATCTTGTTGGATTCCTTAGAGGTAAATCTCAACTTTGAGGAGACCCAAAGTTTCACCGGGATTTCTATACGCAATATATATCGCTAAGGTAAGACAAATCTAGCAGGACCTCCCGTCGTGTCGACGACCCTGATAAGAGTCGTGTATCTCAGTCTCAAGACAGGACGGATAAGCTACGCGCATGATGTCCGATAGAAATCACTCAAGTTGCCCTGAGTTGGCCCCGCACAGTGCTCCAGTTTGGACCAACACTCACGAGGAGCACTGTCCCGGGTTGTTGATTAAATCCTCGGGGTAGCTATTCCCTATGCAAATTATTATTAGGTGATTAGCAGATTAAAACCAATGATGGGTCCTGCTGGACAAGCCTTAACACTACACGATTTATCAAGGGGGTCCCCATAACAACCCCGAATGTGTTAGGAGCGACCAGTTATGGAATCAAACACAGGTAACCAAAACTAAGGCGGCAACAACGGAACAAATCACTCGGAAAAAGGCTAGGCCTTCCGTCATTTACCAAGTATATAGGTGCATTAATTAAATAGCAGTTTAATCATAATGATATCAAAATACTCATGTTATCACATGAGACAGCTGGCACTTGCAACTAGCAAAGCTATACATTAGAAGTTGAGCAAGCCTACTTAGCGAAACAAAATTTGCTAGGAGAGGAATGTGTTTTGGTTTCATGGCAATAACAGGTGGCATTTAATCAAGTGGTAGGCAGCGAGCATGTATCGAAGGAAACGTGATTCTAAGCATAACAAAGCTAGATATGGTATCAAGGTCACGGTCATCTTGCCTGTGATGTCCTCAGCTTGGAACTACTCTTGATCTTCCTGCACGTACTCTCCAGAATCCACGTACTCGCTCTCCGATCCCGATGCTACCCAAGATAAGATAACAGCCAAAGAACACCAACACAACATTATGCAACAAGCACTACAGGAATGAGCTTCTTTGCCGTCTGCCCTCACAGACGGCAAAGACACTATCCCGGACAGCAAAGACAATATCACAAACGGCAAAGATTCTCACGGCCGGCAAAATTTCTGTGTCAGCCTACGACGGCATAGGACCTTCTTTGCCGTCTGCCCCACCATAGCGGACGGCAAAGATCTTTGCCGTCAGCTTTCCTTAGGAGCAGTCGGCAAAGTGCTCGAGACGGCAGGCGACACGCGTTTCCTTCGTTAGGGGTTAATGGAGGCTTTGCCGTCTGCCTCTCCGTCCATCTTTGCCGTCTGCCTCCCCGTCCATCTTTGTCGTCTGCCTTCTCTTCCCCTCCCCTCCCCCTCCATCTTTGTCGTCTGCCTCCCCGTCCATCTTTGCCGTCTGCCTTCTCTTCCCCTCCCCTCCCCCCTCCACTCTTTGTCGTTTACCTCCTCCTCCACCCTCCCCTGTTCTCTCTTCTTTGCCGTCTGCCCACCCTGGAAGCTGACAGCAAAGAGACTACATAGACACCCCAGAATGCATAGCTGGATGCCATGTGGCACCTTTGCCATCTGCCAGCTGATGGCACAGGTCTTTGCCATCAGTTGGCAGACGGCAAAGAGACCATATAGTTCCTGTTTTTTCGTTTTATATTATTTCACAGCATATATATATATATATATATATATATATATATATATATATATATATATATATTTGACAACACATTTATATAATTCAACACACATATATGATATATAGTTCACCACACATATACTTGCCAACACATATATATAATTCACCACACATATATGATTCACCAATGTACATCCCCATATATCCAAAGAACCAACATACCAAGTATTGCACTTTTATCCATATATACATATACATATAGTTCGACATTGTTCATCAACTCAACTGAAAACTAGATGATATACATATAAAGTTCATCCATCGACATTGTTCAACTCCATGAATGCCAGCTTCCATGCATGTAGTGTATCCAATCTGCAAAAATGTGAATAAGAAAGTTAGAAGAAGAACAAAATATGATGTTTTTCAGCTAATTATGTCATTTTTAGCGGAAAACAAGCTAAGTATATGTGTGGTGAACTATATATCATTTGTTGGAGCTAAATTACCTAATTATGTCTTTTTTGAGAGAAATGGGCTAATTATGTCATTTTAGAGGAAAACAAGCTAAGTATATAATATTCATGAGCTAACCAAGGTTCTTATGCCATTTTGAGGTTATTATGGCATTTTGGAGCTAAATGGGCTAATTATGTCATTGTTGCGGAAATTAAAGCAAGGATAATATGAAAGAGGAGAAGAAAGAGGAGGAGGAGGAGAAGAAGAAGAAATCAAGAAGAAGGAGGAGAAGGAGGAGGAGGAGGAGGAGGAGAAGGATAGAAGGTCCTTGGCCTTCTCCTCATCCTCCTCCTCCTCCTTCTCCTTCTTCTCTTCTTCTTCTTCTTCTTTTTTCTTGTCATTTTGCCTATTTCTTCTCCTCTTATCCTCTTGTTGGAGCTAAATTACCTAATTGTGTCTTTTTTGAGCTAAATGGGCTAATTATCCCATTTTAGAGGAAAACAAGCTAAGTATATAATATTAATGAGCTAACCAAGGTTCTTATGCCATTTTGAGCTTATTATGGTATTTTGGAGCTAAATGGGCTAATTATGTCATTGTTGGGTTAATTAAAGCAAGGATAATATGAAAGAGGAGAATAAAGAGGAGGAGGAGGAGAAGAAGAAGAAATCAAGAAGAAGGAGGAGGATGAGGAGAAGGAGGGGGGGGGAGAAGGATAGAAGGTCCTTGGCCTTGTCCTCCTTCTCCCCCTCCTCCTCCTCCTCCTACTTGTCCTTCTTCTCTTCTTCTTCTTCTTGTTCTTTCTTTTCATTTTGCCTATTTATTCTCCTCTTCTCCTCTTGTTGGAGCTAAATTACCTAATTATGTCTTTTTTTAGCTCAATGGGCTAATTATCCCATTTCCGAGGAAAACAAGCTAAGTATATAATATTAATGAGCTAACCAAGGTTCTTATGCCATTTTGAGCTTATTATGGTATTTTGGAGCTAAATGGGCTAATTATGTCATTGTTGGGTTAATTAAAGCAAGTATAAGATGAAAGAGGATAAGAAAGAGGAGGAGGAGTAGAAGAAGAAGAAATCAAGAAGAAGGAGGAGGAGGAGAAGGATAGAAGGTCCTTGGCCTTCTCCTCCTCCTCCTCCTCCTCCTCCTTCTCCTTCTTCTCTTCGTCTGCTTCTTCTTCTTTCTTTTCATTTTGCCTATTTCTTGTCCTCTTCTCCTCTTGTTGGAGCTAAATTACCTAATTATGTCCTTTTTGAGCTAAATGGGCTAATTATCCCATTTTAGAGGAAAACTAGCTAAGTATATAATATTACTGAGCTAACCAAGGTTCTTATGCCATTTTGAGCTTATTATGGAATCTTGGAGCTAAATGGGCTAATTATGTCATTGTTGCGGAAATTAAAGCAAGGATAATATGAAATAGGAGAAGGAAGAGGAGGAGGACAACAAGAAGGATAAATCAAGAAGGAGGAGGAGGAGGAGAAGGGTAGAAGGTCCTTGGCCTTCTCCTCCTCCTCCTCCTCCTTCTCCTTCTTCTCTTCTTCTTCTTCTTCTTCTTCTTTCTTTTCATTTTGCCTATTTCTTCTCCTCTTCTCCTCTTGTTGGAGCTAAATTACCTAATTATGTCTTTTTTGAGCTAAATGGGCTAATTATCCCATTTTAGAGGAAAACTAGCTAAGTATATAATATTAATGAACTAACCAAGGTTCTTATGCCATTTTGAGCTTATTATGGTATTTTGGAGGTAAATGGGCTAATTATGTCATTTTTTGGTTAATTAAAGCAAGGATAATATGAAAGAGGAGAAGAAAGAGGAGGAGGAGGAGAAGAAGAAGAAATCAAGAGGAAGGAGGAGGAGGAGGAGGAGAAGGATAGAAGGTCCTTGGCCTTCTCCTCCTCCTCCTCCTCCGTCTCTTCTTCTTCTTCTTCTTCTTCTTCTTCTTTCTTTTCATTTTGCCTATTTCTTCTCCTCTTCTCTTCTTGTTGGAGCTAAATTACCTAATTATGTATTTTTTGAGCTAAATGGGCTAATTATCCCATTTTAGAGGAAAACTAGCTAAGTATATAATATTACTGAGCTAACCAAGGTTCTTATGCCATTTTGAGCTTATTATGGTATTTTGGATTTAAATGGGCTAATTATGTCATTTTCAAGAAAGAACAAGAAATCAAGGAGGAGAAGGAGCAGGAGGAGAAGGACTAGAAGGTCCTTGGCCTTCTCCTCCTTCTCCTCCTCCTCCTCCTCCTCCTCCTCCTTCTCCTCCTTCTCCTTCTTCTCTTCTTCTTCTTCTTTCTTTCTTTTCATTTTTCCTATTTCTTCTCCTCTTGTTGGAGCTAAATTACCTAATTATGTCTTCTTGGAGCTAAATGGGCTAATTATCTCATTTTAGAGGAAAACAAGCTAAGTTTGGAGGAGAAACTTACCGTAGTGGTCATCAAGGAGGAGAAACACCACGGTTGCTCGCGCCGGCTTCGTTTGGAGACGGTTGCCCTGGAGAAGGGTCGTGCGATGCCGCTCGGGAGTTATTCTGCAGAAAATATATTTTGCAATGTCTCAGTTAGCATGATGACACTCAATTATTAATACTAGGTTATAATGAAACTCACAGTGCCAATCGAAGAGAAGACGGGCATCGGCGGAGGGACTTGACCGCTCTTCTCGCACAGACCCTGAAGAGTGGGTCGTATTAGTTAGTATTGAAATAGACATTACACACATGATTTGGCTAATGTGAAAAAAAACATACCACAAAAAGCTCGTACAGGGACCGTTGACCCGCCTCATTCCGGGCCCTCTCCTCCTCAAGCAATCGTGCCGTGGTCTGGTCCCTCTCATCAAGAGCAGCCTGCCTTGCCAATCTCTCTTTCTCAAGAGCAGCCTAGTTTTCCGCTATCTCTTTCTGAAGAGCAGCCTGAAACACTATTCCTCGTTACCACAGTAATGATCTATGGTGACACACACAATGAAATGGACGAAAGTGTTCTTAGTCCGTACAACTAACCTCGATGGCAAGTTCGACTGGCCGTGGACGAGACGTTATCTCAGGACATCTGCTCGACTGGCGCGCCTTGATCTCCGGAAGAGTGAGTGGACCACGTATTATCCCATCTCCAATGGCTATCCAGCCATGGGGCCTCCCACCACCAGATATCATCACCATCTCTGGATCCAAAGGTTCCTGGCTAGGGTTAAAGTCATCCCCTTTCGTAGCCTTCCCCGCGTCCCTGTATGCCACGAGCTTCTGGTGGGATGATATGTTGGTGAAGTTATTGGGATCATCCAGGTCAGACTCAGAGAATGCCTTCGCCTTCTTGTACGAGGAAGTATGGGCCATGCCATAAAGGTCGTACAAGTGTGGCATCTCAGTCTTATTGTGATGCACCTAAAAGAGAGGAACAAAATATTAGCATCAAGGATGAATTGCAAGAATCATGAAGCAAATCAGATACCCAATTTCGTCCAAACTGAAGTAAGTTGGTGCTGCCTTGATGGTGTGGCACACCAACCATTTGGCTACGCCGGTCCTTTGCATTCTCGTGGACGGCTCACCAGCTGCCTGTGCACCACTCATCAACCAACGCCTCCCAAAAATCCATCTTATCCGCACACCATCTCGGGGGCACCTGTAAGTTATTAGAAAGAATTTTCAGCGCTACGCCTATGAATGAAATCAAGAAAACTACGTAGAAGGACTTAAGAATAGGTAATTACCTTCATGTATTGCTCCTTCTTCAGAAACTTTCCGCGCCAATCCTTCTTCTCCTTCTTAATACCACGCGTGGCGTAGTAATCTCGAATAGCCTGCGGCCGAGCCTCATGGCGCAAGTTTTGCAGTAACCGCCTACACTCGACCTCGAGAACCCTGGCCGCCTCCTCCTCATATCCATCCTCACACCTATAGAAGGTCTGCAATCAAACGTGAAAACACCGATTAGTACAATAATTAGCTATATTGTTAATTTTAGATTCTGTAAAAGGATAATTTACCCAAAAGCTCTTGATCACCATCTCAGCCCTTGTGTGGCACAAGACACCATCTATAATCTCCTCCGGCGGGGCCTGCGCAGCCCGGTAGTGCTCCCAGGTAAATCCTAGTGTAGGAACCTGACCCTCACCAGGCAACGTGACAAACCCCGGGAAATTTGTCTGGCAAAGCACACCAAGGACGGAGTTCGGCCTGCGGACTCCAAGAGGGTGTACCCATCCCCTGCAGTATGATAAGGTCAGCGCATTAGATATTTGAACAAACTTGAAGGCAAAAGCTAAAAAAAGGGTAAATGTACTTACCTATCTCCTTCAGGTTTAATCACCGGCCTCTGCTCGGGGGTAGCCGGGGCGACCGGGAGACGTGTACTACCACGCTTGTACACGGTGGCCCCGTCCACCTGCACATCGCCCTCACTATCCGTAAGCTCAGCTCCGCCCCTGAGCCACCCGGACCCTCGGTCCAATCCGGCAACTCGGTACGATCCGGCCAAGGCTCCCATCCGGGCCTCTCCACGTCGGGTGAAGCCTCCGGAACCGTAGACTCCTCCGGCTGCTCCTGGGTCGAATGCACCTCGACCCGAGGCTGCTCCTGGACCGGAGTCTCATGGGACGAATGCCCGCGAACACCAGGCTCCTGGACCGGAGTCCCCGTAGCCTCCTCCGCAAATGGGTCGACCATACTAGTCCTATGCTTGGGTGAATGAACTGGTGGTGGTGGCGAGGATGGCTCAACAGTCCTCCTGGATCTTCCGCGGCCACCACCTCTCCCTGTACCCTTCCCCTTCCTCCCTACCCGACCAACACCTCTCCTAGTGGGCAATGCCGCCGACGAAGAAGAACCCCCGGCTGGTGTCGAAAGACTGTGTGCCAAGGCTCTACGGAGAGATAGGGGTGGAAGGGAAGTACCACCCCTCGTGCGGGGCGCCTGGGAAGAACCCGTCGAGCGCTCTGGACCCGCGCCCACCATCTTTCAACACCTGCCATGATAAAGATTAAAATAAATTAGTACAACATAAAAAAATTGAATGACTGACATGAATAATAATATGTACATGAATAATAAAGATTAAAATATATATAATATAAGTTGTGAATCTTACAAACTAATAATCATCATCGATAAATGCATCATCATCATCACTATCACGCATGTCTTCATGAATGACGTGCTCATCGGGTTCAATGGCGTGAAGTTTTGAAAGGCCTTCCTTTAATCGTTGAAGCATTGACAGGTCATCCGCATCTATAACCTCTACGAGTTCCAGGTCTTCTGGTTCCGGCTCAGGGCTGGAGTCGGATTCATTGTCGCTGTCTACTTCCATGTTCTTGGATGAAGCACAGCGGTTCTTGAAACGTTTCTTGGAAACACGTGTTTCTTGGAAGAATTCTCCATCATATGTGTCTGGGTTAATGTGAGGTTCATAATCCTGTTCATTTGGGAGAGGTGGTCTGACATGTGGCGGCACTTCATAAACAACATACCAACCTTCCAGATTCTTATCCGTTTGGCATGCCCACGGTAGATAGAAAAGTTGGGTCGCCTGTTGAGCCGTAATATAGACATCGGGAACATCTAAATGGGTGTTTGGATTGATTTCGACTAGTCCTATATGTTCATGAGTCCTTCTAGTCTTTTTCGGCTGGAACTAATAACATTTGAAGACTACGACGTTCGGTGGGTTTTCACCATAGAATTGAAGTTCATAAATTGCTTCAACTCTTCCATAATACTCGATAACACCTTCGCCGATAGCAGACACACCACAATTTGTAGATTTCTGGTCGGGCATAGATAGCTCTTTGCCAAAGGTATGAAAGAGATACCCGTTGATGTTGTATTTCTCAAATGAACGGACCTTATAGTCAAAACCATTAGCGACTTGTCTCAATTCGGCGTCCATAGACTCTGAATTGGCCTACAAGTTTAATACGAAACGGTTGTTGCATGAGCCGCAAGTTAGACCAAGAATGAAATGGTCAATTATTGATAATTACCGTTTGTTTGAACCAACAGATGAAACCGGGATAGCCGCCTCCTTTCTTTGACAGAAGGTCATACTCTTCGACGGAATCATTTTTGATCCCCGCTCCATCCGAGAATTTGACAACGTAACGGCTGGTTGAAATATCCGGGAATAAGAGCAGTTCAAAGGAATTAGAAGTTATGGGAAAATGTGCCGAGAACTCACTCGATGTACGGCCGCACTTCTCTATGGTTTTTGAAGATATACAACGAAATGTTCCCCCATTCTTCGATATCCAACGTTATTGGTTTCGTAGCACCGGCTGGTGCGAGCTTCCCTTTGAATAGGCTGAGGTTGGACCCACCTTTTTTAGGGTCTCCATCATTGTGTCGAGGCTTCGGATTATGCAAATGATGATTTTTGGCTTCGTAGTGTGCTGTCAGAAAGTTTGCCACCTCCTCAGTAATGAATGCCTCAGCCATCGATGCTTCAATTCTATGCTTATTTTTACATTTAGCTCGAAGGGTCTTGTGCATCCTCTCAGTTGCATAGCACCAACGATCTTGCACGGGCCCACCCAATCTTGCCTCGGTCGGTAGATGTAAAATCAAATGCTGCATTGGATTAAAGAAGCCCGGTGGAAAGATCTTCTCTAACTTGCACAACAACTCCGGTGCAAACTCCTCCATGTCTTCTACCACGCCAGGCGACAGTTCTTTCGCACAAAGAACACGGAAGAAATAGCTCAGCTCCACTAGTACTAGCCATTCATCCTTAGGAATAAAGCCACGTAACATCAACGGCATTACCCGCTCTAGCCATATGTGCCAATCATGACTCTTGAGACCAAAGATTTTTAATTTTTCAAGACTCTCTCCCATCTTTAGATTCGCTGCATACCCATCGGGGAACATCAAGTAAATTTTGACACACAAGATAATTTCCCTCATAGCTGGCCTTCCAAGATTGAACCAGGCCTTTGGCTTCGACCAGGCAGTGGCATGCCAAAGCTATGCTCAAGGCGCGCTACAGGGAGACACCGAGGTGTGTGCGACGCTCTCGGCCAGTTCCAGCCTCCCCCGAAGTGTCTATCCTCTCCCCGACAACCCCTCTGCATTAGGCGACCATCAGGGCCACTTCTCTCCCACGCTAAGAGCTGGTCCGACGCGTGCCCGCGCGCAGCAGAACTGGCCAGAGACGTGTGGCCACGGTGGCCCGTCTCTTCCCTCTCCCTCTCTGTTGCATTGAGTTCTTGAGGTCCAAAACAACGTCCTAAGTCCGTGGTTTCCACCCCAGCTTCTCTCCGCACCCCCATGCGCACCACGGTGAATCACCAGCGCTCCCGAGTCGGCTCACCATCGTGGTCCTATAAATATCCCCTCCCCTCGCTCCAGCACCCCTCATTCCTCATCACAGCAACCTCAAACACCTCCCTAGCCCCTCCACCTCGGAACGTCGGTTGATCTCCGGCTACACGTCGTCTCCCGCGTTCCTCTGCCCACCGAACCACTCCCTGTGACCTCACGAAGCTTTCCCCTCTCTTCCGCAAGAAAATTTGTGCCCCTAGCTACCACCTCTACCTTAGCCCGAAACCCCTCCGCCGCGGTTACCTCGTCGTTGGTGAACTTGAGCCCCTCCGCCGTCATCTCGACCATCATCAGGTAGGCGACGATGAGCCGGACCCATTCCCGTCGTTGTTAGGGCCCAAGGACGTTGGTAGCCACGTCGACGTGCTCCTTCTCCTCTTTGGCCATAGGTAGGAGACGACCCCGATAGGTGTGCCCCACCTATCGGTGGCCCATCTCTCTCTCCCTTGCAGCCCGCAGCCACTGACCGCAAGGGCCCGCGCGTTAGGTTCAAACCTGACGGCATGCGCGCCTGTGCAGGCTGGTTGGCTGGCCATTAGGTCGGCCCAGTCCCAAGCCAAGCCAGGCGAGGGTCTGTAGCCTTTTTCTTTTTTGTTTTAAAACCTGAGTTTAAATGATTTTTATAAAAAGATTTAACCAGTGTAAAAATATATTTTTCCACTATTATTCTTCTAAAAATGTGTAGTATTTAACAAAACCATTGGTTGAGTTTTTGCAGCAACTCTTCTATTTCACAATAATAAAATGGATTAAATTGGAATAGTTTTCCTTCTGCTAAGTTGATTTTAAAAATATTCTTTCACTAAAACCAGAAGCAAATATTTTTAAAATAACAACCTCGATTTATCTGAATTAATCAACATTTTTAAAGTGACTTTGTGATCTATTTTGGAGTGAGCTACTTATTATTTTATCTTTATACAACGATAGAAAACCCGTGTGACGAAGGAGTCAGAGCGGAAGACCTCGAAGACCCCGGATACCTAGCTGACCAAGGCAAGCTACCCTTTGACCATGTCTGAGCATATGTTACGATGCATGTTAGTATAGCAAATATTTTCGTTGCATATGATCATAAGTACCGGTAAATCATTGAAGTGATGTTACCAATGGCTCCTCCGGAGCACATGCATTGAGCTTGATCCTACCATCTACGAGGGTCATGCTATTATCATGTTGACAAGTAAAGCTAGAATAGCAATAGCATGAGCATGTTGTTGGTACAAATCAAAGGTTTATGAAAACCCCGTCGGGTGCCACTAATGCCCGAGGGTGATGATGAGTTAGGTGGCCACTTTCGGAGAAGTGGTGCAACGGGTATTTTGACTGAGTATGGTTTCGAAAATGTGATTAGATTTATGATGTGTCGACCGTCCCAACCTGACATGTACGACCACGTTACCCCTTTATGGGACGGTGCTTTGTTGATTACTCTCGTCGATGCTAGAAAAGAGCCCCATTACTAGTGGCGGGAGTGATGTGTGGTCACTCTCGTGATGGGGTCGTGCCAGGTAGGGCTACTATGCCATTTCTACGTTTTCCAGGCACACCGTTGGTCCCCACATGGTTGATACTATCCAGAGTCGGTGCTCGTAAGACGTACAACATGTGGGCTGGGTACCAATCGAGTGGACCTCTTTGTCTAGTATCGTCAGGGGAAAGGCATTGATCGGGTATGTTATATACCGCCAGTCGTGGATGACACGGAAGTTTCCCGGATCTCGTGGGTCCAGCGTACTATCTCTGCAGAGTGTAAAATTATTCGAATAGCCGTGTCCACGGTTAAGGATAGTTGGGTAATCCTGCTTAAACTACGTCCAGTCGTTTCCGCATAAACCAAGGGTGTGTGAGTGTGTGGTAATTAGAGTTAACATGACAGAGTTGACAAGACCAAGCTTGGTGACTTGGCATATAGGGTGATCCCAGAGTATTCAGCCCTCCACAGATATATTGGTATTTGTAACCTATTCTTCAAATAACATTGAACTTATGTTGCATACCCATGATCATGTTTATTTACAACCAAGATGTTATCCACCAAAGGTGAATATTGTTGTTATCCTTCACTTGCATTGTTCATATCATGTGCGAGTTTGGAGAACAGTACATTCAAACATTCAAACGTTCTCATTGGCTTGCCACTGGTTATATTATTGACCAGACATGGAAGGATCGGAGTTTGGAGAAGAGTACGTCTTCGGAGATGCCCCTGCGAACTAGGACGCTTCCTGGTCAGAATGCCTGTTGGTGTAGGCTGATGGCATGGGCACCCGCTTAGCCCTAAGATTTCCACTACTAGTTGTACCTGTGTTATTTGGACTTATAGGCCCTACCTTGTGAACTTTACCATTCGGTCACGCGATGTAATAATTCGGTACTTGGATGTAAGACTCTTATTATTCAGTATTTGTGTGTTCGGTGAGCATTGATTTCTGGGATCACTGAGCACGTTCATTGGTGATCTCGACTGGTAACTCGGGGTCCCCACAATGGGAAGACAAAAGATACACCAGAGGCACGGGCGGAACATCAACGTGTGCATGAAAAAAGATGGCATGCATCCAGAGCAGTATGTAGGTCCTGCCAGCTACGCCCTTACCAAAGAAGAGAATGAAATCTTCTTTGAATGCCTGCTCAGTATGAAGGTCCCGTCTGGCTTCTCGTAGAATATAAAGGGAATAATAAATATCGCAGAGAAAAAGTTCCAGAACCTAAAGTCTCATGGCTGCCACGTGATTATGACAGAACTGCTTCCGGTTGCATTGAGAGGGCTTCTACCGGAAAACGTTCGATTAGCCATTGCGAAGCTATGTGCAATTCTCAATGCCATCTCTAAGAAGGTGATCGATCCAGCAATCCTTCCAAGGTTAAGGAGTGATTTGGTGCAATGTCTTGTTAGTTTCGAGCTGGTGTTCCCACCATCCTTCTTCAATATCATGACGCACGTCCTAGTTCATCTAGTCGACGAGATTGTCGTTCTGGGCCTTGTATTTCTACACAATATGTTCCCCTTTGAGAGGTTCATGGGAGTCTTAAAGAAATATGTTCGTAACCGTGCTAAACCAGAAGGAAGCATCTCCATGGGCCATCAAACAGAGGATGTCATTGGTTTTTTTGTTGACTTCATTCCTGACCTTAAGAAGATTGGTCTCCCTCAATCGCGGTATGAGGGGAGACTGACTGGAAAAGGCACACTAGGAGCGGAGTCAATAATTTGTACGGACGGGCATTCTTGGTCTCAAGCACACTACACGGTTCTACATAATTCTATGTTGGTGACCCCGTATGTGGATGAACACAAGAATATTGTGAGCTCCATACACCCGGAGCAGTGTGACAACTGGATTACATTTGAACTCATCAGGACTTCCAGCAGTTGGTTGCAAAAACGCCTCATGTGTGACAACATTGTTTCTGATGAGTTGTAATCGTTGGCCGGGGGCCATCTTCGACTGTATTGACTTACCAAGTGTACGAGATAAATGTGAATATATTTTACACGATCACCCAAGATCAAAAGAGCACCAACCAAAACAATGGTGTCCGCTTTGATGTAGCAGCCGAGAGGGGAAAGGACACATATTATGGTTACATAGTGGACATATGGGAACTTGACTATGGACATGATTTCAAGGTCCCTTTGTTTCATTGCAAATGGGTCAATCTGTCAGGAGGCGGGGTACAGATAGACCCACAGTACCGAATGACAACAGTGGATCTGAACAATCTTGCGCACGCAAAGGAACCGTTCGTCCTAGCCAATGATGTGGCGGGGGTTTTCTATATGAATGACATGTCTACCAAACCGATAAAAGAAATATAAGGAAGCGAATACATCATACGATGAGCCAAAGCGCTACATAGTTCTTTCAGGAAAAAGAGACATCGTGGGATTGGAGGTTAAGACACACGTGTCTAAAGATTCTATAAAGTTTCATGAAATTCCTCCCTTCAAAGTCAAGGATGACCCAAGCACCCTGTTAAACGATGAAGATTATCCATGGTTATGGTGCAATAAGCAAGGAACACCAGCGAAGAAAAAGTGAAGAAATGAAATGCCCTTTGTAAGAGATGAGTTTTCATATGAAATCCTCATACTTCGAAAGCGATTGTCCGTTTTGTACATGAGGTGCATCCAGTTTTTGCCGCAACCCTCTCAACTTTTTAGCACATGTTATGTGGGTGAAATGATGATAACATGCCAACTTTCAACCTTTTCAGAGTTCATTTGTCGTGCTTTTCAATTTAAGGGTCATTTAGCTCAAAAAATCACTAAATGCATGAAAAATACCAAATGAAGTCAGAAATAGTTAAAAATTGATTATGTGTCTTTGAATGGTGCATTTTGAACACACAAAAAGTTTGGAGTTCAAATATGTTCAAAAAATGAAATCCCTTTGCAATAGATGAGTTTTCGTATGAAACCCTCATACTTCGAAAGAGATTGTCCGTTTTGTACACGAAGGGCATCCAATTTTTGCCGCAACCCTCTCAACTTTTTAGCACATGTTATGTGAGTGAAATGATGATACCATGCTAACTTTCAACCTTTTTAGAGTTCATTTGTAGTGATTTTCAATTTAAGGGTCATTTATCTCTAAAAAATCAGTAAATGCATGAAAAATACCAAATGAAGTGAGAAATAGTTAAAAATTAGTGATGTGTCTTTGAATGGTGCATTTCGAACACATAAAAAGTCTGGAGTTCAAATAAGTTCAAAAAAATGAAATCCCTTTGTAATAGATGAGTTTTCGTATGAAAGAGTGGTAACTCGAAAGAGATTGTCCGTTTTGTACATGAAGTGCATCCAGGTTTGGCCGCAACCCTCTCAACTTTCTAGCACATGCTATGTCGGTGAAATGATGACACCATGCCAACTTTCAACATTTTCAGAGTTCATTTGTAGTGATTTTCAATTTAAGGGTCATTTAGCTCAAAAAATAAGTAAATGCACGAAAAATACCAAATGAAGTAAGAAATAGTTGAAAATTGATGATGTGTCTTTGGAGACACAAAATGTCTGGAGTTCAAACAAGTTCAAAAAAATGAAATCCCTTTGTAATACATGAGTTATCGTATGAAACCCTAATACTTCGAAAGAGATTGTGTATTTCGTACACGATGTGCATCCAGTTTTTGCCGCAACCCTCTCAACTTTTTAGCACATGCTATGTGCGTGAAATGATTATACCATGCCAACTTTCAACATTTTCAGAGTTCATTTGTAGTGCTTTTCAATTTAAGGGTCATTTAGCTCAAAAAAATCAGTAAATGTATGAAAAATATCAAATGAGCCGACGAACCTTTTGTCGCGGTTCTAGCAAACAACCGATACGAAAGTACTCTTCTTACCGCCCTATTGGGCCAACAGAAGTGTGGCTTTGGTCCCAGTTGGTGCCACAAACCGAAACCAAAGGTTTCGCATATATTGCGGGAGTTGTCGAAATTGACCTTTAGTACCGGTTGGTGTAACAACCCGGGACTAAAGGTGTGCTTTTGTCCTGGTTTGAGCCACCAACCGGAACAAAGGTGTTCGTATATTGCGGGAGTTGTCGAAATTTCCACCAACTTCCATTCCCCCCCCCCCCCGTTCTCTCTTCGTCATCGTAGCACACGAGCCCATCGCCACCGGCTCGCGCCTCCTGCACGAGCCCATCTTCGCCGTCGCTCACGAGCCTGTCGTCGCCCCGAGCCCTCGTCGTCGTCGTCACTCCCGAGCCCGTCGTCGTCGCCGCCGCCGTCGCCCTCGATCCCATCATCATTGTCACCGTCCCTGAGGCCATCGTCGTCCCTGAGCCCATCGTCGTTGTTGTCGTCCCCGAGCCCATCGCTGTCGCCGTCGACCCCGAGCCTGTCGCCGTCGTCGTCGTCGCCCGTCGCCGCGCGTCGTCACCATCGCCATCGTTGACGTGGCCCCCGAGCCCATCGCCGACGTCGTCGTCGTCCGTCGCCGTTCCGAAGCCCGCCGTCGTCGCCCGTCGACGCAACGGTAGCACATCCATCGATCTCTCCATCTCCCTATTTGTGAATCCATGTGCGTGAGAAGACGTAGTCTAATTGCGAATCCATGTGTGTGTATTACAGTCATATTATAATATGTTGGGTACATTTTTGAACTCCCCAATGTGACACAAGTTATAAAAATTATAAAAATGTTTAGATTAGATTCAGTTTCAATAGCAAATAAAGTTATAAAAGTTATAATTTTTTTTTGATTAGATTAAGTTAAAAATTATGTTTTTATATAATTTTGGAATTATGTATAAAGGGATTCCCCTACTTTGTAATATTTACTGAAACAATGGATATTCCAAGAGACATGGAAAAGAAGAAATTTTGGGGGATATAATCCACGACGACGGTAGTAATGTCGAAGTTTTTCTTAGCGAACTCGGTGACTACCGAATCCCGGAGGAAGTACATTATCATGATGGCTTCGGTGATCGAACAATGGAGGAGGAAGAACATTATCATGATGGCTTCGGTGACTACCGAATCCCAGAGGAAGGAGACCATGATGACGGCTCTAGTGACCGAATGGAGGAGGGAGCTATTGAAAAGTCCGGATCGAGCCAAACTTCGGTAACGAGTTTAAGCCTGATGAGAACGTTGGGCAAGGATCAAAAGTTCACGATCACAAAACTGTCGAATGATGGCCAACCGATTGAACCCAAGGGGACCAGGGACGTATTTTCTGCTCAGTGCGGACCTATTGTCAGGGACAACATCTCGATCAGCATCGAGCAGTGGAATAAGCCTAAGGGCGACAACGTCCCTGAAGGTGATTATGTCACTGATAGGCTGAAAAATGACCTTTGAACCGCGTTGAAGGAAAATTTCACCCTACCGCAAAAGGAGGACCCAAATAAGCGAGTTATAGAGCCACTGGTCAAGGTGTGTGCTCTTAAGAAGATGGCAGAACTATTCAGGAGGTGGAAGAAAGAGTTGAAATCAAAGTATTTCGACCAAGGGAAGACTCCAGAATTCGTCGGCCTATTTGAGAAGATTAGAGATCACTCGCCCGCATTTTTGGTCTACAAGTCATCGGACAAGAGTAATGAAATGTCAGAGAGAAACAAGAACAATGATGCAAAGAAGTTGTATCACCATCACACATGGTCACGTGGCTACCTCAAAGGCCGTCTATTGTGGGACAAATATGAGAATGACCTGGTTGCTAAAGGGGTCCAACCACAGACATGGAACTGGCCTGACCAGTCAAGGAATTAGTTCTTCAGAGTTGACGGAACTTTGGACCCTGAAGCAGGGGAGTGTCGTTGGACGGACGAGCAACTTGCAACACCCATCAACAAGCTTCAGCGGTGTATCACCAGAACGCAGGAAGGGGCGTTCTTTCCCGAAAGAGAGAAGGACGAGCTGACTGAGGCCGTAGAGAATGCTGAGCACCCTGAATGAACACGAGGCACACGAGGCTCTGTTCCGTGGAAGGTTGCATTTCCCGGGGCAACCAGTTACAGAAGCCGAGCGAGAAAGAGGAAAGCGGAGCTGAGCGACATGCAAAAGATCAATGCAAGACTACAAATTCTAGAGGAACTTCAAAGCCAGCGAGCTGTCGACCAACCATCTTAGCGGCAGGAAACTACCCCAGAATTTACCCCGCCATCTCAGCGGAGAAGCAACATGGCTTCCACGGAGCTCGTTCAGCCTGACTTCACGGCTCCTAGCTACCCCGTGGATACTATCACGGAGTCTCAACCTTGCGAGCTTTGAACGAAATACCGGAACCTCACTTTCAACGCTACTATCGGCGTTGTTGCACCTCCTCAATCCAACAGCACCTTTGACTGTCGTTCGATTCCACGTGGTTATGATCTTGTGATGGTGGATGAAGTAAATAAGGATTTTGAGCAGCTCGACCTTGACCACCTTACAGGTGAAGATGAGAAAAATAAGCTGGTTCATGCTTTGAGGAGTACATGTCTATGGCCGAAGGAGTACTTCAATCTTCCAAACTGGACGCCTCCTCCTCCTCCTCCGGCGAGTGATCAGGGCACTCCTCATTCTCCTCCAGCGATAGATCAGGGCACTCGTCATCCTCCTCCGGTGAATGATCAGGGAACTCCGGCTCCTCCGACACGTGTGGGAACTCCGCCTTCTTCTTCGGCTCCTCCTCCGGCGCGTGAGGGCACTCCACCTCCTTCTTTGACTCCTCCTCTGACGCGTCGGAGCAGTCCGCCTCCTCCTTTGGCTCCTCCTCCGGCGCGTCAGAGCACTCCGCATCCTTCTTCAGCTCCTCCTCCAGCGCGTTGGCGCGGTCCTCCTCCTTCGGCTCCTCCTCTAGCGCGTCGGAGCACTCCGCCTCCTTCTTCGGCTCCTCCGCCAGCGCGTCGGAGCACTCCGCCTCCTTCTTTGGCTCCTCCTCCGGCGCGTCAGAGCACTCTGCCTCCTTCTTCGGCTCCTCCTCCAGCGCGTCAGAGCAGTCATCCTATTTCGGCTCCTCCTCAGGCGCGTCGGAGCAGTGTGCCTCCTCCGCAACAATAGAAGATAGACGTCGTCGCCGCTCCGCCAAAAATTACACAAGCAAGAAAAATGCCGCCTCCTCCTCATCCTTCTTTGAAGCGGAAGACACACTCCGCCGCCGCTCTGGCGGCTAGCAATGATGCATTGTTAGCAAAACGAAGAAGTGGGAAAACAATTCCCCAGCTCAGCCAACAGAAGAAGAAATCGTGCCCCCCGCTCAAGGTGTCTAGCGATATCGTCGTCGCTAATGATTTGGGGTTGCTGCCCGGTACCAATCCTGGTGATTACGTGAGTGATTTAGTAAACTTTAAGATGTCCGAGGTAACAAAAGAAGAAAAATATAAATTCGTGCTGGGGAAGCCTCTCGTCAAACCTGGTCATCCTCCTCTAACTCCGAGGATGAACGAATTGCATGAGTGGTACTTGAACATCTTCAGGGAGAAAACTAATGTGTATATGAGAGTGAAAAAAGATCACAAATTCATACGAGCTGCAGTGCTGCTTGTTGAATTTGAGGAGTTATTTCAGTTATACAATGACTTGGCTCTCGACAAACAACTCCTGACTTCCTACTGTTTGTAAGTATTACTTCTATAGTTAAGTCTCTAGCTCTGCTATTTCATTGCATGTATTTATAATTATCCTCACTATATATATTATGCAGATTGAAGATCGTCGAATTAAGAAAATCAGGAATCTTCGACGTTGGATTCATTAGCCCAGAATCGGTAAATGTATTCTCGATACGAAATGAAACCAATGAGATCGAGGTTAAGTTGCGAAATTCGTTGCTTGTAAATAAAAACAGAAGGTAAATACTCTTTCCTTACAACTCAGGTGAGTGTTGTTGTCTTCTCTATAGAGTCGGTTTCTCTTACTCGAGGTTAATTAGTAAATGTAATTGATGAGTTATATATGGCGTGCGCAGTTACCACTGGATTCTGCTAACTATTAAGCTTGATGCGGCAAAAGTAATTGTCTTAGACTCGAGACGTAAAGATCCCGAGGATTATGCGGACATGGCTGCAATGCTCAATAAGTAAGTTCACTCAATACCGGGACCATACCGGCATGCAACTTTCGTTAATTTCCTGATATTAAGTAATCTTTTTCTTTGCCTCGCACGATTTGGAAGAAGTTCACGAATAAGGTTCATGGTATACCAAAGAGTTGGAATTTACGCACCCCCAAGTAAGTAGTACTAGCTAGCTAGTTCCGCGCATCTCTATTTGATTCAAATTTTCATCAATATATCATTACCATGCTTGCTTATCAGTATGATTGAACTCTATATATTCTCATAAAGTGCTTGTACCAGGTAGTTGGGACTGAAAAATGGGCATACTGCGTATGCGAGTTCATTCGCCTCTCGACCTCTGGGCGAGGCATCTCTGACGAACAATTTGTAGTACGTAAATAATATTCACAATTTTATTTTATATACTACCATCAATTGTGTTGAGTTTTATTCATATATATGCATGTATTGACCCCCTTCTTTAAATTAGATCGGGAAGAAGCGGGATGAACCCCTATTAGATGATGTCATACGAGCAATTAAAGGGGAATTCGCGGGATTCCTTCTTGACCACGTCATACCTAGTGACGGAGAATACCATGTGAGCTATTTGTGATTGGATCTTAGGTAGATGGTGTTAGGCGTTGTAAATGATGTTATATTGTAAAAGATGTTAAGTATTGTAAATGGTTTCCTTCATTTTCTTATTAGCTAGCGTCATGTTCTCTCTATATGTATAGTAGCTAGCGTCGACCAAGCATGGAGAAAGAGAGGACACTTCTCTCTATTAGCTAGCTAACACAATATGAAACCACTAAATTAACCCTCCACCCCCCCCCCCCCCCGCGATAAAAAAAACAAAAACCCCACCTTCGGGCAGATGCTGACGCGTGGATGCCATGTTGTCCCGGTTGGTGTGACCAACCGGGACTAAAGAACCTCCTGCCCAGGCTTGCCGCAGCGGCTACGTGGAGACCATTCGGACCTGGTTCATAAGCGAACTGGGACGAAAGGTTTTGGCCTTTTGTACCGACCATTTAGTCTCTGTTCAAGAATCGGGGCTAATGGGCCTCTGGAACTAGGACAAATGGGCCATTTTCTACTAGTCCGCCCCTGGGTAGTCACATGATGGTACAAACCCCGAGTTCGGTTTTGAGGATCAAGATAGGATGTAAAGGTGTTGGGATTAACATCAATGGGTTAGACTTCCTAGCAGATCTTATCATCTTAAAGGCACAACGCTTGGATGTAATCCTAGGCGTGGGTTGGTTAACCAAGAACCAAAGATTGTTAGCCTATGCCAAGTGGACTGTTACCATGAACAATAGACAAGGAGTTGAAGTCAAGTATATTCCCAACCAACCTCCGCTCAAGCCTCTCGGGTCAATTCTGTGTCGGGAATTAAGTTGGATCAAGTGCGAGTGCTATATGAATACCCACATGTCTTTCGTGATGAACTTCCTAGAATGCCTCATGACCGTGACATTGAGTTCATCATTGAGGTAAGGCCCAGAGAAGTACCATATATAAGAAGCCCTATAGAATGGGATCCAAATAATTGTTTGAATTGAAGAAGCAACTAGCTGAGCAGGTCAGAAAAGGATTTAGCTACCCTATTGCCTCTCCTTGGGGATCACATGTTCTATTTGGGTCAAAGAGGGACGGAACCATCCAACCCTATGTCAATTACCATTCTCTCAACGAGTTCACAATAAAGAACAAGCACCCACTTACCAAGATTGAAGACTTGTTCGATCAGCTGAATGGTGCCAAGGTGGTTTCCAAGACCGATCTTAGGATTAGGTACTATCAATTGAAGATCAGACCCCAAGATATTCCGAAGATGGTAATCATGACCTGGTATGGCCTATATGAGTAAACGGTCATGTCATTTGGTGTAACCAATGCCCCAGCCTACTTCATGTACCTCATGAACAAGGTTTTCATGGAGTTCTTGGACAAGTTAGTCGTTGTCTTCATTGAAGACATCCACATCTACTCCTATTCTAAATAAGAGCATGAGAAACACTTGAGGATGGTCTTGGATAATCTTCGAGAGCAACAGATTTATTCCAAGTTCAGTAAGTATGAATTTTGGCTAGATGAAGTTGGATTCTTGGGTCATGTGTTGAAGATAAAAGGATTGTCACTCGATCCTTCCAAGATTGAAGTTGTTACCGAATGGAAATCTCCAAGCAATGCGAACAAAGTCAAAAGTTTCCTCAGAAACCCAGGATATTAGCGCAAGTTTGTTGAAGGATTCTCAAGCATTGCCCGACCCATGAGTTAGGTCTTAAAAAGGGCCATAAGTTTGAGTGGATGCCGAAGTGCAAGGAGACCTTCCAAGAGCTCAAGAAGAGATTGACAACAACCCTAGTTTTGGCCACTCCCAATATTCGCAAGGAGATTGTGATATATCGTGATCCATCGAGAACCACGCTTGGTGGTGTTCTGATGCAAGAAGGCAGAGTGATAGCATATCTGTCTAGACAGCTATGTCCTCGTGAAAAGAACTACGCTGCTCATCATTTTGAGTTGCAATTGCGGTTCATGCCCTGAAGACAGGGAGACATCACCTTCTAGTATAGCGATGTGAGATATATAAAGGCCACACGAGTTTGAAGCATACTTTCACTCAAAGGGAATTGAACACGAGGCAATGAAGATGGTTGGAGTTGATTAAGGACTATGATCTCAGTCTTTAATATCACCCTCGAAAGACCACTGTGGTAACTCATGCCTTAAGCGGGAAGGTTTGTTCCTTGAATTTTATGATCAAGGAAAGGCTACCGCCTTGGATGAAGAGCTTTAAAGCTTTGGGTTGAAACTAGTTGCATCATCATTTTTGGCCAACCTCCAAGGAAAGCCTACCATGATCGATGATATTAAGCAACCTCAGAAGGGACACGAGAGCATTGAAGGCATCAAGAGGAAGATCAAGAAAGCAAGGCCCCAGGACTCTTAGTGGATGAACAAGGAGTCATATTGTTTGGGAATCACATTTTCATATCCAACAAGGTTGAGTTTAAGAATATGGTATTGCAAGAATCCCATGACACTCCATATTTCATCCATCCTGGAGGAATCAAGATGTACCAAGACCTCAAGGAAAAATTATGGTGGCATGGCATCAAGAGATAAATAGCCACTTTTGTCGCTAAGTGTGACATATGCCAAAGAGTCACGGTGAAGCATCATCGACCTGCTAGATTCTTACAAACCTACCAAAGTGCCTGAATGGAAGGGGCAAAGTTGGGATGGACTTCATCATTGGATAGCCTAGATCAAGCAAGGAACATGATTCCATTTGGGTCATTGTCGATCA
This sequence comes from Hordeum vulgare subsp. vulgare, assembly GCF_904849725.1. Lineage (NCBI taxonomy): Eukaryota > Viridiplantae > Streptophyta > Magnoliopsida > Poales > Poaceae > Hordeum > Hordeum vulgare. Next base: position 303,458,929 of record NC_058523.1, read on the forward strand.
CCTAACTAAGGTAACCCACTGCATCCCCGTCAAGGTCACCTGCGATGGAAGCCATCTAGCTAATATCTACAACAACTGTATCGTAAGCCTACACAGAGTTCCTAAGGAGATTGTGTCTGATCGAGGTACCCAGCTTACCTCAGGATTCTGGAACAAGTTTCTAGAAACCATGGGAACCAAGCTATCCTTTAGTACTCCTTTTCACCCTCAGGTAGACGGATAGATAGAACGAGTAAATAAAATACTTGAAGATATGATTTGTGCTGGTGTTTTGGCGTATGGAGTCAAATGGGAGGATTGCTTACCCTTTGCCGAGTTTTCCTATAACGACATATATCAGTGTACTCTACTGATGGAACCATTTGAGGTGTTGTATGGATGCAAATGCCTCACTACCGTTAGTTGGTTAGAAACCGAGGAAGGGCAAGTCTTTGAATCAGATATCCTCTATGAGGCAGAAGTTCTGGATCCACTCTCTAGAGCATACCTAGAGACTGCCAAATCAAGACAGAAGATCTATGTTGACTCCCACCACCGGGAAGTGAACCACAACACCGGGGATCATATATATCTTTGAGTCACACCTCCCAAAACAAGATATGTCGGCCCCTTCAAAATCGCCACAAGACAAGGAGAAGTTGCCTACAAGCTGGAGCTGCCATCCAAGCTTTTGGATGTGCACAATGTTTTCCCCGTGTCACAACTCCGAAAGTGCCTCCAAGTTCCCAACCGCCCCGACCTCTACAAGGACATCGATCATCAAGCCATCAACCTTCAGCTAGACCTCACTTATCATCAGAGGCCAGTCTGCATCTTGATTGAGGCCGAGCGTTGCACACGAAACAGCACCATCAAGTACTTCAAGGTCCAACGGAGCAACCACACTGAAAGGAAGCGACTTCGGAGTGTTAAGACTACCTTAGATCCGAGTTCCCTTATTTCTTTAGCGCCTAGCTTAGGAATCTCGGGGACAAGATTGTTGGAAGGGGGTAGGTCTGTCACACCTTGTGTTTGTACCACTTCTCTATGACTATGGGTTTAAAATTTTGGAACAATTAAAACTATTTGAGTGCTTGTAATGCTTGACTTGATTGCTTTTTTACTTGTGTGCCTATTAGGCTTTTAAATCAAAAAACCCTGCTGCTGTCAAAAGTATTCTCCTTGATCCAAAATCCTTGCCCAATGACCATACCATGTGTATAGGACCTAAAACTATTTTACAAAAACATATTTTGACAAAAAAATATTTATTTAATTTAGGTTTTTAAGAACCCTCAATTGAGGTTTGTACTACAAGTCCTCAAATTAGGGAGGATTTTTTGCCCCAAAGATTTTATTTAGATTCTATTATAAAAAAATAACCCAAAACCACAAAAATATTATTTTAAAAGTTATTATTTTATTTAATTTAAATACCTTTTTCTGGCAACATAAATGGTATTTTATAGGGGAAAATTATTATTATGCTTCTACAATATTTGAGAAAACTTAGGGAAACTTAGTGGACATATATTTTCCATATATAAGAGTTCCAACACATGGACATATTCAAAATATTGGGAAAATCCCTCCAAAACCCTTTATACTTATTCCAGGTATTTCAAATATTTCTGTAAGAAATATTCTCAAATAAATCTAGGAAAATTCTAGCAAGTCACACATGCCAGATGTAATGATCTTCCCAAGTTTCATCTCAATCACAATTGTATTGATTCACCAAAATATCCCAAAATCCTCTCGGTCCAGATCCAAATTTAAGCAACATTACATTACTAAGTTTCTCCATTTGATCCCAAACTTTGTGGGCATGGTGAAACCCCAAATAATGCCACTAAAAAAAGTGGTGCAATAAGGAGAATAGTTTTCCATGTCTAGATATGACGAAATGAGTTTCTGCTCAATTCTATTGTTTCCAAATATTACATTAGCTACTTCCTTCATTTGGGATAAAAATCACTCGTCAATGTTAATTTGTGGTGCCAACCATTCTTGTTAACTCCCAAGACGACTGGAGAAGCAGAGATAACCCAAACAGTTATCGAAGACCTTTTGGTGGAATCCTAAGTCCAATAATTGAGCCCCCCAAGATCCCTCTCCTTGGGGTGAAAATTTTACCACAGCTCCAGCAACTTCCTCCCACCTCCAGTAAGATTCCTTGCCACCAAATCCATGATTGAGGGGGTGAAATCCCACTTTCACCCCCTGGACAACCCATTATTCTCTTCTATCTATGCTCCCTCTCACTCTTGGTCATTTCGAGAGCATCCAAAGCCCATCCACATTGTTAACTCCCATTGCTGAAGTTGGACCTAAGTGGTCATGCCAGAGTGCCTCAGGGGCATGCCCATGCCGGCCAAAAAGCCACTCTAGAGCGCGCTAGCACACTGCAGAGGGTTGACCTCGCGTCTCTGCTCTCCTCGAGCATCACCCTTGTGCTAGTCGAGGCACCTTGGCATCCACAACACACTGGACTACATGCACCCTCCTATCCCTCCCCCTCTAACGGTTCCTTGCACACGAACCATGGACGCCCCGCTCGGCCAACTCATGGCAAAAGCACTTACGCACTCTCTCTCTCTCTCTTATTTCCCCTCGCCGTAGACCACCCCCAGGAACTCATAGACTCGAAAATGAAACCCTTGTGGACTCCAGAGACAACCTCCTCCTCACCGGCGCACGAGTCCTTGGCAAACTCTCCCATGCCTAAAAGAGGCCTCCCCGAGCCCTCCTCTCCCTTCTAGACCTTCTTTCCTACCCCCAATCGCACCCCAAGGCCACACATTCCTATCGAGGAGCTCCCGAGCTCAAGATCGAGCTTGGAGTCCTCCACAGCAGCTCGCCGGAGATCTCTGGGTACAACCCCTCACTAACTCCATTTCCTCCTCCTATGAGCCTCTCTCACCTCTCTCACCAGTTCCCCTCCCTCTCCCACAGGGATTGCTGCAGAAAATGTTGGCTTCGACCTCTCCCGGAGCAGTTCCACCGTGCCCGTCTTGTGGTCGGTGACCCAGGCCAGCCCAGCGACCACCTTGACCTCCACCAAAACAGCGGAGGTCCTGTGAGCTCATTCTTTCCCTTATCTTCCCTCACAATGGACGGAATCAACGCCGGAGAGTTGGCCACCCCTCTGACCGGAGGTTGACGATGGCTTACCAATGGGCCTCGCTCAATAGCCTCTTTCCTTTTCCCCACCACCTCTCTCTCTCTTTGGTGCCTAGGCCCCATCTGTCAGGTTTAAACCTGGTGGGCGTGCGCGCCCCGGTTCGCCCAGGCTGGCTCGGCTGCAAGACGGCTCGGCTGTAGGGCGGCTAGGCGGTGAGCAGATCTGGACTAGCCAGTTTGCTGGCCCTTTTGTACTATTTGTATTTAAAACCCTGTTTTAAATATTTTAAATATCTGTTAAAATGTTTTTCACCATTTTTGACAATCCAAAATGAGAGACTAATAATTATTGTATTGTTAGTTTTCACCCTGGTATTTTACAAAAATAATTTGACATTTTTAGGAGTGAAATATGTTTCGTGTTTTTGTGAGGGCCTTATTTGTGCCCTTTATTTTGCAGCGATAGATTGCGTAGTTCACTAAGAGGTTGGACCAGAAGGATTTGAAGACCCGGAAGATATTGTTGAGCCAAGAAAACATCCCTTTGACCATGTCTAAGAAACCCTTTTTGCATGGCATATACCACTTACTCTGTTCCATCGAAGCATGATGAAGTGGTGGCCACCTTCATGGGTTGCCTCTGATACTTTCCTCGTTGATACTTGCATTGACATGACTCTACTCCCTACTTAGAGTTGTGTGGGTGGGAAGTATATAGGATGCTAGTAGATGCTACACAATGGGACGGGGATATGCTTGTCGTTGGGGAGAAAATGAATTCAAAGGTTTGCAAAAACCCCGTCACGTGCTACTAATGCCCGAGGGAGATGATGTTGAGCTAGGTAACCACTTGATAAATAAGTGGTGTAATGTAGAAAGTTGTGTGTGTGTGTCTTTTCGAAAATGGATTAGATTTAATATTTGTCGACCGTCCCAACCTTACATGTGTGACCATGATACCCCTTATGGGACGTGGATTTGTTGATTATGCTAGTCGATGCTAGTAGAGAGCCCACCTTACTAGTGGAGGCAATGATGTGGTCACTCTTGATACGGGGTCATGCATGAAAGGACAACCATGGGCTATTTTCACAGACACCGAGCACACTGTTGCGTGCCCTCATGGATTATACTTGTGATGTAGATCCTGAGGGATGGCACCTATGAGTGGACTCTTTGTTGCGGGTTGTCAAAGGAAAGGTATTGTTTGGATACTTACCTCATGTACCAACGCAACCACGAGTCGTGGATGACATGGAAGTTCCCCTAGTCGTGTGGGTAAAGTGTGCAACCTCTGTAGAGCATAAAAATATTCGGATTGTCTTGTCCACGATCATGGGAAGTTGGGTTGTGCTACTTAAACTACGCCCATTATGTACAAAACATGATGTGAGTGTGTATGAGAAAGAATATACTTGAGCTAAGTCACATTACTTTACATGATGATTGAACATGAGATGTTAAACTCCTTCTTATACTGATATGTGTAACTTGTTCATAGGGATATCTACAACCTCATGATACATGCTTTTACAAGTTGATTGAACATGCCATTGCAGTCAAAATTAGCTTTCTGTAACTTACCTACTTAGTGTTATATCATGATTTGTTAAACCTTGTTCCAAAACATGTATTGCTTGCGAGTACATTCAAAGTAATTGGTTATTTAATTGGCCATGCATGAAAGAGGGGATTATGGTGAAGAATACCTTGGTGACGAACACGCGAACTAGGACGCTTCCCAGTTAGAATGTGTGTAGGGTTAAATTAAATGGCATGGTTTCACGCTTTCGTTCAAGATTTCCTATCCTAGTTGTGCTTGTTGTTTGGCCTTGATGGCGGTATCTATGTAAGACTGGACCTTGATGGTCTTTATTTCTGCAAGGCGGTATGTATGGGTATAAGATACTTGTTATCCAGCTTATGTGTGTTCAGTGAGCATTGATCTCTGTGATCACTATACGTGTGCATTCGGTGATCACGACTTATGAGTTAGGGTCCCCACAATTGCCCTATTGAGGAAAGGGTGATGGAGACAATGATTCTGCTCAAGTCAGGATGAGACCCGGACTATATATGAAAGAAAGAGGACAAAGAGCCCCCAAAAAGAGAAAAAATGAGAGAAAAGAGAGAAGGGGCAATGTTACTATCCTTTTACCACACTTGTGCTTTAGAGTAGCACAATGTTCTTCATATCTAGAGTCTCTCGAGTTATCACTTTCCTATAGTAGTGGGAGGTTTTTCACTACATAACTTGTATATTACGATGATTGGCTTCCTCGGATTCTTTAGGTCTCCATGAGCAACCAAGTTGGATGCACACCCACTTAGTTTCTATTGAGCTATTATCCTCTTATAGCTTTAATTGCATTTGTTACATATCAATCCCTAGTCCTCACATGGATACTGATTGAGGGGCATCTCAATAACTCACTGATCCACCTAGCTGATGCGAGACTTCTTCCTACTTCCTTTGATCTCCACCATTCTATTCCACCTATAGTGTTATATCCATGAATCAAGCTCATGTATTGCATGAAGTTAAAAAATGCTTAAGGGCATTAGAAGTAATATCTAATTCCCTAGTTTAACACGAGGGTGCTCATGATTTATACTTATGTGGTGAATACTTAGTCATGTCATGCTAATATGATAAAATGATTAGGGATAAACATTCTTTAAGGATCTTATATTTTAAATACGTAATGATTATGTTCTTATATTTTTGAATATTAGTATGTTGATATCAATTATTCATCATTCTCAACATTTATACAATGTTTAACATTACATGTTCGGTACAATTCAACGTCAAAATTTTTGTGTTTATCATTTCCCTACTCGAGGACGAGCATGAATTAAGCTTGGGGTTGTTCATACGCCTTCATTGTATATATAATTTTTGAGTGTTTCATGCTATTATATTATCAATCTTGGATACTTTATATGTATTTATATGCTATTTTGTATCATTTTCTTGAACTAACCAATTAACCCAGTGCGCAGTGCCAGTTCTAAAAAAATCAGTACCAAACGAGGTCCAAAGTCAATGAAACTTTACAAGGATTATTTTTGGACATTAAATTTCTAGACGCTTCGGGAGGAGGCCAAACGAGCCACGAGAGAGCAATGATCTTGCGTGGTGCGCTCAAGGGGGTAGGGGATGCCATGCAGGCTCATGGCTCCCTTGGACGCCCTCCTAACCTAATTACAACTCTAATAATGACTGCGGCGGCGGAAAAGTATTTTTGAGGCTCCCCTCATTTTTTCCTGAATATTTGGGAATATATAGGCCGAGGATCTAGGTCAGGGGGCGGCCAGGGAGGACACAAGATCTCACACCGCCGCCTCCCCCCTTGGTGGCGGAGTGGGAGCCTGTGGGCTCCCTGAAGCTCACCTGGCTTGGCCCAGAGGCCCCCTGATCTTCTTCTGTTCGGGAAAAATCATTTCGGGGTTTTTATTCCGTTTGGACTCCATTCCAAAATCAGATCTGAAAAGAGTCAAAAACACAGATAAAACAGGAACTAATAAGTTAGTCCCAAAAAGATATAAAAAGGTACATAAAACATCCAAAGAAGACAAGATAACATCATGAAACCATCAAAAATTATAGATACATTTGAGACGTATCGTAAGCTGACGGTTTTTTCTATTCCATCACATCATTCTCCTAATGATGTGATACCATTATGAAATGACAACTCATGTCTATGGTTAAGAAACCTTAATCATCTTTGATCAACGAGCTAGTCTAGTAGAGGCTTACTCGGGAGACGGTGTTCTTTATGTATCCACACATGTATCTGAGTTTCCTATCAATACAATTCTAGCATGGATAATAAACTATTGTCATGAAAAAGGAAATATGATAATAACCAATTTATTATTGCATCTATGGCATACTTCCACTAGTGTCCGGCTTGCACTGGAGTGAATAATCTAGCTTACATTGTAATATATTGAACATCCATAGAGTTTTGGTTCTCATCATGTTTTGCTCGTGAGAGAGGTTTAGTTAATGGGTCTGAAACATTCATATCCATATGTACTTTGCAAATGTCTATGTCTTCCTCCCTGATGTGATCGTGGATGGAGTTGATGCGACGCTTTATTTTCTTGGTCTTGTTGTGAAACCTGGGGTCCTTGGCAATGGCAATTGCGCCAATGTTGTCACAAAGGAGAGTCATCAGATCAGATGCACTAGGCATAAATCTTAGATCCGTCATGAACTGCTTCATCGAGACTCCTTCATGCACTGCTTCCAAAGCATCTACATATTCCTTCTCACATGTAGATGCTACTACCACGCTTGGCTTGGAGCTACTCTAGCTGTGTGCTCCACCATTCAGAATAAATACTTATCCGGTTTGAGACTTAGAGTCATCCGGATCAGTGTACAGCTAGCGTCGACGTAATCCTGTATAACAAGCTCTTTTTCACATCCATAAACAAGAACATTTCCTTAGTCCTCCTTAGGTACTTAAGGATATTTTTGAACTCTGTACACTGTTCCACTCGTGTATCACTTTGAAACCTTCCGGACATACTTATGACAAGGCAGACATCCGGTCTTGTGCACTTTATCGCATACATGATAGAGCCTATGGCTCAGGCATAGGAGATGACTCTCATCTTCTCTCTATCTTCTTCTCTTGCTGGGAATTGAGTCTTACCCAACTTCACACCTTCTAAAACATGAAAGAACCCTTTCTTGGACTGATCCATTTTAATTAATTTCAAAATATTGTCAAGGTATGCACTATGCGAAAATCCTATTAAGCTTCTTCATCTGTTGCTATAGATCTTGATGCCTAATATGGAAGTAGCCTCTCCGAGGTCTTTCATTGAAAAAATCTTCTTCAAATATTTATTCACGCTCTCCAAAAATTATATATTGTCTCCAATCAACAATATGTCATCCACATATAAAATTAGAAATGCTATAGAGCTCCCACTCACTTTCTTGTAAATACAAGCTTCTGCATAAAGTTGTATTAATCGAAAAGCTTTGAAAACTCAACAAACGAAAGATTCAAAATCCAAGATGCTTGCACCAGTTCATAAATGAATCGCTAGAGATTGCACACTTCGTCGGCCTTTTTAGGATCGACAAAACCTTCTGGTTGCATCATATACAACTCTTCCTTCAGGAAACCGTTAGGGAATGCTGTTTTGGCATCCATGTGCGAGATCTCATAATCGAAAAATGTAGCTATTTCTAAACATAATCCAGATGGACTTAAGCATCCCTACACGTGAGGAAGTCTCATCTTAGTCAACTCCTTGCACCCGCAAAAACCCTTTTGCGACAAGTCGAGCTTTATAGACAGAGAAATTACCATCAACATTCGTCTTTTTCTTAAACACCCATTTGTTTTTAATGGTCTTATGATCATAAGGTAAGTCCTCCAAACTCCATACTTTGTTTTCATACATGGATCCTATCTCAGATTTCATGGTCTATAACTGTTTATCAGAATCCGGGCCTACCATCACTTCCTCATATCTCGTAGGTTCACCATTGTCTAATAACATGAATCCCAATACAAGATTACCGTACCACAAAAGGCAGTACTTGTCCTGGTTGACCCACAAGGTTCGGTAGTAACTTGATCTGAAGTCCCATGATCATCATCATTAGCAACCTCTTCAATTAGTGTGGGCGTCACAGGAACATCTTTTTGTTTTGTTCTATAATGTCTAATATGCAACTGTATTATTGTAGATGTTATTGGCCCTCCAAGTACAGAGTTATGTAGGACAGTGATATGTCTCAAACGTATATACTTATCCAAACATGTTTTCTCTTGTTTTTGACTCTTTGCACTATTTGAATGTAACTAACCCAGGACTGATGATGTCTAATATGCAACTGTATTATTGTAGAAGTACCATGTTTGTTTCTAGAAAATATAAGAATTATTGGAGTGAAGACCCATGAGAGGAGTGATATGTCTCCAACATATCAATAGTTTTTCAAATATTGATGCCAATATTCTACAACTTTCCTATACTTTTGGCAACATTTTATATTATTTTCTATTTTCTGGGTGTTTTTAGTTTTTCTTAAAATCCACACCAAACAAAGTCCAAAGGCGATCAAAATTTATGGAGATATTTTGGAATATATGTCAACCCAACACACTTCCCAAGGCCCCACAAGCTAACATGGAGAGACCAGGGGGAGGACGTGCCCTGACTGCTTATGGCCACCTCTTAAATAGGTTGGGGCCCTTCTTTCTCTGCAAGAAAGTGAATTTCTAGATAAAAATACCCTCAAAATTTCAGCCCAATCGGAGATACGGATCTTCGAATAATTAAGAACCGATGAAGGACAGAAAACAAGAAAGAAAATAGGAGAGGAACAGAGATGGATATCCAATGTCGGAGGGGCTCTCGCCTCTCCAGGAGCCTTAGAGGCAGGGGGAACCTCTCCCCATCTAGGGAGAGGGCTTGGAGGAGGAAACCGAAGGGGAACCTCTCCCCATCCAGACTGCTGCTGGGGGAACCATCAGCACGGTGATCGTCTTCATCAACATTACCGTATTCAACACATTCCTCATCTCTTTTCAGCGGTCCACTCTCCCGGACCCCGATGTGATCCCCTACTTCAGCATGGTGTTTCATGACAAATATTATTATCCCATGATGTGTTGCTATCCTAAGATGTTTTAGTAGATTTATGTTTTTCTTTGGGTTGATTGATGATATTGATTGGTTTGAGTGTATGTTATATTTTGGTGTTGTCTTATGGTGCCCTCCATGCCACGCGCATGTGAGGGATTATCGTTGTAGGGTCTTGTAATAATTCATGATTTGCTTATAGGTGGTCTCTAGAGTGACAGAAGCTTACACTCGAGTAAGGGGATTGTTGCATATGGGAGGAAAGGGGACTTGATGTTTAATGCTATGGTCGGGTTTGACTTAATGATTTCTAGTACTTGCGGATTCCTGCTAGAGGTCTAATCATAAGTTCATATGATCCAAGTACGGAAAGTATGTTAGCTGATTCCTCTCCCTCATATAAAATTGCAAGAATGATTACCAATATTCTAATCAATTGCCTAGGATGATTCCACACACCATACTATCATTATTCTATACTCGCTATTTTTAATATATTGTACTATATTCTAAGTTTATTTAGGCAGTGAATATTTTCATATTTTGTTCTCCAATATCATGCAAAGCTATCCTCTTTATGCCTACAGCGCAGTTTTATTTCTCGTTACTAGATACAAGCAAACATTTGGTGTATGTCGAGTCGTATCGGTGGCAGATAAAACTTGAGAGAATATGGATCTTACCTTTAGCTCCTGATGGGTTCGACACTCCGTATTTATCACTTCCATCTTTGCAAAGTGCTGCGATAATTCCTTGTACTTGTGGATTATCAAGCTCTTTCTGGCGCCGTCGTCGGGGAGCAATAGCGTGGCGTTAATATTTTCATGTATGATTGTTTTCTTTTATCACTAAGTAGATTTTTTTTATTTTTTTTCTATTTTCTTGTTTTCATTATTTATTTGTGGGTGAAATAAACTAAAAAATAAAAAATAAAACACAAAAAATTACGTGCCTCTTAAAAGAGAAACGATTGGAAAGTTATGCATTGAAGAAGTGAGGGTTGACCTTGAACACTTGTGTTCATGCTCATGGAAACAATGTAGAATTTTGAATAGAATTTTCTCATAAAAATAATTATCCCCTTGTATATACCATTGTACCATAAAAATAATGTGCTTTCCCTAATATTCATGATTCTCTTTTGCATGTTTCATCCACTATTCTTATGTGAACATCATTGAAATCATCATGCCTAGCTAAAATGCTTCAAAGAAAAGCACTTGTTGGGAGACAACTCAACACATATCTTTTCTGTTTTTGTTTGTCCACATGATTAAGTTACTATAGTAATCATGTTTAATGTCTTTCATTTCAATGATGTGCCAAGTAAAGCCTTTGGGATGATTTGGATGATAGTTGATTTGATCCTCTGCAAAACATAAATTTCGCATCAAGTGCAGAATTTCTAGGATATAAATAGACCTCCTTTATGATTTGAATTTTTTACATAGTATTGGTATAAACATGCCCCAGATTTTCATAATTTTCCAAAATTTTGGAGTTATGTAAGTATGGTGTTTGTGGTGATTATTACAGACTGTTTTCTTTTTGACATATTCTGTTTTTTGCTTGCATACTTTGCTTATTTTTATGGTGCTATGGATTATATATGGTGGTACAATCCATGGATAAGTTAGAATAGTACCTTATGGAATAATAAAATATGAGTCAATTTATAACAATACCTAAATTTACGATTTTCCTATTAGTAAGGATCTCACGAGGTTTCTGTTAAGTTTTGTGTGACTGAAGTTTTCGAGTTTTGGGTGTGAAACCGATATGAGGAGAATAAGCAGCATCAAGACCCTAAGCTTGGGGATGCCTGAGGCACCCCAAGGTATTATACAAGGAATATTCAAGCGTCTAAGCTTGGGGATGTCCCCCATTAATTATTTTTAAACTTGATCAAGTAGTTGACATTGGACAAGGAAGACAAGGTAATGGTTCTCTTTGTATATGTTCACATAGAAGTTATATTGTCATGGACCCTCTAACATGTGTTGCTTTCTTTGGATTTTTTGCTAGCCCAGACATTTGCACTAAGTGGATATACTATTTGTGCATTCGTAACCCTTAAACCCAGTTTCTTGCCATCAGAGTCCACCATACCTGCCTATGGATTGAATAAGATCCTTCAAGTAAGTTGTCATCACGCAAAAACAAATAAAAATTGCTCCCAAATACGTATGATCTTTTACTGGAAGGGAAAATTAGCTTTGTACAACTTGCAATGGTGAAGAATTAAATGTGACGGACTCCATAATAAAGTTTGCCATCACAAGGGGCAATATAGAGTGATGTTCCTTTTCATTGAGAGATTGCACATCCAAAAACAAAAATCGCATAACAACCTCTACTTACCTCTATGAAGGGCCTATATTTTACTTTTATGTATTTACTTTTCTACATTTACTTTTATGCAAGAGTCAATAATGTCCATCCCTACTCCAATCTATTAATTCTTTAGTTCGCAAGCATCATGTGGTGGGGAAAGATCGAGGCACGTAGATCCAGTTGGATATAGGAAATCATGATTCTTTATGATTGACATTATCCTTGAGATAAATAGAACATTAGGCCCCTATGTTCCTGTGTGTTTGATTGAAACTATTGATCTAATAATATGCTTTGAGTGTCAACAATCATGGAAGACTAAATGATAGTTCATTATGTGGAATTTGTTAAATTAAAGCTCTTATATAGACCATTCCTGAAAATAAGATGAATTGTAATTGCTTGATGACACAAAATATATTTCACCAATTTTCAAGAAATTTTATGGTTCATACTTTAACATGTGAATTGTTGTTACTTGATGATGAGAATTTCTATGAGAACAGAGTTGTTGTTTTATGATGCTTGAAAAAGTGATTTTAAATAACATTGATCAAACTTAAATACTATGATTGCATTCACACTTCATAAATTATTTCTTTTATCATTTACCTACTCTAGGACGAGTAGGATTTAATCTTACGGATGTTGATACATCTTCAACACATCGATAATTTATGAAGTATTCATGCTAATATTGTACAACTTTCACATACTTTTGGCAACATTTTATATTATTTTTGGGACTAACTTACTTATCCAGTGCCTAATGCGAGTTCCTGTTTTTTGTGTGTTTTTTGTTTAATAGAAAATCATTATGAAACAAAGTCCAAATGTGATAAATTTTTATGCAGTTTTGTTTTGGAATATATGTGAATTTTGGGAAGAATCGATGCAACACGGTGCCCGAGGACCCCACAAGCTAACATGGCGTGGCGAGGGGGTGGATGTGCCTTGATAGCTTGTGGACACAACTTAAGTCGGTTGGGGCCCTTCTATCACTCGAAGAAAGGTTATTTCTAGATAAAAATCTCCGCAAAATTTAGCCCGATCGGAGTTACGGATCTCTGGATATTGAAGAAATGGTGATGGACAGAAAACAGGAGCGAAAACCGGAGAAAAACATAGATAGAGAGAGAGATCCAATCTTGGAGGGGCTCTCGCCCCTCCGAGAGCCATGGAATCCAAGGAATAGAGGGGAGAACCTCTCCCCTTCTAGGTAGAGTCCATGGAGGAGGAAGCCTAAGGGGGATACTCTCTAGCCTTCTCTTGTTGCCGGAGTGCCGTCGGGGGAACCATCACCACGGTGATCGTCTTCATCAACTTCATCGTCTCCATCACCTTTCCCATCTCTTTTCAGTGGTACACTCTCCCGCACCCCATTGTAATCCCCTACTTGAACATGGTGTTTCATGCCAATTATTATTATTCAATGATGTGTTGCTATCCTATGAAGTTTGAGTAGATTTATGTTGTCCTTTGTGTTGATTGATGATATTGATTTGTTTGAGTGTATGTTTTATTTTGGTGTCGTCTTATGGTTCCCTCCATGCCACGCACATGTGAGTCATTCTCGTTGTAGGGTGTTACGATACGTTCATGATTCTCTTATAGTGGGTGGCCAGAGTGACAGAAGCTTACACCCGAGTAAGGGGATTGTTGTGTATGGGAGTTAAGGGGACTTTATGTTTAATTCTATGGTTGGGTTTACATTAATTATTTATAGTACTTGTGGATGCTTGGTAGAGGTCTAACCATAAGGTCATATGATCCTTGTACGAAAAGTATGTTAGATCATGCCTCTCCCACATATAAAATTGCAAGAATGATTACCAATCTTGTTATCAATTGCCTAGGATGATTCCGCACACCATACCATCATTATTCCACACTCTCTATTTGTAACATATTCTAACTTTATTTAGCAAACAAATATTTTTCAAAATTTTCTTTTCAAATTTCATGCAAAGCTATCCTCATTATACCTAAAATGCAATTTTATTTTTTGTTACTAGATAGAAACAAACGTTCGGTGTATGTAGAGTCTTATGTGTGGCACATAGGACTTGAGAGAATACTGATCTAACCTTTAGCACCTTCTATGTTTGACACTCTATACTTATCACATCCATCTTTGGAAAGTGGTATGATGATTCTTTACACTTGGGGGTAATCAAGGGTGGCGATCTTTGGTGCCAAGGCAACAGGGCGCACCCACCCCCTTGGACGTGCCCTCTTGACCTTGGGCCACCTCGTGGCTCCTTCGAACCTAATTCTAGAACTTTAAATTTACAATTACGTGGAATAAATAGTAGATAATTTTTCATCGCGTTATACAAGACAGAGCTGACTAATTCTCCCATTCTTCCTCGGGTGGGAAAATCTGGAGTCCGTTTGGCGCTCCGAAGTTGGGTATTCATCACGGTCGTCATCACCAACCCTTCTCCATCAAAATTTCCATGATACTCACCACCGGGAGTGAGTAATTCCTTTGTAGGTTTGCTGGACGGTGATGGGAATTGATGGGATTTATAATGTAATTGAGTTATTTTCATAGGCCTTGATCCCTAGTATCCACTATGTTCTGAGATTGATGGTGCTATGATTTTGTTATGCTTAATGCTTGCCACTAGAGCCGGACTGCCATGATTACAGATCAGAACCTATTTTGTTTTTATGAATATGAGGGTGTTTGGGATCCTATCTTGCATGTTTTATGCACCTATTACGTGTCTTGAACCACATCCCCCAAGGTGACAATAATTGGGTTTTTTCCCGGTGATTACCATAGTTTGAGGAGTTCATTTACTCATCATCTTCTAATGCTTTGTTCTAGTTCACTATTAAAACGAGGCCATACTATCCCTTATTTTCCTTATGGATGTCCCTGCCATGGGAGGGTAGGACAAAATATGCCACACAAGTTCTTATCGCAAGCACATATAACTAGGAATACATGCCTACATTACATTAATGAATTGGAGCTAGTTCTGTGTCGCTCTTATGAGTAACCGTTACATGATTAATGTCATCCAAACCATTATCCATCAACGGTCCATGTGCCTACGCTTTTCATATACCGAATCTTGCTAAGTTACTATTGTTGCTGCTACTGTAATAATCACAACAAAATTGATGTTGTTACCATTACCGTTACTACTACTATTTTTATGTGCTACTGAAATATTTACTACAGAGAGATATACTAGGTGTGTTTGAACTAAAAACTCAGTTGCTAAGACGAATAAATATTCTTCGGCTCCCATTGTGTCGAATAAATAAATCAGGGTGTAATACTACTTGCGAAGACTATTGCGATCCCCTATACTTTTGGTTATCTAAACCTTTTTCTAGCGCCATTCCTCGGGAGCATAAATTTATTTATTGTGTTCAATTGAGGATACCTATTGCCACTGTGAAGATTCTGAGAGATACTAGAACCAAGATCATACCCTAAGACGAAGGGAGGTAAGGAACTACCACCTAGCTCTTCTTTTGATTCACCTACTGTTTAACTCATCTTATAACACCACCACTTGGTGCCCGTTCTTATATGTCATAATTACTTGATGATGCTACTTCTGAAATGCATGAAACTTATGATGATGTTGCTGCAATACATGGTAAAAATAAATTTGTGCCACTTGGTCAATTGCTTGATGCTCATAGTGCTAGATCCTTAGACACTGAAAATGTTAAAACTGAAGAAACCTATGAATCACCTATTATGCCTAGATATCCTAATAAATATGAATTGCCTGATGTACATGAGGGTTATGCTATGGGTGGGGAGATAGCTAGAGATTTTCTTTCTTGTAATGATAGAGATGATTTGAAGAAACTGATATGCAAACGTAAAGAAAAATCTATGATGGAGAAAATGAAACATGATCCTAAATTTGCTACTTCTCCTATATGTGTTACTGATAAGGATTATGAATTCTCTATTGATCATGGGTTAAAAAGTATCTTAGAATATGATCCTTTCTATGGTTATGAAGTTGAAACTATTGTGGCGCACTTCACTCAATTGAATGATATTGCCACCTTGTTTCCCCATGAGGAAAAGATATGTTATTACTATATCCTAAAGCTTTTTCTTTTTTTGCTAAAAGGCGGTTCAAATAAATGGTTCCTCGCTGTTTCTCCTTGTTTTGTGCGTAGCCCCTAGGATATGTTATTACTATATATTACTTTACAAAAAATATTTTCCCTTGCATAAAAAAATCTACCTAATAGGAAATATCCAGTTTTGTGTAAATTGAAGAAGAGAATCTCCCTCAATCTTGGGTGAGGCTGCTCTGGCTACATAAAGCTTTGCCTCATCATCCTCTTGAGAAAAATGAAATACTTGATATCTTCTATAATGGACTAACCGATGCTTCTAGGTACTACCTAGAGAATTGTGTTGGTTGTGTTTTCAGGGAACGAACTATTGGACAAGCTGAAGAACTGTTGAATAATATATTGCAAAATACTTATAATTGGACACTTTCTAAACAACAGTCGGAAGCTATTCAATAGAAGAGAGGTATTCTATTCCTCAATTTAGAAGATATGCAAGAACCTAAAAGAACTATGAATGAAAAAGGTATTAAATCAAAAGACATCAAGAATTTACCACCTATTGAAGAAATACATGGACTTAACACCCCTACACAGGTAGTAGAGATAAATTCTCTCTGTAGATTTCATGCAAGTGACATACCTTATACCAAAATTCCTAGTCAATTGATGGATGAGCTTAGTAATTATTTTGTCAACCAAGAGCACATCAATAACTATGTCAAAGATCAATTACAATATAATGATATGATGATAGATCACTTTAGTGACTTGATGTTTCGAATAGATAATGATGTTAAAGGTATTGGTAAACATGCTTCCATGGTTCGAACTCAACTAGACCAAGTTGCTAAGTCACAAAATTATTTGCTTGCTGAATTAAATGGGAACATGAATGACCATGTTGTTAGAGTAATGATCACAGGAGGTAGAATGACTCAGGAACCTCTTTATCCTGAAGGTCATCCTAAAAGAGTTTGTCACATCCTGTGTGTTGCCTTACTTTGCTAAATTAACATAGGTAAAAAGTTAGGACAAACTAGGATTTTTGAGTGTTTGTCATGCTTGACTTGATTGTTGTTTTCTTGCTTGCTTCACTGTGCCTTAGGTCGCAAAAATTCTTCTACTCTCTAGGCTCATCTCCTTGCTCCAAATCTTTACCCAATGACCACACCATGTGTGTAGAACTTAAAACTATTTTTATGAAATACTGTTTTGACCACAAGGTATTTATTTGATTTAAGCTTTAAAACCCCCTGAATTGAGGTTTCTACTAGGAGTCCTCATATTAGGAGAAATATTTTGCCCGAAATATTTTATTTGGATCCTATTATCAAAAGGACTTCCCAAAACCAAAAAATTATTATTTTAAAAGTTATTTTCCTATTTTACTTAAATACCTTTTTATAAAGCTAGAAATTGTCTTTTATAGGGGAAAATTATTTTATTGCTTCAAAAATATTTGAGAAAATTTAGGGAAACTCGATGGACATATATTTTCCGTATATAAGAGTTTCAACACATGGTCATGTTCAAAATATTGGATAGGATAATTCAAAACCTTGTCTATGTATTTCAAGTATTTCAAATATTTCTATAATAAATATTATTAAATAATTCCAGGTAAATTCTATAAAGTCACACATGATATATTTGATAAGCTTGACAAGTTTCTTTCCAATCCAAGTTGATTTGATTCACCAAAATATTCCTAAGTCAAGTCTCTCTAGAACTAAACTTGAGCAGCTTTTACATTGCCAAGTGTCTCCATTTGTGCTCACATTTCGTGGACGTGTTATAATACCCTAATAATGCATCCAGACCAAGTGGTGCATCATGGAGAACAAATGCACTTTCCCTAATCCCCTCAAAACCACTTTTGCTTATTACTAGAATTGGGAATTTTACATTGTCATGTTTCTTCAATTCATCCCAAACTTTGTGGGCATGATCTAATCACCAAATATTGCCTCCACACCAAGTTGTGTGTTAGGAGGAATGGTTTTGCATGGTTGGATCTATAGGAACCTAATTATGTCCGTTTCTAGGGTTTCTCGGGTTTTCATTGTCAACTTTGCTCAAATGAGCTCAAACCTTGTAATCACTCTTGTTTTTACCCATTATTTGATTTTGTTAAATCTCACTACAAGTGGGAAGTTTTATCTTGCCCAAACACTCATCAAACTCCTCCTGGTGATTTGGTAAAAGCTGCATTTTCAGCCCCTCCTCCATTCTCCTTCACCCTGTCTTTTTACCATAGTCCCTACAAGTCACCTTCTACCCCCAGTAAGAATTTCGGGCCAAGACTCAATCATGAAGCAGGGTAAAACCCTCATTTGTACCTCTGGGAACCTAAGACCATCACCACCTCTACCTCTCCTTCCTCTTACCCAATCTCTCTTAGCATCCCTAGCTCCTAGAGCCTATCCACAACCCTTAGGTGCTAAGAGACAGGCAGGGACACGTCCAGAGAACACAAAGTATGCCATGGAATGCCAAAAGCATGCTCTAGAGAGCGTAATAGTGCATCCTCGCACTGTGGTTGGAGCATTCCGAGGCTTCCGTCAGCGTTGGGATGAGGGACCTTGTCCCTGGCCCCTCCCGGATGTCCGCAAACATAGAAACAGTCCGCCCCCTCCTATTTCTCTCCTCCTCCCCTCGCGACACATGCGCGACGCACACCGCATCCGCCACTCGTTGTTGACACCCCTGGTCTGCCTCAGCTCGCCCCCACTCTCCCTGGGCTACTTCTACCTATGCATAGGGAGACTCGAGCCCCTCCCGTTATCCGCAATAGTTTTTCCCACAGAGACTGTTAGCCTCGTCCATGGCTAGCCTGACGGCGCTATAAAAAGTGCCCCCCTGAGCCCCATCCTCTCCATCCCTGGCCTTTCCACACTCGTAATAACAGGCAAGCACCCACTCCCTCTTGTTTTGGTTCTCAGAAGGTCGGCTTCATGTAGGAGCTCCACCACGGTGGGACGCCGTCGACCGGACGGTACATAGCCCCTCAAACCTCCATTCTTCCTCCCTGGGATACCCCTGGATCACACGAACCTAACCCCCTCCTAACTTTGCATTTTGTTCGCAATATCGATCTATTCTACCTCGATCTCCTCGGCCGACCGCACAGACCGCTCTCCGTCGGCAAACCGCTCACCCTCGACGACCGTCTCCCCTCCCCCGAGACATGTGCCAGCCTGACAAACCTCTCAGTTCCCTCAGGTATCCCAGCCGTGCCCAACATCGGCGATGGCGAGCTCCCCCCCTGCCCTGGCCTGAGTTTGGTGATGACAGGGGCCCCCACCTGTTATCCCCTCCCTCGCCTCTGTTCCACTGACGAGTGGGTCCCACTCATCATATTTGAATATCAGGTCATTGTGCATACCATTTTGGTGAGGTAAGTGAAGGCTTGTTTTGCTAATATACCTTCCGCATCGACGGTCTGGCCGGGCTGAGTCGATACTACACCGGGCATTTGCGCCCAGATTTGGCCCAAGTACAAGTAACATTTCCCCTTTTTCTTTTTTCCACTAACTTGCAAAAATTTCCACAAGGGAAAATACTTGTCCAAGTTCCATAATTGAAGTTCCTATATTTTGCTAAAAATCCAAGCTATTTAATGGTGCCAATTGTGCAATTTTTGAATGAAGTTGTATACACTGTTTCATTTAAAAACCTTGTTGGAATTATTTTAACCATCTGTTAGAATGTTTTCTCTTACTTTTTGCATTTCAAAACCAAAACCCAATAATTATTGCAAAACCTATATTCATCCTAGTATTTTACAAAAATGATTTGACATTTTTCAGACGATTTATTTTCTCTATTTTTATTGTGCTCTCACTTTTGCCTGTTTAAATTTGAGACGATAGATTGCGTTGTGGACGAAGCAGCTTTACCAGAAGACTTTAAAGATCTCACAGACTTTGTAGAGCCAGGAAAGCAGTTCCTTGACCTTGAAATACTTTTTGCATGGAATATAGCACCTACTTTGTTAGATTGAATCATGATGACTATGGTGACCAACTTTATGGCTTGCCTCCACTATTTCCTCGTTGATACTTGCATGACATGACTCTACTCTTGCTTAGAGTTGTGTGGGTGGGAAGTAGATATGTCGTTGTGTAGTTGCAACGCAAATGGTATGGTATTTTGCATGGTATTGAGAACATCATTGTTTTCAAAGACTTTTTGAAAACCCCTTCGGGTAGCACTAATGCCCGAGGGAGATGCTATTGAGCTAGGTAACCAATTGACAAAGAAGTGGTGTACCGAGGTAGGTGAGTGTGTTGTTTTCAAAAACGGATTGGTTTAAGATGTGACCATTATTCCAACCTTACATGTACGACCACAATACCCCTTCTGGGACGGGGCTTTGTTGATTACTATAGTTAGTACTAGTAGAGAGCCCGCATTACTAGTGGCGGGAGTGACGTGGTCACTCTCGATACGGGGTCATGCCAAGAAAGGATGGCCATGGGCTATTTTTACAGACACCGGGCACACCGTTGCATGCCCTCGTGGATGATACTTGTGACATGGATCATGTGGGATGGAACCAACAAGTGGACTCCTTGTTAGTATCGTCAGGGGAAAGGCATTGTTCGAGTACTTACCTCGGGTATGGAAAAATACCATGAGTCGTCGATTAACACGAAAGTTTCTCGAGTCTTGAGGGTAAAGTGTGCAACCTCTATAGAGTGTAAAACTATTTGAATAGCCGTGTCCACGCTCAAGGACAGTTGGATGACCGCTCTTGGGCTACGTCCATGGTTTCCAAACTTGGTGTATGTATGTGTTGGAAAGGAGATACTTGAGCTAAGTCAAATGACTTTACATTATGAATCAACATGAGATGTACAACCCCTGCTTATGATGATATCAATAACTTGTTCATATGGATATCTGCAACCTATTGATGCATGCTTTCACAAGTTGATTGATCATGACATTACACTCAAAACTAGCTTTCTGTAACTTACCTATTAGTTCTACACAATGTTCAAGAATTTGTGCAATTAATCAATTAATTGGCCAGTTAATCTCTATTCATTGGGTGGCCGAGTCGAAGACCACCTACTCATTGCGTTAACTTGTCGGGCCATTAAATGGTTTTTGGACCGATTAAATGGTATGCCAAACCGATTAATTGGTTGTTAGGCCGATTAATCAATGTCTGACCTCTAACTCGTTGGCAAACAAATCCCAATTATTTGGCACATAACCCCTCCCAGCCCCTCTCTATCCTAAAGAGCTAGGGTTTATCCCTCCACCCGCCCCTCCCGCTCCTCTCATTCCATCCTGAACTAGATGGTGACTGGACAGCTCCTCATCGGCATACCGCCGCTTCCTCCCATTCATTGTGTGTTGTCGTCTTCTCTGCTCCCACTACATACTGCTACTTCCCTTCCTCCTTCGTGACCTGTCACCACTAGAAACCGACCACTTCATACGCCCTAGGCGCCCACCTACTCTCGGTGTTGCGCCATCTCTTGTTGTTGTATACATGTTTTTTGATGATTCTTATGCCCAAATATGGATGGTTTTTTGTTCGGACCGTTGGATGGGAAACAAAAAAATTCCAACGCACACGAAGACCTATCATGGTGATGTCCATCTACGAGTGGAGATTTGGATCTACATACCCTTGTAGATCGCACAGCAGGAAGCATTAAGAAACGCGGTTGATGTAGTGGAACGTCTTCATGTCCCTTGAATCGTCCCACGAACTGTCCCGCGATCCGTCCCACGATCCGTCCAACGATCCGTTCCGATCTAGCGCTGAACGGACGGCACCTCCCCGTTCAGCACACGTACAGCTCGACGATGATCTCGGCCTTCTTGATCCAGCAAGCAAGACTGAGAAGTAGATGAGTTCCCCGGCAGCGTGACAACGCTCTGTTGGTGGTGATGATCTACTCCTGTAGGAATCCACCCGAGCTCCGTAGAAATCTGATCTAGAGGTAAAACTACGTGGTATAGGTTTGAGTTGCACGTGGCAAAGTTGTCTCAAATCAGCCCTGAAACACCACTATATATAGGAGGGAGGGGAAAGGGCTAGCCTTGAGGGACAAGCCCTCAAGGTGCGCCGGCCAAGGGGAGGAGGAGGGCTCCTCCTTCGATTCATTTTGGGAAGGAGGAGTCCTCCTCTTCCTTCCCATCTCCCTCTTTCCCTTTTTCTTTTATTTTCTTTTGGTATTTTCTTATGTGGCACCATGGGCCCCTTGGGCTGACTCCACCAGCCCACCAAGGACTTGTGGCGCCACCCTAGTGCCTTGGGCTCACGCCCGGGTGGGTGGGCCCCTCCCGGTGAACTCCCGGAACCCATATGTCACTCCCGGTACACTTCCGGAATTGCCCAAAACTTTCCGGTGACCAAATGAAACCATCCTATATATCAATCTTCGTTTCCGGACCATTTCGGAAACCCTCGTGACGTCTATGATCTCATTCGGGACTCTGAACAACATTCGGTAATCACACATATAACTCAACTATACTAAAACATCATCGAACCTTAAGTGTGCAGACCCTGCGGGTTCGAGAACTATGTAGACATGCCCCGAGGCACTCCTCGGTCAATATCCAATAGCGGGACCTGGATGCCCATATTGGATCCTACATATTCTCCGAAGATCTTATCGGTTGAACCTCAGTGCCAAGGATGCATATAATCCCGTATCTCATTCCCTTTGTCCTTCGGCATGTTACTTGCCCGAGATTCGATCGTCGGTTGAACCTATTTCAATCTCTTTACCGGCAAGTCTCTTTACTCGTTCTATAATACAAGATCCCGTGACTTACACTTAATCACATTGCTTGCAAGGCTTGTGTGTGATGTTGCCGGTATTACAAGTCCTCATATTAGGAGATATATTTTTCCCTGACTACTTTATTTGGATCCTATTATAAAAAGGACTTCCCAAAACCACAAAATTATTATTTTAAAATTTATTTTCCTATTTTGTTTAATACAATTTTCTTAGGCCAAAAAATGTTCTTTTATAGGGGAAAATTATTTTATCGCTTCAGAAATATCTGAGAAAATTTATGGAAACTGAGTGGACATATATTACCATATATAAGAGTTTCAACACATGGTCATTTTCATAATATTGGAGAGAACACTTCAAAACATTTTTATGTATTTGAAGTATTTTAAATGTTTCTATAAGAAATATTCTCAAATAATTCCACGTAAATTCTAGCAAGTCACACATGATATATGTTATGGTCTTGCCAAGTTTCATCTCAGTCCAAGTTGATTTGATTCACCCAGATATTCCAAGTGCTCTTTGTCCAGAACCAAACTTGAGAAACTTTACATTTCCAAGTGTCTCCATTTGTCCTCACGTTTTGTGGACATTTTCTTATACCCTAATAATGCATCCACACCAAGTGGTGCACAAAGAAGAACAGATCCACTTGCCCAAATCTCCTCATAACCACTTCTACTCATTTCTAGCATTGGGAAATTTTACATTGTCAAGTTTCTTGAATTGACCCCAAAATTTTTGGGCATGCTCTAATAACTAAAGAATGCCTCCACACCAAGTTGTGCATTAAGAGGAATGGTTTTGCATGGTTAGATCTATAAAACTTGATTTTGTCCGTTTATATGGTTTTTCATGTTTACATTGTAACCTTTGCTCAACTGAGCTCAAACCTTGTGATCACTCTTGTTTTTACCCATTATTTGATTATGTTAAATCACATTGCAAGTGGGAAGTTTCCACTTGCCCAAACACTCATCAAACACCATCTCGTGATTTGGTAAAAGCTGCATTTCACCCCTTCCTCCATTCTCCTTCATCCCATCTTTTTATGACAGTCCCTACCAGTCACCTTATGCCCATAGTAAGAATTTTGGGCCAAGCCTCAATCATGGAGCAGGGTAAAAACCCAGATTTCTACCTATGGATAGCTAAGACCATCACCATTTCTACCTCTCCTTCGTCTTCCCCATATCTCTCTTAGCCTCCCCAGCTCCATCATTACTCCAATTAGTTTTTGATTTAGTGGTATAGTTTTTGCTGCACTTGGTACTAGAGAAAATGACCTTGCTTGTTGAATTCTTTGAGTTCCAAGTTGTGGGAATTCTTGATATGATCTATATGCATCTATATGAGTAGTCATTATCAATCTTACCAAGTTTTATTGACATAATTTTGTTACCCAAAAATTTCAAAAATTTGTTCATAGGAAAATGATCTACTTTTAGAGGGGTTCTTCAGATGGAGTCCCAAATAAGTTGTTGGTAGTGTTCAGGACGAAGATGTCCACCTCCCTCGTAGCACGGAGGATAGGCAGTGTGAATGGCCACACAGACCCTTCATAACTGAAGGTGGTTTCTACCAAGAGTTCATGCGGCTCATTGCGAATGACGGTCTAACCAATTTTCTCTAAGGTGAATTTGATCAATACTATCTCCTCAAATATTCCTTTTTGCAATATTTATGTTTTCTACATAGGCTCTATATTTCCATGGTACGCTTTCATTGATGTGCTGAATATTGTAAAATACGATTCACCCCGTTGTACCAATATGCTTGATTCCCTCTGATGGGGAACTATGTGAGCCTAAACCGGAGGACTTCAAGGATTTCCTCCTTACTTTAACTATGGGTGAAACTAGGGGCATATAAAACGCTATGGCCACCAGTTTGCGTTTTCTTCCTCTGTACTACTTTGGTTTATGTATAGGAAAATGTTTAATTTCTATGGAACAGGGTGGCGGTCTCAGTGCCCCCACCCTCATTGTCTTCCACCGTGCATTATTTGATGATGATACATTCAACTTAGGAGCTATCATTGCACACCGCTTGCATGGTAACCGTACGATAGGAAAGATCCATAGTGTTATTTATGCCACTTGTTAAGCAAAACACTTGGAAATCCATATAGGCCACAATGATTAGTTGTTACCTAAAGTTTATCTAGATCACCACTCTATGTTAGAACACCATTTTATTGATGAACCTCGGCCTCCACACCACATTCTGTTACCTGCACATTGTTTTTTTAACTATCATGCTAGGAACGGATATGTCATCATGCCATCAGATATAATTGCGTACCAGAACAAGTTGGTTGAGGCGGAGGCCGCAACTCAGGCTTGGGAGGCTCAAGTACCTCAACCCAACTATTTTTTCCTCGACAAGATGACTACTATGGATGCTGATCGTTAAGCTAGGCAAATGTCTAATATTGGGGGAGTATGTATTTGTCACCGACATTATATTCATGTTCATACACTTCCTATTAATTGCCAGTGTTCATACTCTTTCATTGTATATCCATGTTAGTTTCTACTTTCGCTTTCTTCTTTCGTGTTTGAAAAACTTTGAAAGTACAAAACTATTTATCTCTTCTTTTCAGTTTTTCTTTCTTGTTTAGTCAGTTATAGTACTAAAAGAAAAAAAGAAAAAAATTCCTTTGCATGTTTGGAGCTTTCCCGTGGAAATAGTTTTTCTTGTTTTTCTTTTTCCTTCATGTATTTGCTTCCTTCATAAAAAACAGAAACTCCAAAAATATTCCGGTGTGTTTTTCTGAATTTGTTTTTCTTTTGTTGAGTCATTGAAAGGAGAACACCACAATGAGAATGTTGAGTGGTTCACATATGCATTAATGTTAATATGACAAAGAGCCAATATTACCATGTCTTCTCCTTTTCATAAGTGGTTTTGCAGATTCCAGCTTAGTCCATGACACACTTGCACTATTATTATTATCACATCATTCCATCATGTAAGTGAAAGGCAATAATGATGATATTCGATGAAGTGATTGAGGTAAAGGAAGGTGGTAAGAAATCTTCTTGTTTTCCATTGTTGTAAATATGTTTACCTCATTTGATCTTGATTCAGTATCTTATGAGTAAACATGTTGATGACGATAATTAGATTTATAGTCGTTCATCCCATGCTTAAATAGCTAGGAGTGGATAATGATTTATCTTATATGTCAACATGCATTAAAATGGTTATGATGTGGTATGGTAGTATGGTATTTCCCTCTAAGTAATTAACCTACCTATATGCAGTATTGTCCTGTTGTCCCATGTAAATTTGCACGTGCCACCTCTAAACATTCAAATAAACTTGTGTTTTGTGCGACGGGGAAGTCGGTATCTTCCATGCTAAGCACGTTACTACCAAGATGGGCATTTATTCGCCTGTCATTTCACGAGATATGCTGGTAAAAAGGGTGCCCATTCCTGCATAATCAAAATGAAATTAAACAACTCCTGGGACAGTTGATAGGTTAGAAGGCACCCATGTATTCGGTCAGCCATGGCTTGTGTATGCATGGTGGATATGAGTAAACTTTATATTTCCGCTTGGGAACCACCAATAATGTGTTTAGGATGGAAGATATGGGAAACTATATCGTAATGTTGATTGGAAAAGCACACCACCCAAAATTACAATTTCATCTATGGTTTAAGCCTTGTGCTTTGGCACGTGTGCAAAACAATTCTTCCCTCTGTGAAGGGACTTTCTATTTACTTTTATGTTATTTTCATTTATCTGAGTCATCACCTTCTTACTAAAAGCACCAAACCTCAAAGCATTATTGTCATTGGGTATAGTTAATGTTGGATGTGAGCATGACTAGATCTTTTCCACTCCGAATTACATTTTTTAGTCATTGCTTGGATCTAACCGTAGCTCTGCATTTATATTACGCGGTCTCACAAAGGGCTAGCAAGATACCTTATCATCATATTATATCAAGATATTTTATTATTGCTCACTAGTTAGTTATGTCATTGCCATGAGTGAATATGATATTTAATCGATATCATGAATATGGTCATTTATAATTTATGTTGAAGACCTGAGCACTAGCAAAGCAAATATATATAACAGCGAGAATAAAATATTTTGTAAAAGTTTTCTTTTCACTTTCAGTTTATCAACTGAATTGCTTGAGAACAAGCAATGAGTTAAGCTTGGGTTAGTATATATGTCTCAAACGTATCTATTTTTCCAAACACTTCTGCTCTTGTTTTGGAGTCTAATTTGCATGATCTGAAAGAAAGTAACCCAGGACTAATGTTGTTTTCAGCAGAACTTCCAAGGTGTTGTTTTTGCACAGAAATAAAATTTCTCCAAATTTGACAAAACTTTTTGTTGAATTTTTCTGGAAAATATAGGAATTATTGGAGAGAAGACCCATTAGAGGGGGCCAACTATTGGTCCCAAGCCAACAAGGCGTGCCCACACCCTAGGCGCACACTGTTGGCTTGGGGCCACCTCACGGCTCCTTCAGCCCTAGTTCAAGTCCTATAGATTCACAATTACGGAGAAAAAATTAAAGAGATTTTTTCATCATGTTTTATGAGATGGAGCTGCCGCCACATCCCATTCTTCACCGGGAGGGCTGATCTAGAGTCCGTTTGGGGCTCCGAAGAGGGCAATTCGTCGCCGTCGTCATGACCAACCCTTCTCCATCAACAATTTGATGATGCTCACGACCGGAGCTGAGTAATTCCTTTGTAGGCTTGCTGGACGGTGATGGGATTGGATGAGATTGATCATGTAATCAAGTTATTTTTATAGGGCTTCAAGCCTCGTATCCACTATATTCTGAAATTGATGTTGCTATGACTTTGCTATGCTTAATGCTTGTCACTAGGGGCCGAGTGACATGATTTAAGATCTTAACCTATTATTTTTTTTATGAATATCAGAGTTTTTTGGATCCTATCTTGCAAGTTGTATGCACCTATTACATGTCTTGATCTGCATCCCCCAAGGTGACAATACATGGGATTCTTTTCAGTGATTGCCGTAGTTTGAGGAGTTCATGTATTCACCAAGTGTTAATTCTTTGTTCCAGTTCTCAATTAAAAGGAGGCCTTAATATCCCTTAGTTTTCTTATCGAACCCGCTGCCATAGGAGGGTAGGACAAAATATGTCATAGAAGTTCTCATCGCAAGCACATATGACTATATACGAAATACATGCCTACATTACACTCATCAATTGGAGCTAGCTCTGTGTCGCTCCAGTGTGTAACTATTACATGATTAATTTCATCTAAATCATTATCCATCACCTATCAATGTTCCTATGCTTTTTATACTGAATCTTACTAAGTTACTATTGTTGTTGCTACCATTACAATCACTACAAAACTGATGCTCTTACCGTAACCGACACTACTAATATTTTTCTTTGCTACTAAAATATTTGGTGCAAAGAGATATCCCAAGTGTGGTTGAATTGCCAACTCAGCTACTAAGACCAATAAATATTCTTTGGCTCCCCGTGTGTCGAATATATAAATCAGGGTGTAATACTCCCTGCGAAGACTGTTGTGATCCCATATACTTGTGGGTTATGAGACAACAACAAATTCCCCTCAAACTGATGACCAAGGTTTATCAATCCGTGGAGGTGTAGGATGAAGGTGGTCTCTCTCAAACAACATTAGAAATCACAACTGCCCTCTAGGTGGTTTTCGTAATTAATGACAACATATATTTCATTCGACTAATGATTCTACCAAGTATATTTCGTGAAGAGTAAAATGAATGGATTAGCAAAGGATTGTCAGGTGATATCCTAGATGCTTGGAACATCAAATGGAAATAGCTTCAAAACTCTATGTGGGGACCCTGACTTACGAGCCAAGACCACCGAATGAACGTGTACAGTGATCCCAAAGATCAATGCTCACTGAACACACAGACACTGAATAACAAGAGTCTTACATCCAGGAATAATGTCTAATACGAATAATGACCATTATGGTCAAGTCTTACATAGATAGGGCCATGAAGTCCAAGCACACCAACTCAACTACTAGCGGAAATCGTGGTACTAAATGTAAACCCGTGCCATCAGCCTTATGTTACCTTTGTAATCACCTTTATGGCATTAGTGGCACCCGACGGGATTTTCGAAAAATCTTTGTAATCACCTTTATGTTACCATCACTATGCTATGTGTAGCAATACTATCTACTTGTCAACTCTACATCAGTGTGACCCTCACATATGGTAAGGTCATGCTCAAATGCAAGTGCTCCACAGGAGCCATTGGTAATGTTGGGTTACGTAGTAAATTCAAACTTTTCCTACGCCATACAAGGATCTATCTATGGAGAGACCAGAAACGAGCAAGAGGGAAGAGCATCTTCATACCTTTGAAGATCGCTAAGAGGAATTGTTACTACGAACGCGGTTGATGGAGTCGTACTCGTAGCGATTTATCTCGCGATGGATTCCGATCTATGTGCCGAACCACGGAACTTCCGTGTGCAACACACGTGCAGCCCGGTGACGTCTCCAACGCCTTGAACCAGCAAGGAGGAAGGAGAGGTTGAGGGAGAGAGCTCCGGGAGCACGACAGCGTGGTGGCGGTGGAGCTACGTGGAACTCTGACAGGGCTTCGCTAAGCATCGCAGAGGACAAGGAAGGAGAGAGGTAGGGCTGCGCCGAGAGAGAGAGTTCGTGTCTCAAATCAGCCCCAAATCCCCGGGTGTTTAAAGGAGGGAGGAAGGAGGGTGTGCCACCTCTAGGGTTTCCACCCTAGGAGTGGCGGCAGCCCATCTGGGGCCAAGGGTGGCGGCGGTCAGGGTGGAGAGGGAGGGCGGCGACCTAGGTGGGCATTGGGGCCCCTCCCACGCCTAGGGTTTGCCCCCTCCACCTCCTTGCTGCGCCTTGGGCTGGGCGGGAGGCGCACTAGCCCACCATGGGGCTGGTTCCCTCCCACAATTGGCCCATGTAGCCTTCCGGGGCCGGTGCTCCCCCGGAACCCTTCTACCTAAGCACAATTGGCCCATGTAGCCCACCATGACGTTTGATACACCCAAAGCACTTCTACGGTATCCGGGAGTTGCACAATCTCACGGTCTAAGGAAATGATACTTGACATTAGAAAAGCTTTAGCAGAAGAACAACAGGATCTAGTGCTATCCTTAGGCTTGGGCCTTGTCCATCACATCATTCTCCTAATGATGTAATCCCATTATCAACGACATCCAATGTCCATGATCACGAAACCATGATCATCTGTTGATCAACAAGATAGCTAACTAGAGGCTTACTAATAACATATTGTGATCTATATATTCACACATGAATTATTGTTTCCGGTTAATACAGTTATAGCATGAACAATAGACAATTATCATGAACAAGGAAATATAATAATAACCAGTTTATTATTGCCTCTAGGGCATATTTCCAACAGTCTCCCACTTGCACTAGAGTCAATAATCTAGTTACATTGTGATGAATCAAACACCCATAGCATTCTGGTGTTGATCATGTTTTGGTCGTGGAAGAGGTTCAATCAACAGGTCTGCAATATTCAAATATGTATATACTTTACAAATATCTACGTGTCCTTTCTGGACATAGTCCTAGATGGAGTTGTAGCGGCGTTTGATTTGCTAGGTCTTCCTGTGAAATCTGAGCTCCTTGGCTATGGCAATAGCTCCAGTGTTGTCACATAAGAGTGTCATCGGGCCTGATGCACTTGGATTCACTCCAAGGTCGGTGATGAACTCCTTCATCCAGATCCCTTCTTGAGTTGCTTTCGAAGCAGCTATGTACTCCGCTTCACATGTAGATGTTGCCATGACGTCTTGCTTACAGCTGCACCAGCTAACTGCCCCACCATTCAAAACATACACGTATCTGGTTTGTGACTTGGAGTCATCCGGATTTGTGCTGAAGCTAGCATCGGCGTAACCCTTTACTACAAGGTCTTCGTCACCTCCATAAATGAGAAACATCTCCTTAGTCCTCTTCAGGTACTTAAGGACATTCTTGACCATTGTCCAGTGTTCCATACCGAGATCACTTTGGTACATCCCTACCAAACTTATGGCAAGGTTCACATTAGGTCTGGTACACAGCATGGCATACATAAGAGAACCTACGGCTGAAGCGTAGCGGATGGTACTCATCTTCTCTCTATCTTCTGCCGTGGCCGGTCATTGAGTCTTACTCAATCTCATACCTTGCAATACAGGTAAGAACCCCTTCTTTGACTTATCCATATTGAACTTCTTCAATATCTTGTCAAGGTATGTATTTTGTGAAAGACCTATGAGGCGTCTCGATCTATCTCTATAGATCTTGATGCCTAATATGTATGTAGCTTCTCCAAGGTCCTTCATTGAAAAACTTTTGTTCATGTAGGCCTTTATGCTGTCCAATAACTCTATATCATTTCCCATCAATAATATGTCATCCACATATAGTACGAGAAACGCTACAGAGCTCCCACTCACTTTCTTGAAAATACAGGCTTCTCCATAAATCTGTATAAACCCAAACGCTTTAATCACCTCATTAAAGGGAATGTTCCAACTCCGAGATGCTTGCACCAGCCCATAGATGGAGCGCTGGAGTTTGCATACTTTGTCAGCATTCTTAGGATGGACAAAACCTTTTGGTTGCATCATATACAACTCTTCCTTAAGATAGCCATTAAGGAATGTTGTTTTGACATCCATTTGCCAAATTTCGTAATCGTGAAATGTGGCAATTGCTAACATGATTCGGACTGACTTCAGTTTCGCTACGGGAGAGAAAGTCTCATCGTAGTCAATTCCTTGAATTTGTCGGAATCCCTTTGCGACAATTCGAGCTTTATAGATGGTCACATTTCCGTCCGCGTCAGTCTTCTTCTTAAAGATCCATTTATTTTCTATGGCTTGCCGATCATCGGGCAAGTCCACCAAAGTCCATACTTTGTTCTCATACATGGATCCTATCTCGGATTTCATGGCCTCAAGCCATTTGTTGGAATCTGGTCCCGCCATAGCTTCTTCATAGTTCGAATGTTCACCGTTGTCTAACAACATGATCTCCATCACAGGGTCGTCGTACCACTCTGTTGCGGAACGTACCCTCATGGACCTTCGAGGTTCAATAGCAACTTGATTCGAAGTTTCATGATCACCATCGTCAACTTCCTCTCCAGTTGGTGTAGACGCCACGGGAACATTTTCCCGCGCTGTGCTGCTCTTCGGTTCGAGAGGAGGTACAATTACCTCATCAAGTTCTACTTTCCTCCCACTTACTTCTTTTGAGAGAAACTCTTTCTCTAGAAAGGATCCATTCTTTGCAACAAATACTTTGCCTTCGGATCTAAGGTAGAAGGTATACCCGATAGTTTCCTTAGGATATCCTATGAAGACGCATTTCTCCACTTTGGGTTCGAGCTTTTCTGGTTGAAGTTTCTTCACATAAGCATCGCAGCCCCAAACTTTCAGAAACGACAGCTTAGGTTTCTTGCCAAACCATAATTCATACGGTGTCGTCTCAACGGATTTAGACGGTCCCTATTTAAATGAATGTTGAGGTTTCCAATGCATATCCCCAAAATGATAGCGGTAAGTCGGTAAGAGACATCATAGATTGCACCATATCTAATAAAGTGCGATTACGACGTTCAGACTCTCCGTTACGCTGTGGTGTGCCAGGCGGCATAAGTTGCGAAAAAATTCCACATTTCCTTAGGTGTGTGCCAGACTCATGACTTAAATATTCTCCTCCACGATCAGATCGTAGATACTTTATTTTCTTGTCACGTTCATTCTCAACCTTGCTCTAAAATTCTTTGAACTTTTCAAATGTTTCAGACTTGTGCTTCATCAAGTAGACATATCCATATCTACTTAAATCGTCGGTGAGAGTGAGAACATAACAATAGCCACCGCGAGCT
The DNA here is from genome assembly GCF_904849725.1 of Hordeum vulgare subsp. vulgare. Lineage (NCBI taxonomy): Eukaryota > Viridiplantae > Streptophyta > Magnoliopsida > Poales > Poaceae > Hordeum > Hordeum vulgare. The sequence continues at coordinate 303,491,749 of NC_058523.1, forward strand.
TCAACGTTCATTGGACCGCATACATCGGTATGTATTATTTCCAATAAGTTGGTTGCTCGCTCCATTATTCGAGAGAACGGAGTCTTGGTCAACTTGCACATGAGGCACGGTTCGCATGTTTCAAATGATTAAAAATCAAGAGACTCCAAAAGTCCATCAGTATGGAGTTTCTTCATGCGCTTGACACCGATATGACCAAGGCGGTAGTGCCACAAGTATGTGGGACTATCATTATCAACCTTACATCTTTTGCTACTTACACTATGAATATGTGTAACATCAAGATCGAGGTTCATCAAGAATAAACCATTGACCAGCGGGGCATGACCATAGAACATATCACTCATATAAATAGAACAACCATTATTCTCTGATTTAAATTAGTAGCCATCTCGCTTTAAGCAAGGTCCCGATACAATGTTCATGCTCAAATCTCGTACTAAATAACAATTATTAAGGTTTAAAACTAATCCCGAAGGTAGATGTAGAGGTAGCATGCCGACGGCGATCACGTCGGCCTTGGAACCATTCCCGACGCGCATCGTCACCTCGTCCTTAGCCAGCCTTCGTTTATTCCGCATTTTCTGCTTCTAGTTGCAAATGTGAGCAACAACATGAGTATCAAATACCCAGGAGCTACTACGAGCGCTCGTAAGGTACACATCAATAATATGTATATCATATATACCTTTTACGTTGCCGGCCTACTTGTCGGCTAAGTATTTGAGGCAGTTCCGCTTGCACTGATCGGTTCCCTTGCAATAGTAGCACTCAGTCTCAGGCTTGGGTCCGTTTGTTTTCTCCTCCCCGACAACTGGCTTACCGGGCACGGCAACAACTTTTCCGTCTTTCTTGAAGTTCTTCTTACCCTTGCCTTTCTTGAAACTGGTGGTCTTATTGACCATCAACACATGATGCTCTTTCTTGATTTCCACCTCTGCAAATTTCAGCATCGACTACAACTCGGGAATGGGCTTTTCCATCCCTTGCATGTTCTAGTTCAGTACAAAACCCTTGTAGCTTGGTGGAAGAGACTGGAGGATAATGTCAATGACAGCATCATCCGGAAGTTCGACTCCAAGCTGAGTCAGACGACCGTGCATCCCAGACATTCTGAGTATATGCTCACTGACAGAATTGTTCTCCTCCATCTTACACCTATTGAACTTGTCGGAGACTTCATATCTCTCGACCCGGGCATGGCGCTAAAAAACCAATTTTAGCTCCTGGAACATCTCATATGCTCCGTGTTGCTCAAAACGCCTTTGGAGTCCCGGTTCTAAACTGTATAGCATGCCACACTTAACTAGAGAGTAGTCATCACTCCGTGTTTGCCAAACATTCAGAACATCCTGTGCTGCTGCACGAACGGAGGGTAACCTAGCGATTCATCAAGGACATAAGCCTTCTTGGATGCAATTAGGATGAGCTTCAGGTTACGGCCCCAATCCGCATAGTTTTTGTTGTCATCTTTCAGCTTAGTTTTCTCTAGGAACGCGTTGAAATTGAGGTTGACAGGTGCGTTGGCCATTGGATCTACAGTATTTGTAAAGATAACTTTTAGATTAAGTTCACGAAAATGAAGTTCATCTAATCAAATTATATAATAAACTCCCACTTAAATTGACATCCCTCTAGTCATCTAAGTGTTACACGATCCTTGTCAACTAGCCCGTGTCCAATCATCATGTGAGACGGACTAGTCCTCAATGGTGAGAATCTCCATGTTGATCGTATCAACTATACGACTCATGTTTGACCTTTTGGTCTCCTGTATTCGAGGCCATGTCTGTACATGCTAGGCTCATCGAGTCAACCTAAGTGTTCTGTGTGTGTAAATCTGGCTTACACCCGTTGTATGCGAACGTTAGAACCTATCACACCCGATCATCACGTGGTGCTTCGAGACAACGATCCTTCGCAACGGTGCACACTTAGGGGAATACCTTTCTCGAAATTTTATGAGGGATGATCTTATTAAGCTACCGTCGTTCTAAGCAATAAGATGAAAAACATAATAAACATCACATGGAATCATATAGTGACATGATATGGCCATTATCATCTTTGCTCCTTTGATCTCCATCTTTGGGGCATCGCATGATCATCATCGTCACCCATGTGACACCATGATCTCCATCATCATGATCTCCATCATTGTGTCTCCGTGAAGTTGTCACGCCCACTATTACTTCTACTACTATAGATAACCGTTAGCAATGAAGTAAAGTAATAAACACATGGCGTTGCATCTCATACAATAAATGAAGACAACTCCTATGGCTCGTGCCGGTTGTCATACTCATCAACCTGCAAGTCATGAATCCTATTACAAGAACATGATCAATATCATACATCACACATGTAACATCACATCCTTTGGCCATATCACATCACATAGCAAACCATGCAAAAACAAGTTAGACGTCCTCTAATAGTTGTTGCAAGTTTTACGTGGCTGATTTGGGTTTCTAGCTGCAACGCCTTCTTACCTACGTGACAACCACAACGTTGATATGCCAAAACTATTTATCCTTCATAAGGACCCTTTTAATCGAATCCAATCTGACTAGAGTGGAAGAGACAGACACCCGCTAGCCACCTTATGCATCATGTGCATGTCAGGCAGTAGAACCAGTCTCACGTAAGCATACGTGTAAAGTTGGTCTGGGCCGCTTCATCCCACAATACCGCCGGAAAAGTATAATACTAGTAACGGCAAGCAATTGACAAAATTAGCACCCACAACTTTTGTGTTCTACTCGTGCATAGAATCTACGAATAGAAAACCCGCGCTCGGATGCCACTATTGGGTTACGTAGTAAATTCAAAATTTTCCTACGCAATACAAGGATCTATCTATGGAGAGACCAGCAAGATGAAAGAGGGAATATCATCTTCATACCTTTGAAGATCGCTAAGCGGAAGCGTTACTATGAATGCGGTTGATGGAGTCATACTCCTAGCGATTTAGATCGCGGTGGATTCCGATCTATCTGCCGAACCACGACACCTCCGCGTTCAACACACGTGCAGCCCGGTGAGGTCTCCTACACCCTGAACCAGCAAGGAGGAAGGAGAGGTTGAGGGAGAGAGCTCCGGCATCACGACGTCATGGTGCCGGTGGAGCTACGTGGAACTCCGACAGGGCTTCGCCAAGCATCGCGGAGGACGAGGAAGGAGAGAGGTAGGGCTGCGCCGAGAGAGAGAGAGAGAGTTCATGTCTCAAATCAGCCCCAATACCCCGGGTATTTATAGGAGGGAGGGAGGAGGGTGTGCCACCTCTAGGGTTTTCACCCTAGGGGTGGTGACAGCCCATCTGGGGCCAAGGGGGTCGGCGGCCAAGGTGGAGAGGGGAGGGCGGCACCCTAGGTGGGCTTTGGGCCCCCTCCCACGCCTAGGGTTTGTCCCCTCCACCTCCTAGCTGCGCCTTGGGCTGGGTGGGAGGCGCACGAACCCACAAAGGGGCTGGTTCCCTCCCACACTTGGCCCATGTAGCCTTCTGGGGTGGTGGCCCCTCCCGGTGGTCCCCCGGAACCCTTCCGGTCAAAGTTGTCATAATCGCAATTCTGAATCGGATCGGAACTCCGTTGCTAGGATCGTGAATCGTAGAATCAAAACTATCAGGATCGTAGAAACTTAGATTCTATGAGAAAAATCGTAGAACTTTGCTCACAACTTTGGACCGTAAGATTCTAGTTTGGACCGTAAGATCTTAGATTCTAGTTTGGACCGTAAGATCTTATGATTCTAACACTTGAGTCATGATTCTCACAACTTTGCTTCCGGTGGTCCCAACTCATTGCCGCTGATGCCCGAAACGCTTTCGGTGTCCAAGACCCTTCAACCTATATACCATTTTGTACCTCCGGATCATTCTGGAGCTCCTCGTGATGTCCGAAATCTCATCCGGGACTCCGAACAACCTTTAGTAATCACGTACACTATTTCCCTATAACCCTAGCGTCATCGAACCTTAAGTGTGTAGACCCTACGGGTTCGGGAAGCATGAAGACATGACCGAGACACCTCTCTGGCCAATAACCAACAGAGGGGTCCGGATATCCATGTTGGCTCCCACACAATCAACAATGATCTCATCAGATGAACCACGATGTCAAGGATTCAATCAATCCCATATACAATTCCCTTTGTCTATCGGTATGATACTTGCCCGAGATTCGATCATGGGTATCCCTATACCTTGTTCAATCTCGTTACCGGCAAGTCTATTTACTCGTTTCGTAGCACATCATCCCGTGACTAACTCCTTAGTCACATTGAGCTCACTATGATGATGTTCTACCGAGTGGGCCCAGAGATACCTCTCCATCATACGGAGTGACAACTCCCGGTCTAGATTCGTACCAACTCAATAGACACTTTCAGAGATACCCATAGTGTAACTTTATAGTCACCCAGTTATGTTGTGATGTTTGATACACCAAAAGCACTTCTACGGTATCCGGGAGTTGCACAATCTCACGGTCTAAGGCAATGATAATTGACATTGGAAAAGCTTTAGCAGACGAACAACACGATCTAGTGCTATGCTTAGGATTGGGTCTTGTCCATCACATCATTCTCCTAATGATGTGATACCGTTATCAACGACATCCAATGTCCATGATCAGGAAACCATGATCATTTGTGGATCAACGAGCTAGCCAAGTAGAGGCCTACTAGGGACATATTGTGATCTATATATTCACACATGTATTATTGTTTCCGGTTAATACAATTATAGCATGAACAATAGACAATTATCATGAACAAGGAAATATAATAATAACCACTTTATTATTGCCTCTAGGGCATATTTCCAACAGGTAACACCATACCGAGGGATTACCGATTAATCATGATCATATGCATCGCAGTAAAGTAATCAACATGGCATGCATAAAATATTTTCTCACACATGGTCAAAGGGCTGCTTGCCTTGATCAGCTAGGTATCCAGGGTCTTCAGGTCTTCGGGTCCAAGTCCTTCGTCAAACGTGTGATCTATCGTCGTAATAGAAATAATAATAAGGACCAGAACCGAAAACAAAGTACAAACTCACATTAAAAATGTTACCCAACTCTGTAAAATCCTATTATTATTATCAAAATACTTGTTTCTCGTTTTGGAATGAAAAAGTATTTTAAGGTCTTTTTAACAGAATTAAAAATACTTAAACTAGGTTTTGAAATAAACCTATGCCTAAAAGTTTCCATAAAATTCCACATTAAGTACTATTAAATTCTACACAATTTTACAAGAATTATGGTGGAAAAATATTTAATTTTGGATAAAGAATTAATCATGTGGATTTATTTTTAAAAACCAGAAATAAAATAAATAAAAAGGAGCCACCTCACTAGACTCGCTCGGCCAACAACTGGGCCAGCCCAGCTGGCCAACCGGCCAGCCAGCCAGCCGAGGCACGCATGCCGTCCAGTTCAAACCTGACATGCGGGCCCCTGTGGCCAGCGACAGAGAGGAGAGACGGGGAGAGAGAGGCCGCCGACAGGTGTGGCCCTCTTGTCAGGGTCGTCTCCTACCTCCAGGCAAAGAGGAGGGGTAGCTCCCAGCGGCAGCTCCGGGGCTCTCGAGGCCAGGCGAGCACGGGAATGGGCTCGTGGCACTTCCGCCTACTAGATGGGGGTAGAGGGGACGATGAGGTGGCCTGTGCCGCGAGCGATGACGAAGCCGCGAAGAAGACCTTTCGGGAAGGTGCTAGGAATCGTGCTCCGAGCATGGAGAAGGACGGGGGAGTGGTGGAGAAGGTTTGGGAGGTCCTTGCGGTCACAAGGGAAGTGAAAGGAGCGCCGGAGCGTGCCTGTAGGCCGAGATCGACGGAGCCCCGACGCGGTGGCGCCTCGGTCGATGTCGAGTACCGAGGATCTTTTAACTCGACTGGGTGCTCGGGGTGGTTGATTGGGGAGGAGAGAGAGGTTCCAGGGTGTAACGCCCAAGATGCGACCCTATCCTCAATTTGGCACGAAGGCCTTGTTAGGGATAGAAGCGCATCTTGTCGTGTCGCAAAAATGGATATCGTTACAAGTACATGTACTGAAAAGAAGAGATATATATAGAATTGGCTTACACTCGCCACAAGCTACAACAGAGTCACATCGGTACATTACATAAACATCAAGAGTAAGAGCAGGGTCCGACTACGGACGAAAACAAATGACAAAAGAAGAACGACGTCCATCCTTGCAATCCCAGGCTGCCGGCCTGGAACCTATCCTAGATCGATGAAGAAGAAGAAGAAGAAGCCACTCCAAATGAACAATCAACACGCTCGCGTCGAGTAACCTTTACCTGTACCTGCAACTGGTGTTGTAGTAATCTATGAGCCACAGGGGACTCAACAATCTCATTTCCAGAGGTATCAAGACTAGCAAAGCTTAATGGGTGAGGTATGGTTAAGTGGTGAGGTTGCAGCGGCGGCTAAGCATATATTTGGTGGCTAAACTTAAAAGTACAAGAAATAAGAGGGGGGAAATCTACGCATAGCGGACATGAACTACGGATGATCAAATGAATGTTCCTGAACACCTACCTACGTCAGACATAACCCCGCCGTGTCCTCGATCGGAGAAGGAACTCACGAAAGAGACAGTCACGGTTAAGCACACAGTTGGCAAGTTTTAATTAAGTTAACTTCAAGTTATCTAGAACCAGTGTTATACAAAGTTTCCACGTTGCCACATAACCGCGGGCACGGCTTTCCGAAAGATTTAACCCTGCAGGGGTGCTCCAACTAGTACATCACAAATTACCACAAGCCGCATAGAAATCCTCAATCACGAAGCTCGCGATCTCGTCGGATTCCCTAGTGGAAAACCTCAACTCTGAGATTACCCAAAGCATCACCGGAATCCCGATGCACAAGATATCTCGTCAAAGGTAAAACTAATCCAGCAAGGCCGCCCGGCGTGTCGACGATCCCGATAGAAGCCGCGTATCTCGTTCCCAGGACACGACGGATAAGCACATCCTACGGTGGCCTGATAGAAATCTCCCGAGTTGCCCGGGGTTGGCCCCGCAAACGGCTCTAGTTTTGGACCAGCACCAACATCACTGGCCCCCCCTGTATTATGTGAAATTACACCTCGGGTTCATGACGCCCTATGCTTTCAGTATTAACAAGTTATTATGTTGGGAAAATGTAGTACCAATGTTGGTCCTTGCCGGACCAGCTTTAATCTAAAATGAATTATCAAGGGGGTCCCCATAACAACCCTGATCGTGTTAGGAGCGCTGGTTTATGGAACATAACACCGGTAGCCGAAACTATGGGGTCAAAGGTGGAACAAAACATCAGGCTAGAAGGCCGAGCCTTACAACTTTTACCAAGTATATAGGTGCATTAAATTAAATAGCATTTAATATGGTGATATGACAAGGGACCCATGTTATAACATAGAAGCAACTACACCTGCTACTAGCAACGCTAACAACAGGGTTAAGCAAGAGGTAATATAGCCAATCAGTGGTTTGCTAGGTCGAACAGGTTGAAGGTAATCATGGCATGATTGAGAGGCTGATATTTAACATGTGGTAGGCAACGAGACATAAACGATAGAAGCGATAAAACTAGCATGGCAATGATAGTAATGGTATCTGGGGAAATGGTGATCTTGCCTGAAATCCCGCTTGGAAGAAGAATGACTCTGAGATGTCGGCGAACCAACGTAGTCGAATGGGTCCTCACATTCCGACACGCTTGCGGAACTCTATCGAGACGGGCAAACCGGAAACAAACATCAACACAAATATTCACCACATCAAAAGCAAGACATGATGCATACCCTAATATGATGCATGATCAGTTCAATGATGCAGGCATGGCATGGCAATTCACCTCACGCAAACACTACACATTAAGTGAAGCTCGATATGCAACGGGTTGCATACCGACGAAACTCCATGATTAATTATTTAATTCACTCCCGATTATTTACACGGCAATATTTAATGTGGTTAACATGGCAAGGGGTGAAGCGATGATCCTACATGACATCCTAGTCAGGTAACACGCGAAACAAAGATCGGAGCTACGACACAAGAACATGCAACACAAGATGTATGCCATGAATGCGTCATGTATGCGAGATCATCAACACCACGACAAGAAGAGAAAGAAACACATGTCGCCACGGCGAGCGAGAGGGAACCATGGCGGCAAGACGGGAACGATGCCACGGCAACGTTCCTATCCCGATAACTCGGCGAGCAATCGTGCCAACGTACTGGGAACGCATGCGGGAATGGTAAATAAGATAGGGTGATCCCGGTTAACGGGTTCACATGTGTCCGGCACAAAATAGAGGGACAACGAGCAATGGTCAAACCCACGGTGCAACACACGATACAACTCACTCAACACATTCGTTCGTTACACGACACGTCTCATCGGTATACCTTCGACGCGTGCTAATCGAAGGGGTTCGGTCGAAGCGGACGTCGTGGAGGTCGTGGTCGTCGTGGAAGTAGTCGTACACGGTCTCGTCGACGGTAGTCGTTCGCTCGGCGTCGTGGTTCTCGGGTCTTCGGCGTCATTGAGGAAGTTGAACTCGCTTCTGGGGTCGTCGTGGACGACGTGGTACTCGCCGATCTTGTCGGTTCCCTGAAGGAGGGAATGACGCACGCGGTCTTCACCGACATAACCGACGACATCAAACAACAACGCGACGCAAGCACCACCAGCAGCAGGCAACGGCGACACAACGGCAACATACCACCATCTAACACTAGCAACTTGCAACAGCAAGCTAGCAAGCTAGCAGCACCTAGCCTAACTAGCAAGGCCAGCAGCAAAACTACCTAGCAGCAAGCAAGCAATAGCAACTATAGCAAGCTAGCAGCCGAGCAGCGGCAACAGCACTAGCAGCAAGCAAAAACAGCAAGCAAGCACAAGCAGCAGCTAAGCTCTAGCGGCAGCAGCAAACTACAGCATGCAGCAACAGCCAGCAAGCAACGGCATCGCCGGCCACAGGCAGCAAGGCACAGCAAGCAAATAAGCAACAACACGCACAACAACTGTGGCTAGCAGCAACTTCAGCAGCAAGCAATGCGACAAGCAAGCAGGCAGCAACAGCATACACCATCCGGCAGCACCAACCAACGCACCAGCAACTATCAACATCGGTGCAGGCAGCAAGAAGAAGAGGCCCCGGCGGCTGGGCATGGCAAGCCGGCGATGGGGAAAGGGCCAACGGCGGCGGTGCGCAGACGGAGGCATAGCGGCGAGGGCGACCTGGCGCGGCCGGTGTCGGCGAGCAGCGAGGCGAGGTCGAGGCCATGGCCGCGCAGACGTGGGGAGGGGCGAGGTCGAGGGGCGAGGCCGAGGGGAGACTCCGGCGCGGGAGGCGGCCCGATGGGGTGCAGCACAGGGAGGGCAGCTCGACGGCGGAGCAGCAGGGGCTTGGCGGCCGGCGGCGAACGCGGCGAGGGGAGAGGGCGGAACGCGGGGCACGGCATTTGCCGGCGAGGCTGATGGCGGTGGAAGCGCAGGCGGCGCGGGAGGCGAGACCGAGGCGAGCCGAGGGGGCCTGGAGGGGAGGAGCACGGCGAGGTCGGCAAGGCAAGCGGAAGCCGGCGAGCGGCGGCGGGGCAGGAAGAGGGGAAATGGGAAGGGACGAGGGGCTCGAGGGGTGACGGTGCTGCGAGGGAGAACGAGAGGAGTGGTTCGCTAGGGCAGGTGGAAATCCGGCTAGGCCTTGGGCCTGGCCGGCTGGGCTGGGCTCCTCTTTGGGGTTTTTTTTGCTTTCTAACAAAATCAGATAACAAACATAAAGAAAAAAATAGGTTTTTAACAAAATGAAGAAAATGTCTTTTACTCCTTTTAAACAAATACATCCAACTTTAAAAATAGATTGGCATTTTTTAAACAAATTAAAACAAAAACCTTTGAAGAAATAAATAACCCTTTTTCTTACAAAAGAATAAAAATCAAACCCCTTTTATTTAAATAATAAAATAAAGCTCTTTAAAATAGAAAAAGAAAATGAGACGGTTTTAAAATAAAACACAAGGAGAGATAAAATAAAAACCCAAGGGTTGCCCCCACATTTAATAAAAGGGTTTTAAAAGAAGACGAATCTTTATTTTTAAAATAGGGGTTAAAACTAAAGTCTTTAGCCAAACCACAAAAAGGAAATATGAGGGGAGAGAGGGGAGAGAAGGTTTTAGGTCCGCGGTGCAGCAGGGTTTGAAGCGGCTCTGTTGCACCCACTCTCATCACGCCAACGAACAACGCCACACTCACAAGCACTCACAAGCATTAACATCCAACAACACGGAGCAACAAGCAACACCGACAAAACACAGTTGACCTGATGCCATGCATGATGCCATGATGCAACCTAAATGAAGATGCAGCAAATAAAACTAATCACACGACGAAAACGGAAATAAAGGGGGAATATTCTGGGGCGTCGGTCTCGGGCTGTCACAACTCTCCTACACTACAAGAGGATCTCGCCCCGAGATCCAAGAATGAAAGGGGAGAGAGGATGAGAAAGAACAAGAGGTAAAAACTTAGTCGCTTCTTTGACAAACGAGTGAAACTAGCAATCCTTGAAGGTTGCAAAGAGATGAGGACTGATATGAGAAAGAAGCAAGAATTCACGAAAACTTTCGGCAACACTTCGATAGGAAAATGGGACAAAAAATTAGATAAGAAGAGAGAATTAGACAATATTCATAACAAACAAGTAGATAGAACAAGGGAACACCACATCCTTGATAGAACAACATCATAGACCGAAAAGAGCAACATCACAATGCCTTCGGAACAAGAGAATATGAACTAGCTCAAGCAGAAGAAGAGAATGAAGAAAAGAATGACAACTATCATCACAATAGAATTGAAGAGCCTCCGGACAAAGAATTGACGTAGCAATTGGAAAACCAACAATGAAAAGAACAAGATACTAGTGGGCTTATGAAAATCATCTCAACAAATATGAGGTGACAAACAACCACTACAAGAAACAAGGATAGATTGGGAGCAACAAGAAATCAAAACTTCTTACACCAAGAGGATACATTGAGAACTTAGATTAATGACAAGCACCATAATAGCAACAATCCATAGGAAAAGCTTTAGGTGAAATCAAAACCAAGATAGCTCAATGAAGAAATCATGGGTTGCAAATATCTCATGATCATAGAATTGGCGGGTTTAATTATCTCATTCTTGAAAGGAAAACTCTTCGACGCTCCTACACTAACAAGAATGTTATAATACCACCTCAAAGGATAAAGGAAGAACAAAATCACATAGAAATGCAAGACAAGAAAACTTGAGGTACTCCAACAAGAATCTTGAAGAACACTTGAGAATGAATCACATACTTGAAGAACCAATAAGAGGGACCTCCGTATACAAATGAATGATGCAAATATATGAAGGATGAAAGAATAAGATTATGACCTTGCGAAGACTTAGATGGAGCCTCACAAGAGATACATGAGAAAACTTGGAACTCCGGAAAGAAAAGATAAGGACACTTGAGAAAAAGGAATTGATATCATGAGCCACTCCGGAAGATTAATTCAGATTACTATGAACAAGAATAAGAATTATGTTATGCTTATCCTTCATCAAGTTTAATTGATGACAAGCAACGAATTTAGCATACAACTTATTCCTCTTGAAAGAATCTTGAAGAGACAGAGAGATAAGCACCACTTGAGGCATAATTGAAGGAAGCACCGGTAAGAATTCACAAATAACCAGGAACACCACGAATTAATGGAGATACATGAGAATGAAGAGCTCATGAGCCACCTGAGAGAAAACTTGAACAAGGCACCGGATAATCGAGAGACGAAAGAAGAGACAACAATGGAGAAGAATTAGGATGAAAGCTGAAAGCTGAGAACGAAGAATCTTCTAAAATGATGGCCTTCGGAGGATCGAGAATGAAAACAGTTAAGAAATGCACCGGATAGAAAGAAAGGGATACTCATGACTGACAACAATTAAGACGATGGCCCAAGCTGAAATGATGAATCTCCAAGAGAATGAACCAAGATTGAGAGAACCACTGCATCGGATAGCAAGCTGAGAATGAGGAGGAGAACCCACCAAGAATTACTGAGACACTCCGGAATAGAGAAGAATGAAAGGTTGAGCCAAAGAATGAATTAATTGAAATAGAAACTGAAGAAGGGATATGACTGAATGAAAATCATACTTACGTCATAGTTAAAAAGATTTACAGGTCTCTAGAAAGGATTACAAAAGCCAGATAAGATCCTGGGAAAGAACCTGTGGGTTATGGGCCCACACAAAGAAATCACCGTTAGAAAAGATTGCTTAGAAGAGAGATATTACACCGGTACAAGAATACTAGATGAGGTTATCACCTCGAAATAACTGAAGGATTGAAAACTAGAACATCTGAAATATCTTGTCACGCCCAACTTCTCACGCCCAAGATGCGACCCTATCCTCAATTTGGCACAAAGGCCTCGTCAGGGATAGAAGCGCATCTCGTCGTGTCGCAAGAATGGATATCGTTACAAGTACATGTACTGAAAAGAAGAGATATATATAGAATTGGCTTACACTCGCCACAAGCTACAACAGAGTCACATCAGTATATTACCTAAACATCAAGAGTAAGAGCAGGGTCCGACTACGGACGAAAACAAACGACAAAAGAAGAACGACGTCCATCCTTGCTATCCCAGGTTGTCGGCCTGGAACCCATCCTAGATCGATGAAGAAGAAGAAGAAGAAGCAACTCCAAATGAACAATCAACGCGCTCGCATCGAGTAACCTTTACCTGTACTTGCAAGTGGTGTTGTAGTACTCTCTCAGCCACAGGGGACTCAGCAATCTCATTTCCAGAGGTATCAAGACTAGCAAAGCTTAATGGGTGAGGTATGGATAAGTGGTGAGGTTGCAGCAGCGGCTAAGAATATTTGGTGGCTAAACTTACGAGTATAAGAAATAAGAGGGGGGAAATCTACGGATAGCGGACATGAACTACGGATGATCAAATGAATGATCCTGAACACCTACCTACGTCAGACATAACCCCACCGTGTCCTCGATCGGAGAAGGAACTCACGAAAGAGACAGTCACGGTTACGCACACAGTTGAAATTTTTTAATTAAGTTAACTTCAAGTTATCTAGAACCAGTCTTAAACAAAGTTTCCATGTTGCCACATAACCGCATGCACGGCTTTCCAAAAGATTTAACCCTGCAGGGGTGCTCCAACTAGTCCATCACAAATTACCACAAGCCGCATAGAAATCCTCAATCACGAAGCTCGCGATCTCGTCGGATTCCCTAGTGGGAAACCTCAACTCTTAGATTACCCAAAGCATCACCAGAATCCCGATGCACAAGATATCTCGTCAAAGGTAAAACTAATCCAGCAAGGCCGCCCAGCGTGTCGACGATCCCGATAGGAGCCGCGTATCTCGTTCTCAGGACACGACGAATAAGCATAGCGTACGGTGGCCTGATAGAAATCTCCCGAGTTGCCCCGGGTTGGCCCCGCAAACGGCTCTAGTTTTGGACCATCACCAACAGCACTGCCCCCCTGTATTATGTGAAATTACTCCTCGGGTTCATGACGCCCTATGCTTTCAGTATTAACAAGTTATTAAGTTGGGAAAATGTAATACCAATGTTGGGCCTTGCCGGACTAGCTTTAATCTAAAACGAATTATCAAGGGGGTCCCCATAACAACCCTGATCGTGTTAAGAGTGCTCGTTTATGGAACATAACACCGGTAGCCAAAACTTAGGGGCAAAGGTGGAACAAAACACCAGGCTAGAAGGCGGGGCCTTCCACCTTTTACCAAGTATATAGGTGCATTAAATTAAATAGCATTTAATATGGTGATATGACAAGGGACCCATGTTATAACATGGAAGCAACTACACCTGCAACTAGCAACACTAACAACAGGGTTAAGCAAGCGGTAACATAGCCAATCAGTGGTTTGCTAGGTCGAACAGGTTGAAGGTAATCATGGCATGATTGAGAGGTTGATATTTAACATGTGGTAGGCAACAAGACATAAACGATAGAAGCGATAAAACTAGCATGGCAATGATAGTAATGCTATCTGGGGAAATGGTCATCTTGCCTGAAATCCCGCTTGGAAGAAGAATGACTCTGAGATGTCGGCGAACCAACGTAGTCGAACGGGTCCTCACATTTCGACACGCTTGCGGAACTCTATCGAGACGGGCAAACCGGAAACAAACATCAACACAAATATTCACCACAACAAAAGCAAGACATGATGCATACCCTAATATGATGCATGATCAGTTCAATGATGCACGCATGGCATGGCAATTCACCTCACGCAAACACTACACATTAAGTGAATCTCGATATGCAACGGGTTGTATACCGACGAAACTCCATGATTAATTATTTAATTCACTCCCGATTATTTACACGGCAATATTTAATGTCGTTAACATAGCAAGAGCTGAAGCGGTTATCCTACATGACATCCTAGTCGGGTAACACGCGAAACAAAGATCGGAGCTACGACACAAGAACATGCAACACAAGATGTATGCCATGAATGCGTCATGTATGCGAGTTCATCAACACCACGGCAAGAAGAGAAAGAAACACATGTCGCCACGGCGAGCGAGAGGGAACCATGGAGGCAAGACGGGAACGATGCCACGGCAATGTTCCTATCCCGATAACTCGGGGAGCAATCGTGCCAACGTACTGGGAACGCGTGCGGGAACGGTAAATAAGATCGGGTGATCCCGGTTAACGGGTTCCCATGTGTCGGGCACAAAATAGAGGGACAACGTGCAATGGTCAAACACACGGTGCAACAAACGATACAACTCACTCAACACATTCGTTCGTTACACGACTCGTCTCATCGGTATACCTTCGACGCGTGCGAATCGAAGGGGTTCGGTCGAAGCGGACGTCGTGGAGGTCGTGGTCGTCGTGGAAGTAGTCGTACACGGTCTCGTCGATGGTAGTCGTTCGCTCGGCGTCGTGGTTCTCGGGTCTTCGGCGTCGTTGAGGAAGTCAAACTCGTTTCTGGGGTCGTCGAGGACGACGTGGTACTCGCCGATCTTGTCAGTTCCATGAAGGAGGGAATGACGCACGCGGTCTTCGCCGATATAACCGGCGACATCAAACAGCAACGCGACGCAAGCACCACCAGCAGCAGGCAACGGCGACATAACGGCAACATACCACCATCTAACACTAGCAACTTGCAACAGCAAGCTAGCAAGCTAGCAGCACCTAGTCGAACTAGCAAGGCCAGCAGCAGAACTACCTAGCAGCAAGCAAGCAACGGCAACTATAGCAAGCTAGCAGCCGGGTAGCGGCAACAGCACTAGCAGCAAGCAAAAACAAGCAGCAGCTAAGCTCTAGCGGCAGCGGCAAACTACAGCATGCAGCAACAGCCAGCAAGCAACGGCATGGCCAGCCACAGGAAGCAAGGCACAGCAAGCAAATAACCAACAACACGCATAGAAACAGCGGCTAGCAGCAACTTCAGCAGCAAGCAACGCGACAAGCAAGCAGGCAGCAGCAGCATCCGGCAGCAGCAACCAACTCACCAGCAACTATCAACATCGGCGCAGGCAGCAAGAAGAAGAGGCCCGGCGGCTGGGCATGGCAAGCCGGCGGTGGGGAGAGGGCCAAAGGGCAGCAGCGGCACAGACGGAGGGATAGCGGCGACGGCGACCTGGCGCGGCCGGCACCGGCGAGCAGCGAGGCGAGGTCGAGGCCTTGGCCGCGCAGACGTGGGGAGGGGCGAGGTCGAGGGGCGAAGCCGAGGGGAGGCTCCGGCGCGGGAGGCGGCCCGACGGGGCGCAGCCTGGGGAGGGCAGCTTGACGGCGGAGCAGCAGGGGCTTGGCGGCCGGCGGCGAACGCGGCGAGGGGAGAGAGAGGAACACGGGGCACGGGTGACGTCGGCGAGGCTGATGGCGGCGGAAGCGCACGCGGCGCGGGAGGCGAGACCGAGGCGAGGCGAGGGGGCCTGGAGGGGAGGAGCACGGCGAGGTCGGCGCGGCAAGGGGTGGCCGGCGAGCAGTGGCGGGGCAGGAAGAGGGGAAACGGGAACGGACGAGGGGCTCGAGGGGTGACGGCGCTGCGAGGGAGAACGAGAGGAGCGGTTCGCTAGGGCAGGGGGGAATCCGGCTGGGCCTTGGGCCTGGCCGGCTGGGCTGGGCTCCTCTTTGGTGCTTTTTTTTGCTTTCTAACAAAATCAGAAAAACAAACATAAAGAAAAAAATAGGTTTTTAACAAAATGAAGAAAATGTCTTTTACTCCTTTTAAAGAAATAAACCCAACTTTAAAAATAGACTGGCATTTTTTAAACAAATTAAAACTAAAACCTTTAAAGAAATAAATAACCCGTTTTTCTTACAAAATAACAAAAATAAAACCCCTTTCATTTAAAGAATAAAGTAAAGCTCTTTAAAAGAGAAAAAGAAAATGAGACGGTTTTAAAATAAAACACAAGGAGAGATAAAATAAAAACCCAAGGTTTGCCCCCACATTTAATAAAAGGGTTTTAAAAGAAGACGAATCTTTATTTTTAAAATAGGGGTTAAAACTAAAGTCTTTAGCCAAACCACAAAAAGGAAATAAGAGGGGAGAGAAGGTTTTAGGTCCGTGGTGCAACAGGGTTTGAAGCGGCTCTGTTGCACCCACTCTCATCACGCCAACGAACAACGCCACACTCACAAGCACTCACAAGCATTAACATCCAACAACACGGAGCAACAAGCAACACCGACAAAAAACAGTTGACAAGATGCCATGCATGATGCCATGATGCAACCTAAATGAAGATGCAGCAAATAAAACTAATCACACAACGGAAACGGAAATAAAGGGGGAATATTTTGGGGCGTCGGTCTCGGGCTGTCACACACGGGTGCGGGGGTGTAACGACTAAGATGCGACACTTTCCTTATTTGGGGGCGAGGCCTCAAAAGGGGAAAGGGTCGCATCTAAGCGAATTGCAAGCAGGATAACATTGCCATTACATAAATAGACTGATGAGTATTAAGATTCGGCTTACACTCGCCACATGCTAGATTACAATCCACACAAGCATTCATTGTTCATACATAAGACAGGGTCCGACTACGGACAATATAAACGACAAAACAAAGCTATCTCACGTTACTAGGCCCACGATCACGACCAAGCGCCTCTAATCCTCGCGATATGTCACGTATAGCCTTCCACTGGCCTCGTCGAACTCCCACCTCAGCTGAGTATCCTCGGGGGCGTCTGCATCTTGGGTACCTGTACCTGTGGGTGGTTGTAGTAAACTATGAGCCACGAGGACTCAGCAATCTCATGACCTTGGTATTGAGTCTAACTAAGTTAATAGGTGAGGTAGGGTTAAGTGTTTGAGTCTGCAGCATCCTAAGCATATATAGTGGCTCACTTACGAAGAACAGAAATATGTTATGGTTGTCTACGTAAGACGGTCGAGAACTAATAATGATCACTAAGTGATCTTGAACACCTACTTACGTTATTCATAACCCCACTGTGTTCTCGAAGAGAAATGGAGCTCTGAATGAAACAGTCACGGTTACACACACAGTTGGCAGGTTTTATTTAAGTTACTTTAAGTTATCTAGAACCGGATGTTAACAAAATATCCATGGTTGCCACATAACCGTGGGCACGACTTTCCAAAAGATTTAACCCTGCAGGGGTGCTCCAACTAATCCATCACAAATTACCACAAGCCGCATAGTAATACTCGACCACGAATCGAGCGATCTCGTCGCATTCCTTAAAGGAAAACCTCAACTCTGAGAAGACCCAAAGTCTCATCGGAATCCCAATGCACAAGATATCTCGTAAAAGGTAAAACTGATCCAGCAAGGCTGCCCGGCGTGCCGACAGACCGAATAGGAGCCGCGTATCTAGTTCTCAGGGCACGACCGGATGAGCTAGACGTCGGGTTGGATGAAACCCCAGGTGACCAGAGGGTGCCGGACATCGCTCAGGTTGGACCAACACTCATGAGGAGAAGTGGCCCGGGTTGTTGATTAATTCCTCGGGGTAGCTATTCCCTATGATTTTATTAAGTTATTTGCAAATTTAACGCCAAAGTTGGGCCTCGCCGGAAAAGCTTTAAACTAAAACGAATTATCAAGTGGGTCCTCATAACAACCCCGAACGTGTTAGGAGCGGTCAGTTATGGAATAAAACACCGGTACCCGAAACTAAGGCGGCAACAGCAGAACAAATGACCCAGTAAAAGGCTAGGCATTCTTCTATTTACCAAGTATATAGGTGTGTTAATTAAATAAAAATTTAAATAGGATGATATCAAATGCCCATGTTATCACATGGACCAACTGGCACCTGCAACTACTAATGCTAATAAATTAGTGGTTGAGTAAGCCTAACCTAGCCAAACAACTGGCACCTGCAACTACTAATGCTAATAAATTAGTGGCAATGTTTGATGGCCTATATATCATGTTGTAGGTAACGGAGATATAACGGTGGAATCGAAGAAACAAAGCATAAAAAAGTTAGAAACAGTGTCAAGCTCATGATCATCTTGTGTGTGTAACTATTCCTGATCTTCCTGCACGAACTCACCGGACTCCTCGAACTTGTTCCCAGACCCAATAGCTACCCAAAGAAACAAATAGACAATAAACACCAACAATAGATGATGCAACACACAATATGATGCATGTATTAACAGCTCCAAACATCCACAGAAAACAATCCTACTCATTCTACAAAGTGGCACCTCATCACAATGACACTTTTACAAAACTGCTCAAAACTAAAATCCAATACCACCATTGCATTCCTTGGGATTTTCTACCCCAAATCCATATATCATACTGCTATATATGCATGCAGAAAAATACCACGAAACAGCAAGGAAAATCTACCCAGGATCAAACTCTACTAATGTCAAAAACATGAAATGTTCTTGAACCTGCCAATTTTGGCATATGCCACATTAGGCAAATTCCATTTAAGGAATTATTCCAAAAATGGAATTTAACTCACTAACAGAAATAAAAGAAAAACCACAATTTAGTTTGATAGGGGACCCCACTGGTCATATGCACCAGAGCCCCCTAGTGCATGACAGGTGGGCCCTGGGCCCACTTGTCAGTAGCACACACAGGACACAGAATGCAGAGAAAATAAAAGGGGAGAGGGGGACTGGAACCGACCACCTCCTTCTACACAACACAGCCAACCACCACTTGGCTACGCTAGGGCATGTGCACTACTAGGGGAAGCACCGCACATATGCAAGCCCTGACTCACTAAGGCCTCGTTCGGTACCCAGGTATTTGGACCTTATCTAGAATATTTTACAGGCCCGGTAAAAAAATCCCTGAGATTCCCGACAGCCCGTTCGTTACTCCGGTATTGGACTGGCCCATCCCCAAATTTACACGCTGAAACCCTCAATACCCATGCATGAGCACACGCGAGCTGCCCCTCGCGAATTTCCTCCCTCCGCCGTCGCCCCTTCGCACCTCTCCACCATCGCCCCCGCCGCCTGCCCCCTCCGCCGTCGCCCCTTCGCCCCTCTCCATCGTCCTCCCTTCGCTCTCCGTCGTCCTCCGCTCTCCGCCGTCGGCCCTCTGCTCTCCATCATCGGCCCTCCACCCTTTGTCCGCCGTTCGCCGGCTCCGTCCAGGCCTCGTCAACCCCTGTCCGTCGGTCCTGCCTCCTCAGCCCCTGCCGCCTCCGACGCCATAACTCATTGCTCCAGTAACCTGGCATCTTCGCCGGTAAGGGCTGGTTCCATCTCATCCCTCCCCTCTCCTCCCCCTTTTCTAGGGTTCGCCAGTTCCATCTCATTTGATTCTTGCTATGATAGTGTTGCTTGATTTTGGCATTGACTGATTGGATATGATAGTGCTTGGATCAAAGCCCAGGTTCCAATTCCTAGTTATTTCAACCATTATAGCGTCCCAAGTTATTTTCATTCTTTTAGATGATGAGACTAAATCAAGTTTCAGTAACTCACAGTTTGTACATAACCAAAACAAAGGAGACGGACAATGCGATAGCATTATGGAAAACAATTTAAGTAATTATATTTGCTGATGTTCTTGTTTATCCCGAAACTAAATGGTTTTACACTAGTTAAAAGCAAGGGAGAGGTATTGTTTTGCGTACATTCTTTTTTGTAATATGAACTAGTTAAAAGCAAGGCAAAGGTACGTGTGAGGTTATGGATATACTGAGATCAATCAACGGTAGGAGGATACTGTGACTGTAATATGAGCTTACTCGTGTTGGTTCTGTGAGCTCCTCTGCCTTTTGTGTTTGGCAGTGGCTTGTGATCAAGATGAACACCTGTAAGTTGGTTCTGTAGGGAAGAAACTGATGTTAGGTACGTATGAGGCAGGCATCCCACAATTGGGTTGTTGTTATATCGCAACTAGGAGTATTAATTTCTCCATCGTGATGGTTATCCTCTCTGACAGTTGACTCAGCCAGGAAAATGTTCAATACTAATACTAGTAGTACATTTCTTTCTCTCTGAATGTTTGGTTTTCTAGGGATCACACCTCCTGCGTGCAGCTTAAGCGTGTGCCCCCTCGCTTTCACATATTTTTTGGTTGCTTGCCAGCGACAAACCTCTGACAGACAGAGCAAAGTAACACTACTATAGTTATCTATTCTCTTCTGAGCCTGCATCTGTACATTCACAGCTCATATTACAGTCACACTTGTTCTTGTTTGCTGTAATTGTACAACTCTAACACATTTCTTTGGCTTCATATTAGCAGTTCAAATTTTGGACAATTTGCATAGTAACTCATGTAAATACTTATTTACCAGAAACTCTGATCCACATTCCGTAATATTAATAGTCACCTGATCAATGTGAGAAACCTACAGAAAATTAACTATTGTTCCAGAACATCAGCAAATACAATTACTTAAGATGGAGCCAAACATTAACTGTTGTTCATCAAGTCAGGAAATTATGGGAGCTGGGTAGCTGAAAAATCTGTGAATTTGTTTTTTTAATCAGAGAAGATGCTACATATTTACATGTCGACACATGCTTTCTCAATTATGTTGTTGTTTTGTAGGTACCTGAGCCTTGGTTTATAGTGGGAGGGACCCGCATCGGTTCTTGGTATTCTTATTTTGCTGATATGTGGTCGTTCGCTTGTATGGCAAGTAGATCTGTCTGTAGCAGGTTTACATAATTCTGTTGTAAAATGGTTTACATAGATATGTCTGTAGCAGGTTTACATAATTCTGTTATATAATGGTTTACATAGTTCTGTGTGTAGCAGGTTTCATTCTCTACGAATATATTGTACCAGATTAATTACTAAAAGTGGCATCTCTCTTTGAGATCTCAGCAAAAGTGTATCTTATGCTAATAAGCTTCTCTTTTCAATCTGAGCACATTTTTTTAGAGACCATACACATGTTTGGTTTAGCTCGTGTCCTCATTAGTTATCTGGTTATATTCTACATGATTTGAGTGGTTGTGGTAGACATTTACTCTTGACATCTCTACCTTGCAGGAGGATGCCAAGGATTGGGACGTTGATGTGCTCACTAATGCATTTACTAGAGCGGAAGAGAGTGCTAAGAGAAAATGATTCAGAAGAAAGGCACTTTGAAGTTTTGTTTAGAGGAAACAGTGTGGGGTTCTTTCATAATGATTGCATTATCACTTTTGCAAAAATGTGTCATGACTGTGAGACTATTGTTGCTATGATGAGATAGTGATTCTAAGTCATGCAAAATTAATTTGTTGATGTGATGATCCGAAAAGATCACATTTTCAATTTGATTATCCAATTATCTTTGTGTTTGTTGTGTCGTTCTGATTTGTGCTTTGTTGTTGCCGTTGGCACAGCTGACCGGATTGCTAAAAGATTTGATTTTTATTTTTCATCTTATCACAATGTAGGACAACTATTGCAACTTGTGCAATGTTGTTGTATCAACACAGTAAACTAAAAAACTCTAGTACCAAACAAGACCTGGGGTGGGGGATTAGTGGGGAAATGAGGGGATTTGGTGGAGAGGAGGGGATCACCAAATCCCCTCCAATCCCCAAGCCTATTGGGTGTTAAAAAACACCAGTACCGAACAGAGCCTAACCGGGAGAAAAACCCCCAACAAATAAAAGTGGCGCAAGGGGACTCCATCCCCTGGCTTGCAGCACGAGAGGTGGCTCTGTTGCCACTATGCTGCATTGCGGCTCTGACCCAAACGAGGAAATTCTGAAACTGAACTAACTCTGCGCCTGTTACCGCATGGGAGAAAACCGAGCGAAAAAAGGGGGGCGCGCTGGGTAACGAACCGCGACCTTAGGGTCATGGTGCTATGCTCGAACCAGTCGAGCTACGGAGTGGTATCTACCCAGAGAGGGGCTCCACGTTAGGTAACACAAAAAAGGAACTCACTTAGCCTATCGTAGCAGAGACACGTCGGCGGCGAGTCTTCGCTCGATGGTGCAACTCGTGCAGCTGCGGCACGATGTAGCTACACAGGGCACCACGTGCATCTACGCAGACTACATGGAGCAACTACGCAGGCTACATGACGCAACTACACATGCTACACGAGCAAGCATGCGGTCGCGCTGGTGCAACTACGGCAACAGGTGCCGACACAACGCGACAAGGTGGGAAGGCGACGGTGAGCGACTACAACATAGAGAGGTAGCGAGGGGCCGAGGCTCACCGAGGGGCAGAGGAGAGGGGCACACGGTTGGTGGAGCAGCGAGGTAGAAGTCGTCGTGCTTCCACAGGTGAGGCTTCCGAGCCGCCGGAGTCGGGGACGATGGGGATGACAAAGTCATCGGCCTTGGTTGCGCCTCATGACGGAGTGGCCAAAGTGTTCCGGAGGATCGGGAGAAGACGGGGATGATGGGGACGATGACTCATGACGGCTCTAGGGTCTTCCTAACGGTGCAAAGGTGAGAGGAGCAGGTGAACTGGAGAGGCTAGGGTTGGAGGGGTTGTTGGTGCGGTTATAAGGCTCGAACCACCAACTGGTGGCCGTCTGATATGAACGGGGCTCGATCTGGTGTCATATGAAGGTGACGCCGATGGAGGAAGGAGAAGGACGTGTTGGTGTGCTCCAGGCCGAGACCAACAGAACCTAGGCGGCTCTCTCTCTCATTCTGCTTCAAGGTTTTTCCCATAAAATAGGACCAAATTGATTGACATATTAGAGGGGCCAAAAGGAAAAGGTTTCTGACAAAATAAAATTATTTGTGGTCTTCTAAAATCATGCCACAATTTCAATTGGGAAATTTTGGAAGAGATCAAATAAAACCCTTTTATTTAAAATGAGGCTTTGTTTTAAAATAAAATCAAAAGGAAAATAAACATAAAACCAGAGGGGTTGCCTCCACAATTATCAAAATAATTTTTAGGAAAATATGAACATTTTTATTGGGGCAAAAGAGAAACTTAGAAATCGGCCTCAAAAGAAAATAAGAGAGGAGAGAAGGGTTTTTTATACTATGGTGCAACTAGTGGGTTTTTTAAATGCACTTGTTGCACCCACACCTCAATAAACACAAAATCACATCCACATAACACTTCCACATCACATCAAGGTTCACCCACATCAACACAAACAAAAACAAAAGGAAAAGATGCAATGCATGAAGGCATGATGCATATAAAATGATGACACAAATGGTCTCACCCACTTATCATACCATATCAAGGTTGCCATACAAGGAAAGATTTACAAATGGGAAGGAATTGCATTGGGGCTGTCACAGGGGGAGAGCGGGGGATCCTTTAAATAGTTGGGCGATGAGTCACCGAACGGTTGTGCGCCGATGGTTTTGTTGCGGCGGCACGAGAGGGAGAGAGGGCTCGGGAGTGAACTTGTGGTATTGCGGACAAGGTTTTGGACCGAGCAACATCTTAGGAGGAGCGTGGTAGCTCTACTGGCGCGCCGCAGTGGCTGAGCTCCTTTGGCCGTTTCGTGCGTGTGCGGGCACGCGTCGTCAGGGGCAGAGGAGAGGGGAATAAGAGGGGCCCGATGCTGCCCTGGACTCGGTCGAAGATGCGGTAAACGAATGACAACGGAGGGGGAAGTAACTAGTCGGAGCTAGCCTCCTTGGGCTCGGGTGCGCCTTGTAGCGCGTCCAGAGTCCAGCTTTGCCATGCCACTGCATGTATGCACGCTCTAGCATGTCTTGGCCATGTCTGGTGTGTCTGGGAGAGGGGTTAGATGCTCCTTGGATACTAGGGGCCGAGAGGAATCAAGTTGTAAAAGGGGAGAGTGGTAAAGTGATGTTGTCAGTCTTGATTCAGGTGCTAAAATGGGGATTTTGGCTCCCTCTTATTGAACCAGTGCTCGGCCTTTCGTCCACAGTTTTGGCGAGGCACAAGCAGTATGTGTCATGAGTTTGGAGTGAAGGGAGTAAGTGTGGAGGGTGCTAGATGCTTATTTTCAAATCAGGCAGAAGGTGTTTGATGCATGTTTGGGGAAGTTAACCTCCTCCAAATGCATTGAGAGTTAACAAGATTTGGTTTTCGGTATAATTAGGAGGCTCTACCAAATTTGGGCTCCATTGGACAAGTTTGACAATGTAAACTTGAAAATAACCACAAATGGGCAGACCTGCAATCTTATGATAAAATGTGAGCAAATCAATTCCCACAAATCCAAATCTTGGCATGATCTCCTTATTTGGGGGTATTGGGCACTGGTGCAAAGTTTGACGCTAAATGGACAAACCTGGCAATGTAGAGTTGCTCCAACTTGATTCTGGGCACAAAGGGCTTCTGAATTATTTCGTGAATCAAATCACCTTGGATGGAGGCGAAACTTCGCACGGTCACCAAGTATAGCACGTGGGACATGCTAGAAGTTTTGGGCATATATTGAGAATATTTCCTTTTGAAATATTTCGAAAGATCAAAACAGACGGAATTGGTTTTCAAAGGTGTTCTCTAATATTTTCAAGAGGACTAGGGGTTCAAACTTTTATGTATGGAAAATATATGTCCTTAGAGTCTTCCTAAATTTTGTCAGATTTTTCTAAGGTCGAAAAATAATTTTTCACCTAGAAATATCATTTCTGGCCTTAGAAAAGGACATATAAATCAAAAAAAAGATCACTTTAAAAATAATTATTTTATGGTTTTGAAGAGTTATATTAATATTAGAATCAGAATACAATCTTTGGGTGAAGGCTCTCCCTTAAATTCAGGGACTTGTAGTGCAAACCCCAAAGCAAGGTTCTAGGTTACAAAAATAATTATAAAGGATTTTTATGGAAATAATATTTTTTAAACTGTTCTTAGAGATCTACTCACAAGCATACGTACAAACAATGACCATCAAGACACTCATAGCATTTATTTCAAAAAGTTTTAATTTGTACCAAATTTTGAAAGGAAAACAACACACACAAAGTGATGTGAAAATAGGGTGTGACACTCTACATTTTGCTTTTTGTGAGAAATCACATTTGATTCCATAGGAAAGACAGTACTATTAAAAGGGAATGATGTATCCATGATGATCTGGTTGCTCAAGTGCTTAGAGTTAGCCACCAAAAAGCCTCATGAATTCTAACACATATTTCTTTTGTCCAAATCCCAATTCATAAATTCGATTCCACCATGTTTCCGAATTTGGCCGAACCGAGTTTCGCCCTAGACAGGATCCGTAGCCAACCCTAACATCCCGGTAAAACCAAGTTCTATTTTAGTCCCGCCAGAAAACAATGACCAACTACCTGGTATCCATCTACTAAATGTCGGAATCTCTAAGTTTTACAAATCGGTGCGACCTCGTCTGTATTACTTCCTAGGCCATCTAAAATTGGACTCACCGAGATTTATATATTAGTCTCACTGAAACGTTGAAATTTGCCACATTTTGCACTAATCAGTGTAAACTAGTTTTTTACTTCGGTCCACTAAGTTGAGAAATAATGTTTTAACGGTTGGATTTTCGGAGATGCCTATATATACCCATCCATATCCTTCTCATTCCAAGAGAGAGAGCACACAACAAGCCAACACTTGGCCCATCCATTTTGTGAGATAGAACCACCTACTCATGAGTTGAGATCAAGATATCCCACTCCAATCATATGAATCTTGAGTTCTAGGCTCCCCAAGTTCCTTTCCATAGTCTCCTCTACCAAGCCAAATCTGTGAGAGACTGATTGAGTGTTGAGGAGACTATCTTTTGAAGCACAAGAGCAAGGAGTTCATCATCCATACCACATCTATTACCTTTTGGAGAGTGGTCTCTCCTTGATTTGTTAGGTCTTGCTTGGGAGCTTCCAACTTCATGTGGAGTTGAACCAACAAGTTTGTAAGGGCACTCAGATTGCCTACTTCGTGAAGATCTACCCTGAGTGAGCCTAGTCCTTCATGGACGTAGCCATGATGGTATAGACAAGGTTTCTTCTTTGTGGACATCATGTGGGTGGTGCCCTCTGTGGACTCGCACAACCATTACCCTCCGTGGGTTGAAGTCTCCATCAACGTGCTTGTACGATAGCACCACCTATCGGAACCATGCTAGAAATAGCCATGTCATCTTTGCGTTTGAACCTATCCCTAGACTCTACTTACATGTGCATGTCTTTACTTTTCGTTGCTATACTCTTAGACTTGCATGTGTAGGGTATGCTTGGCTTGTTATAATTGCTAAAACTTTCCAACTATTAAAATTGGGAAAATGTAAAGTTTTATTTTGGTCAAGTAGTCCAATAACTACCCTCTAGACATACTTTGGAGCCTACAAGTGGTATCAGAGATTTGATCTCAATTGCATTGGTTTCAGAACCGAGGAGAGTATGACATCTAGCGGGGAAAATTTTCACCGTAGAGGTCCATATTTTGATGGTACAAAGTTTTCTAGTTGGAAGCACAAAATGAAATGCATATTCTTGGTCATAAGCCCATCATTTGGGTTGTTGTCCATGTTGGATTGCAAGGTGAATTAAGCCGATGGAAAGGAACCAAATCATGAAGCGACTATGGAAGAATTGAAATGTTGCAATACAATGCTTAGGCATGCGGCATTCTATTCAACCCCCTATGCCCCGAAGAGGTAAACAAGATTAGCCATCTTGAGAATACAAAGCAAATTTGGGATACTTTGGTTGATATGCACGAACGAACCTAATCCGTCGGGTACCTAAGTTGAATGTGCTACAAAGTCAGCTCGACAAATTAAAGATAAAGGATGGTGAAGGAGTCACAAAAATTTACTCTAGGCTTGCTCTCATCACAAACGATATTGCCGGCATATGAAGTGAAAAGATGACCAACAAATTAATCATAGAGAAGATCCTTAGAGCCTTGGATGGAAAGTACGATACTGTGCGCACATTGATCCAAATGATGCCTAACTACACAAATCTCAAGACTAATGAAGTCATTAGAAGGATTGTTGCTCATGAGATGTCACTCAATGACCAATAAGAGCTCCAAAACAAGTCACGTGTTGCATACAGAGCTTGTTACCAATCAAGAGATAAGCCTCATGGTCAAGAAATTCAATAAGTTCTACAAGAATAGAGGCAAAGAGAGAAGCTCCAACTCAAGATATGAAGAGAAGCATTCATCTAGTCATGACCAAAATTGTTACAATTGTGGAAGGCTCAGACACTTTTTTAATGAGTGCATGCCCCCACAAGAGAAGAGAATAGTCACTTAGAAGAAGAATCTCAAGAGATGTGTCACCTTGTACAGAGAGAAGGACTAGAGAAGATCGCTATGAACAAAGACCCTCCCATAGAATCAAGGAATCGGAGAACAAGGGCAAGTACACCAACAGCTACACAAGAACAACACATCAAACTAATGTTGGTGAATGGATATCAGGCTTCGAACACGACAACCAATTTGAGATAAGCTACCACTACGACTTCGACTATAGTCAAGATGAAGGTGTTGCGGCAGTAGCACTTCTTTCCTCCAACTCCAGTGAATTATTTGATTCACCAAATGAGGTAATTGGAAGTTGCTTCATGTCTAAAGTCCCCAAGGTATCACACCTCAAATAATTCGACTTTAACAGTGATGAGGATGACTTACTAGGAGATGATGAATTTCTCTTTGACAAAACTAGCGGTGTTAGTCAAAATGAACTTGATAATAATGATGCTAGTCAAGATAAGTTGTGTGATGATTATAATAAGGAGATTGAAAGTATAACCAAGGAATTAAACACTCTTAAGTTAGCTCATGCATTTACTCAAGAAGATCATAAGGAGCTTCTAAAAACTCATGATAAGTTACACTTCAAGAAGCTAAATTTAGACCAAGAATGAGTTTCTTAAAGCTATCAATGACAATCTTCTAAAGAAGAGTTCTTCTTATCTACCCTAATGATTGCTCTTGTCTACTTTTGTTCCGCGAGTTAAATCTAAGAAAACTAGTAACAAAGGCAAGAAAGGTTCTTCATCTAGTAGCAACAACATAAATGCTAAATCAAATGATGTTGCTCTTGCTAGTTCTATTGATTCCACTAATGATTCTCTTACCAAGTTACACTTGATCAAGAAATTGATTTATTGAAAGGAATTACAAAAAAAGATGTCTACAAGAGTCTTGTCGAAAGTAAGTAACTTGAGGAGATTGTATGCAAGCAAAGATGGCACCGGAAGAATCAAGGTATTGGCTATTTCAATGCCAATGGAGTTGAATAAGAAGAAGGTTAACACCCCAGTATCAAGTTTGTTTCCTAAAAGGAGAAGTATTATCCTACTCTCTCTAAGGGAACAAAAGCACAAGATGACCTTCCACCACAAGAACTAAAGTTCAAGGGAAGGCCAAGCTTGAAGATGAGATTGAATCATTTGAAGAAGAGTCCCAAGCCATGGTCAAGTGCTTACGAAGGCCACTACTATCCATACATCATCAAGTTCTACCCCAACTCCAAGGATCCCCATCAATTTGATGTGGGTCCCCAAGAAGAAGAACTAGAGAAGTTCTTGAGGGGTGACTCCACCAACAAAGTTTACTCACACTCATTTTTGGAAAGAGCTATTTGCAATCAACTCCAGCCTTATGCAATAGATCAAGGAGTCACAAGTTCCCTCATTGGTAAGCAAGGGACATGGCAATTAATGAATCAATGGACGTCATCGGTTTGCGTGTTTATCAATCCATGTCCATAGATATCCTTGTATTTGTGACTTGTGTGAGACTAACCCATGTAGGTGAGAAGAGTGCAAAAGAACAAGGATTGATCTCAACTGAAGATGGTATTCATCACCTATGAGAATGCACTACTTCCACACCTACCTGAAGTCTTCAATGACAAAACCCAAGGTTAGTTTGTCCCTCTTAGGGGGATATCACATTAAGGGGGGGGGATTTACTCTAAGACTTGAGCCAAAGCATCTCACAAGGTGTGAACACATTAAAATCTTTATGTAAAATTTGTAACCCCATTGATGCTTAAACGATGGGTATGACCTATGATCAAGTATTCTTGCTGGGCTCCTACGTCAGTATACTCATATATAGTTGACTTCGTCATCACCAAAGTTCTTGGTAGATACTAGAGTGGTTATGCATGTTTGCATGTTTTATTTGACATTTTATTGTGTAAGCATGTTGGTATGCATACTTTTATCCATTCGAGGAAATCCAATGGTTTTTATTTTGGTTGTCAGTATTTTTTCACCAACTGGATGTAAAAGAATCCATAGGGACCCCTTCTAGCTATATATGTTTTCTTGTCTCAAACTCTATTCATGCTTTATCACAAAACTTGAGCAAGCACTTCTCGGACTCTCAGTCTGACGAGCACTAGAAGCTACTGTTTTGACAAGGGCTGACTTCCAAAACTTCTCAAATTCAATTCATGCTTCATTAATTTTTTCTGAGAAAGCACTTCTCGGACTCTATTTGTGAGGAGCACTCGGAGCTACTGATTCAATAAGGGCTGACTTCCAAAACTTCCCAAGTGTTTCTCGGTGTAACCAACTGTTACATCTCGGTTCCACTAAAACACTAGGTTTGATATAGGTTTTCAATATTGGCACCACCGATTTACAAATCTCAGCATCGTCGAGTTGCTCCATCTACATGCACTTATGCATCTCGGTGGAACTGGATTTGCTGGCTCGATGTCACCGATAGTTGTCGGGGTGTGAACAATGATGTACGGGATCAATGTGGTCCTTGTGGTTAAGGATGGGTCACAGATGCACAAAGAGCATCATCAAACACATACACACTCAGAGGTTTTGAGACAGGTTCTAGCCGCTCGGAAGCATAAAACTCTATGTCCTGTGTTTTGGGATAATGTGTGTGTGTGTGTCCAAGTATAAGAGCGCGAAAACGCAGCAAGAATGCACGTGGAGTGCAACTACATGTGCAAATTGACAAAGAGTCAACCTTTCTGAAGGTATCCATGGACCTCCTTTTATAATGCAAGGGTTTCCTCTATAGGAGCCAAAACTGTTGATAGGAGCTATAGTTGTACATACCTAACTGTCGGCGTCAAAACCGGCAGATCTCACGCAGGGGATCCCAAACTTTGGACCTTAGATTGATGGATTGCAGGAAAGAGGGGGAGACGGTGTTTGCCCAGGTTAGGACCCTCTTGAGGAGTTAAAACCCTACGTCATGCTTGGTTATATTGATGTGGATGATGATTACAGAGTCTACCTTGAGATCATGTATACTAAACCCTAGGTGAATTAACATGTCTACATGGACGAGGACCCCCGGTTTATATAGTCACCGGGGGGGCTAGGGTTACATACAATAGACCTAGTCTACTTTACATGGTTGCCACACCGGTCTTTGGTGTTTTCCTCCTGGAGTACAAGACGATCGCATAGCCCGGCCTACCATAGGCACGGCCCATCAGGCCTACCTCTTCATAGTAAGCCGACTACCTGAGGATCCATTAATCCTGAACTCCCTCAGTAACCCTCAAACTAGCCTTCAATGCCGATGTGTCGGACCTTTGGATGATTACACCCAAAGTGTTCGGCCAGCAAGGCGAGTTCCTTTGTTTCCTCCGAGCAAGAAATCATGATCTTCGTCCTCGGCCTGTTCATGATTACTGAAGCATCATGGGGCCTACAACTTTTAATTATGCACAAAGGTTAACAAAAATTCTCGACTATTGTGTGCCTTTGTAGAGGAAAATATCTTTGGCAATCCCTGACAGAACCGTTCCTTATAGCAAGAGGGGGCAACACCCTTTATAAACAGATCAAAAGCTATCTTGAGGCTCCATCGTTCTTAGCCTTTGCCAAGAAACCCTAGAGCTCTTAACACCCCTAGAGTCATGGCAAGTTCCTCTTCACGACCCCTCAGTCCCCTTCCAAGGGACTGAGCCAGTTGCTCTGTTTCTCTCCTTCGTCTACATGAGCTTGAAATGCAGGGATATCTTCCCCAATCAGATCTCGCACCCACACGTGCAGGTGGGACCTCCATTGATGGGAAGGCCTTCGCGGAAAACTTCCCTACCCGAGAAAGGGGAGAATGAGTTTGCTTCATTTACTTCCTGCTGTGAGGGGTGGGATTCCTCATTCGCCCTTTCCTAAGGGGGTTATTGGAGTTTTACAGGCTGCGGATCCACAATATCACCCCTGATTCCATTTTCCATATCTTAGGCTTCGTGGCCTTATGCGAGATGTTTTAGGGTGCGAGCCCCACTTTGATCTATGGACAAATTAATTCTGCATCGTTCCATAAACTAGAGGAATGACTATTCGGGTCGTGGATGGAGCCAAAGTATGGCGCATAGACGCCACAAGATATATGATTGGGACACCAAAGAAGGAGCTCCACCAGTGGCCCTCGTAGTGGTTTTATATTGAGGATGTTCCCCTATTCGAGCTAGTTCGAACAGGACTTTCCGAATACTCTGTGGATCCTTTAGAGAAGCGATTTAGCTGGAGGCCGAAGAGTCTTTCCCAACAGGAGAGCTCCGAAGTGAAGTGCCTATCTGCGAAGGTCAGGACGCTTACTCACTACAGGTTAACTATCGTCGATGTGATGGCTGCGGTAATTACCCGGTGCGTCTAGCCACTTCAACAGTGCACACAACCTGGGTGGTGTTACAGCGGGACAAGTGATTCCAGCCTATCCAGAAGACAAGGATTGGAGGACCAGAAGGCCTTAGCGGCCATTCTGGACGATTTCTTCAAAGTGGAAAAACAAGACTTTACCCACCTCATCCCTAAGGATGGCTAGTCGGCATGCAATAACATTGAACGAGTTAGTGTGTTCATGTTCCAAGTTTCGGGCGTTCATGCCCTTTATTGTTTGATTTATAATTTCTGCCCCTTCCTCGCAGCCCTGGAAGCCCTGGATCGAGATGGCAAAATGTCTCGCGCCTTAGCTCGTGGACTTTGCGTGTAACGATGATCCTTGGTTTCATGAAGACCCAGTGCTTTCGATCATTTTTTAGGACGGGGTGTTTTATCAAGAGGGAATTGACGAGAAGAGGGTGGACCTTATAGCCAACAACCGCAAGTCCCTTCCCTCTTCATGGAATAAGAGAAAAAAGACGGCCCCATGAGGGCCCGCGCCTAGGGATTGTCGGAGCGCATGCCGGACAACTCCTCAGACTAAACCGGTCGGGGTTCTATCAAGCGAGGACAGGATTCCCGAACAAGAGGTGGCAGGAGAAACCTCATCCACTGCCCCTTCAGCAAAAAGGTACGCGGACCGACTTATATCACTTACGATTATAATTTTTTTTCTTCTATACTTCTATGACCCTTGCCCAACCAATGTAGGAGACGCGTGCAACCCTCCTCGCCCGAGGACAGTGTTGAGGTATTGGGTATTCAACCAAACCCAAGAGCGTCGGCTAATGCCGGTGTCCCGAACATGGACCGCTCCTAGAGGGTTTGGACAGACTATCGTTAACTAACTCCGAATATGGGAGTGCAATGAATCATCAACAGAGGAAGGAGTCACTACGTCATCCTGTATTTTCTGAATAAGAGTTTAATATTGTCAACCCGGCGGATGCCTACCTTGGAGCCACGTGATCCGGCCTTAAAGAAGTGGTCGGGCAAGTGTCTGCCATCTATAGGTAGGTTATCGACATTATTATATCCAAACAAAACTTCGGACCCAGTAGCCCTCGAGCCTCAATTTGGGCAGGCCGGCTAATTTAAGGATCAATGTTAATTACCTTCCAATCTGCATCCTTTCAAGCGGGAAAAGGAAAGATTATTAAAGATTTCCATCAGAGCAAGGCCGATTTAATAGCCGCTAGGGCCGAGCTAGAAGATGTGAAGAAATTTACGAGAGAAGCCCATGGTAAGGGATTTAGTTAGTGATATGCTAAATTTCCACAAAATATCTTTTAATAGCCAAAAAAATTGCTATAGCACGTGAATCAATAGGCCAAATGCAAAAAATATCTTGGTGCCTCCCGAGAGCCTTAGCGATATGTCAAATCGCAACTTGAGGCCGATCAACGCGTATTAAAGCGATGCCGCTAGGAAAACAACAATCTCAAGGAAGAGAATAAAAAACAAGCTCAGGAAGTTGAGAGTTTGAAGACTCAATTGTCACAAACTCAAGAAGAGAACCAGAAATTCAAAGACGGACTATTCTTTAAGTAAATCTCTAACATATAGCTGATCCAAGTTTTATTATGTTGATCATGAAAATGTGCGCTTCCTTTGGATTAGGTCTCATGACTAGCGTCCTAAAGAGGAGGCCACTTCCTTGGGGGGCTATTGAAGAAACTGTCCATTGTGCATGAGCAGGTTTTTAAGGCTATGTGGAGTATGGTTTGAGCTTTATGGACGAATCAAAACCCTTCGCAAGGGATGGAGAGGCTTGCCGAGCAATTTAAAGGAGCCCGAAGTCGCTTCGAATTGTGGAAGACCTCGGCCTATCAATAAGGACCTCGGGAGGCGTGGGCTATGGTGAAGACCCAATTTACTCATCTAGATCCTGAGCACATGGCCCGGGTTGGGCCAGCAGGGCCAAATGGGAAGGAGATTCCTCTACATCTGGTGTACGATGAAGTGATGCCCACCGCACGCCTGTTGCAGCAGCACTGCACGTTAGATGTTATAATAGATCAACTAGACCAATCGCCATGCATGTGATCATATGTAATGATATTTGTGTGTTAAGGCACTTCCCACCTTATTCTGAAAATTATGTCTTTAACCGGCCATCGACATATACCTCCCATGTTATCAACTCGGCAGTGTTTCGTACTTTGCATCCTACAAAGGTAGCAAGTAATTTTTGATAACTAGACAATCCGGCCATGTGGTACTAACAGACAAAAATTATACGGGAGGATTATTATATATTATGACGAGATGTAAGAAACGTCTTCCGAAAAAATAGTTCCTTAATTGCATCCTTTTTTTGGGTTGCTACATGGTTTGTAGTCGGTATGGTTGTTTCTCCGCGTAACACGACCATCAGTTTTATGATGCGAATCTGCCGAGTAGATGGGCATCGTTCTAGCCAGTCAAGTTGTATCACAAGAAGCACAATCTAAGGTACGTATCCGGATGAACTGCTCGTAACAGTCGCAGCGGTGCTCCCTTTATCCTCTAGCCAAATATATCGGGAATATAGAGAGTAAGCACAGGAGCGAGGCAAACCAGCATTGCTAAAGTCTTAAGTCCAATTGATGCATAAAATGGCAAGATTTGATGCTTTAAGTCAAGATGTATACTAGAAAAAGTAGGTATGACAAATATATTGAACAACTTCTTTAGGAAGCCCCAGGTACTACTTGATCATTTCGTTTAATACGGATACTTTCATAAATGCATGAGGACGTTCGGCTAAGCCGAACATGCCCCGGGAACAACTATTGAGCCCTACATAGGAAATATAAAAAATGTTGGCGAAACGGGAAAAAGGAAGTGACGGAAAAGGGATGGTGATAGTGGTCTAGCCATAAAAACGCTGAAGGTGAGCTGCATTCCACGGGTTCGGCTCAAGGAGGTTGTCTTTGGAGTTGCTCAGGTGATAAGCTCCTCCTATTAAGATTTCATCAATTCCAAAAGGGGACTCGCACTTTGGGTAAAGTTTATGCTTCTGCTTCTACGGGGAGGCATAGGACGAGTTCTCCCACGTTATATGCCTTTGCCCAAACTGCCCAGCTCTTATAGCGGCGAGCTTGCTCTGGATAGAAAGTAGATCGGGCCAGAGCTATGTCGCGCTCGCCTTCTAGTGCATCTAAGTCGTCTTGCTGATCTAACTCGGCCTCTTTTCCTCGTACATATGCAACCGAGGTGCATCGTGTATAATGTCACAGGGGAGGACTGCTTCATCCCCATGCAACATAAAAAGGGGTCGTACCATGTGAAACAATTCAGGGTGGTGCGCAGCCCCATAGCACGGAGTCGATCTCCTCCAACCATTGGCAATCGGAGTCTTGAAGGGAGCGTAACAACCGAAGTTTAATACCGCTCATAATGAGCCCGTTGGATATTTCAACTTGTCCGTTGGTCCACGGGTGGTATACGGAAGAATAATCAAAGTTTATGCCCAAGTTTGTGCACCATTCTTTTACCTCCTCGGCGGTGAAATTGGATCTGTTGTCTGTTATTATGCTATCTGGAACACCATAATGGTGTGTGACAATTGAGATAAATTTAATTATTGGCTTAGTTTGGCTGAGCTGACCGGCTTTGCTTCCATCCATTTGGTGAATTTGTCAACCATAACCAGGAGGTATTTCTTTTTCTTGGTCCCCCTACAAGCGGGCCGACCATATCTAGACCCAAGACAACAAAGGGCCATGTGATCAGAAATGTCCAAAGAGCTGTTGGAGGCATGTGGCATTAGTTTGCAAAGAGTTGACACCACATACAACACTGAACGAGTGCATGGGCGTCCTCCCGGGCTGTCGGCCAGAAAAAACCATCTCGAAAAGCCTTGCTGACCAAGGCCCATGCCGCTGCGTGGTGACCGCCCATCCAAGCGTGTACCTCGGCCAAAATTTGCCTTCCCTCCTCCTCGAATATGCACGGCTGGAATACTCTTGTGGTGCTCTTCTTATATAGCTCACCCTCATGGACCTTTTAAGCCTTTGATCGGTGGATGATACATCGCGCTTCGTTCTGGTCATTTGGAAGTTCCTTTCCTAGTAGATAAGCAAGGAAAGGTTCAATGCATAGCGCGATTATGGCCAAGACCTCATGGGCCGAGGGCGTTTCTTCAATTGAAGATCCTCCATGACTTGATCGTCATACTCAGTCGCTGGGGGTTCCACCTACTCTTCGCCATCGTCTCCTGTGCGGACCATCTCGTCTTTCCATACTACGAATGTCTTGAACAACCATTCTAGAAATATGTTGTTGGGGACGGGATCATGATTTGCACCTAAGCGGGCGAGAACGTCCGCTACATGGTTGTTTTCTGATGGGACATGGTGGAACTCTAACCCTTCAAATCATGCTGGTATTTTGAGGGTGGCGTTTCTATAAGCCACCATCTTTGGATTCTTTGCATCAAATTCACAATTAATTTGTGAGATCGCGAGATTAGAGTCTCCTCATACCTCATGACGCTGTATACCCATTAAGACTGCCATCCGAAGACCATGTAATAGCGCTTCCTGTTCCGCTTCGTTGTTTGAGTCGGTGTACATGATCTGTAGCACGTACCGAACATTATCCCTGATAGGGGATGTGAGAATCACTCTAGCCCCCATACCGGCAAGAGTTTTGGACCCGTCAAAATACATGGCCCAATGAGCATAAGTGTTGTACTTTCTGGGAAGTTCAGCCTCGGTCCATTCAGCCATGAAGTCGGCGAGGACCTAAGATTTGATGGCCCGTCGTGGTTTGTAGGTAATCTCGAATGGAAGGAGCTCGATAGCCCATTTTTCTATTCGGCCAGTGGCATCTTATTGTTGATTTTATCGTTCAACGGAACTTCCGAAGTCACAGTGATGCACACTCCTGTAAATAGTATCGAAGCTTCCGTGATGCCATAAACACTGTATAGGCGATCTTTCGGTAGTGTGGGTACCTGGTTTTGCATGTGGTGAATACTTCAAATACGTAATAGACCGGCCTTTGAATCCGTAGTTGCCGGCCCTCAACTTCTCATTCTGCGATGAGTACCGCTTTGACGACTTGATTGGTGGCCTAGATGTATGGCAACACCGGCTCCCCTGAGAAGGGTGCTACAAGTGTGGGGTTGCTGGATAATATCGCCTAGATGTCCTCCAGAGCTGCAGTGGCCTTGTTAGTCCACTTGGATTCTTTGGTTGTCTTCAGCAATCTATACAACGACGCGGCCTTCTTGCCTAGACGAGATATAAGTCGGCTTAGGGCCGCCATGCAGCCCGCCAGCTTTTGGACGTGTTGTAGCACTGTTGGTGCCTGAAACTATGACAGTGCTCGTATTTTAGCCGGATTGGATTCGATTCATCTTCGCAACACGATAAATCCAACGAGTTTGCGGGCGGGGACTCTGAAGATGCATTTACTCGGATTAATCCGAATATCATATGCCCGTAAGTTGGCAAAGGTCTCCTCGAGATCGTCCACCAGCTGGTTGATGTGTCTGGTCTTAACAACCACATTGTCCACATCGTAGGGTGTTCTAAATAGGGTTACTGCCTGATCGAATTCCTTCATCTTGATCTAATGGTATCCGGATTAGGCATCTAGGAAACACAAGGAATCGTGTCCGGCTGTAGCATTGATAATTTTGTCTATTCGGGGCAACGGAAAAGGATCCTTAGGACATGCTTTGTTTAGGTCTTTCAAATCAACACATAGGCGCCAAGATTTATCCTTCTTTGGTACCATGACCAGGTTTGCCAACCATTCGTGGTGTTTATAATGTCCCTGATGAACCCTGCTTGAAATAGCTTTGCAAGCTCCGCACCTATGGCTTGGCGTTTAGGTTTGGAAAATCGGCGCAAGGCCTATTTGCGAGGTTTGAAACCGGCGATTATGTTCAGGCTGTGCTCCGCCAGCTACCGAGGGATTCCTGGCATGTGTGAGGGGTGCTAGGCAAATATGTCCCAATTTCGCGCAAAAAGGCGTGTAGTGCTTCATGGATTTCAGGCTCCAGTTGTGCCCTGATTGATGCTGTTTTACTGGGATCTATTAGGTGTACCTGGAATTTGTCGAGTTCGTGAGTAGGTCTAAAGGATTTGGGATTGGGCCGATTGCCGAGGATCATGTCATCTTTATCCATTACGATGTGTACTGCCGTGAGTTCTTCTGCGGCAAGGGTCTCTGCTAGCACCTCCATGGCGAGGGATGCCGTTTTCTTTTTGGCTCGGAGTACTCTTTTGAGGTCACTGTTTACTATGATCACTCCGTTTAGCCCTCGCATTTTGAGTTTCATGTACCCGTAATGTGGTATGGCCTGAAATAGTGTGATAACCGTTGTGGAACGGGGCGATATGAAAGAGCAACTCTTTGGATCTGTAGTTATCGAGTGTACCGAATACTATATCAAGCACAACTCGACCGGTGTAGCGGGCCTATCTCCCAGGGACAATACCCCGGAAGGTGGTTGTTCTCAGATCGATTTGAGATCGGTCGAACTGCATTTTTTCAAGTGTGTCCTTGTAAATGAGATTGACGCCGCTGCCCCCGTAAATCAGTATTTTGTTGAGTCTTAAGCCGTCGACTATGGGGTTCAAGACTAGGGCTGCATGTACCCGTCCTGTCTTGTCCATCGGATCATCCCCTTGGTCGAAAGTGATAGGTTTGTTCGACCATGGGTCTGCCGCTGCTACATGGTGGATTTGATGGAGCTCCCGAACGGCTCTCTTTCTCTGATTTTTTGAAGTAAACGTCCTATAGATTGTTCAGATTTATGTGGTTGTATCTCGCGGTGCCACTGGCCAGCGCTCCGAGGGTGTTGCATTTAGGATGTTTTCCCCGCTTTTTGCAACCTGCATTAGGACCCAACATGGTCTAAGGCTATGGGTGAAGCTTGATTCTGGCAGGGCAGAATGTATGGAGCATGGCTTGTGCAGTAGTACGTCATGTACTGACCTAGTCAGCGTCCGTGTTCTTTTCGGTGAGTTTCCAGTCGTGGCCGACCCCATGACCGAGGGTGTGCATCTTGTTCAAATTTGTCTGGCGAGGCTAGGGTTGTTGCCAATTTGCTGAATTTGCAAAGTACTTTCCATGGCACGGTATTTAAGCACTAGGCTTGTCAACTCGGTGAAGGATTGAGTCCAACGACGAGAGAGGGAATTGAGGATACCCTCATCGTGGCAATGCTGCTGGAAAGCACGAATAAGCTCCTACTCGTTGCACCCTCCACTCCTATTTCAGAGGAGGATTGTGGCCCAAAAGTGGTGTACTAATTCCCCTGGCCTCTGCATGACTTCATGTGAGGATGAAGAGTGGTACTCTTCCGTCTTATGCTCGAGTTGGGTGGTGGGTGGGGAAAATTTTTGAATTCCCGTGATTCATGGGCACGAGTCCTTGATGGTTGTGTTCCCAACTAGGTCGTATGTTGGTCGTGTCATTGGCCCCAACAAGTTGCCAGGGCGAGACAAATTTTTTGGGCTATTGGGTGAGTCCGTAAGATTATTAATCAGGACGTAAACCATCGTAAACTTAGGTCACTTGTGCGGGGATATTGTAACCCGGAACTCGACGATCTTGGTCAAGTGTGTAATGGGTGGGCTGTAAATTTCCCTCTCGTTGGGTCTAAGCCCGATCTGGTCGTAGACCCTAACCTCGTCGTTCGTCATTCGCATGACTTGTATACGATCGAGTAGCTCTCGTAGCACCGGGGTTTCAGTGGAGCTCGCGCTGCTAAAGAGTTCAGGTTTAACCCATGTCACTCATCCCCTAGTAGCGCTCAATGTCGCTCCTAGAGTGTTCTCAGCTAAGACGCGCTCCGCCGCGTTTACCACACCGAGCTCGAAGGCTTGGGCGGGGATGCTGGTCGTCCCAGTGGCGAGGTCTGCGGTTTCCGAAGCCGATGTAGCGTGGCCCATGCGTTCCTCGAGAGGACTTAAGAGTCTTGTTAACGCAAGATCTCCCCGGGGTCAGTGGTGAATTCTAGGTTCCAGAACCTGAATTCCTGACCGGGGATAAAGTTCTCGACCAGGCCGAGGTGGTCGGCTGGATTGGCGTGCAGAACAACACTTGCGAAGGTGAATATATGTCCAGGGACAAAGACATCCTTGTTGATGATCTCTTCGCTGATGACTGGGCGTTCCATCGATCCTTCCGGTGATCCAATCAGTGGAACTCTAAATGAAAGCACCAATGTCGGCGTCAAAACCGTCAGTTCTCGGGTAGGGTGTCCCGAACTATGGACCTTAGATCGATGGGTTGCGGGAAAGAGGGGGAGACGGTGTTTACTAAGGTTCGGGCCCTCTTCAGGAGGTAAAACCCTACGTCCTGCTTGATTATATTGATGCGATGATGATTTCAGAGTCTACCTCGAGATCATGTATACTAAACCTAATTCAATTAACCTGTCTACATGGACGTGGATCCCCGGTTTATATAGTCACCCGGGGGGGCTAGGGTCACATACAACCGACCTAGTCTACTCTACTTGGTTTCCATGATGGTCTTTGGTGTTCTCCTCCTTGAGTATGAGATGACCGCACAGCCTGACCCACCATAGGCACGGCCCATCAGGTCGACCACTTCATAGTAAGCTGACTACCTGAGGACCCCTTAATCCTAGGCTCCCTCACTAACCCTGACTTATTAAGACACATGCATTAAATATGTTGTAAGGTGTCACACACGTGACGTCTTCCGGCTAGGATTGCTTCTCCATCTGTGTCGTTCGCCTAGCTACCTTTTATTCTCTTGCCACGCTGCAGGACATGTGCCAATAAAGCTGATGCATGCCCCTGATACATCTCAAACGTATCTATAATTTTTGATGGTTTCACACTATTATATTGTCTTCTTGGGTTGTTTTATATACCTTTTATATCTTTTTTTGGACTAACTTATTAATTCAGTGCCAAGTGCCAGTTCCTGTTTTTCTGTGTTTTTGACTCTTTTCAGATCTGATTTTGGAATGGGAGTCCAAACGGAAGAAAAACCCCGAAATGATTTTTTCCCGAACGGAAGAAGACTAGGGGCTTTTGGGCCAAGCCAGGTTGGCACCAGGGAGCCCAAAAGCCCCCACTCCGCCACCAGGGGGAGGCGGCGGTGGGAAGGCTTGTGGCCTCCCTGGCCGCCCCCTGACCTAGGTCTTTGGCCTATAAATTCCCAAATATTCTGCAAAAAATCAGGGGATCCTCGAAAATACTTTTCCGCCGCCGCAAGCTTCCGTTTCCGCGATATCTCATCTAGAGACCCTCCCGGCACCCTGCCGGAGGGGACTTTGGAGGTGGAGGGCTTCTTCATCATCATCATCGCCCCTCCAATGACTCGTGAGTAGTTCACTTCAGACCTACGGGTCCGTAGTTAGTAGCTAGATGGTTTCTTCTCTCCCTTGGATCTTCAATACAAAGTTCTCCATGATCTTCATGGAGATCTATCCGATGTAATCTTCTTTGACGGTGTGTTTGTCGAGATCCGATGAATTGTGGATTTGTTATCAGATTATCTATGATATATATTTGAGTCTTTGCTGATTTCTTATATGCATGATTTGATATCCTTGTAAGTCTCTCTGAGTCTTGGGTTTTGTTTGGCCGACTAGATCTATGATTCTTGCAATGGGAGAAGTGCTTGGTTTTGGGTTCTGCCATGTGGTGACCTTTCCCAGTGACAGTAGGGGCAGCAAGGCACACATCAAGTAGTTGCCATCAAGGGTAAAAAGATGGGGTTTTTATAATTGGTTTGAGATTATCCCTCTACATCATGTCATCTTGCTTAAGGCATTACTCTGTTCTTATGGACTTAATACACTAGATGCATGCTCGATAGCGGTCGACGTGTGGAGTAATAGTAGTAGATGCAGACAGTATTGGTCTACTTGTTTTGGACGTGATGCCTATAGATATAATCATTGCATAGATATCGTCACGACTTTGCGCGGTTCTATCATTTGCTCGACAGTAATTTGTTCACCCACCGTCTACTTTCTTTCATGAGAGAAGCCACTAGTAAACACTATGGCCCCCGGGTCTATTCACATCCATCGTTTACACCTCCGCTTTTACTTTGCTTTGTTACTTTGTTTCTTTCAGTTCTCACTTGGCAAACAATCTATAAGGGATTGACAACCCCTTCATAGCGTTGGGTGCAAGCTTTTGTGTTTGTGCAGGATCTTGAGATAAAAGGGGGTTTATGGGGAGCATTGTCACTCACCTGTCCTCTTGCTAGACTTCCAACCACCATCATATTTATCCATCGCCTTCTTACTTTTCCTCCGAAAGCCGTCGTCACAATGTCGAGGGGCAGAGGTCATGGTCAAGCCCGAACACCAGTGGCTGGTTCGAGGACCCTCTCTAAGACGTGCATTGTTGTCATAGCAACAAGGTCTAGTGCTGGCTCCCATGGTAGGAGCGTGGCTCTGGACCACGGAGGACGACACGCTCTTCATTGAGGCGGCCATGACGGCATTCCTCTCCCACCTAGACGAGAGGAGACCACCGCCTGGGACGCGGCGCATGAGTTCATGGTTTCACTGCACACGCGCCCCCGCAGCTGGTTGCAGCTTCCTGACCCCTTCGACAGAACCATGGAGGGTAGCACACCCGCATGTCTGTGGCTCTACACAGATGGTTGTTGCAACACACCAGCCTGGGTTGCGATTGACCTATCCCCTGGAAGATCCATGTTCCTGACGCGGGGATGGAAGTCGTTCATGCGCTCCTGCGGCCTGGGCCCAGAGCATATTCTACACTTCAGGTTCGACGGAGACGCTACGCTCTCCATGAAGTTCTTCAGGAGCTCCGATGGCTAGCTGGAGTGTTGTGCGGAAAGCTCTAGCAACAACAACCTTGATACCTCCAGTGAGAGTGACGATGGTGACAGCTCCACTAACGC
This sequence comes from Hordeum vulgare subsp. vulgare, assembly GCF_904849725.1. Lineage (NCBI taxonomy): Eukaryota > Viridiplantae > Streptophyta > Magnoliopsida > Poales > Poaceae > Hordeum > Hordeum vulgare. Next base: position 303,534,639 of record NC_058523.1, read on the forward strand.
CAGGTTCGAGGGTGGTGACTTTTTGTAGGTGTGACGGTGTTCTGGCGGGATTCGGAAGACGTTGCCGTGCCTTGGCTTGGCTAGACCGAACTTGGCTCCCCATAAGCGAGGCCCTGTTTCCAGATCAATCGACACATCATAGTGATAGATCTCCTTTTGTATTTGAGCACAACCCTATGTAATCCTGCAAAGAAATGCAAAAACAATTGTAGGGTACTGCCTGCCAGGTTTTTAGCCGTTATTATGACTGTCGAGTGGCCATTCTTCTCTATGAATTTGCACTTGTATGTTTCCATCCCTACGCTTATTGGAATTGCCTGCCAGCGCACGTATTGTTGCCGCGAGCACTTGTAGGAGCGGGTCCTTAGCAGCTTGTCAACTTGTCGGCCGGACTACCTTTCCGTTGTTATTGCGGCTGCTTAGGTTGTTGAGCGGCCTCGAAATAACAAGGATCGTAGATAGATTCCACAAGGGTTCCTCATGTGCAGGTTTTTTCTCATACAAGTGGGATTGTCTCAAAGGAAAAAACAGCTCCGAGCGAAGGAAAAAATACTTTAACTTTGCTTTCTCTCTGTTGTGCTCCTTGCCGCAAGGTGATCGTCTTTGAACATATGCATAGGTCCCCATCCATCACTCTCCCCGGGAAGACTTGTACGCGAGGGGACCTTCTTCCTTTCAAGAAAAAGAAAGAAGGGAAATTAGAGGAGGCTAGGAACCTTGGTGGTTTAAAGGAATCCTCAAGCAAGTCAAAAGTGACCACAACTTTTCGTATATGATACATAAAAATAAATATGTACTTTGATAAGGAGTTGACGAACCCTTATCTTTATTCACTATAGATACGGTCTTCACCTAGTGTTGTACAAAGGATTAAAAGCATTTTCGGGACTACTTGTACAAAAGGGGTCGTCAGCAACCCGGCAACCGCGCTTCATGGGTAGAACTTGCGAAGATGCTCGATATTCCACGAGTTCAGCACCGCAGTGCCATCTTCCATCTCTAGGCCAACTGCGGTGGGTCTGGTGAGTTGTACTACCCAGTAAGGTCCTTCCCACTTCGGTGTAACATTTTTTAGTCACTTCACGGACTGGATCCGCCGAAGGACAAGGTCATCTTGCTCAACGCCCCTGGCACGCACCTGCAGTAGTGATAGTGGCGCAGGGCTTGCTGGTATCGAGTGGAATGTAGCGCAGTCTGGACACAATCTTCCTCGACGAGCATGGCATCATCTTGCCATAGTTGCTCTTGATATTCTTCATCGAAAGCTTGTACTCGACGTGACCGGTATGTGAGTTCCATGGGGAGCACCGCTTCTGCACCATAAAGTATGGAGAAGGGTGTCTCGCCAGTGGCTTGATTTTCTATCGTCCTCATTGACCAAAGAACCATTTGTAGATCATCAATCTAGCGCCTTGCATGCTTGTAAAACTTGTCGAAAGACCTTGTTTTGATGCCTCGCAACACTTCGACATTTGCCCTCTCTACTTGGCCATTGGTCCTTGGGTGTGCAACCGACATAAAGAAGATATTGGCGCTGATGTCCTGGCAGTATTGCATGAAAATATTGCTGGTGAAATGTGTTTCGTTGTCAGTTATGATCTTGTTGTGTACTACGAAACGACAAACAATCCCATTGATGAACTTGACTGCTGCTTCCACCATCACAGTCCTCAATGGATCCACTTCGGTACACTTTCTTGTAACAGCCCGGAACCGACGCTTTAGAAGATTCCCCTATTATTACATTGTCGCTATGTGATTTATTTTGGTTGTTGCATTCAACATCGCATCATTCACATCATCTACATTGCATCGATACTTCATTGCCGTCATTTTTCAAAATTTGCATCCGTTGTTAGTTGCTAGTTCTTTCTATTTTTGTCATTGACCGTTTCGAGACCAACCACGCACGCATGCACCCACGACATCATTAAAATATTTATTTTCTAAAAGTATGTATAAAATATTATTGGATTGGGTCGAAAGTTGGTGTGTGGTCTTATAGTAGTGTAGGTAGACTACCCGCCAAATTTCTTCGCAATCAGGGTTCGTTTAATACCCGAACAGTCGAACAAAAAGGCACCATGATCGGTTTATTTATTGAGCATTTTTCGATTTTAAAACTTGTGACACACGCCGCATTCTTCCCTCTGTTCTTAGCCCAACACCCCCTACACAGCCCACTGCAGCGCACCAAAACCACCCTTCGATCTGAGCCGTCGGATCACGATCCGACGGCCGAATACGGACTTAAAAACCTAAGCCTAGCCCACCCTACAATAAATCGATGCCCTACGCTTCCATTTTTGATCCCTAGCCTATCCCGCTTCGATTTCCATGCCAACGGCTACCTCGTCACCTCCGAGCTCTTTCCCACAGCGCGAGGCTAGCCAAGCCTTAGAACGGGCCCGGGCGAGCCCATCTGGCGCCGTTGCGTGGAGCCGAGCCCCCGACCAAGCCATGAGCGCCCGCCTCCTATGTCCACAGCTCCGGCCGATGTTACTTGCCGAAGCCCTGCCGTCGGTGAGCAGTGTGCCGACCTCGCCGCCCGTCTCCTCCTCCCGTTCTCTCTCTCTCTCTGCCCTAACGCATGCGCCTGTCAGACTCTGCTAAACTGAAGAACTAGAAGAGGGTCAAATTCACTCGAACTAGCCACTTTACTCGACGAATCTGAGAGGAATTAGGAGGTTCGAGTACATAGTAGCCGGCCAGGAACACTGGCGGCGCAATGGGGGTAAACCCTAGCAAAAAGATAAGCTCAACTGAGCCTGATCCATGTTTTATATAGCCTTACAAAGGTGGAACGAAAGGAAAAGCAAAAGTAGAAGAAGAAAGAAAAGGTGGCGTGCCGGATTAGCGACAGGGACGCCCGGCACGCGGATCGCCGTTCGATCGAGCATCCACGGTGGCCACAGACTCTCTTAAAGCGAAGCAGTATGGAGTCTTCTGGCGCGTTGGATCTTGGATGGATGGCTCCGGTTGCTTCGCGCCAACTTCCTCGTTTAAATTCTCGCTTGGTCACCAGTCTGGGTCCTGACAATTCCCCCCTAGTAACTTCAGACCTGTCCTCAGGGCTGGAATGTCAGGAAGAATTTTTGGATAAAGGAGGCATCCTCCCAGGTAGCATCTTGTTTAGCTAGGTTAGTCCACTTAATGAGCCATCTGACCACTGGAATTTGAATATCTCCCTGCACCCTAGGAATGAGTTTTCTTTCCAGTAGCTTCTCAGGTTCCAATAAGATGTTTCCATCTGTATGGAGTAGAGGGAGATGAGGGTTGGGTATGGCCTGTGGGCCCAGGTGCTTTCTAAGTTGGCTGACATGGAATGTAGGGTGAAGCTTGCAATGTTCAGGCAATAACAGTTTGTAAGCTACAGGCCCCACTTTCTGGATAATTCTGAAGGGTCCATAGTACTTGGAATGTAGCTTAAGGCATCTATGCAAGCTTAGGGTGGTGTGCGTGTAAGGTTGAAGCTTCAGATAGACCATGTCCCCAACTTCTAGTGTTCTTTCAGATCTCTTTCTGTCAGCATATAGCTTCATCCTTTGCTGTGCCTTGAGAAGGTTACCCTTGATCTGAGCTGCCAGTTGTTCTGCATTTAGGATGGAGGAGAATTCCTGAACCATGTCAGCATGATAAAGAGCAGCTTCAGAAAGCATGTTAGATGGTCTGTTGTACAAAGCCTGGAAAGGTGTGAGTTGGAGGGATGCATGGTAACTAGTGTTATACCACCACTCAGCCAAGGGAAGCCACTGCAGCCACTTTTGAGGTTGGAGGAAAGCCATGCACCTTAAGTAGTTCTCCAGACATTGATTAACCCTCTCTGTTTGACCATCAGACTAAGGGTGGTAGGAAGTGCCCATGTGTAGTTTGATGCCAAGTTTCTTGAACAGTTCTTGCCAGAGGTTGCTGGTGAAGATCATGTCTCTGTCAGTGACAATGACTGAAGGGAGTCCATGCAACTTGAATATATTTTCAGTAAAGGCTCTTGCAACAGTACTGAGAGTAATGGGGTGTTTCATTGGAATAAAGTGACTGTACTTGGTGAATCTGTCCACCAGTACAAGAATCATGTCCTTGGCTTGTGAGGTAGGGAGACCTTCAATGAAATCCATGCTAATGTGACACCAAGCAAAGTCAGGAACTGGGAGGGGCTGCAGTAGTCTTGGGTACTTGCAGTGCTCAGGTTTGTTGATCTGGCAAGTTGGGCACTGGTTGATAAACTCCACAATAAATTTCTTCATGCCTGGCCAGTGGAAAAGGAGTTTCATTCTTTGGTAAGTTTCTATGTGTCCAGAGTGGCCCCCTAGTTCAGAGTTGTGCATTGCTGACACCAGTTTAGTTCTAAGGGCATTGTCCAAACCAATGACAAATCTGTTTTTGTATCTCAACAGTCCTTGTTGCAAGGTAAAGTTAGGGACAACAGTTGCAGAGATGGCCAGTTGTGCTAGGGGATCTTTGCACTTTTGGTCCTGAGCATAACTAGCAACAACTTCAGTTAACCAGCTGGGCTGAGCTTGGCTAGCAATTAGTGAGTGTAATCTATATTGTACTCTTGATACGGCATCAACAACTTTGTTGTTCTTCCCTTGCTTGTATTCAATTCTGAAATTATCCCATCAACTTGATTAACAATTTATGTTGGATCCCCTCTGTTAGCTTTTGGTCCTGAATGTATCTCAAGCTTTGCTGGTCAGTTCTGATTACTAGTGCTGATGCAGCAAAGTAATGTTTCCAATGTTTCAGTGCTGCAATAATTGCTAAAGCCTCTTTATCATAAGTGGACATTGCTGCAGCTTTTGGGCCAATAGTTTTACTGAAGTAAGAGAGTGGTCTACCCTCTTGCATTAACACAGCACCAATGCCATCTGCACAAGCATCAGTTTCCAATATAAAAGGCTGAGAAAAGTTTGGAAGTGCCAAGACTGGGGCTTGAGTCATTTTGTGTTTTAGTATGTTGAAAGCCTCCATTTGTTCAGACCCCCACTGGAAATTGTCTTTTCTTAGGGAGTTGAACAGAGGTTTACAGATAAACCCATAGTGTTGAATAAATCTCCTGTAGTAACCAGTTAAGCCCAAGAAACTTCTTAACTGAGTTACATTCTCAGGTGCTGGCCACTGAGTAATGTCTTCAATTTTTTTAGGATCAGTACCAACCCCATCACCCCTGATGACATGACCCAAGTATTCCACTTGTGGTTGACCAAAAGAGCACTTGCTAAGCTTTGCAAATAACTGATTTGACGGCAGTGCTTCTAGAATAAGTTTGAGGTTATGCAGGTGTTCCTTCATATTTCTGCTATAGACCAGGATATCATCAAAGAAGACCAAGACAAAGTTCCTTAGGTAAGGGGCTAAGATAGTGTTCATGAGGAGCTGGAATGTGGCAGGAGCATTGGTTAGTCCAAAGGGCATCACCAAGTATTCATAGTGTCCATAGTGTGTGCTAAAATCAGTTTTCTCAATGTCTTCCTCTTTCATTCTGATTTCGTGATAACCACTTCTCAGATCCAACTTGGAAAAGACTGTTGCACCTTTTAGTTCATCCAATAGGTCTTCAATAACAGGGATGGGATATTTGTTTTTCACAGTCTGTTCATTCACTTTTCTAAAATCATTGACCAACGTCCATGTCATGTCCTTCTTTTTCACCAAACGTGCAGGGGAAGAATAAGGACTGTTACTCTCCCTGATAACTTTAGACTTGATCATATCTTGTACTATGTTTTCCATTGCATCCTTCTGGTGGTGAGGCAATCTATAAGGTCTCTGGTTAATTACCTTAGCTTGGGGGTGAATGTGATGACATGATCAATAACCCTTTTGGGGGGTAAAGTTCTTGGTGTGCTAAAAACAGGGGAATATTCATTGAGAATCTTCTGTACTGGCTCGGGCACAATTTGATCCACAGATTCTTTCACCACAATTCTGTGAAGCAAAAGAACAGCTCCACAAATAGGTTCACTGGGAATAGTTTCAATGGGAAGAATTTCTTGAACTGGTACTGTGGGTAGACTCTCATCTCGGAATAGTTTCTTTTTACCCCCAGGTAATGTGACTTTGACATGCATCTCATCAAAGTCAAGTTCCATAGGACTAAATGCAGCCATCCAATCAGCCCCTAGGATTACATCATAACCCTGTAGTTGCAATACTCTGAAATCAGTGGAGAAGTTAGTTCCTTGTAGAGAGAAGGGGCAGTTAAGTGCAATGAACTCTGACCAGAGTGTAGCACCATTAGCCACAATCACTTATCTTTTCTTGGTTGGGGTTATAGCACATTTTGCTTTCTGAGCTAAGGATGGTGTGATGAATGTAGCAGTCCTACCACTGTCAATGAGGGCTGTGGCAGGGATATTTCCTAACATGACAGTCACAGTGAAGCTTAGTTTCCTAGTAGCTCTAATTCCCATCAAGGCATGCATTGATATTTGTAATGGAGGGTCATCATTATCCACAGGAGGTGGAGTGTCTGCCTCATCACTTTCAGCAGTATAATATACTAACTCTGCATCCTCAAGGTAACTCTCTTGTAGTGCGTGGATTTGCATTCGGTTAGCTAGTTTACAGACCTTCTTGTGCCCTGGGAACCATGGGTCCTTGCACTTATAGCAAATGCCCTTCAACCTTGCTTGTTGAATAACAGTGGTAGTGGAATTGGGAGGTAGTTTTCCAAGGTCAAACTGAATTTGCCTTTTTACAATGTGACTGAAGAATGGTTGTTGTACTTTCTTAGCTGGCTGAGATTGCTCCATTCTTCTAGCTAGCCAAATAGCTTTTTGTAGGTCAGGAGGTTCATGACATTGGACATGATGTTGAATGTTGTCAGACAGGCCAGCAATGAAGCTTGTTTTGTAGTACTCCTGGGGCAATGCTGGGTTATCCCTTCTGATTAGGTTCATGGATTTCTCAAACTATAGTACATAATCATTGCCAGTTCCAGTCTGGTTAAGGGCATGGAATGTTCTGACATTGCCACAAACTGAAGTTTCAGAGAACCTGTCACCTAACAGTCTGCAGAACCTGTACCAAGGCAATGTATTAGCAATGATACATGTGCCTCTCCACCACTCAATTGCAAGTCCTGTCAAGTAAGTTACAGCAATTTCAGTCTTTTTTTCCAGGGGAGTTCTGGCAGCTTCAAAATACATTTCGATTGTCTGAATCCAGGAGTCAGTGTGGGTGCCATCAAACTCAGGGATGTTGTACTTGGCAGGTTTTACCAGAGTGTGCACTCTTCTGATCTCTTGAGGCCAGTCTCTGTTTGCAGTGCCAAACCTTCTGTCCAAAAGAGCATTTTGTCCCTCACCTTGATCCTGCTCCAAGTTTGTAACTTGCTGCCCAGGGGGCACTTGGTGAGCAACAACTGGGTTCTTAGCTTCAGTAGTGGCATGCTTGTTGTTTGCAAAATGGGGATGTCTGTAAGGTAATTTTAGTGTACCATCTAGGTTTAATTCCTTTCCAGAGTTCTTGTCCACCAAGGTTGCAGAACCCACAGTTACAGGGGATTGTTGAGCATCTTGGAACTTGTTCACAGGGCCCTGTGGTGTATGAGCAATAACACTGGCTTGAGGAACATCTTGAGGGTTGGGCTGCACCTCTCTTAGTTTAGGAAACCCAGAGATAAAAGTACAAAGTGTGCCCTGCAAGTCACCCAGAGATTTTTGCAAGTTGTGGAAGTTATCATGCACATAGTCCCTGAACTCATCAAACTCCACTCTGTCATGTTCCCTATTTTTCTACAGAAGTTGGACATCGAGTTGGAGGGAGGAAAACTCCAACTAATCAGTGGAGGTGGAGTCTGGGGGGCAACCACCTTAGCCATGAGAGGAGCAGAGAGGGTTCTGACAGAGTGTCGAAAAACCCACTGTAAACTAGACAACACAAGAGAGGAATATTACCACAACCGCAGCTGCAACCCGAACTGGTGTTGTTAGTTCTGTCGCCGCCAACACCGCCGCCGTCACCGCGCCACCAAGTACACCGGATCTGAGAGGGTGGTGGGATTTTACTACGCAAGCAAGGAGCTTTTGCAACCACTAACCTGACGAGATCTGTACCGAATGATCGCCGCCACCAGCGGCACCGACAGCTCGCCGCCGCCTGGATCGGGAGGGAGGGAGGATTTTCACTGCCCTTCCCCAATTCGCGCCACCGGAAGATCTAGAGCTTCTCCGAGGAAGGACAGGCTCTGAATACCATTCTCAGACTCTGCTAAACTGAAGAACTAGAACAGGGTCGAATTCACTCGAACTAGCCACTTTACTCGACGAATCTGAGAGGAATTAGGAGGTTCGAGTACATAGTAGCCGGCCAGGAACACTGGCGGCCCAATGGGGGTAAACCCTAGCAAAAAGATAAGCTCAACTGAGTCTGATCCGTGGCTTATATAGCCTTACAAATGTGGAACGAAAGAAAAAGCAAAAGTAGAAGAAGAAAGAAAAGGTGGCGTGCCGGATTAGCGACAGGGACCCCCGGCACGCGGATCACCGTCCAATCGAGCATCCACGGTGGCCGCAGACTCTATTAAAGCGAAGCGGTATGGAGTCTTCTGACGCGTTGGATCTTGGATGGATGGCTCTGGTTGCTTCGCGCCAACTTCCTGGTTCAAATTCTCGCCTAATCACCAGTCTGGGTCAAGACAGCGCCTCTCTCTCCCCTCCCATGAGCCACCCAGCCGAACTCCTCGTCCCGGCAGCGCCTCGAGCCCCCATCGGAAGATCCGGGAGAGCCCCGGCCAGATCCGCATCCCCCGTCCCTCTGCCCATTCCGGTCGACGGAGATGTGTCGCGGCCGCCGCCCTGCAACCGCTCCGTTCCGGGCCTCATGCTTCGTGAGCAAGGACGGGGACGACAGATCGAGCCCCGCTCGCTCGAATCTAGCTGCCTGGGCGAGCGCCACGGAGCCGGCCTGCTCCACCCCAGGGCCCAACGCCTCCCGTGGCCTAGTCGCCCCTCCTATGTGTCGCCATGGGCGTCCGATAGTATCCAGTGCCGAGCTCAAGCATTATTGGGCCAGCTAGTTTCGGCACGTGACTATTATTTATCAGTCTTGCGAATTTGTCTATTATATCAAGTTTTACAAAATTGCGAAATAGTCCGTCATCTTCATGCATTATTAACTCGCAAACCGTGCATCCGATTAAAATAGTTTCAACATGTAAAATGTCCAGAATTTTATGTAGATTAATAATTTGCAACTTTCATGCATGATAAAAATATTTAATTGTGTTGTTTAATTATTTTTCTTAATATGCCATGTTAAAAATGATTTAATTCATATCTAAATAATCGTAACTTCGATTAAAATGTTTTATATATGTAACTTAGTTAGAAAAATTTGTAGAACAATATGTTTGCATTTATTTTCCTATTTAACGACTCTAAAATTATGTTTAGGCAGATCTATAACAAATTCAAAATTACATATGCGGACTTTCCAGAATTTTTGTTCATTGTTCCGGCCTCATTTTAACTTGCTTAGAATGCATCATGATATCTTGTGCATCCATGTTTTAAGATGTTGTGGCTGTCATTGCATACGTTTGCATTCATGGCATATAATCTTGTGATGATCATATCTTTTAGACCGTAGTTCCATTTCTAATGATCTATGTATGTAAATCGACAAGAATGATGTGTAGAATCACATGCTCCACTTTAATTAGCTGCTTAATAAATATAAAATATCTTTAGATCAGATCTGGATAGATTTCGAAATTAACATATGGGGTTATTTTGGAGATGCTATATGTTGGTTCCGATCTCATTTAAAATGCCTAGATAGTGTAGTGTACCTCAACGGGAGTGAACTAAGTAATTAAATGTGGAGTTTCATCAATATGCAACTCGTTGCATATTGATCTTCACTTAATGTGTACTGTTTGAATGTTGTGAATTGTCATGTTATGCCTTGCATAATTAAACCGGACATGCATCATATTTGATTGTGCATATTGTCATGAATATGTGTGGTGTTATCATGTGTTGATTGTTGTTCCGGATTCCTTCTTCTCGATAGATTTCGATAAGCGTGTCAGAGTGTGAGAATTCGTCCGGCTATGTTGGTTCGTCTGCTTCATTGGTTCGTTCTTATTTCAAGCGGGGTCACAAGAAAGATGACCATTTCCCTACATACCATTACTATCGTTGTTATTCTAGTTGCCTCGTTTCTTTTGCTATGTCTCGCTGCCTACCACCTGTTTATTAAGCCTTCCAACGTTGCCATGAAAACCTATAACCTTTCCACAACCCTACAAACCACTGTTTGACTATGTTACTGCTTGCTTAGTTATCTTATAGCGTTAATAGTTGCAGGTGTCGTTGCTTCCATGTGAAAACATGAGTTTCTTGTTATATCACCATATAATTGTTATTTAATTTAATGCACCAATATACTTGGTAAAAGGTGGAAGCCTTGGCCTTCTTGCCTAGTGTTTTGTCCCACCTTTGTCGCCTTAGTTTCGGCTACCGGTGTTAAGTTTCATAATTGAGCGCTCCTAAATGCTTGGGGTTGTTATGGGGGCCCCCTAGATTTTTGTTTTGGGATAAAACTCGTATGGCAAGGCCCAGCGCTGGTATTATATTTGCCTAATAACCTAATAAAAATGCATAGGGACTTTCCGGACCCCATAGATATTAATCAACCCCCGGGCCACTGCTTCGCATGAGTGTTGGTCCAAACTTGGCAATGTCCGGCGCCCCCTCACTAGTAGAAAAGATGGCTTTGGTCCACTTGATGAAATCCCATTAGTCCCAGTTCACTCACGAACTGGGAGCAATGGGGGATCGGTCCCAGTTCGTGAGGCCAAAGGCATCGGCTGGGCCTCGTGGGCCATTGGTTCCGGTTCGTATGACTCCATTGGTCCCGGTTCTAGACATGAACCGGGACCAATGTGCCTCACTCCTGGCCCACAACCATTATTCCTGGTTTGTGGTTGGATCCAGGACCAAATGTTGAACTTTAGTCTCGGTTCCAGCCACAAAACGGGACCAATGGTTGGCCTATATATACCCCCTGCCCGCGAGCAGAGCAGTGCATTGCTCTGTTTTTTTGGCCGGCCATGGGAGAGTTTTGTGGTGCTCTAGCTCACCTCCCGTGCACATGAGGTGTTCAATGAAATGCCCGAGCTACACTTAATCTTTCTCCTCTCGAATCTCCTTGTCCAAGCTTCATTTTCCTCAAGTTTTGTGTAGCTTTGGCGGTCCGTCCTGTCCCGTCTCTGTTCTCACCGCCGTCAATCGACCGCGCCCACCTCGGCAACGGCACCACCGTGGTTAGTCTCTTTTTCTTATCTTTTTTCTACAAGAAAAAAGTTCTTACTTGCATGATTTAGATATATATACTTATGTAATTTTCTTACTTTTATTATAGTTTGTTATTATATAGTGCGATGGTTTTGGTATCCGCCTCCGTCAGCCCTCGTCCTGTCTATGATTCGGATGTGGTATATATCATATTTTGTAACTATTTGTTTTATTTAGTGTTTATGACAATTATGCCGACCAATATGACATAGATATTTTAATCTAGGAGGTATGTGAACCAGAAATTCGAACAAACATAGAAATTCTTGTTGATAATTTAAATTTTGTTGAAAAAGAAAACAATTACTTGAAAGAAAAATTACAAAGAGTTGAAGAGGAGAAGATGATATTGGAGTTGGATGTTGCCGATGTGCGTGATGATCACAAGATCAAGATGAACGCAATGCGCTTGAAGATTAGAAAGATTAGAAAATATGCCATTCATACTGAGGCTTGGTACAATTATGTCGTTAGATCAATTGGTACCTTAGTTGCGGTTATGATCGCATTTGTTGTTGCATTTAAATTTTATAGTTTCAATGTATGTTCCAATTAGATGCTCTAGAGAGTTATATGTTGTTCAATAATGAGAACTATGTATGAATGTTATGTATTTATTTTGGTCACTACTGTACTTTGGCTTTAATATGATGATGAATTTCTATTAATTTGGTCACTTTTCTACATGATAAGTTGTAATGGTTTTTAATACACTTTATTATATAACGCACGCAGATGAACGAACAATGGATGTACGGTGATCGGCGCACCTCCGAGTATATTAAGGGCTTGCATAATTTTTTCGAAGCGGCTGAGGCAAACAAGTAGAATGATTTTATGCATTGTCCATGTACTGTCTATGTGAATACGAAGGCTTTGTCCTACTATAAAACCCTTCACTTCCACCTGCTTCAAAAGGGTTTTGTGCCACACTATAATGTTTGGACCAATCACGGAGAAAGAGGGGTTATGATGGAAGACAACGTAGAAGAAGAGGATGATGGAAACTACCCGCCCCCTGAATACAGTGATGCTGCAATGGGGGAAGCTGAAGATCAAGAGGAACCAGACGATATGACCGATGATGATCTTCGTCGGGTCATTGTTGATGCACATAGAGAATGAAAAAGTGAAAGGAAAAAAGTTGAAGTTCGATCGCATGTTAGAGGATCAGAAAAATGGGTTGTACCAAATTGCGAAGATGACAACACAAAGCTCGGTACCACACTGCAATTGCTGCAATGGAAGGCAGACAATGGAGTATCTGACAAGGAATTTAGTTCACTACTGAAAATAATGAAGAAGAAGCTTCCAAAGGATAACGAATTGCCTGACAATACGTACGAAGGAAAGGAGGTTCTATGCCCTCTAGGATTGAGGGTGCAGAAGATACATGCATGCCCTAATGACTGCATCATCTACCGCGGTGCGTACACGGATTTGAACGCATGCCCGGTATGCGGCGCATTGCGGTATAAGATGAGAAGAGATGACCCTGATGATGTTGAGGGCCAGCACACCGGGAAGATGGTTCCTGCCAAGGTGATGTGGTATGATCCTATAATACCACGGTTGAAACGTCTGTTCAAAAACAAAAAGCATGCCGAGTTGATGCAATGACACATAAAAGACCGTAAGAAAGATGGGAAGTTGAGAGCACCCGTTGAAGGGTCGAAGTGGAGAAAGGTCGAGAGAAAGTGGAGCGACTTTACACGTGACCCAAGGAACGTATGGTTTGGTTTAAGTGCAGATCTCGTTACACCTTTTGGGTAGCAAAGCAGCAAGCATAACACATGGCCTGTGAGTCTATGTATGTATAACCTTCCTCCTTGGTTTTGCATGAAGCATAAGTTCATTATGATGCCAGTGCTCATCCAAGGCCCTATGAAACCCGGCAATGACATTGATGTGTACCTAAGGCCATTAGTTGATGAACTTTGACAGCTATGGAATGGAAATGGTGTACGTGTGTGGGATGAGAACGAACAGGAGGAATTTGACCCACATGTGTTGCTGTTTGTAACCATTAATGATTGTCCTGCTCTCAGTAACCTTTCGGGAAAGACAAACAAGTGATACAACACATGCACATGCAATTTAGATGACACCGACATTATATATTTGGGAAAATGCAGGAAGAATGTGTACCTGGGGCATCGCCGATTTCCTCCGACCAATCATCAATGTCGAAAGAAAGGAAAGCATTTCAAGCTGAGGCGGATCATCGGAAGAAGCCCACCCTCCGTACTGGTGATCACATAGGTTATATGGTCAATGATTTACAAGTAATCTTTGGAAAGGGTCCTGGCGGACTATCTGTTCCGAATGACGATGCGGTACACGCACCCATGTGGAAGAAGAAGTCTATATTTTGGGACTTACCCTATTGGAAAGACCTACAGGTACGCTCTGCAATCGACGTGATGCACGTGACGAAGAATCTTTGCGTGAACCTCCTAGGCTTCTTGGGAGTGTATGGGAATACAAAATATACACCGGAGGCACGCGAGGAACATCAACGTGTGCATGAAAAAAACGGCATGCATCTGAAGCAGTATGAAGGTCCTCTCAGCTACGCTCTTACCTAAGAAGAGAAGGAAATCTTCTTTGAATGCCTGCTTAGTATGAAGGTCCCCTCTGGCTTCTTGTTGAATATAAAGGGAATAATAAATATGGCAGAGAAAAATTTCGAGAACCTAAAGGCTCATGACTGCCACGTGATTATGACGCAACTGCTTCTGGTTGCATTGAGGGGGCTTCTAACACAAAACGTTCGAGTAGCCATTGTGAAGCTATGTGCATTCCTCAATGCAATCTCTCGAAAGGTGATTGATTCAGAAATCCTGCAAGGTTAAGGAGTGATTTGGTGCAATGTCTTCTTAGTTTCGAGCTAGTGTTCCCACCATCCTTGTTCAATATCATGACGCACGTCCAAGTTCATCTAGTCGACGAGATTGTCATTCTGGGCCATGTATTTCTGCACAATATATTCCCCTTTGAGAGGTTCATGGGAGTCTTAAAGAAATATGTTTGTAACCGCGCTAGGCCAGAAGGAAGCATCTCCATGGGCCATCAAATAGAGGATGCCATTGGGTTTTGTGTTGACTTCATTCTTAACCTTAAGAAGATTGGTCTCCCTCAATCGCGGTATGAGGGGAGACTGACTGGAAAAGGCACACTAGGAGTGGACTCAATAATGTGTACGGACGGGCATTCTTGGTCTCAAGCATACTACACAGTTCTACAGAATTCTACCATGGTGACCCCATATGTCGATGAACACAAGCATATTCTGCAATCCAAACACCTGGAGAAGTGTGACGATTGGATTACATATGAACACATCAGGACTTTTGGCAGTTGGTTGCAAAAACGTGTCATATGTGACAACACTGCTTCTGATGAGCTGTACTCATTGGCCAAGGCACCATCTTCGACTGTATTGACTTACCAAGTGTAAGTGCATCTAGTGTCCCTTAGTGATTTTGGTGGTTTGAAGACTTATAGGTGAAGTATCTAATGTGTTCATGAGTGTACAAAGGATCTATAAGTCACTGAGGAGTTTGAAGAAATTGATGAATAGACCCCTAAAAATGTATATCTTCGGTTGAAGAAATTGGTCTGAAGCTGAAGAATTGAATTGCGAAGAATCTGCGATGAAATTGATATTCCTCATGAAGATATTGAAATTAAGGAATTCGGTGTGTCCTGAAGAAAATCATTTTGAAGACTTTGAAGCATCAAGATTTACTCTTTCTGTTTTGTTTTCTTCACACTTGAGTAATAGGAACACCGTACTGTTAAAGGGAGTCAAAGTTACACTTTGGAATGAATTTCCTCATGATGCTCAACACAAGCCTAATCCTACCAAAAGCCTCAAGTGAGCAATATGAGTGACATGAGGACTCTCACAGTTGAGGGTTCCGACCGTTTCGAAAGCCAAGCCACATCATTGGTCTTATCCACACCAACTTTCATATTATTTAAGGGCATTAGTGTCAAATCATGTCGGTATGCTCCCAGGCTATAAATAGCCGCCCCCACAACCATTAGCTGGTTGGCTGCTCCGTTAGAAACTCACACTTATCATAAGAGCAACCCAAATTCCTCAGAGTCTTCGAGAGTAATTCATCAATGAGGAAATACGCCAAACACGAAACCACAAACCAAAAACCAAGTGATTGAGCATCACTGAGGAAGTTGTTCCTGTGTGGGACTGAAGCCTTTTACCTTTGAGGACCGTGCAGACTCCAGACGGTTAGGCTTCATGGTCTAGAGCAATCCAGCAGTCAATTGTGGATCGCCGGGTGACCAAGTTTGTGAGGGTTTAGAAGTCTGCCCTGAAGACTTACCACGAGTATTGGGCGAGGACTATGTGTTCTTAGCCCAAGGAGAATACGGTAGGGACTGTGTGTCTTTTGGTTTCAATACCAAGCCTCTCCAAACCAGATGTACAACTCTCCCAACAGTTGGAACTGGGTCATCAACTACTGTCTTCGCTGTGAAACGGGTTCTAATTCCTCATATCTTTATATTCCTCAGATTATGTGTTGATGACTTTCACTGTCATTGTTTGAAGAATTTGCTGAAGACTTTCTCTGAAATTCCTCAACCCCAAATTCTTCACGCAAGTTAATCCTCATCTGTTTTCTGCGTGCCTGCTTACTATACAATCTGTTTTCACATTCCTCATACTAAAAAACTGCTGTAGTGAAACTTTGCACTCTTGATCCTGTAGTGAAACTGCTGTGTGAGTTAGTCATCAGTGAGTAATTTCCTCAAAGGAATTTCCTCAGTGATGAAATTCTAAAAATCTCCTATTCACCCCCCTCTAGTCGATATAACGCACTTTCAATTGGTATCAGAGCAAGGTACTCCATCGTTTTGTGTGATTTTGGTTTAACCACGTGGAGTTTTAGTTATGCCGACTGCAGGCATGATTAAGGTTAATGCAGCATGTCCTACTTTCGAAGGAAAGAACTTTCCCTTCTAGAAGACCAAGATGCAGATGCATCTACAAGCTATTGACAATGATCTCTGGTATATTGTGGAACATGGCGTCCCCATTATCTCTGCTAGTGTCTCTGCTGCTGATGTGAAGAAATTCAAGCAACTTGATTCTCAACGAAGAATATCATCTGTGGCCATCTGAGCCTAGGCCAGTTTGGAAGAGTGAGTGCTTTGGGCTCAGCGACACTTATCTCGGAGAGACTGTGCAAAGTAAATGAAGGAGTATCAACCCAGCGTGATTCTCGTGTTGATGTTCTTCACAATCTCTTCAATCGCTTCAATAGGCTTGACAATGAAAGCTGCCAAAGAACCGCAAGCACTGGGAGCTCGAGTCATTACAGATCACGAAGTTGTGAAGAAACTGCTAAGATCTATGGATTCTTCTTTTGATACTTTAGTCCTGATGATTCAAGAAAGACCAGACTACAAGATGCTTGATCCAGCTGATATACTCGAAAGACTCAATACTCATGAATTCCAGCAAGAAGAAAAGAAAGATCTTTATGGACCAAGCTATTCTAGACCACGTGCACTGAAGGCTAGAGCAATTTCCTCATCTGAAGAAGAAGACTCGGATGATAGCATTGGTGACCCTGAAGAATTTGGACACGAGCTTGCAATGCTCGTGAGGAAATTCCAGAGGTTTACACGATGTGGCCAGTTCGGTAAATCTTCAAGAAGAGATATGAGGAAATCAGAATCTTCATCTGAGGACTACAAGAAAAGAACCTGCCACAAATGCAAGAAATCTGGTCACTACATTATTGATTGTCCCTGGTGGGGAAAGGAATCAAAGAAGAAGAAATACAAGGATGACAGTTCTGATGACTCGAAGAAGAAGAAGAAATCTTCAAAATCCTCATCTTCAAAGCCCTCATCGCACAAGAAGTCTAGTTTCAAAAAGGCTCGGGCACTTATTGGCAAGGAAATGGATTCTGAAGCAGAATCAGAGGAATGTGATGAAGAGGAGGGTTCTGATGAAGACTCAGAATCCGGACAGTCCAGTCTTGCACTTGCAACCACTTTCGTCAGCAAGTCAATCTTCAACCTTGAAGAAGATGATAACCCATCCACACTGATGACTATGCTGATGACTTCGCTCCAACCTATTGCTTCATGGCAAAAGGTTCAAAGGTACCGAATGATGCTTCATCCTCTGATTCAAGTGACTATGAACCTGATGATTATAAAAAACCCAGTTACAGTAAACTTGCTATCATTGCCACTAAACAACAAACTTCCCTGGAAAAGCTTCAGAAACTGCTAGATAGAAGCGATGACCTATTGAATGATGAAATGAATCTTACCCAAATCCTCACTGAAGATGTGAAAAGCCTTCAGTCTAGATTTGATAATCTTCAAGATCGTCATGACCCACTCCTTGGTGATCATGAGAAAATTTCTTCAAAGTAAGCTTGATCTAGAGAAGTTGAGGATTTCTCATGATGATCTTCATATGGAAAATGATTCATTACTTGCTCAATAGATCAACGCTGCTCAAGCTGAATTCATTCCTCCATGTCTTAAATGCATTGAACGTGAAACTACTAATTCTTCACCAGAATCATCAAATGCTTATATTGCTGCAAATTCTTCAACTGCTCCTATAGTGTCAAATTCCTCACTTGAGGAAAACACAAATGTCACTGATGAAAATGAAGGGCTGAAGGAATTGTATGTGACAGGCATATACAAAAGTCTCAAAGGACATCAAACATTTTGTGATGTGCTCAAAAAGCAGATCTTGAACAGGAACCCGAGGAAAGAAGGAATTGCTTTTGAGAGGAAATTGAATGCTGATGGATCTTATTGGAAACCTGAGCAGTGTCCCAAAACCTCATGGGTTGCTACTATTGGGCCTCCTTTTGATCCATCCAATCTAACTGGATTTTCATGTGAATTATCCTATTCCTCAGATGAGTCATTTGACTCCAACTATAAACTGTTCAAAAATCAAGCTGGTGAAGTATTTGCTCGATATGTTGGAACTAACTGCAAGAATGGCCCTCCCCTGAGGAAAATCTGGGTTCCCAAAAGTTGTCTTGAAAATCTTCAGGTGAATGTCCTCATGACACCACCAATGAAGAATCTGAACCCCAGATCAAATTCCTCAGGAGGACCAAAGGCTTCAAGAGGATCAAAATCCTCAACTGGTCAAAATTATGCTCGTACCCGTGCTAATGCTTCTTACATGTAGGGAAACTACAAGGAATATGAATATGAGTGTTACTCTTCAAATCATTATGTTCATAAATCCTCAAACCAGTTCTCTGCATATTCATATGAGTACTTTAACCTCCCTACTGTTAAGAGAAGTGCATTAGCTTCAATGCCACCTTTCTAATATGGTGCTCGCAGGATGATGAATGCTTTACAACCCCTTCAGATGTGGGTGGTGAAGAAATTGAACTAATCACTTGTGCAGGACAGGTCTCCAGATGAAAATCATCATCTGAAGAATTTGCTGGAGACCTGAGGAAATGCTTGATAGGACGCAAGCTAATATTGATGAAATCAAAATATTTCACACGCCTTGATAATTCCGTTATGATGAAATTCCTATCTGATGAAATTGATACCATATTCTTCAAGTCTGAAGCATATGAGATGGTAAGCTATACTAATTTATCTGCAGGATGACAAACCCAAGAATACTGAGTGGGTTCTCGATAGTGGCTGCACACATCACATGACTGGTGATAAAAGCTTGTTGATGAATATGCCACTAACTCCATCACCTCTGAAGCAAATCACATATGCTGACAAAGGTAAAAGCAAGGTATTGGGACTTGGCAAAGTGGCTATTTCCAAGGATAGGCATATGGACAAAGTGATGCTTGTTGAATCCCTTGGATTTAACCTCATGTCAGTCTTGATGCTTTGTGATCTTGATATGATTGTTATCTTTGGTAGATAGAGATGTGTTGTGATCATGGAATCTGACAAATCCAAAGTCTTCCAAGGTGTCAAAAGAGGGGATTTGTACATTGTTGATTTCTCTACAGGTCCTCAACCAGCCACTTGCTTACTAGCAAAAACCTCAGAAGGGTGGATGTGGCATCGAAGACTCGGTCATGCAGGCATGAGGAATTTGCACACGCTCGCGAAGAAGAAGCATGTCATCGGCATCGAATCAGTCAAATTCCTCAAGGATCATCTCTGTGGTGCATATGAATTTGGAAAAATGACCAGATGCAAGCATCCCTCGAAGACTATCATGACTACTACTCGTCCATTCGAATTGCTTCACATGGATCTATTTGGACCTACTCATTATGCCTCACTAACAAATGCAGCATCTTTATATGGCGTCGTCATAGTTGATGATTATTCCAGATATACATGGGTGCATATCATCTTATATAAAACTGAAGTGAATGAAATCTTCAAACGATTTTCTTCAAGGGCCTCGACGAACTTGGCATCAAGATCAAACATATCAGGAGTGATAATGGAACAGTGTTCAAAAACACTTGTCTTGATGATTATCTTGATGAACTTGGTATTACTCACGAATTATCTGCTCCTTATACTCCTCAACAGAATGGTGCCGTCGAAAGGAAGAACATGACTCTGGTTGAGATGGCAAGAACCATGCTTGAAGAATATCAGACTCCTCGTCGTTTTTGGCCTGAAGCAATCAACACTACATGCCATATCATCAACAGGGTATATCTTCACAAATTCCTCAAAAAACTTTATATGAACTCCTCACTGATAAGAAACCCAATGTAGGTTATTTCAGAGTCTTCGGTGCAAAATGTTGGATTAGAGATCCTCACCATAGCTCAAAATTTGCACCTAAGGCACATGAGGGTTTTATGCTCGGTTATGGAAAGGACTCGCACACCTACAGAGTCTTCAACAACTATCACAACAAAGTTGTTGAGACTGTAGATGTGCGGTTCGATGAAACTAATGGCTCGCAATGAGAGCAATTGCCTTCTAATCCAGATAAGTTGTCTCCTGAGGAAGCAATAAAGCTCAAACCTACTGAAGACATTGTTCCCACTGAGGAAATTGATGAAGAAACCATCCCCATCATTGATGAAAATCAAGAAGGTGCTCCTGAGGAAATTGCACAAGGACCACTTCCTTAGCCAGACGAAATCCTCAGTCAGCTCATCCGAGCATTGCAAATGAAGTAGAACTTGACAAAATCCTCAATGACATCAACGCGCCAGGTCCTCTCACTCACTCAAAAGCTTCACACTTTGTTAACTTTTTTGGGCATTTCTCCTTTGTATCTATCACAAAACCTCAAAAGTTGCTGATGCTTTCCTGGAACCGGAGTGGATCCAAGCTATGCAAGACGAACTTCTTCAATTCAAGCTGTATGACGTATGGGAGCTCATCAAACGACCAGATCCTCGCAAGCACAACATCATCGGAGCCAAGTGGATTTTCCAAAACAAGCAAGATGAGGATGGTCAAGTGGTGACGAACAATGCACGACTTGTAGCCCAAGGCTACACCCAGGTTGAAGGAATAGATTTCGATGAAACTTTTGCACCTGTTGCTAGACTTGAAGCTATTCGAATACTACTTGCTTATGCTAATCATCATAACATCATATTATATCAAATGGATGTGAAAAGTGCATTCCTCAATGGTAAGCTTGAGGAAGAAGTATATGTTGCTCAGCCCCCAGGTTTTGAGGATCCAAAGAATCCAAACAAAGTCTTCAGACTCAAAAAGGCGCTCTATTCTCTCAAGCAAGCCCCTCGGGCATGGTATGATACATTGAAGGAATTTCTCATGAAGAAAGGTTTCAAACCTGGTTCACTCGATTCAACTCTTTTCACTAAATCCTATGATAATGAGCTATTTGTGTGCCAAATATATGTCGATGATATTATATTTGTCTGTATTGACAAAGGATATAGTGATGAATTTGCTTACATGATGAGTGAAGAATATCAGATGTCTATGATGGGGGAGCTGAAATTCTTCTTAGGTCTTCAAATTCGTTAACAACGCAATGGAATCTTCATATCAGAGGAGAAATACCTCAAGGATGTTCTAAGGAAATTCGACATGCAGGAATGCAATGGTGCCAAGACTCCGGTGCCTACCAACGACCACCTCGGCACTGACGAAAATGGTAAAGAATTCGATCAGCAGGTATATCGCTCTATGATTGGCTCTTTATTGTATCTATGTGCATCTAGGCCAGATATAATGCTTAGTGTTTGCATGTGTGCACGTTTTCAAGCAAAACCGAAGGAACCACACCATAAGGCTGTGAAGCATATTCTTCGATACTTAGCTCACACACCAACACTAGGATTATGGTATCTCAAGGGCTGAAATCTTAATCTAGTAGGGTATTCTGATTCTTACTATGCTGGTGACCGTGTGGATCGCATGTCAACATGTGGCACATGCCATTTCCTCGGAAGATCGCTAGTTTGCTGGTCCTCAAAGAAGCAAAACTGCGTATCACTCTCCACTTCCGAAGCTGAGTACATTGCTGCTGGCTCATGTTGCGCTCAATTGCTATGGATGAAGCAAACCCTCAAGGACTACGGCATCAACATGAAGAATATGCCTCTCTACTACGACAATGAGAGTGCAATCAAGATTGCATACAACCCAATACAACACTCGAAGACCAAGCACATCCAGATTCGTCATCATTTTCTTCGGGACCATGTCCTCAAGGGCAATATCCTCGTCGACCATGTGAAGACTGATGATCAACTAGCAGATATCTTCACTAAGACCTTGGATGAGAAAAGGTTTTGCAAGTTGCGGTGTGAGCTAAATATCTTAGAATCTTCAAATGTTTTGTAAAAACATGCACACATCCTAACACTTATGCAAAATTGATGACTTAGATGTGCAACACATGATGAATCGATTTTCTTCAACTGATGAAGAATATCACTCTGAATGTGAAGAAATCAACGAAGAAATTGATTCTCACGGCCCTACGACAATTGTACGCGGCGTCTGTAATCAACATTCTTATATGGTGGGTCACGCCACCCACAACGTGAAATTCCTCAAGTTGATTTTCTTCAAAGTTCCATTTCCTCAAAATTTGATTTTCTTCAAAACAGTTGTTCTTCAAAATCATTTTTCTTCAAAAACTGAATTTCATCATTGTGACGATTTATCACAAAATCCTCAATATAGTCAAATCTTAAAAAAAAACACTTGATAATTTTCGTTTACCTAGATAGACCGTGTTTTCAAGTCCTCAACATCATTCACTTATAGCTATTTCTTCAAGTTGATATTTCATCTAAGTGAATGTGATCGGACCCTACTTTCCCTCTATGCTATTCTTATCCAGTCTATTCAATTCTTCGTATGCGTTCTACTTGAAACTTTGTTCGAAATCCTCACTGCGTCCTTGTGAGCTGATGATTTTGTAACAAAAATCCTCAAATCTTCAAAAATATTTTTTTTGAATGAGCAATAACTGAACCCCACTTTCCTCGTTCGGATAACCACGATCTCCACGATCTCCACCGCTTTCCTCGTAAGCTACACGTGTCCTGGGGAGACGTAGAGGCAGGGGCTATTTGGTCCGATTTCTTCGCGCCAACAGTAACTGCCTCGCTATAAATATGTCCCCATCCCCCTCGGTAAAACACTTCTTCGTCCATCGCACTCCTGCTACAGCAAAAGCACCAAACCCTAGCGCCACCGCTGGAAGTCTCGTCGCCGGCGAAGAAGGGCTTCACTGCCTCGACTTTTCCATCGCCCAAATCACGCCGGAGTCGGACCATCCTCGTCCGCCGCCACCGTAGACGTCCTCTGCAACCGGGTTAGGGCGCATTGGACATGCACCGAAAGAGCTTCTCCCTGCTACTCTTCTCTGTTCTTCGTGCGCGCCATCTAGGGTAAATAAAAATCCTATTTTTACAACAAGTTTGATCTACAATTTTACCTCTGAGATGTGAAATATGTTTTTCCTTAAGAATCCATATGCATCTTTTCCTCAAACGCTGTCTATCACCACACTATTGATGAACTTCACTAAGCATCTAAGATTTTCACGAGATTCCTCAATTGTGCGAATTTTCGGATCTGTACAACTCTGGAACCCAAGAACAGTATGCTTAGGCAAATTCCTGAACCACTGGTCAAATTCCTCAACTGTCAAATTTTTTCATTTTCTTCAAAGCTGAGAACGCATATGACCTCTCCAAATTCCTCGCAACTATACTCTCTTCACAGGTACACACATGTTAGCTAATGAATCTCTCGGTTCTCATCAAATTAACTCATTTCTCCTGTCATCCTCCATTTTCTTCACTCATCATGTAAGCAAATTCATCACTGTATCGTTTGTCAGTACAGCCAAATATAATATAATCGACATATATCTGGCACACAAATAGCTCATTATCATAGGATTTAGTGAAAAGAGTTGGATCGAGTGAACCAGGTTTGAAGCCTTTCTTCATGAGGAATTCCTTCAATGTATCATAGCATGCCCGAGGGGCTTGCTTGAGACCATAGAGCACATTTTTGAGTTTGAAGACTTTGTCTGGATTCTTTGGATCCTCAAAACCTGGGGGCGGAGCAACATATACTTCTTCCTCAAGCTTACCATTGAGGAATGCACTTTTCACATCCATTTGATATAATATGATGTTATGACGATTAGCATAAGCCAGTAGTATTCGAATAGCTTCAAGCCTAGCAACAGGTGCAAAAGTTTCATCGAAATCTATTCCTTCAACCTGGGTATAGCCTTGGGCTACAAGTCGTGCCATGTTCCTCACCACTTGACCATCCCCATCTTGCTTGTTTCGGAAAATCCACTTGGTTCCGATGATGTTGTGCTTGCGAGGATCTGGTCATTTGACGAGCTCTCATACGTCATCCAGCTTGAATTGAAGAAGTTCGTCTTGCATAGCTTGGATCCACTCTGGTTCTAGGAAAGCCTCAACAACGTTTGAGTGTTCTGCGATAGATACAAAGGAGAAATGCCCACAAAAGTTAACTAAGTGTGAAGCTTTTGAGCAAGTGAGAGGACTTGGCACGTTGATGTCATTGAGGATTTTGTCAAGTTCTACTTCATTTGCAATCCTCGGATGAGCTGGTTGAGGATTTCGTCTGGGCTGAGGAAGTGGTTCTGGAGCAATTTCCTCAGGAGCACCTTCTTGATTTTTATCAGTGATGGGGATGGTTTCTTCATCAATTTCCTCAGTGGGAACAATGTCTTCTGTAGGCTTGAGCTTTATTGCTTCCTCAGGAGACAACTTATCTGGATCAGAAGGCAATTTCTCTCTTTGTGAGCCATTAGTTTCATCGAACCGCACATCTATGTCTCAACAACTTTGTTGTGATAGTTGTCGAAGACTCTGTAGGTGTGCGAGTCCTTTCCATAACCGAGCATAAAACCCTCATGTGCCTTAGGTGCAAATTTTGAGCTATGGTGAGGATCTCTAATCCAACATTTTGCACCGAAGACTTTGAAATAACTTACATTGGGTTTCTTATCAGTGAGGAGACCATATGAGGTTTTCTTGAGCAATTTGTGAAGATATACCCTGTTGATGATATGGCATGCAGTGTTGGTTGTTTCAGGCCAAAAACGACGAGGAGTCTGATATTCTTCAAGCATGGTTCTGGCCATCTCAACCAGAGTCATGTTCTTCCTTTCGACGAGTATAAGGAGCAGATAATTCGTGAGTAATACCAAGTTCATCAAGATAATCATCAAGACCAGTGTTTTCGAACTCTGTTCCATTATTACTCCTGATATATTTGATCTTGATGCCGAAGTTCACCGAGGCCCTTGAAGAAAATCGTTTGAAGATTTCCTGCACTTCAGTTTTATATAAGATGATATGCACCCATGTATATCTGGAATAATCATCGACTATGACGAAGCCATATAAAGATGTTGCATTTGTTAGTGTGGCATAATGAGTAGGTCCAAATAGATCCATGTGAAGCAATTCGAATGGACGAGTAGTAGTCATGATAGTCTTCAGGGGATGCTTGGATCTGGTCATTCAACAGGTCATCGCTTCTATCTAGCAGTTTCTGAAGCTTTTCCAGGGCAGTTTGTTGTTTAGTGGCAATGATAGCAAGTTTACTGTAACTGGGTTGTTTATAATCATCAGCTTCACAGTCACTTGAATCAGAGGAGGAAGCATCATTCGGTAACTTTGAACCTTTTGCCATGAAGCAATAGGTTGGAGCGAAGTCATCAGCATAGTCATCAGTGTGGATGGGGTTATCATCTTCTTCATGGTCGAAGATTGACTTGCTGACGAAAGTGGTTGCAAGTGCAAGACTGGCCTGTCCGGATTCTGAGTTTTCATCAGAACCCTCCTCTTCATCACATTCCTCAGATTCAGCCTCGGAATCCATTTCCTTGCCAATAAGTGCCCGAGCCTTTCTAAAACTAGTCTTGTGCGTTGAGGGCTTTGTAGATGAGGATTTTGAAGATTTCTTCTTCTTCTTTGAGTCATCAGAACTGTCATCCTTGTATTTCTTCTTCTTTGATTTCTTTCCCCAACGGGGACAATCAACAATGTAGTGACCTGATTTCTTGCATTTGTGGCAGGTTCTTTTCTTGTAGTCCTCAGATGAAGATTATGATTTCCTCATATCTCTTCTGGAAGATTTACCGAACTTTCCACGTCGTGTAAACCTGTGGAATTTCCTCACGAGCATTGCAAGCTCCTGTCCAAATTCTTCAGGGTCACCAACGCTATCATCCGAGTCTTCTTCTTTAGATGAGGAAATTGCTCTAGCCTTCAGTGCACGTGGCCTAGAATAGCTTGGTCCATATAGATCTTTCTTTTCCTCTTGCTGGAATTCATGAGTATTGAGTCTTTCGAGTATATCAGCTGGATCAAGCATCTTGTAGTCTGGTCTTTCATGAATCATCAGGACTAAAGTATCAAATGAAGAATCCAAAATCTTAGCAGTTTCTTCACAACTTCGTGATTTGTAATGTCTCGAGCTCCCAGTGCTTGCAGTTCATTTGTTATGTCAGTGAGGCGATCAAAGGTATCTTGGCAGCTTTCATTGTCAAGCCTCTTGAAGTGATTGAAGAGATTGCGAAGAACATCAACACGAGAATCACGCTGGGTTGATACTCCTTCATTTACTTTGCATATTCTCTCCCAGATAAGTGTCGTTGAGCCCAAAGCACTCACTCTTCCAAACTGGCCTAGGCTCAGATGGCCACAGATGATATTCTTCGCTTGAGAATCAAGTTGCTTGAATTTCTTCAAATCAGCAGCAGAGACACTAGCAGAGATGATGGGAATGCCATGTTCACGATATACCAGAGATCATTGTCAATAGCTTGTAGATGCATCTTCATCTTGGTCTTCCAGAAGGGAAAGTTCTTTGCTTCGAAAGTAGGACATACTGTAGTAACCTTAATCATGCCTCCAGTCGACATAGCTAAAACTCCAGGTGGTTAAACCAAAATCACACAGAACAAGGGAGTACCTTGCTCTGATACCAATTGAAAGTGCGTTATATCGACTAGAGGGGGGTGAATAGGAGATTTTTAGATTTTCAACACTGAAGAAATATCTTTTGAGGAGGGTGGCCTGGGAGCATCCCGACATGATTTGACATTAATGCCCTTAACTAATATGACCGTTGGTGTGGATAAGACCAATGATGTGGCGTGGCTATCAAAACGGTTGATACTCTCAACAGTGAGAGTCCTCATGTCACTCATATTCCTCACATGAGGCTTTCGGTAGGATTAGGCTTGGGTTGAGCATCATGAGGAAATTCATTCCAATGTGTTACCTCGACCCCCTTTAACAGTATGGTGTTCCTATTACTCATGTATGAAGAAAACAAAACAGAAAGAGTAAATCTTCATGCTTCAAAGTCTTCAGAATGATTTTCTTCACGACACACCGAATTCCTCAATTTCAATATCTTCATGAGGAATAATAATTTCATCGCAAATTCTTCGTGATTCAAATCTTCAGCTTCAGACCAATTTCTTCAACCGAAGATATACATATTTAGGGGTCGATATTCATCGAATATTTCAAACTCCTCAGCGACTTATAGATCCTGTGTACACTCATGAACACATTAGATACTTAACCTATAAGTCTTCAAACCACCAAAATCACTAAGGGGCACTAGATGCACTTACATTCATGCTGTGCTCAATTGCTATGGATAAAGCAAACCCTCAAGGACTACGACATCAACATGAAGAATGTGCCTCTCTACTGCGTCAATGAGAGTGCAATCAAGATTGCACACAACCCAGTACATCACTCGAAGACTAAGCACATCGAGATTTGTCATCATTTTCTTCGGGACAATGTCCTCAAGGGCAATATCCTCATCAACCATGTGAAGATTGACGATCAACTAGGAGATATCTTCACTAAGCGCTTGGATGGGAAAAGGTTTTGCAAGTTGCGGTGTGAGCTAAATATCTTAGAATCTTCAAATGTTTTGTAAAAACATGCACACATCCTAACACTTATGCAAAATTGATGACTTAGATGTGGAACACACGAAGAATCGATTTTCTTCAACCAATGAAGAATATCACTCTTAGTGTGAGGAAATCAACGAAGAAATTTATTATCAGGGCCCTACGATAATTGTACGCGGCGTCTGAAATCAACATTCTTATATGGTGGGTCACACCACCACCCAACTTGAAATTCCTCAAGTTGAATATCTTCGAAGCTGAATTTCTTCAAAGTTGATTTTCTTCAAAGTTGTTGTTCTTTAAACTTGTCTTTCTTCAAGGCTGAATTTCATCAACATGACGCTTTGTTACAAAATCCTCATGTTAATCAAAATCTTCAAAAACACTTGATTATTTTCATTTCCCTATATATATACATACATATATATATATATATATATATATATATATATATATATATATATATACTATGATTTCAAAGTCCTCAACAACATTCACTTATAGCTATTTCTTCAATTTGATATTTCATCTAAGTGAATGTGATCGGACCCTACTTCCCCTATATGTTATTCTCACCCAGTCTATTCAATTCTTTATATGCGTTCCACTTGAAACTTTGTTCAAAATCTTCACTGCGTCCTTGTCAGCTGATGATTTTGTAACAAAATCCTCAAATCCTCGAAAATGATTTTTATATTGTTACACAGTAACTGAACCCCACTTCCCACGAACAGATAAGCACGATCTCCACCGCTTTGAACGGTTGCTACACGTGTTCTGCGGAGACGAAAGGGCAGGGGTAGTTCAGTCCGAAAGAATCGGCCGGACAGTTTTCACCTGGGCTATAAATATGTCCTTACCCCCTCGGGTAAAAACTCTTCGTTATCTCTCTTGACCTTCTCTCCACTACAGCAAAGCCCTAGCGCCACCGCTAGAAGTTCCGTCGCGAGCGAGGAAACGCTTTACTGCCTCGACCTCTCCGTCGCTGAAATCACGCCCGAACCGGAACATCTTCGTCCGCCGCCGCCGTAGCTGTCCTCTGTTGCCAAGTTAGGGCGCACTGGACTCGCACCGAAGAGAATCTACTGCTGCTTCTTCCTCTGTTCTTCGTGTGCGCTATATAGGGTAAATAAAACCCTATTTTTACAGCACCTTTCGATCTACTATTTTACCTTAAATTCGTAAAATCTGTTTTTCCTCAAGTGTCTATAAGTCTCTATTCCTCAAACACTGTGTATTCCTCAAGTGTTGATGAATTTCGCTAAGCATCTAAAAGTCTTCACGAGATTCCTCAATTGTGCAAATTTTCGAATCTGTACAACTCTGGAACCCAAGATCAGAGTGCTTAGACAAATTCCTCAACCCACTCGTCAAATTCCTCAACTTTAAAATTTTCAATTTCATCAAATCGGAGAACGCATATGACCTCTCCAAATTCCTCGCACCTATACTCTCTTCACAGGTACAAAAATGTCAGGTGATGACTCTCTAGGTTCTCATCAACTTAACTCATTTGCAGTGTTTCTTGAAGAAAATATGCAAGTGTCATCAGAATCCTCAAGAGTTCAATTTCCTCAGCAAAAGCCTGAGCTGAAGAAAATGGAAGATGAAAGGAAGCAAAAGTGTGGCAAGAAGCTTGAACAGAACACTGCCATCGATATTCCTGATGATATATACCTGGAATACTGCACACCCGATGAGCAAGAAACAATGCCCAAGAGGAAGATAAGGCTTCAGAAGATAGAACGCCGGTGAGCTAAGGAGTGGAAAGAATACAGATTTGTCACTCCAAAGTATGCGAAGAAATTCGCTCTTAAGCCACCTGGCAAACGGCCTCCTCTCGAGGATTATCAGGATGTCCATCCTTCAAGACTCAAGACGATTCATGACTATCCTGAGGAACAGAAAAAACACTTGTCAAACTTTCAGAAGCAGGCAGAAGCTGCCGTGAGGAAATTTAATGAAGAATCTGCTGCTGCTGCTACTACTACAGCCACCTCCTCTGCAGATGAAACTTCTGGCACGGCCATTCCTCAAGTGAAGTCTGTGCCACCGAAACCAAAGGCTTCAAAGCCTCAGGAGAAATTGCTTTAGAAGGCAGCACCTGCATCCGCACCAAAACCCTCAGCACCACCAAAGGCTTCAAAGCCTGAACACAAGCAGATTGTGAAGCAACTATCGACTATTTCCAGATCCTCTGTTCCTTCGGCAACGAGCTCAGAGACAAAGTCTTCACCAACTCCAATGAAGACTAAGGTGACTGCTAGAAGAGGAACCATACCAAGCCCAGGCAAAATCATCAAAGTCCCTTCTGCATCAGAAGGCAGTGATGAATATGATGATGAGACTCTGCAGGCAATCATCAGAAACAAGCAGGAGAGGGTTTCACAAGCTTCATGCAGCGCCATTCCTCTGGACATGGACCCAAAAGTCCTTTTGGACTACATCAATGTATGGTATGATGACCCCAACACAATTATTGATGACTTGAAGCTTCCCCAGGCATCATCCACATGGTGGCCACTTTCATCAACGAGTCCAAGTGGAAGGAGACGCAAGCCAAACAAGCAAAGGCTGCGAAGCTTAAAAAGGAGAAATTCCTCAAACAAAATCTCCTCAGCTTGACGCCTGATGCACTTGTGTCCACTCAAGCAGAATTGAAGACTTTCACAGACAAGTACACCAAGCTATCTGATCGTCAAAGTCTCAAGAAAAATTTCATCAAATTTTCTACCAATGCAGTTGACGATTACAATAAGAAGGCTGCCCCTCAAGCAACAACACAGCAGCCTGATATAGAGGAAGAACAACCCACCCCTGCTGAGGAAATACCTCAAGAAAGTCGTACAGATGAACCAGCTATTGAGGAAATAACCAAGGAAATTCCAGCTGATGCATCTAAGCCAGCTGATGACTCTGCTCCAGCTGATGCTTCTAAGCCAGCTGATGACTCTGCTCCAGCTGAAGAAACTGCTTCAGCCGAGGAAACTGCCAGGACGGATACGACTCTGCCTCCTGAAGAGAAAATGCCGTCACCAAAATCTTCAAAGGTGAAGAAAATGACTCCGTCTGCATCAGACGTGAAGAAAACCAGGGCTGCAGAAATGAAAGCTAAGAAAAGAAAAGCTTCCTCTACAGAAGAATCAACTAAGGCCAAGTGCCTCAAATCTCTTGATGACAATTCTCCGTTGGATCCTGTGCCTCTCAATATTACTCCATCCTATGAAATGACTGTCTTCGAAAGCGAAGACAAGGAGCATATGACTGATGAGGAAATTAAGAATGCTGAGTCTGAGGAACACACTGATGAGGAAATTCAAATTGATGACAGTCCTCAGACATTCATTCCTCCCGAAGAACCCGCTCAAGGATCAGCTGCACCAGCTGAAGAATTTGGCTCCTCCACCAAGCGAACTCCTCATGCTGAGGAAAACCAAGGAGAAGATCCTCGGCCTGAAGCAAATCCAAATTCTGAGCAAAACCCTCAACCTGAGGATCGGGATGAAGAGATTCCTCCTCCTGAGCAAAACCCTCAACCAGAGGCTCAGGCTGATGAAATTCCTCACCCAGAGCAAGATCCTCAACTTGAGGCACATGTAGATGAAATTCCTCATCCTGAGGAACATGCTGAAGATAATGCCCCTGCACCAAATACAGAGAATGCTCTAGTAGTTATCAATCCAGAGACTGCAATGATTGTCTCTCCTCAAGGGAAGAAGCAAAACCTTCAGCCCATGCAGCGTCAGCCCTTCTGCAAGCAGCCGAAGTTTCAAAAGGAAGCATTCTTTGAAGAAGGCATGTATTTCATCGAAGAAAATCCATATGACAAGCCTCGCATCCGGCACATGAAGTTTTGGACCAGGACTCAGCTCAACTATTATGCATCTGTGCTTTGTGGAAGAAACAAAAAATTTCAGCATAGGCATATTCCTCATGTTGAGCTTGAAGAAATTCCTTGCTTTGCCCTAGTCCTCAACGTTCTTCATGAAGCAGGACTGCTCTCTCTGTGCTCTGATATCTGTGATTGGAACGACGACATCGTTCTTCAATTCTATGCAACTCTGCATATCTCTGGAGATCCAACAGATATCAACACTCGGGTGCTGGATTGGATGACGCAGCACACACACTTCAAGCCCCTACAAATGAGCTGCTGCGAGACCTTCCTGTGTCAATTCCTTCAGAACATGCCATGAAGATGTATGATGAACGAGAGCTGCCAAATAAGCTGATGGAAGTTCTCATGAAGCCTTTGGCCAAGGGGCAACCACCAAGAACAACCTTCGTGGTCCATGAGCCGAAGTATGAACCCATGACTGTTTACAGAATCCTCTGCAGTGTTCTGGCGCCAATCAAGGGCCCTCATGATGAAGAAGAGCTTGTAGGCATCATGAAGAATATCCTCTTCAACATCATCCATGACATTTCCATCAACATTCACGATTTCTTCTTGAGGACTCTGGCGGAAAATGCTATGTCCCCTTTTGACCCAAAGATTTACGCTCCAGGGATCATAAGATTCATCAGACACAGGTCAGGCATCAACTATCATGTTGATTTCAACAATTACATTGGATATATGCCTCCAATGAGGGTCAACAAAAAGACTTTCGAGCCAGTTGAAGGAAAAGGCAAGTCTGTGATCGATGAAGGCAGTCGGCCCCTTGATGGCCAGTTTCGTGAGCCAGATGCATATTCTTCATGGAATGATACTGAAACCCAGCCGCCAAGTCATGTTGCTCCAAGGGTGATGAATACCAGAGAGCTTGTCCTCAGTCTTCATCAAAAGGTAGATCGAAATCACAAGTGGGTCAAACGCCAGTTCAGCGCCATTATGAAAACCCTCAATGAGACTCAGAATGCAGTGAAGCTTAATCATCATTATCTTCACGAGGTTTTTGATCGCACCTGGGCCACACTGGCTCAATTGAAGACTCCAGCAGAACTTGAAGAATTGGAGTTTACACAGGACTTCGACTGGTCGTGCCCACCAAAGAAGAAATTCATGCCAATTCCAGTTCCATACCTTGAGGACAGTTCTTTTTCTTCATTCCGCACTGCAGAATTAGATGAAGACCAACAAGACACTGCCACTGGTCCAAGGAGGAAGCCTGCTCCCAAGAATCCTCACGCGTCTTCCTCAACTGCCAAGAAGTGTAAGTCTTCATGGGGCGTTAGTCCTCACTTTTGTCCCTTTTCGTCACTTGATGGCAAAGGGGTAGAAATATGAGTGTTAGTCTTCACTCGGGATGTATTTTGGGGCTTATGAACTTTATTTTAGTTACAAACTCTTGGTTCTTCTGAAGTGTCTTATGTAATGAGTTGTAACTTAAGCCCGATGGTACTCTGACGCTTTTGAGCGTTTTTATTCGCATGCTTATTCCTCAAAATATTAATGCATGCATGCTCGAATTCGTCAGATACCATTTCTCATCATGCATTCTCAATTTCTTCATACTATATGTCATATGTATGCATGATTTACAAGACTCACGGGGAGATCTCCATGATATAAATAATTAATGTGCATTTGCTGTGAAAAGTAAAATTCTCAAGATATGCACATCTTCAGGGGGAGTCTCTCTAAATCTTGATTTCAAATTTCTCAAATGAGTATTTACACTTCATATTTTTATCCCCATTGAAGACTTAACCTAATTTTCATCAACCACAAAAAAGGGGGAGATTGTAAGTGCATCTAGTGCCCCTTAGGGATTTTGTTGGTTTGAAGGCCTATAGGTTAAGTATCTAATGTGTTCATGAGTGTTCACATGATCGATAAGTCGCCGAGGAGTTTGAAATATTCGATGAATATCGACCCCTAAAAATGTATATCTTCGGCTGAAGAAATTGGTGTGAAGCTGAAGGATTGAATCACGAAGAAATTGCGATGAAATTGATATTCCTCATGAAGATATTGCAAATGAGGAATTCGGTGTGTCCTCAAGAAAATCAATCTGAAGAGTTTGAAGCATGAAGATTTATTATGTCTGTTTTATTTTCTTCACTCTTGAGTCATAGGAACAGCGTACTGTTAAAGGGGGTCCAGGTAACATGTCAGAATGAATTTCCTCATGATGCTCAACCCAAGCCTAATCCTACCAAAAGTCTCAAGTGAGGAATATGAGATAAATGAGGACTCTCACGTTGAGGGTCCCTACCGTTGCCGCAATTCGCACCACATCACCGATCTTATCCACATGAACAATCATATTATTGAAGGGCATTAATGTCAAATCATGTCGGGATGCTCCCAGGCTATAAATAGTCGCCCCCACAACCATTAGCTGGTTGGCTGATCCATTAGAAACTGACACTTGTCATAAGAGCAACCCAAATTCCTCAGAGTCTTCGAGAGTAATTCATCAGTGAGGAAATACCCCAAACACCAAACCACAAACCGAAAACCAAGTGATTAAGCATCACTCAAGAAGTTGTTCCTGTGTGGGAGTGAAGCCTTTTACCTTTGAGGACTGTGCATCCTTGAGATGGTTAGGCGTCATGATCTAGAGCAATCCACCACTCAATTGTGGATCGCCGGGTGACCAAGTTTGTGAGGGTTTGGAAGTCTGCCCTAAAGACTTACCACGGGTGTTGGGCAAGGATTGTGTGTTCTTAGCTCAAGGAGAATACGGTAGGGACTGTGTGTCTTTTGGTTTCAATACCAAGCCTCTCCAAACCAGATGTACAACTGTCACAACAGGTGGAACTGGGTCATCAACCACTATCTTCATTGTGAAACGGGTCCTATTTCTTCAACTCTTTAAATTCCTCGTATTGTATGTTGAAGATTTTCATTGTCACTGTTTGAAGAATTTGCTGAAGACTTTCTCTGAAATTGCTCAACCCCAAATTCTTCACGCAAGTTATTCTTCACGTGTGTTCTCTGTGCCTGCATGCTGTGCAAACTTCTTTTCATATTCTTCACGTTGAAAACTGCTGTAGTGATACTTTGCAGTGCCGATCCTTTGCTTTTTCTGCTGCAAGTTAGTCATCAATAAGGAATCCTCTCAAAAGGAATTTACTCAGTGAAGAAATTCTAAAATTCTCCTATTCACCCCCTCTAGTCGATATAACGCACTTTCAGTTCCTCTGTCTGCCTATCGGTCACATAATCACCTTCAAGGACATCGTCACCCTTAGGCTTATTCCATTGCTTGATCCTCATCGGGATGTTGTCCCTAACAATAGCTCCGCACTGAGTAGAAAATGCGTCCTTGGTCGGCTTGGGTTGAATCGGTAGGCCATCGTCACGGAGTTCTGTGATCGTGAACTTTTCATCCTTGTGCAACCTTCTCTTCGAGCCTCGTCTCCTAACCGAAGTTTGGCTCGATCCAGACTTTGAACAGCTCCCTCCTCCCTTCGGTCACCGGAGCCGTCACCATGGTCTCCTTCTTCCTCCGACATTCGGTCACTGGAGCCATCATGATCATGTCCTTCCTCCTCCATTGTTTGATCACTGAAGTCGTCATCCTCTCCTTCCATACCATCGGTGTCGTTGAGATAATAATCAACCTCAACTCCGTCGCGGATTATCTCACCCAACAACTATTCTTCTTCCAAGTTTCTTTGATCAATAGTTTCTGCAAATATTACAACATGGCAATTAGTATACAAACATGAATGTCCGACGTCTAGACCTCCCCTCTCATGAATGTCAAACAATAGATTCTATACAAAAAAACTTTCAAGAACTTTAAACGCTACATATCATTTGACCGTGTGGCATCGTGTGTGTATCACGTGGGTTTAGCTGGCAGGACGTTCTTTTCTTGTCGCGTTCGGGGTACTGGATTCCAGGACGGGCGACCAAAGATGTGGTGATAGTGTGTGTGCACCGTTCTACGTAGCTAGCACACACTCGTGTGTGTTGCTATTGCATTCGGGCCGCCAAATTCCATCATTGGCGACCATGTTCGTGGATTCCTTCTATTATTATCTGGATGAAAAGCGATTCATTTTCCTTTTTTACAGATAATTTGCTATTCATTGAGGTGAATTTTTGCCTTTACTTGTTGCAAACTATCTACTATCCTCAAAGATTCTTGCTAAGTCTGAGTCGATTAAGACTTCCTTAAGTCCCAATCGATGATATATCCGCGAAATCTTACGTTATGATCCATGTGGTTTTTTTTCTTTAGTTTTTTGTTGTCTCGCATGTTATATCACCTGATGAAGACGGTGGGGACGGGCGACGGCTCCGGGCGGTGAGGGGCGACGATGACAGGCTCGGCGTGGCGCGGGCAACAATGACGACAGGCTCGAGGAGAAGGTGTGGGCCGGCGGCGACAGGCTCGGGGCGGCGACAACGGGCTCAGGGGCGACGGCGACGACGACGGTGATGGGGCAACGACGACGCCGATGGGCTCGGGGGCAACGGCGATGGCGATGGGCTCGGGGGCGACGGCAGGATCGGAACGATATCCGCGGCAACGGGCTCGGGGGCGACGGCGACGGGGACGACGGTCTCGCGAGGACATCGGCGGCGACGGGCTTGGGGCGACGGTGACGGCGATGGGCTTGGGGACACGACGGGCTCGGGGGCGACGACGACGGCGATGACGGGCTCGTGGAGGAGGCACGGGCCGGCGGCGACGGGCTCCTCTCAATGACACGAGATAAGAGAACGGGGGAAAATAGGAGTTGGTGGAAATTTCGACAAGTCCCTCCATATTTGCGAACACCTTTGGTTCCGGTTGGTGGCTCCAACCGGAACCAATGCCAACCTTTCTCCTAGTTGGTGGCTCTAACTAGGGCTAAAAGTCAATTTTCATCAGCCCAAAAGGGCAGGAAGAAGAAACCTTTAGTACCGGTTGGTGGCTCCAACCGGGACGAAAGGGCAGCATTGATTCCGGTTGGAGCCACCAACCGGGACTACAGGTCAATTTTCATCAGTCTAGAAGGGCGGGATGAAGAGACCTTTAGTACTAGTTCGTGGCTCCAACCGGGATGAAAGGGTGGTATTGGTCTCGGTAGGAGCCACCAACCGGGACCAAAGTGTGGTGCTGGCCGGGCCAAATTTTTAGTCCCACCTCGCTAGCCGAGAGAGCTCGCGAGTGGTTTATAAGCACTGCTGCGCACACCGTGTTGAGCTCCTCTCAACTGCAGTCTTCCTAGCCTAATCTGTCATTGCCTGTGGGCCTATTGGGCCTTCTGCGAGCCTGAATCCGGGCCCAACCAGCTGTTTGGGTTTCTAGTCGTATTCAAGCCGTGGTGGCCGAGTAGGTGGCATTTTTTCAATTTTTTTTTGTTTTGGTTTTTCACTTTATTTATTTTATTTTGTTCCTACTTACTATTTTTCACTCATTCTTTTTGCTTTTAGGTCACAAAATTTTCCAAAATGCACCATTCAAATCCACATCATCAATTTTCAACAATTTCTAACTTCATTTGTATTTTTCATGCGTTTACTACTTATTTTGAGCTAAATCACCATGAAATTGAAAAGCACTACAAATGAACTCTGAAAAGGTTGAAAGTTGGCATGGTATCATCATTTCACCCACATAGCATGTGCTAAAAAGTTGAGAGGGTTACGGCAAAAACTGGATGCACTTCGTGTACAAAACGGACAATCTTTTTCGAAGTATGAGGGTTTCATACGTAAACTCATCTGTTACAAAGGTATTTCATTTTTATGAACTTATTTGAACTCCAAACTTTTTGTGTGTTCAAAAGGCACCATTCAAATCCACATCATCAATTTTCAACAAATTTTCACTTCATTTGGTATTTTTCATATATTTACTGCTTTTTTGAGCTAAATGGTCAAAAATTGAAAAATACTACAAATGAATTCTGAAAAGGTTGAAAGTTGGCATGTTATCATCATTTCACCTACATAGCATGTGCTAAAAATTTGAGAGGGTGACGGCAAAAACTCGATGCACTACGTGTACAAAACGGACAATCTCTTTTGAAGTATCATGGTTTCATACGAAAACTCATCTGTTACAAAGGGATTTCAATTTTTATGAACTCATTTGAAATCTAGACTTTTTGTGTGTTCAAAATGCACCATTCAAAGCCACATCATCAATTTTCAACAATGTCTGACTTCATTTGGTATATTTCATGGATTTACTGCTTTTTCAAGCTAAATGATCATGAAATTGAAAAGTACTAGAAATTAATTCTGAAAAGGTTGAAAGTTGGCATGGTATCATCATTTCATCCACATAGCATGTGCTAAAAAGTTGAGAGGGTTACGGCAAAACTGGATGCACTTCGCGTACAAAACGGACAATCTCTTTTGAAATATCGCGGTTTCATACGAAAACTCATCTGTTACAAACTGATTTCATTTTTATGGACTCGTTTAAACTCCAGACTTTTTGTGTGTTCAAAATGCACCATTCAAAGACACATCATCCATTTTCAACAATTTCTGACTTCATATGGTATTTTTCATGCATTTACAGCTTTTTTGAGCTAAATGACCATGAACTTGAAAAGCACTACAAATGAACTCTGAAAAGGTTGGGAGTTGGCATGTTATCATTATTGCACCCACATAGCATGTGCTAAATAGTTGAGAGGGTTACGGCGAAAACTGGATGCACTTCGTGTACGAAATGGACAATCTGTTTCGATGTATTAGGGTTTCATACGAAAAGTCATCTGTTACAAAGGGATTTCATTTTTATGAACTTATTTGTACTCCAGACTTTTTCTGTGTTCAAAATGTACCATTCAGAGCCACATCATCAATTTTCAAGACTTCCTGATTTCATTTGGTATTTTACATGCATTTACTGCTTTTTTGAGCTAAATGACCATGAACTTGAAAAGAACTACAAATGAAATCTGAAAAGGTTGAAAGTTGGCATGGTATCATCATTTCACCCACATAGCACGTGCTAAAAAGTTGAGAGGGTTACGGCGAAAACTGGATGCACTTCGTGTATGAAATGGACAATCTCTTCCGAAGTATCAGGGTTTCATAGGAAAACTCATCTGTTACAAAGGGATTTCATTTTTATGAATTTATTTGTACTCCAGACTTTTTGTGTGTTAAAAATACACCATTCAAAGCCACATCATCAATATTCAAGAATTTCTGACTTCATATTGTATTTTTCATGCACTTATTGCTTTTTTGAGCTAAATCACTATGAACTTGAAAAGCACTATAAATGAACTCTGAAAAGCTTGAAAGTTGGCATGCTATCATCATTTCAACCACATAGCATGTGCTAAAAAGTTGAGAGGGTTACAACAAAAACTGGATGCACTTCGTGCAAAAAACGGACAATCTATTTCGATATATTAGGGTTTCATACGAAAACTTATCTGTTACAAAGGTATTTCATTTTTATGAATTTATTTGAACTCCAAACTTTTTGTGTGTTCAAAATGCACCATTCAAAGCCACATCATCAATTTTCAAGAATTTCTGACTTCATTTGGTATTTTTCATGCATTTACTTCTTTTTTGAGCTAAATGACCATGAACTTGAAAAGCACTACAAATGAACTCTGAAAAGGATGAAAGTTGGCATAGTATCATCATTTTACCCACATAACATGTGCTAAAAAGTTGAGAGGGTTACGGAAAAAACTGGATGCACTTCGTATGCAAAATGGACGATTTCTTTTGAAGTATCAGGGTGTCATACGAAAACTCGTCTGTTACAAAGGGATTTCATTTTTTGAACTTTTTAGCACATGGATACGAAAACTCATCTATTACAAAAGGCATTTCATTTCTTCACTTTTTATTCGCATGTGTACTTGGCTTATTGCATCGTAACCATGGATAATCTTCATTATTTAACAGGGTGCTTGGGTCAGCCTTGACATTGAAGGGATGAATTTCATGAAACTTTTCATAATATTCAGACATGTATGTCTTGCCTTCCAATCCCACGATGTCTCTTTTTGTTGAACGAACTATGTGGCGCTTTGGCTCATCGTGTGATGTATTCGCTGCCTTATATTTTCTTTTTCTCTGTTTGGTAGACATGTCCTTCACATAGAAAACCCGTGCCACATCATTGGCAAGGACGAATGGTTCGTGTGTGTACTAAAGATTGTTTAGATCCACCGTTGTCATTCCCTACTGTGGGTCAATCTGTACCCCGCCTCCTGACAGATTGACCCATTTGCACTGAAACAAAGGGACTTTGAAATCATGTCCATAGTCAAGTTCCCATATGTCCACTATGTAACCATAGTATGTGTCATTTTTCCCATTCTAGTCTGTTTTGGTTGGTGCTCTTTTGATCTTGGGCGATCGTGTAAAATGTATTCCCATTTATCTCGTACCCTTGGTGAAAGTGCGTTATATCGACTAGAGGGGGGTGAATAGGAGATTTTTAGAATTTCATCACCTAGGAAATTCCTCACTGATGACTAACTCACAGCGGAAACAGTAGAGGATCAGAAGTGCAAAGTTTCACTACAGCAGTTTTTCAGTATGAGGAATGTGAAAACAGATTGCACAGTAAGCAAGCACGCAGAAAACAGATAAGTATTAACTTGCGTGAAGAATTTGGGGTTGAGGAATTTCAGAGAAAGTCTTCAGCGAATTCTTTAAACAGTGACAATGGAAGTCATCAACACATAATCTGAGGAATATAAAGAGTTGAGGAATTAGAACCCGTTTCACAGCGAAGACAGTAGTTGATGACCCAGTTCCAACTGTTGTGACAGGTGTACATCTGGTTTGGAGAGGCTTGGTATTGAAACCGAAAGACACACAGTCTCGGGACATACAGTCCCTACCGTATTCTCCTTGGGCTAAGAACACACAGTCCTCGCCCAACACTCGTGGTAAGTCTTCAGGGCAGACTTCCAAACCCTCACAAACTTGGTCACCCGGCGATCCACAATTGACTGCTGGATTGCTCTAGACCATGACGCCTAACCGTCTGGAGGATGCACAGTCCTCAAAGGTAAAAGGCTTCAGTCCCGCACAGGAACAACTTCTTCAGTGATGCTCAATCACTTGGTTTTTGGTTTGTGGTTTGGTGTTTGGGGTATTTCCTCAGTGATGAATTACTCTTGAAGATTCTGGGGAATTTCGGTTGCCCTTATGACAAGTGTCAGTTTCTAACGGAGCCGCCAACCAGCTAATGGTTGTGGGGGGGCTATTTATAGCCTGGGAGCATCCCGACATGATTTGACACTAATGCCCTTAAATAATATGACCGTTGGTGTGGATAAGACCAATGATGTGGCGTGGCTATCGAAACGGTCGGAACCCTCAACTGTGAGAGTCCTCATGTCACTCATATTCCCCACTTGAGGCTTTTGGTAGGATTAGGCTTGTGTTGAGCATCATGAGGAAATTCATTCCAAAGTGTAACTTCGACCCCCTTTAACAGTACGGTGTTCCTATTACTCAAGTGTGAAGAAAACAACACAAAAAGAGTAAATCTTCATGCTTCAAAGTCTTCAGAATGATTTTCTTCAAGACACATCAAATTCCTCAATTTCAATATCTTCATGAGGAATATCAATTTCATCGCAGATTCTTCGTAATTCAATTCTTCAGCTTCAGACCAATTTCTTCAACCGAAGATATACATATTTAGGGGTTGATATTCATCAATTATTTCAAACTCCTAAGTGACTTATAGATCCTGTGT
This sequence comes from Hordeum vulgare subsp. vulgare, assembly GCF_904849725.1. NCBI lineage: Eukaryota > Viridiplantae > Streptophyta > Magnoliopsida > Poales > Poaceae > Hordeum > Hordeum vulgare. Next base: position 303,575,951 of record NC_058523.1, read on the forward strand.
ATACTCATGAACACATTAGATACTTAACCTATAAATCTTCAAACCACCAAAATCACTAAGGGGCACTAGATGCACTTACAATCTCCCCCTTTTTGGTGGTTGATGACAATTAGGTTAAGTCTTCAACAGGGATAAAAATATGAAGTCAAGATTCACAGAGACTCCCCCTTCAGATGTGCATATCTTGAGGATTTTGCTTTTCACAACAAATGCACATTGATGATTTATATCATGGAGATCTCCCCAGAGTCTTGTAAATCATGCATACATATGACATAGTATGAAGAAATTGAAGATGTATGATGACAAATGGTATCTGACAAATTCCAGCATGCGTGCATTAAAATTTTGAGGAATAAGCATGCGAAGAAAAATGTTCAAAAAGCGTTAGAGTACCATCGGGCTTAAGTTACAACTCAATACATAAACACTTCAGAAGAGCCAAGAGTTTGTAACATAAATATAGTTCATAAGCCCCAAAATATCCCGCTTAAAGACTAACTCTCAAGTTTCTCCCCCTTTGTCATCAAGTGACAAAAGGGACAATCTGAGGACTAACGCTCGTGAAGACTTCACTCCTTGGCAGTTGATGAAGACGCGTGAGGATTCTTGGGAGTAGTCTTCTTCCTTGGACCGGTGGCAGTGTCTTGTTGTGCTTCATCAGATTCAGTACTACGGAATGAAGAAAAAGAACTGTCCTCAAGGTCTGGAACGGGAATGGGCCTGAACTTTTTCTTTGGTGGCCACGACGAGTCAAAGTATCGCTCAAACTCCAATTCTTCAAGTTCTGCCGGAGTCTTCAGATGAGCAAGTGTAGCCGAGGTGCGATCAAAAACCTCATGAAGATAATGATGATTGAGCTTCACAACATTCTGCGTTTCATTGAGGGTTTTCACAATGGCGCCGAACTGGCGTTTGACCCACTTGTGATTCCAATCCACCTTCTCGTGAAGACTGAGGAGAAGCTCTCTGGTATTTAGCACGCGAGGAGCAACATGACTTGGAGGATGACTCTCAGTATCATCCCATGAAGAATATGGCTTAGGCTCTCTAAACTGACCATCAAGGGGCCTACTGCCTTCATCAATGACAAACTTGCCTTTTTCTTCAACAGGCTCGAAAGTCTTCTTGTTGACCCTGATAGGAGGCATGTAACCAACATGGTTGTTGCAATCAGCGTGAAAGTTGATGCATGTCCTTTTCCTGATGAATCTCATGATCCATGGAGCATATATCTTGTGGTCAAAATGACACATTGCATTGTCGGCCAAAGTCCTCAAGAATAAATCATGGATGTTGATAGGAATACCATGAATGATGTTGAAGAGGATATTCTTCATGAGGCCTACAACATCTTCTTCATCATCGTGTCCCTTGATTGGCGCAAGGACGCTGTAGAGGATTCTGTAAACAGTACTTGGTTCATATTTGAACTCGTGGATGAGGAAGGTTTTTCTCGGTGGTTTCCCTTTAGCCAAAGGCTTCATGAGGACTTCCATCATCCCGTTGGGCAGCTCAAATTCATCATAAAGCTTCACGGCTTGTTCTGAAGGAATTGATGCTGGCAGCTCACGTAGGAGCCTTGTGGTGTGTTGTTTGCGTCATCCAGTCAAACACCCCAGTGTTGATATCTGCTGGATCCCCAGATATGTGAAGAGTGGCATAAAATTGAAGAATGAGCTCACTGTTCCAATCACAGATATCTGAGCACATTGGGAGAAGTCCAGCTTCTTGAAGGACGTTGAGGACTGGAGCCAGGCACGGTATTGCTTCAAGCTCAACATGAGGAATATGCATGTGCTAGAAAATCTTGTTTCGTCCACACAGCACAGAGGCATAATAATTGAGGTGTGTCCTTGTCCAAAACTTCAGATGCCTGATTTGAGGCTTGTCATAGGGATTTTGTCCGATGAAGTACATGCGTTCTTCAAAGAAAGACTCCTTTTGAAACTTTGGCCGCTTGGAGAATGGCTGACGCTGCATTGGCTGAAGGTTTGGTTATTGGACCTGAGGGGATACAACAATTGCAGAGTCTGGGTTGAGCACGACGAAAGCATTGTCTTGGTCTGGTGCATTTTCCTCAGCATGGTCCTCAGGGTGAGGAATTTCATCACCTTGAGCTTCAGGCGGAGGAATGGGATCTGGCTGATCTGCTAGCTAAGGAATGTGATCTGGGTGAGCCTCAGGCTGAGGAATGTCGTCAACTGGAGCATCCTGTTGAGGATGTTGCTTCAAAGGAGGAATGGGTTCACCCTGAGCCTCAGTTTGAGGATCTTGCTTAGGAGGAGGAGTGGGTTCAGCCTGATCCTCAGGTTGAGGATTTTGCTCAGGACTCTGAATTTCATCAGCTTGAGGATTTTCACTGTGTTCTTCCTCAGCTTGCTTGGTGAGAGAGCCAGATTCATCAGCTGGTGGAGCTGATCCTTGTGCAGTTTCTACATGAGGAATGGAGGGCTGAGGACTGTCGTTAATGTGAATTTCTTCGTTAGTATGTTCCTCAGATGCAACATCCTTCATCTCCTCATCTGGCCCTTTCTCCTGGTCTTTAAAGGTGACCATTTCATAAGATGGAGCGATGTTAAGAGGCACAGGGTCCAGTGGAGCATTTTCTTCAAGTGCTTTGAGGCGCTTGGCCTTAGTGTGTTCTTCTGCTGAAGAAGCCTTTCTCTTCTTGGCTTCCTTTTCAGCAGCCCTTGTCTTCTTTACGTCAGATGCAGACGGAGTCATCTTCTTCATCTTTGAAGCTTTTGGTGAAGGTGTTTTCTCAGCAGATTCATCAGCTGGCTTTGAGGAACTAGCTGGAGCAGAGTCATCAGCTGGCTTGGAAGCAGCAGCTGGAGCACGGTCTGTCTCACCAGGTCATGGCCACCCAAGAAGAAATTCAGGCCAATTCCAGTTCCACACCTTGAGGACAGTTCTTTTTCTTCATTCCGCACTGCTCAATCTGATGAAGAACAACAAGACACTGCCACCGGTCCAAGGAAGAAGACTACTCCCAAGAATCCTCACGCGTCTTCATAAACTGCCAAGGAGTGAAGTCTTCACGGGCGTCATTCCTCAGTTTGTCCCTTTTTTTGTCACTTGATGACAAACGGGGAGAAACTTGAGAGTTAGTCTTCAAGCGGGATATTTTGGGGCTTATGAACTATATTTAAGTTACAAACTCTTGGCTCTTCTGAAGTGTTTTATGTAATGAGTTGTAACTTAAGCCCGATGGTACTCTGACGCTTTTGAACGTTTTCTTCGCATGCTTATTCCTCAAAGTTTTAAATGCACGCATGCTGGAATTCGTCAGATACCATTTGTCATCATGCATCCTCAATTTCTTCATACTATATGTCGTATGTATGCATGATTTACAAGACTCAGGGGGAGATCTCCATGATATAAATTATCAATGTGCATTTGCTGTGAAAAGAAAAATCCTCAAGATATGCACATCTTCAGGGGGAGTCTCTCTGAATCTTGATTTCAAATTCCTCAAATGAGTATTTACACTTCATATTTTTATCCCTGTTAAAGACTTAACCTAATTGTCATCAACCACCAAAAAGGGGGAGATTGTAAGTTAGTCTAGTGCCCCTTAGTGATTTTAGTGGTTTGAAGACTTATAGGTTAAGTATCTAATGTGTTCATGAGTGTACACAGGATCTATAAGTCGCTGAGGAGTTTGAAATATTCGAAGAATATCGACCCCTAAAAATGTATATCTTCGGTAGAAGAAATTGTTCTGAAGCTGAAGATTTGAATCACGAATAATTTGCAATGAAATTTATATTCCTCATGAAGTTATTGAAATTGAGGAATTCGGTGTGTCCTGAAGAAAATCATTCTGAAGACTTTCAAGCATGAAGATTTACTCTTTCTGTTTTGTTTTCTTCACACTTGAGTAATAGGAACACCGTACTGTTAAAGGTGGTCGAGGTAACACATTGGAATGAATTTCCTCATGATGCTCAACCCAAGCCTAATCCTACCAAAAGCCTCAAGTTAGGAATATGAGTGACATGAGGACTCTCACGGTTGAGAGTACCGACCGTTTCGATAGCCACGCCACAGCATTGGTCTTATCCACACCAACGGTCATATTAGTTAAGGGCATTAATGTCAAATCATGTCGGGATGCTTCCAGGCTATAAATAGCCACCCCCACAACCATTAGCTGGTTGGCTGCTCCACTAGAAACTGACACTTGTCATAAGAGCAACCCAAATTCCTCAGAGTATTCGAGAGTAATTCATCAGTGAGGAAATACCCAAAATACAAAACCACAAACGGAAAACCAAGTGATTGAGCATCACTGAAGAAGTTGTTCCTGTGTGGGACTGAAGCCTTTTATCTTTGAGGACAGTGCATCCTCCGGACGGTTAGGCGTCATGGTCTAGAGCAATCCAGCAGTCAATTGTGGATTGTCGGGTGACCATGTTTGTGAGGGTTTGGAAGTCTGCCCTGAAGACTTACCACGAGTGTTGGGCGAGGACTGTGTGTTCTTAGCCCAAGGAGAATACGGTAGGGACTGTGGGTCCTGGGATAGTGAGTCTTTTGGTTTCAATACCAAGCCGCTCCAAACCATATGTACAACTGTCACAGTAGTTGGAACTGGGTCATCAAGTATTGTCTTCGCTGTGAAACGGGTTCTAGTTCCTCAACTCTTTATATTCCTCAGATTATGTGTTGATGATTTTCACTGTCACTGTTTGAAGAATTTGCTGAAGACTTTCTCTGAAATTCCTCTACCCCAAATTCGTCACGCAAGTTAATCCTCATATGTTTTCTGCATGCCTGCTTACTATGCAATTTGTTTTCACAATACTCATACTGAAAAACTGCTGTAGTGAAACTTTGCACTCCTTATCCTTTACTGTTTCCGCTGTAAGTTAGTAATCAGTGAGGAATTTCCTCAAAAGGAATTTCCTCAGTTTTGAAATTCTAAAAATCTCCTATTCACCCCCCTCTAGTCGATATAACGCACTTTCAATGAACGAGCATCAATGTACTCAGCTTCGGCAGTGGAGAGTGAAACGCGGTTCTGCTTCTTTGAAGACCAGCAGACTAATGATCTTCCGAGGAAATGACATGTGCCAGAGGTTGACTTGCGATCCACACGGTCACCAGCATAGTCAGAATCAGAATATCCCACAAGATGAAGATTTGAGCCCTTGGGGTACCATAATCCTAGTGTTGGTGTGTGAGCTAAGTATTGAAGAATATGCTTCACAGACTTATGGTGTGATTACTTCGGTTTTTCTTGAAAACGTGCACACATGCAAACACTAAGCATTATATCTGGCCTAGATGCACACAAATACAGTAAAGAGCCAATCATGGAGCGATATACCTGTTGATCGAATTCTTTACCATTTTCGTGAGTGCAGAGGCGGCCGTTGGTAGGCATTGGATTCTTGGCACCTTAGCATTCATGCATGTCGAATTTCCTCAAAACATCCTTGAGGTATTTCTCCTGTGATATGAAGACTCCATTGCGTTGTTGACGAATTTGAAGACCTAAGAAGAATTTCAGCTCCCCCATCGTAGACATCTGATATTCTTCACTCATCATGTAAGCAAATCCATCACTATATCATTTGTCAGTACAACCAAATATGATGTCATCGACATATATCTGGCACACAAATAGTTCATTATCATAGGATTTAGTGAAAAGAGTTGGATCGAGTGAACCAGGTTTGAAGCCTTTCTTCATGAGGAATTCCTTCAATGTATCCTACCACGCCTGAAGACTTTGTCTGGATTATTTGGATCCTCAAAACCTGGGGATTGAGCAACATATACTTCTTCCTCAAGCTTACCATTGAGGAATGCACTTTTCACATCCATCTGATATAAAATAATGTTATGATGATTAGAATAAGTGAGTAGTATTCGAATAGCTTCAAGTCTAGCAACAGGTGCAAAAGTTTCATCCAAATCAATTCCTTCAACCTGTGTGTAGCCTTGGGCTACAAGTCGTGCCTTATTCCTCACCACTTGACCATCCTCATCTTGCTTGTTTCGGAAAATCCACTTGGTGCCGATGATATTGTTCTTGCGAGGAACTGGTTGTTTGACGAGCTCCCATACGCCATTCATCTTGAATTGAATAAGTTCGTCTTGCATGGCTTGGATCCACTCCGGTTCCATGAAAGCCTCAGCAACTTTTGAGGGTTCTGTGATAGACACAATGGAAAAATGCCCACAAAAGTTAACTAAGTGTGAAGCTTTTGAGAGAGTGAGAGGACCTGGCGCGTTGATGTCATCGAGGATTTTGTCAAGTTCTACTTGATTTGCAATCCTCGGATGAGCTGGTTGAGGATTTCGTCTAGGCTAAGGAATTGGTTCTAGTGCAATTTCCTCAGGAGCACCTTCTTGATTTTCATCAGTGCTGGGAATGATCTCTTCATCAATTTCCTCAGTGGGAACAATGTCTTCAGTAGCTTTGAGCTTTATTGCTTCCTCAGGAGATAGCTTATCTGGATCAGGAGGCAATTGCTCTCTTTGCGAGCCATTAGTTTCATCGAACCGCACATCTATAGTTTCAACAACCTTGTTGTGATAGGTGTTGAAGACTTTGTAGGTGTGCGAGTCCTTTCCATAACCGAGCATAAAACCCTCATGTGCCTTAGGTGCAAACTTTGAGCTATGGTGAGGTTCTCTAATCTAGCATTTTGCACTGAAGAGTTTGAAATAACTTATATTGGGTTTCTTGTCACTGAGGAGTTCATATGAGGTTTTCTTGAGGAATTTCCGAAGATATACCCTATTGATGATATGGCAGGCAGTGTTGATTTCTTCAGGCCAGAAGCGACGAGGAGTCTGATATTCTTCAAGCATGGTTCTTGCCATCTCAACCAGACTCCTGTTCTTTCTTTCGACGACACCATTCTGTTGAGGAGTATAAGGAGCAGACAATTCATGAGTAATACCAAGTTCATCAAGATAATTATTAAGACTAGTGTTTTTGAACTCTGTTCCATTATCACTCCTGATGTGTTTGATCTTGACACCAAAGTTCGTCGAGGCCCTTGAAGAAAATCGTTTGAAGACTTCCTGCACTTCAGTTTTATACAAAATGATATGCACCCATGTGTATCTGGAATAATCATCAACTATGAGAAAGCCATATAAAGATGTTGCATTTCTTAGTGTGGAATAATGAGTAGCTCCAAATAGATCCATGTGAAGCAATTCAAATGGACGAGTAGTGGTCATGATGGTCTTCGATGGGTGCTTGGATCTGGTCATTTTCCCAGACTCACAAGCACCGCAGAGGTGGTCCTTGAGGAATTTGACTGATTCGATGCCGATGACATGCTTCTTCTTCGTGAGCGTGTGCAAATTCCTGATGCCTGCGTGACCAGTCTTCGATGCCACAACCACCCTTCTGAGCTTTTGCTAGTAAGCAAGTGGCTGGTTGAGGACATGTAGAGAAATCAACAATGTACGAATCCCCTCTTCTAACACCTTCAAAGACTTTGGATCTGTCAGATTCCATGATGACAACACATCTATATATTCCAAAGATAAAAATCATATCAAGATCACAAAGCATTGAGACTGACATGAGGATAAATCCAAGGGATTCAACAAGCATCACTTTGTCCATGTGCCTATCCTTGGAAATAGCCACTTTGCCAAGTCCCAATACCTTGCTTTTACCTTTGTCAGCATAAGTGATTTGCTTCAGGGGTGATGGAGTTAGTGGCATATTCATCAGCAAGATTTTGTCACCAGTCATGTGATGTGTGCAGCCACTATCAGGAACCCACTCATTACTCTTGGGTTTGTCATCCTGCAGATGTATTAGTACAGCTTACCATCTCATATGCTTCAGACTTGAAGAATATGATATCAATTTCATCATATAGAAGTTTCATCATAAACAGTAATTATAAGGACGTGTGAAATATTTTTATTTCATCAATATTAGCTTGCGTCCCATCAAGTATTTTCCTTAGGTCTCCAGCAAATTCTTCAGATGATGATTTTCATCTCGAGACCTGACCTGCAAAAGTGATTAGTTCAATTTCTTCACCACCCACATCTGAAGGGGTGGTAAAGCATTCATCATCCTACGAGCACCGTATGAGAAAGGGGGAATTGAAGCTAATGCACTTCTCTTAATAGTAGGGGGGGTTGAAGTATTCAAATAAATATGCAGAGAATTTATTTGAGGATTTATGAACATAATTTTTTTGAAGAATAATGCTCATATTCATGTTACTTGTAATTTCCCTGCATGTTAGAAGCATTAGCACGGGTACGAGCATAGTTTTGACCAGTTGAGGATTTTGATCCTCTTGAAGACTTTGGTCCTCCTAAGGAATTTGATATGGGTTTCAAATTCTTCATAGGTGGTGTCATGAGGACGTTCACCTGAAGATTTTCAAGGCAACTTTCAGGAACCCAGATTTTCTTTAGGGGAGGCCTATTCCTGAAGTTAATTCCAACATATCGAGCAAATACTTCACCAGATTGATTTTTGAACAGTTTATCGTTGGAGTCAAATGACTCATCTGAGGAATAGGATAATTCACATGCAAAGCCTGTTAGATTGGATGGATCAAAAGGAGGCCCTTTAGCAGCAACCACTGAGGTTTTGGGATATTGCTCAGGTTTCCAGTATGATCTATCAGCATTCAATTTCCTCTCAAAGGCAATTCCTTCTTTCCTCGGGTTCCTGTTCAAGATCTGCTTTTTGAGCACATCACAAAGGGTTTGGTGTCCTTTGAGACTTGTGTATATGCCTGTCACATACAATTCCTTCAGCCCTGCATTTTCACCAGTGACATTTGTGGTTTCCTTAAGTGAGGAAGTTGACACTACATGAGCAGTTGAAGAATTTGTAGCAATAGAAGCATTTGATGATTCTGGTGAAGAGTTAGCAGTTTCACGTTCGATGCATTTAAGAAATGGAGGAATGAATTCAGCCTGAGCATCACTGATCTGTTGAGCTAGTAATGAATCATTTTCCATACGAAGATCATCATGAGAAATCCTCAGCTTCTCAAGTTCAAGTTTCCTTTGAAGAAATTCATAGGAAAGTTCCTCAGGATCAGCGAGGAGTGTAACATGACAATCTTGAAGATTATCAAATCTGGACTGAAGACTTTTCAAATCTTCAGTGAGGATTTGGGTAAGATTCATTTCATCATTCAACAGATCATCGCTTATGTCTAGCAGTTTCTGAAGCTTTTCTAGGGCAGTTTGTTGTTTAGTAGCAATGATAGCAAGTTTACTGTAACTGGATTTTTTATAATCATCAGGTTCACAGTCACTTGAATCAGAAGAGGAAGCATCATTCAGTACCTTTGAACCTTTTGCCATGAAGCAATAGGTTGGAGCGAAGTCATCAGCATACTCATCAGTGTGGATGATGTTATCAGTTTCTTCATGGTTGAAGATTGACTTGCTGACGAATGTGGTTGCAAGTGCAAGGCTAGCCTGTCCAGATTCCGGGTCTTCATCACATTCCTCGGATTCTGCCTCAGAATCCATTTCCTTGCCAATAAGTTCCCGAGCCTTTGTGAAACTAGTCTTCTTGTGCGATGAGGACTTTGAGGATGAGGATTTTGAAGATTTCTTCTTTTTCTTTGAGTCATTAGAACTTTCATCCTTGTACTTCTTCTTCTTTGATTCTTTTCCCCAACGAGGACAATCAGCAATGTAGTAACCCGATTTCTTGCATTTTTGGTAGGTTCTTTTCTTGTAGTCCTCAGATGAAGATTCTGATTTCCTCATATCTCTTCTTGAAGATTTACCAAACTGGCCACGTCTTGTAAACTTCTGGAATTTCCTCACGAGCATTGCTAGCTCCTGTCCAAATTCTTCAGGGTCACCAATGCTACCATCCGATTCTTCTTCTTCAGATGAGGAAATTGCTTTGGCCTTCAGTGCACGAGGACTAGAATAGCTTGTTCCGTATAGATCTTTCTTTTATTCTTGTTGGAATTCATGAGTATTGAGTCTTTCGAGTATATCAGCAGGATCAAGCATCTTGTAGTATGGTCTTTCTTGAATCATCAGAACTAAAGTATCAAATGAAGAATCCAAAGATCTTAGCAGTTTCTTCACAACTTCATGATCAGTAATATCTCGAGCTCCCAGTGCTTGCAGTTCATTTGATATGTCAGTGAGGCGATCAAAGGTATCTTTGCAGCTTTCATTGTCAAGGCTCTTGAAGCGATTGAAGAGATTGCGAAGAACATCAACACGAGAATCATGCTGGGTTGATACTCCTTCATTAACTGTGGACAACCTTTCCCAGGTAAGTTTTGCTGAGCCCAAAGCACTCACTCTTCCATACTGACCCTTGCTCAAATGGCCACAGATGATATTCTTTGCTTGAGAATCAAGTTGCTTGAATTTCTTCACATCAGCGACACAGACAGTAGCAGTGACGATAGGGACACCATGTTCCACAATATACCAGAGATCATTGTCAATAGCTTGTAGATGCATCTGCATCTTGGTCTTCTAGAAGGGAAGTCCTTTCCTTCGAAAGTAGGACATCCTGCAGTAACCTTGATCATGCCTGCAGTCGACATAACTAAAACTCCAGGTGGTTAAACCAAAATCACACAGAACAAGGGAGTACCTTGCTCTGATACCAATTGAAAGTGCGTTATATCGACTAGAGGGGGGTGAAAAGGAGATTTTTAGAATTTCATCACTGAGGAAATTCCTTTTGAGGGAATTCCTCACTGATGACTAACTTGCAGCGGAAAAAGCAAAGGATCGGGAGTGCAAAGTATCACTACAATGGTTTTCAAGGTGAAGAATATGAAAAGCAGTTTGCACAGCATGCAGGCACGGAGAACACAGGTGAATAATAACTTGCGTGAAGAATTTGGGGTTGAGGAATTTCAAAGAAAGTATTTAGCAAATTCTTCAAAGAGTGACAATGAAAATCTTCAACATACAATATGAGGAATTTAAAGAGTTGAAGAAATAGAACCCATTTCATAGTGAAGACAGTGGTTGATGACCGAGTTCCAACTGCTGTGATAGTTGTACATCTGGTTTGTAGCGGCTTGGTATTGAAACCAAAAGACACACAGTCCCGAGACACATAGTCCCTACCGTATTATCCTTGAGCCAAGAACACCAAGTCCTCGCCCAACACTGGTGGTATGTCTTCACGGCAGACTTCCAAACCCTCACAAACTTGGTCACCTGGCGATCCACAATTGACTGCTGGATTTCTCTAGACCATGACACCTAACCGTCTGGAGGATGCACTATCCTCAAAGGCAAAAGTCTTCAGTCCCACACATGATCAACTTCTTCAGTGATGCTCAATCACTTGGTTTTCGGTTTGTGGTTTGGTGTTTGGGGTATTTCCTCACTGATGAATTACTCTCGAATACTCTGAGGAATTTGGGTTGCTCTTATGACAAGTGTCAGTTTCTAACGGAGCAGCCAACCAGCTAATGGTTGTGGGGGGCGGCTATTTATAGACTAGGAGCATCCCGACATGATTTGACATTAATGCCCTTAAATAATATGACCGTTGGTGTGGATAAGATCGGTGATGTGGCGCGAATTGCGGCAACTGTCGGGACCCTCACTGAGAGGCCTCATGTCTCTCATATTTGTCACTTGAGGCTTTTGGTAGGATTAGGCTTGGGTTGAGCATCATGAGGAAATTCATTCTAACGTGTTACTTTGACCCCCTTTAACAGTACGGTGTTCCTATGACTCAAGAGTGAAGAAAATAAAACAGACAGAATAAATCTTCATGCTTCAAAGTATTCAAATTGATTTTCTTCAGGACACACCGAATTACTCATTTTCAATATTGTCATGAGGAATATCAATTTCATGGCAATTTCTTCGCGATTCAATTCTTCAGCTTCAGACCAATTTCTTTAGCCGAAGATATAGAATTTTAGGGGTCGATATTCATCGAATATTTCAAACTCCTCGGCGACTTATAGATCCTATGTACACTCATGAACACATTAGATACTTAACCTATAAGTATTCCAACCACCAAAATCACTAAGGGGCACTAGATGCACTTATAGGAACTTTGGACCGTGCCAAATTTGTTAGAAACGTGACTCAAGTCTTAGAATCTTACGACTTAACGATCCAAACTAGCCCCTCTGATTCTACGATTTTTCTCATAGAATCTAAGTTTCTATGATCCTAGTAGTTACGATTCTACGATTCATGATCCTACCAAAAAAGCTCCGATCCGATTCAGAATCACGATTCTCACAACCTTGGACCGCGCTGAAGGCAAATTTCATCCTACCGCCAGAGGAGGATCCGAATAAGCCAGTTATAGAGCCACTGGTCAAGGCGTGTCCTCTAAAGAAGATGGCAGATCTATTCAGGAAGTGGAGGAAAGAGTTGAAAGCAAAGTTTGTCGACAAAGGGAAGACTCCAGAATTCATCAGCCGATTTGAGAAGATGAGAGATCACTGGCCCGCATTTGTGGCCTACAAGACATCAGACAAGACTAAGCAAATGTGAGATACAAACAAGAAATGCTGCAAAGAAGTAACATCACCATCACACGGGGTCAAGTGGCTTCCTCAAATCTCGTCCGTTGTGGGACAAAGCTAAGAATGACTTGATTGCTAAAGGGGTCGAACCACAGACATTGAACTGGCCAGACCGTTCAAGGACTTGGTTCTTTGGGGTTGGGGGTACTTTGGACCCTGAAACAGGGAAGTGCCATTGGATGAACGAGCAACTTGCAATACCCATCAACAAGCTTCAGAAGTGTATCACCGCAGCGCAAGAAGGGACGTTCATTCCCGACAGAGAGAAGGACGAGGTGACTGAGTCCCTAGGGATTCCCGAGCACCCTAGACGACCACGAGGGACACCAGGCAATGTTCCGTGGAAGATTGGGTTTCCCGATGCAGGCGGTTACAGAAGCCGAGAGAGAAAGAGGAAAGCGGAGCTGAACGACATGTAGAAGATCAATGCAAGACTACAAAAGCTAGAGGAACTTGAGAGATAGTGAGCTACCCTAGAAGCTACCCCGCCATCTCAGGGAGAAGCAGCGTGGCTTCCACGGAGATCGTTCAGCGTGACTTCACGGCCCCTAGCTACCCCATGGATAGTATCATGGAGGCTCAACATTGTGAGCTTATGACAAAATGCCAAAACCTCACTTTCAAGGCTCCTACCGGCTTTGTTCCACCTCCTCAACCCAACGGAACTTTTCACTGCCTTCCGATTCCACATGGCTTTGCTGTTTTGATGGTGGATTGAGTAATGGAGGGATTTGAGGAGCTCAAGCTTGACCACCCTACAGGTGAAGGGGAGAATAAGCTGGTTCATGCTGCGAGGAGTACATGTCTATGACAGAAGGAGTACATCAAGCTTCCAAACTTGACGCCTCCGACGAGTCAGGGAACTCCGCCTCCTCCTCCGACGACGACGATGAGTGATCGGGGCACTCATCCTCCTCCTCCGGCGAGTGATCAGGGCACTCATCCTCCTCCTCCAGCGAGTGATCAGGGCACTCACCCTCCTCCTCCGGCGAGTGATCAAGTCACTCATCCTCTTCCTCTGATAAGTGATCAGGGCACTCATCCTCCTCCTCCGGGGAGTGATCAGGGCACTCATCCTCCTCCTCCGGCGAGTGATCAGGGCACTCATCCTCCTCCTTCGGCGAGTGATCAGGGCACTCATCCTTCTACTCCGGCAAGTGATCAGGGCACTCATCCTCCTCCTCCAGCGAATGATCAGGGCACTCATCCTCCTCCTCCGGCGAGTGATGAGGGCACTCCGCCTCCTCCTACTCCTCCTCCGACGAGTGATCAGGGCACTCGTTGTCGTCATCCTCCTCCTCCTCTCAAGCGGAAGAGAGACTCCGCTGCTTCGGCGGCTAGCAGTGATGCAAGGTTAGCAAAACGAAGAAGTGGAAAAACAATTCCCCTGCTCGGCCAACAGGAGAAGCAATCGTGCTCCCTGCTCAAGGGGTCTAGCGATATCTTCGCTAATCCTCTGGGGATGGTGCCCGGTACCAATCCTGGTGATTACTTGGGGGATGAGATAATTTTTCAAATGGCTGAGGTAACATAAGAAACATATACATACATGCACGCGAAGCCTCTCGTCAAATGTGGTCATCCTACTCTAACACCGATGATGCACAAATTGCATGAGTGGTACATGAATATCTATATGAGTGGTTAACGAAAGCACAAATTCATTGGACCTCAAGTGATGCATGTGGAATTTGGGGAGTTGTTTCAGTTATACAATCAACTGGCCCTCGACAAACAAGTCGTGTCTTCCTACGGTTTGTAAGTATTAATTACTTCTATAGTTAATTCTCTAGCTCAGCTCGTTCATTGCATGTATATAAAATTATCCTCACTATATATATTATGCAGATTGAAGATCGTTGAATTAAAAAAGCAGGAATCTTCGACGTTGGGTTCATTAGCCCAGATTCCGTAAATGAAGGGTCGGTACGACACGCAACCAAAGAGATTGAGGACAACTTGCTAAAGTCTTTCCTTGTAAATCAAAACAAAAGGGAAATACTCTTTCCTTACAACTGCAGCTGAGTGTTGTTGTCTTCTGTGTATACTCGGTTTCGCTTTACTCGAGGTTAAGTATAATGTAATTCATGAGTTATATATGCGTGCGCAGGTACCACTATATTCTGCTATCCATTAAGCTTGATGGGGGCAAAAGTAACTGTCTTAGACTCGAGACGTAAAGATCCCGATTATTATGAGGATATGACTACAATGCTCAAAAAGTAAGTTTAGTCAATACCGGGTCCATATCAGCATGCAACTTTCCTTAGTTTCCTGATATCAAGTAATCATTTTCTTTGCATGGCAGGATTTGGAAAAAGTTCACCAATAAGGTTCCCGGTCTAAAAAAATTGTTGCAATTTACGCACCCCAAAGTAAGTAGTACTAGCTAGTTCCAAGCATCTATAATTAATTCAAATTTTCATCAATATATCATTACCATGCTTGATTATCAGTTTAATTGAACCCTATTCTCGTAAAGTGCTTGTACGAGGACAGTTGGACTGAGTTATGTGCATTCTACGCATGCGAGCTAATTCGCCTCTCGACCTGTGAGCAGGGGGGCATATCTGAGAAATAATATCAAGTACGTAAATATTAGTCACAATTTTATTTTATATATTACCATCAATTATGTTGAGTTTTATTCATATATATGCATGTATTGACCCCCTTCTTTAAATTAGATCTGGCAGATGCGGGATGACGTCCTAACACGTGATCGCATACGAGCAATTCAAGAGGAATTAGTGGGATTCTTTGTTGACCATGTCATATCTAAAGATGGAGAATACTATGCAGATTTGTGATTGGATCTTAGGTAGATGATGTTAGCGATTGTAAAAGATGTTATATATGTTGTAAAAGATGTTAGGGATTGTAAATGGTTTTCTTCGGTTTGTTATTAGCTAGCGTCAATTTCTTTCTATATGTATAGTAGCTAGCGTCGACCAAGCACGGAGAAAGAGAGGACACTTCTCTCTATTAGGTAGCTAACACAATATGAAACCACAAAATTAACCCTCCAAAACCCCCAAAGCCCCCCCCCATTCAAAAAAAATCCCAGCTCCAGCCAGATGCTGAAGCATGGATTCCATTTGGGCTCCCCGCGTGGTTCCTCCTGCGTGGGCTCCCCGCAGCGGCCACGTGGAGACACTTATGTCCTATTTCGTAAGCAAACCGGGACTAAAGGTTTTGGGATTCAGTCCCGACCCTTTAGTCCCGGTTCCAGAACCGGGGCTAATGGTCCTCTGGAACTGGGACAAATGGGCCTTTTCTACTAGTGCCTGGTCACCTAGAGTTTCAGCCAACCCGACGTCTTGCCCATCCGGCATGCATTGAGAACGAGATACGCGGCTCCTATCGAGATTCTCGGCACTTCGGGCGGCCTTAATGGACTTGTTTTACTCTTCTCGAACGTCTGGTGCGAGGGATTTGGAGGATACTATAGGCTATCTCGAGGGTTGATTTTTTGCAATAGGAACCCGAGGAGATCACGGGTTTTCCGTGTTTGAGGTTATTCCGGGCCATCGTGTGGTAGTTTGAGATGGATAGTTGGACCACCCCTGCAGGGTTAAATATTTTTGAAAGCCATGCCCGCAGTTATGTGGAAAACTAGTAAACTTTATTTAACATCCTGTTCTAGAAAACTTGAAGTAAACTTAATTAGAACTTGTGAACTATGTGCGTAACCGTGATTGTATCTTATTCTGAGTTATGTATCCGGAGGAGGACACTATGGGGTTATGTTTGACGTAAGTAGGTGTTCAGGATCATTCATTTGATCATCATTAGATCACTTCCGTTAAGCGTAGATAACCCCCTTTTATTCTTGTACTTGTAAGTTAGCCATGTCAAATAAATGCTTAGTCGCTTGCTATAGCCTCACCATTTAACCATACCTCACCCATTAAGCTTTGCTAGTCTTGATGCCTTTGGAAATGAGATTGCTGAGTCCATATGGCTCACAGATTACTACAACAATAGTTGTAGGTATAGGTAAAGTGATACTTTGACGTGAGCGCGATGATTGTGCTATTTGGAGTTTCTTCTTCTTCTTCTTCTTCTTGGAGCTACGATGAGTTCTAGGCCGTCATCTTAGGATAGCAAGGATGGACGTTGTTCGTTTATCATTTGTTTTCGTTCGTAGTCGGACCATATTCTTCTACATGGTGATTAAATATATTATTGTATTGTGTTGTTCATGTTATAGCTTGTGGCGAGTGTAAGACAATTCCATAAACTCATCTCTTCTATACATGTACCTGTTCTTGCGAAACGACGAGATGCGCTTCTATCCCTGTCGAGGCCCTCGGGCCAAAATAAGGATAGGATCACATCTTGGGCATTACAAGTTGGTATCAAAGTAGTACCGACCTAGGAGCCCCCTTGATTGATCGAACTTGGCTAAGTCAAGTCTAGTGAAAAACTACTTTGAGTTTAGTTATATATCGAAGAGTAGGATTCTTTTTACTCCTATTCTATGCTCTCGTGAGGTTTACGACTTAGGAATTCGTCATTCTACTCCTCTTCTCACTCAAATTTTTTTAGGATCAAGCGGGTATTTTGTAACCTCTACAATGTCGTTGTGACCAAGATTTTGCTCTTGGTGCCTCCTGTTATCGAGGAGTTGAGCTCGAGGGGATTCTTGTCACACTCGTTATCGTTCAATTTCCTTGTTATCTCAGGACAGAGGATGTTTGAAATTTCTTCAATACTAGTAGTGGTGAGAGGAGTTTGGCATCCCTAGTACTGGTGGAGAGCGTCCGGTTGTACTGCCATACTTGGTATCTTTCTGATTACGAGGGTGTGAGGTAGATGAGTTTCCGAGATCTATGTTTATGTTTTGATGGATGTGATACACTCGACGGGTAGTGTTATTGCTAGGAGTTGAGTAATGGATTTTACTCCTTGTATCCGTGGACCCGATTGCATAACCAGAAAATTTTGGGAGTTCTTTGGTGCGAATTCAAGTAGTTACCTAGGATATCTTCCACAAATGCATTATGTGAGTTTGGGGTTCGACATCTAGTGGATTATTGTTCACGGTAATTCTTACAAAGGATAGTCTGGACATATGTCAACAGATATGCTTCGTCAAGCCTTGTAGTTCGCCACGCCTGGGGAGCATACTCGAGCGTAATTTCAATGTGATAATCCAATGTACGATCAAGCCCCTCGAGCCCATGTGAACCTTACCACAAAAATATCGAGCGAAATCTCTGTCGAATTTGTTCTGGCTTGCTTCATGAGCCTCATCCTTTGTTTTGTTGGAGTATGGTAATTCAAGTTGCTTCGACGTCAGGTGGTGATTTCATATCTTTTCTAAGTCGCGTTCTCATATTTATATGAGAGTACTAATTCTTTTTCTCAATCAAATTGCTTTATCAATTCTTGGCAGCCGGAGTCATCATGTCAATTCTTTTCAACCGACGTGTTTCTGTTCAAGACAATTCAATCTCTCCAAAATTTGCAAGATCAACCCCTCATTTCTTTGGAGAGTTTGTTTCATCTATCCCAAGTTGTCTTTGTTTTCCCCGCCCTCCCGCCCTTTTCTTCAGTGGTTCAATTATCATCGAGGTGCACTATTTCAGTGTTGCTTCCACTATCTCCTCGTTCGAATCGTATCCTGTGATTCTTTGTGAAGATTCTCAGGAGTTTCTAGTTCATCATTTTTTTTCTTGTTTTCTTCTCTGGTGGATTCAATTTAATTCAAGTTTTCAGTGTTCATCTATCCGTTTCATTCATTCAATGATTTTTGTGTTGAAAATTCTCATCCAAGCCTTTCTTCCATATTCACCTCTCTCTTTTCTACCCAGAGTGCTAAAGTTTTCTCTGAAAATTCGTGTTTCCATTGAAATCCTTTCAATTATTTCGAGGTTCTCACCTCATCAAGTGTTCATTTGTACTAGTGCAATATCCATCATTCTTAGCAATGCATTCAATGGTGGTTTCTTTCGAGTGGGCCCATAACCATAGGTTTTCGCAGCATTTTGGCTCTTCTAATCTTTTTCGAAGATCTCTAATTCTTTTTAATTGTGACGTAAGTATGGATTTTCATCAGTCATATTCCTTCTCCAGAATCAATTTCAATTAATTTTCATTGTTGGCTAAACCTTTCCTTACTCATCATTCTGGAGTATCTCAGTAATTCTTGGTGGTGTTTCTTGCCATCATTCTCAGCTTGAAGACTGAAGGAGTGTTTGTCTTAAATCTTTGTCCATTCTTTTGTAGATTCATCATCTCAAATTGTGTGTCTCTCTCAAATTGTTTTGATCATGATAATTCCTTCCATATTTATCCTGTGCATTTCAAATTTGTTTTCATTATTGGTCCTTCGAAGACCATCATTTCAGAAGATTTCTTTGCTCTCTTCTTTCATCTTTCATTCTCAAATTCTTCTCAATTGTTGCCTCTTCGTTTGCCTCTCAATTATTTTGGTTCCTTGTTCAAGTGTTCTCTCTGGTGGATTATGATCTCTTCATTCTCATGCATCTCCATTCGTTCTTGGTATCCCCATTCGTTTGAAATTCTTACGAGTGGCTTGTTCAAGCATTCTCTAATCGAATCATGCTCTCTTTGTCCTCATGTAGCCCAGTTCATTTGTATTATCCTCTTTCACTCTAAACTATTACCAGTGTTTTTGCCAAGACTTCTTCAAGTTTGTGCTCATATCTCTCCTCAATATTTTCAAGAAGAATAAGTAATATGCTAAATCTGTTGCGTGTCACCAATTTAACTTGATGAAGGACAAGCATAACATAATTCGTATTCTTATTTCATCAAAAATATTTCAATTCTTCTTCCGGAGTGGCTCATGATATCAATTCTCAATTTCAAGTGTTCTCATCTTTTCTTTTCCAGAGTCCCAAGTTTTCTCAAGTATCTCTTCGTGAAGCTTCATCTAAATCTTTGCAAGGCCTTAATCTTATTATTTTGCATCCTTCAATTCTTTTCTATCATCATTTCATTCCGGAGTTCTCGAAGTGGTTCTTCATGGTGGTTCCTCAAGGATTCAATTCTTTCTCAAGGAATTCTTTAACATTCTTGTTCGAGAACCTCAAGTATTCTTTAACATTCTTGTTGGAGAACCTCAAGTATTCTTATCTTGCATTTCAAAGTGCAATTCTTATTCCATCATCCTCTCAGGTGGTGTTCTAGCATTCTTGTTAGTGGAGGTGTCTCAAAGAAAATTTGTTTCAAGAATGAGATATTTAAGACCACCAATTCTTGATCTTGAGATATTTTCAACCCATGATTCTTCATTCAAGTTGTCTTGGATTGGATTTCACCTAAAGCTTTTTCCTAAGGAATGTTGCTATCATGGTGCTTGTCATGATCCAAGTTCTCAATGTATCCTCTTGTTGTAAGAAGTTTTGCATATGTTCTCGCTCCCAAGCAATCTCTTTTTCCGTTAGTGGCCAGTTGTCACCTCATTATTTGATATGGTTCTCATAAGTCCACAACAAGCTTGTTCTTTACGTTGTTGCTTTACCAACAACTGCTTTCAATTCTCCTTGTAAGGATGCTTTCAAATTCCATTGTGGTATAAGTTCTCATTTTCTTATCCGTTCTTTTCATTCCAATGATCTACTTTCTATTTCTTGTTCTGGAGGTGTTGTGATGTTGCTCTCTTTGAATCATCATCTCATTTTATCAAGATCATGTTCTGTCCTTGTTTGTTCATTTAACCAAAGTGCTGCAAAAATTTCTTTTGAATTCTTGATTGTTCTTCATATCATTCTTCAACTCTTTGCGACATTCAAGGGTCGTTGGTTTCACTCGTTTTCCTAAGAAGAAACTAAGTTTTACCTCTTCCTTTCCTCTTCGTCTTCACCTTTTCATTCTTAGATCTCACGGCGAGATCTCTTGTTAGTGCAGGAGAGTTGTAACAACCTAGAACCGACGCTCCATAAGATTCGCCTTTTATTCCATTGTCGCTGTGTTATTTATTTTGGTGGTTGCATTCATCATCGCATCATTCACATCATCTACATTGCATTGACACTTCATTGCCGTTATTTTTCAGTACTTGCATCCGTTGTTAGTTGCAGATTCTCTCCATTTTTATCGTTGACCGTTTCGAGACCAACCACACACGCACGCGCCCGCAACATAATTAAAATATTTGTTTTTAAAAGGGTCTATAAAATATTCTCGGATTGGGTGAAAAGTTGGTGTGCGGTCTTATTGTAATGTAGGTAGACCGTCTGCCAAATTTCGTTGCAATCCGAGTTCGTTTGATACCCGAACGGTCGATCGTAGCGGCACCGTCATCGGTTTATTTATCAGACATTTTTTGGTTTTAAAACTTGTGAAATAGGGTGCATTCTTCCCTCACTTCTCAGCCCAACACCACTCTACACAACCCACTACAGCACACCAAAACCACCCTCGATCAGAGCCGTCGGATCGCGATCCAACGGTCCGACAATAGACTAAAAACTCTAAACCTAGCCCTCGGAGGCCTAGCCTATCCCGCTTCAATTTCCGTGCGAGCAGCCACTTGGTCGCCCGACAGCTCTGTCGCACCGTGCGAGGCCCGCAGAGCCTAGATCGGGTCGGGGCGACCCCATCTCGTGCCGTCGCCTGGAGCCGAGCCCCCGAGTCTGTCGCCACACCTCGCAAGGTCAGCCTGCCCGCAGCCAAGCCCTGAGCGCCCGCAGCTCCGGCCACCGGAAGTTGCCGGAGCACCGCCGTCGGTGAGTAGTGTGCCAACCTCGCCGTCCCTCTCCTCCTCCCGTGCTCACTCTCTCAACCCTCGCAGGTGCCGCCTAACCGAACTCCTTGTCCGGGCAGCGTCTCGATCCCCCATCGATGGAAATGGACAAATCCGGGATAGCCCCAGCTAGATCCGCAGCCCCCGTCGTTCTGCACCTTCCGGTCGTTGGAGATGTGCCACAGCCACCGCCCTGCAACCGCTCTGGTCCGGGCCTCCTACTTCGTGAGCGGGGACATGGACGACAGATCAAGCACCACATGCTCACATCTAGGTGCCTCGGCCAGCGCCACGGAGTCGGCCTACTCCGCCTCCAGGGCCGAGCGCCTCCCGTGGCCTAGTCGCCCCTCGACCCGCTTCACGCCAAGGCCCCACGAGAGAGCCGCATGAGCCACGTGGGCCAACCCAGCTAGGTGACCGCCGTGCCCTCTTATGTGTCTCCATGGGCGTCCGATATTATTCAATACCCAGCTCATGCATTATTGGTCCAGCTAGTTTCGGCCCGTGGCTGTTTTTTATGGGTTTTGCGAATTTGTTTATTATTTCAGGATTTACAATTTTTTTTTGACCGGCTACTGTAGGGAAAAACCCCACAGCCATTTTTCCTTTATTCCCATATATGAGAGCAATATGTACAAGAGGAGATTAGAATTTACAAAGGGGAAGAGGATTTACAAAATTGCAGAATGTTCCCTCATCTTCGTGCAATATTAACTCGCAAACCGTGCATCAGATTAAAATAATTTCAACATGTCAAATGTCGAGAATTTTGTGTAGATTAATAGTTTGCAAGTTTCATGCATGATAAAAATATTTAATTGTGTTGCTAATTTATTTTTGTGTACATGCCATGTTAAAAATGATATAATTCATATCTAAATAATCATAACTCCACTTAAAATGTTTTAAATATGTAACTTGGCTAGAAAATGTGTAGAATAATATGGTTGCATTTATTTCCTATTTAATAACTCTAAAATTATGTTTAGGCACATGTTTAGAAAATTCAGAATTAAATATAGGGACTTTACGAAATTGTTGTTCCTTGTGCCGCCCTCCTTTAAACTTGTTTAGAATCGCATGTAGCATCATGATGTCTTGTGCATCCATGTTTTAACATGTTGTGGTTGTCATTGCATACATTACGGATTCATGGTATATAATCTTGTGATGATCATATCTTTTAGGCGGTAGCTCTGTTTCCAATGATCTATATATGTAAATCGATTAGAATGACGTTTGGAATCACATGCTCCATTTTATTTTGTTGTTTAATAAATATAAAATATGTTTAGGTGAGATCTGTATAGACTTTGAAATTAACATATGTGGCCATTTCGGAGATGTTATATGTTGTTTTCGACCTCATTTAAAATGCCTAGTTATTTATGCTTCACCTCTTGCCATGTTTAACAACATTTAATATTGTCATGTAACTAAATGGGAATGAACTAAATAATTAAATGTGGAGTTTCGTCAATATGCAACTCGTTGCATATTGAGCTTCACTTAATGTGTATTGTTTGATTGTTGTGAATTGCCATGCCTTGCATTGCATAATTAAACCGGACATGCATCATATTTGATTGTGCATCTTGTCATGAATACTTGTGGTGTTACTGTGTGTTGATTGTTGTTCCGAATTGCTTCTTATCAATAGAGTTCCGCAGGCATGTCAGAGTGTGAGCATCCATTCAGCTACGTTGGTTCGCCTGCTTCACGGATTCGTTCTTCTTCCAAGGGGATCACAGGCAAGATAACCATTTCCCTGGATACTATTACTATCATTTTCATTCTACTTGTCTCGTTTCTTTTGCTACGTCTCACTGCCTACCACATGTTTAATAAGCCTCCCAACATTGCCATGAAAACATGTAACCTTTCCACAACCCAACAAACCACTGTTTGGCTATGTTACCATTTGCTCAACCGTCTTATAGTGTTGCTAGTTGCAGGTGCAATTGCTTCCATGTGAAAACATGGGTTCCTTGTTATATCACCACATGATTGCTATTCATTTTAATGCACTTATATACTTGGTAAAAGGTGGAAGGCTTGGCCTTCTAGCCTGGTGTTTTGTTCCACCTTTGTCGCCTTAGTTTCGGCTGCCGGTGTTATGTCCCATAATTGAGCATTCCTAACATGCTTGGGGTAGTTATGGGGAACCCCTAGATTTTCGTTTTGGGATAGAACTCGTCTCGCAAGGCCCAACATTGCCACTACATTTGCCTAATAACCTAATAAAAATGCATAGGGACTTTCCGGACCCCATGAATATTAATCAACCCCCGGGCTAGTGCTCCGCATGGGTGTTGGTGCAAACGAGGTAATGTCCGGCGCCCCTGGTCACCCGGGGTTTAAGCAAATCCGACGTCTTGTCCATCCGGCATGCCATGAGAACGAGATACACGGCTCTTATTGGGATTGTCGGCACTTCGGGCGACCTTACTGGACTTTTTTTACTCTTCTCGAACGTCTTGTGCGAGGTACTCTTAGGATACTTTGGCCTATCTCGAGGTTGAAGTTTTCCATTAGGAACCCGAGGAGATCACATGTTTTCCATGGTTGAGGTTATTCCGGCGCAGCATGTGGTAGTTTGTTATGGACTAGTTGGTTCATCCCTGCATGGTTTAATCTTTTGGAAATCCGTACTTGCGGTTATGTGGAAAACTTGGAAACTTTGTTTAACATCCGGTTCTAGAAAACTTGAAGTAAACTTCATTAAAACTTTCCAACAGTGTGTGTAACTGTGACTCTATCTTCTCGTGAGTTATATATCCGAAAGAGGACACGGTGGGGTTATGTTTATTGTAAGTAGGTGTTCAGGATCGTTCATTTGATCATCATTAGAGCAGGTTCATTAAGCGTAGATCAATCCCCTTTTACTATTGTACTGTTAAGTTAGCCACCTCAAATAAATGCTTAGTCGCTTGCTGCAGCCTCACCACTTAACCATACCTCACTCATTAAGCTTTGCTAGTCTTGATACCTTTGGAAATGAGATTGTTGAGTCCCTGTGGCTCATAAATTACTACAACAACAGTTGTAGGTATAGGTTTGTTTTCGTCCATAGTCGGACCATCCTCTTCTATATGGTGATTGAATATATTGTTGTATTGTGTTTTTCATGTTGTAGCTTGTGGCGAGTGTAAGCCAATTTCATATACTCATCTCTTCTGTACATGTACTTGTAACGATATCCATTCTTGCAAAACGACGAGATGCGCTTCTATCCCTTTCGAGGACCTCGTGCCAAAATAAAGATAGGATCGCATATTGGGCGTTACATTTGTAAACTTGTCGATTTCCACGAGCAAGAATACAATGACCCCGGTAGCACGGGGGAGGGGTCAACTATATCGAGCCTCTTGAATGCAAATGGCTAGGAGAGTGGGATGGTTTTGAGGGATTGAGTTGGCTGATGTATCTCCTTGGCGTGGAACTGGCGCACTTTGCATGTATTTAGCACCACCAGGCCAATAGAAGCCTTGTCGAAAAGCTTTTCGAACAAGGGGTCATGGTCCCAGGTGGGAGCCACACCAACCTTTGTGTATTTAAGTGAGTAGTTGTTATCCTTCTTCCTGGGGGATGCACGTCAATTTCACCCCGTTTGGTCTCCTCTTGTATAGAGTGATGTCCATGAACTGGTACAAGATCGACCGCCGGGCTACTTTTTCAGCTTCTTCCTGTTATTCGGGAAGTTCACCTGTTTGAAGGTACTTGACTATTTGTTGCGCCCGTGCGAGAGCCTTGGGCTCGACGATAAGGACTATCGGGTCCGCCAGCGTCTGTAGCTCACTGAAGGGCGTCTCGTTGTTCCCGACAACCCTCTTGTTAGCGGCTGGTGGCTTTGCCAGAAGATATTCATCAGAACGGATCTTTCTTTTCTTGGCTTGTCGATCCGATAGTGTAATGGATGGTTGAGTGAGTCAAAGCAGAAAAATGTTTGGCTCCACATGCAATTTATGTACAACTTGCTTTGACAGACCATCGACAACACTGTTTTCTGCATGTTGGATGTATTTCGTCTTTGGACCATCAAAGCGCTCCTTTAACTTCCTCACTTCATCTACCTAAGCTTCCATGAGAGGACTTCCATAATCCTTGTTGAATTGATGCACAACTAGTTGTGAATCCCCTTGGACTATCACCTTCCTAATACCAATTTCAACTACCATCTGGAGGCTAGCAAGAAGCCCTTCATATTCTGCTGTGTTGTTTGTCGATACCTCCTGAGGAAAGTGCATGTGGACCATGTACTTGAGGTGCTCTCCTGTGGGTGTGACGAGAAGTACCCCAACACCGGCTCCTTGCAGCGAGAAAGACCAGTCAAAGTACATGATCCATTCATGAGGTGTTTCTCTGTCGGGGAGGATTCTTTCTGGAATCTCTTCATCCTGTGTTAAAGTCCATTCAGCGATGAATTCCGCCAAGGCCCTGCTCTGTATAGTTGATGTGCTTCCAAAGCTCAGGTGAAAGCTAGCCAACTCCAACCCACTCAACAATCCTTCCATTTGCCGCTGGATTCCTCAAGATCCGTTTCAAGGGAAAGCGAGTGACAATGGTGATGTTGTGTTCTTGGAAGTAATGCATGGCTTCCGAGAAGCCATGAGAAGGTCGAAAAGTGAACTAGATGCTACACTATCTTCTTCTTTCGCATGATCTGCTGTTCACTTCTCATGGTGTGTTTATCTTCTTGGCTCATTGACTCGCGAGAGTAGAATCTGGCTTGCCGGTTGCCGGCTTGGGGGTTGTCGCCTCCTATTCCTTAGCTTCTCTTTCCACCACCAATGCGGCGTTGGCCACTTGGTTAGTTGCCTCCAAGTATAGCTACAACGTCTCTTTTGGCCTTGGCGCGATTAGTATTGGAGCTGAGGACACATACTCTTCAAATCTTGTAGTGTAGCCGCCGCTTCGAGAGTCAAATTCATTGGGCCTGCCTTTTTCAAGATTTTGAAAAAAGGGAAGGTGCACTCTGCATACTTGGAAATGAACATGTTGAGGGCACCGATGCAGCCCGCCAAGCAACATACGTCCTTGACGTGCTTTGGTGCATCTATCTGTTCAATTGCTTCAATCTTGGAAGGGTTGGTTTCTGTCACGCGTTGCGACACTAAGAACCCGAGGAGCTTGTCGGACGGGACACTGAACGTGCACTTTTGGGGGTTGAGCTTCAGGTTGATCTTGCACAAGTTGCAAAGGTTTCTACTAAGTCTTTCATTACTGTGGCCTTGTCCTTGGTTTTGATGACTATGTCATCCATTTATTCCTCCACATTTTTGTGTAATTGCGGCCTAAAACAAATATGAACAACCTTCAATATTTTTTAACTGGCGCTCTTCAACTGGAAAGGCATATGCTTGAAGCAGTATATGCCACATGGCCTAATGAACTCGGTTTGTTCCCCATCTTCCTAGGCCGTGAAGATTTGGTGGTAGCTAGAGTAGGCATCGAGGAACGACAATAGGTCGCAACAAGCAGTTGACTCCACTATTTGGTCAATGCGCAACAAGGGAAAATGGTTCTTTGGCCAGCCTTGTTGACATATGTGAAGTTGATACAAAGTCTCCATTTCCCGTTAGCCTTTTGCACCACCACTAGATTCGCCAGCCACATGGGGTGGAGCACACCTCTAATCAGACCTGGTGCTTCCAGTTTCTTGATTTTCTCGGCAATAAATTCCTGCCGCTGCACAGCTTTCTTCCGTACCTTCTGCTTGATGGGGCGTGTGTGGGGACAAACGACAAGGTGGTGCTAGATAACCTACGTGGGAATACTGGGGATGTCAGATGGCTGCCGGGCAAACACACTGACATTTTCCCGCATGAAGGCGACGAGCGTGCTTTCCTATTGTCAATGGAGGGTGAAACTTATGGTGAAAGTGCCACCCGCTCCATCCTCACTCGCACCCAGTTGCTTGTCTCATGGCGGTCACCTTGCTTTTCTCGCTCTTGGCGGCATAGGTCTCAATTAAGTCCTCGATGGGCATGCTCCCTGGGTTGCGCTTCCCGGAATCCGCACCATAGTTCTTGCATGATTTCTCGTTCTTCTTCCTCGTGGGAGATTTCCAGGTAGGAGCAAGTGACTCATCAATAGATGATGCCATTGCCCCCCGGAAGAGCTTGTCGATGTAGAGAATTGCATCTTTCTTGTCGGCGTGGATGGTGATGATGCTCACCTGCCCTCACATCTTAAGCGTGTTGTAGGTGTGGTGAGACGCCACCATGAACGTGGCCAGCACTAGTCTACGTAGGATTCCATTATACGGAAGTGACATCTTGGCAACATAAAAAACAACTCTCTCAGTCTTGAAGTTGAGATTACTGCCGAACGTCACTCATAGAGTAATCTTCCCCTTGGGGGCTGAGATCTTCCTAGGTTGACACCCTGGAAGGAACCTATCGGCTTGAGATCCGAGTTAGGAATCTGTAGACGCTTGATTACGTCAGGCAAAATCAAGTTCAAGCCAGCCCCACTATCGACCAACATCTTCATGACTTTGAGCTTGTGAATTGTTAGTGATACCAAAAACGAACACACCCGATGGCAGTGATGCGATCATGGTGACCCTCAACGTCGAAGATAATTGAAGTGTCGGACCACTTGAGGGGCTTTCTTGCCTCTCCCGCTGGTTGATACGTCTATTTTGCACCATGTTTTGTTACTATTATTTATAGTGTTTTTACGCATTTTGCCACTTGGTGAAGTAATTCTAATACCTTTTCTCAAAATAATATACAAGGTTTACATCAAGTGGGAGAATGCCGATAGATGGAATTTAGGACCAGAAAAAGCTAGTCAAAGATACCTATTCTACACATCTCCAATTGGGATTAAAATTTAAGGATATTTATTTTACAATAATTAAAAATACTAGAGCGAAGAAGTACTAGAGGGGGGCTACCAGGCAGCGACTAGACACCAGGGCGTGCCAGGCCCCCCTGACACGGCCTGATGTCTAGTGGGACACCTAGCCCACCTCTAGTGATCATCTTCTGCTATGAATTCTCCTTCACCATAAAAAATTGAGGAGAAGACTTTCGGGATGAAGCGCCGCCGTCCCGAGGCGGAACTTAGGGAGGAGCACTTTTGCCCTCCGATGGAGCTATTTCGCCAGAAGAACTTACCTCCCGGAGGGAGAAAGCGAGGGCATTGTCATCACCAACCACCCTCTCATCTTGGGGAGGCCAATCCCCATCAAAATCTTCATCAACACCATCTCCTATCAAAACTCTACTTCATATCTTGTACTCAATATTGTATTGGAACCTCAGATTGGTACTTGGGGTGTGTCTAGTAGTGTTAATTACATCATGTAGTTGATACTTTATGGTTTATTTGGTGGAAGATCATATGTTCAGATTCATTATGCTATATAATGCCTCTCTGATCATGAACATGTTTATCACTTGTGAGTAGTTACTTTTGTTCTTGAGGCCACGAGAGAAATCATGTTGCAAGTAGTCATGTGAAGTTGATATTCGTTTGATATTTTGATGATATGAATGTTGTGATTCCCTTAGTGGTCTTATGTGAACATCGACTACATAAGGCTTCACCATAGTTTGGGCCTAAGGTAATTAGGGGGTGGGTTGCGAGAGTGACATAAACTTAAATCCCAGTCTATGCACTACTTCATAAGGGGCTGATATGGATCCCTATATTTCATGCTATGGTTAGAATTTATTCTTAATACTTTTCTCATAGTTTCGTATGCTTGCGGTTGAGTTAATCTTATGTGGCAGGTTTGTTCAAGTAAGAGCAACACCCAAGCACCGGTCTACCAACATATCAAATTATCAAAATACGAAACATGAGTTAACCAAACATGACGAAAGTGACTCTATGAAATTCCCGTGCGCCCTCAATAACGCATTGCCTACTATAAGAAATTTTTCTTGCCTATCCTTTGCCACAAAAGGATTGGGATACCTTGATGCACCTATTGTTACTATTTCTACTTGTAGTTGTGAAAATGACCTTGCTATCAAACAACATGTTACGACTATTTCAGTGCTTGCAGAAATTACCTTGCTGAAAACCGCTTGTCATTTCCCTCCGCTCCTTGTTGGGTTCGTCACTCTTACTTATCGAAATGACTATAATTGACCCCTATACTTGTGGGTCATCAAGACTCTTTTCTAGCACTGTTGTTGGGGAATGAAGTGCCTTTGGTAAGTGGCATTTGGTAAGGGAAAATTTGTATTACGTGCTGAAATTTACTCGTACTTGTCTTTATGGAAAGTAATTCTTTCAGGGGTTTGTTCGGGGTATCTTCTCCTCGATTGGAAACACCAAGAATTGTCCCTCAGCCTGAGGAACCTACTGAAAATGTTCATTATGAAATTCATTCACGTACGATACTGAAACTGCTAGCTATTCCTTATGGAGGAGATGGTACAAAACATCCCGATATGCACCTAATGAATTTGGATGAAGTTTGTGGATTATTTAAGCTTGCATGTTTATCCGGAGATGAAGTAAATAATAAGGGTTTCCCTTTATCTTTGGGGGGATCATTGCCATGGTATAGGCTATGTGATGATAGAGGATCTCGGAAATGGAATCGATTGCAATTGGAGTTTCACCAAAAAAAATATCCTATGCATCTTGTTCATCGTGATCGTAATTTTATCTATAATTTTTGGACTCGTGAAGGAGAAAGTATCACTCTATCTTGTGGGATGCTGAAGTGAATGTTATATTCATGCCCCAGTCATGATCTCTCGAGAGAAATTATTGTTCTGAATTTGTATGCTCGGCTTTCTCGTATTGATCAAACCATGCTCGATACTTCCTGTTCTGGTTCTTTTATGAAGAATACTATTGAGTTCAGATGGGATCTTTTAGAAAGAATTAAATGCAACTTTGAAGATTGGGAGCTTGACCAAGGTAAAGACTCAGGTATAAAAGTTAAGTTTGATTGTGTTAAATCTTGTATGAATACCTATGCTTTCAATTATTTTAGCACTAAGTATGGACTTGACCCTAAGATAGTAACCTCATTTTGTGAAACCTTTGCTGCTTATGTTGATATCCCTCAAGATAAATGGTTTAAACATCATCCACCTATTAAATAAACAATTAAAGAACCAATTAACGTTGAGGATGAAGCTATTATTTACAATGTTGACCCAGTTGTGCCTACTGCTTATATTGAGAAACCACCTTTCCCTGTTATGATAAAGGAACATGCTAAATCTTCAACTGTGGTTAACAAAGGTTCTGTTAGAACAACCAAACCATGTGAGAAAATCAAGGTAGAACCTAGTAACGTTATGGTTAAAAATACTCTTGGTAGCCAACATTGATGGCCATGTTATTTGTTTCTGTAATGAAGCTTCTAGAGTTCCCAAACCTGATACTAAAGATAAGAATATACCTGTTGTTGGCAAGCTTGTCGTTTCAGTCAAAAGAGTAGATCATTGCTATCATACTTTATGTGATATGGCTGCTAGTGTTAGTGCTATACCTTTTACCTTATATCAAGAAATTATGCATGAGATAGTACCCGCTGAGATAGAAGACATAGATGTTACTATTAAACTTCCTAATAGAGACACAATCACACCACTTGGTATTGTTAGGGGATAATTAGAATTATGCCCCTAATTGTGTTCCACTCGGCTATTTTACCCCTAATTTCCAAAACTCACCGGTTCTATCCAAGTCACTTTGCTCCTCTTATGATTTTGCCCTTTAATCGTTTGACCGTTAGTTTGAAAATTTCATAAATAGTTCATACTAAATCCTAAAAATGCAAATAACATACCAAAATGTTCAGAAAAATGTCACCTATATGTTAGTGTCATTTGCATTCATGACGAAGGTGTTGGAAAGTGCCCATCCGAGTTTTAGCTCTTTTGATACCACCATGAATAGTAAAATATAAAAAATAAAAAAATTCTTTGGTGGCCAAGAATGACAAAGGTTTTAAGTTCTTGCCAAGTTTCATGAGGGAGCGACATTCGTGGAAGTCGTGGCAAAAAAACAATCTATTTTGGAGTGTTGATTGTTTTTTTTGCCACGACTTCCACGAATGTTGTTCCTTGGTGAAATTTGCCAAGCACTTAAAACATTTATCATTCTTTGCCACCAATTTATTTTAGAATTATTTGATTTTTATATATATTACTATTCATGGTGGTATCATAAGAGCTAAAACTAGGATGGGCACTTTACAACACCTTTGTCATGTATGCAAATGACACTGACATATAGGTGATGTTTTTCCAAACATTTTCGTATGTTATTTGCATTTTTATGATTTAGTATGAATTAGTTGTGAAGTTTTGAAACTGACGGTCAAATGGTCAAAGGGCAAAAGCATAAGAGGATCGAAGTGACTTGGACAGAAACGGTGACTTTTGGTAATTATGGGTAAAATAGCCGAGTGGGACGGAACTAGGGGCATAAATATAATTATCCCTAATTGTTAGATATGTCGAAGTCTTTTGTGGAAAATTAAAATACCCTAATGATTTTCTAGTACTTGGTTCACCACAAGATAATTTTTGGCCCATAATATTAGGTAGACCCTTCTGGAACACTGTCAATGCTCAAATAGATTGCAAAAAGGAAACTGGGAGTGTTAATTTTGGTGGTATGTCTCATGAGTTTCATTTCTCCAAGTTTAGTAAGCAAGCCCATGACAAAGAATTTCCTAGTAAAGATGAAGTAGTTGGTCTTGCTTCTGTCGCTATTCCGCCTACGGATCCATTAGAACAATATTTTCTAGACCATGAAAATGATATGCATACGGGTGAAAGAAATGAAATAGAAAATATGTTCTTTGAGCAAAAACCCATCCTTAAAAACAACTTGCGTGTTGCAACTCTAGGAGGTCGTTCTCCACCCAAGGGTGATCATATGTTTGCACTAAAGCAATTACCTGACACTTTGAAATAGGCTTATCTTGATGAAAATAAGATATATCCTGTTATTATCAGTGCTAACCTTACAGAGCTTGAAGAAGAAAGATTGTTAAAAACTTTAAGGGCATTAGTCCCACTCTGTGACAGCGCAAGATTAATATGGAACTAGATGCTAAACCCGTTGTTGATCACCAACATAAACTGAATTCCAAAATGAAAGAAGTGGTAAAAAATGAAATATTAAAGCTTCTGGAAGCACATATAATTTATCCCATAGCTGCTAGTAGATGGGTAAGTCCCATTCATTGTGTCCCTAAGAAAGGAGGTATTACTATTGTTCCTAATGATAAAAATGAACTCATTCCGCAAAGAATTATGAGTCACCATAGAATGGTAATTTATTTTAGAAAATTAAACAAAGCTATAGAAAAGATCATTATCCTTTAACTTTCATAGACCAAATGCTAGAAAGATTATCGAAGCACACACATTTTTTTGTTTCTAGATGGTTATTCTAGTTTCTCTCAAATACATGTGTCACAACCTGATCAAGGGAAAACCACCTTTAATTGTCCTTTTGGAACTTATGCTTATAGACATATGCCTTTTGGATTATGCAATGCAACAGCTACCTATGAAAGATGTATGACTCCTATATTCTCTGATTTCTATGAAAAGATTGTTGAAGTCTTCATGGGTGATTTTTCCATTTACGGAACCTCTTTTGATGATTGCTTAAGCAACCTTGATCGATTTTTGCAGAGATGTGAGCAAAATAATCTTGTCTTGAATTGGGAGAAGTGCCACTTGATGCTAAATGAAGGTATTGTCTTGGGTCATAAAACTTCCGAAAGAGGTATTGAGGTGGATAAGGCTAAAGTTTATGCAATTGAGAAGATGCCATGTCCAAAGGATATTAGAGGTATCCGTAGTTTCCTTGCCCATGGTGGTTTGTATTGGAGGTTCATTAAAGACTTCTCTAACATTTCTAGGCCTCTTACTAATTTATTACAAAACGATGTTCCTTTCGTTTTTGATGGTGAATGTGTAGAAGCCTAAGAAACACTTAAGAAAACCTTAACTTCTGCACCTAATAATCAACCACCTGATTGGAACTTGCCTTTTGAAATTATGTGCGATGCTAGTGATTATGTTTTTGGTGCCTCTCTAGGACAAAGAGTTGATGAAAAAATAAATGTTGCCCATTATGCTAGTATAACTCTGGACAGTACCCAAAGAAATTATGCTACCACTAAGAAAGAATTCTTAGCAGTTGTATTTGCTTTTGATAAATTCAGATCTTACATTGTTGATTCTAAATTGATTGTTCACACTGATCATGTTGCTATTAAATATCTTATGGAAAATGAAATGCTAAGCATAGACTTATTAGGTGGGTTCTCCTGCTACAATAATTTGATTTGCATATCATTGATAGGAGCGCAGCTAAGAACCCCGTAGTTGATAACTTGTCTAGGTTAGAAAATGTTCTTGATGACCCACTACCTATCGATGATAGCTTTCCTGATGAACCACGGTCATTGTTTCTCATAACATTGTGGTTTGCTGATTATGATAATTACATTGTTGTGAAATATACCACCTAATGTCACCTATCAAAAAATAAAAAAGATCTTCTTTGATTTAAGAAATTACTTTTGGGATAACCCACATCTTTATAAAGAGGGAGTAGATAGTATTATTAGACGTTGTATACCTGAGCTTGAGCAGGAACAAATCCTTTGGAAGTGTCACTCCGAGGCTTATGGAGGACACCATGCGGGAGATAGAACCACAACAAGGTATTATAGTCTGGATTTTATTGGCCTACTCTTTTCAAAGATGCTCGTAAGTTTGTTCTCTCTTGTGATGAATGTCACCGAATTGGTAACATTAGTAGACGTTAGAAAATGCCCATGAATTATTCGCTTGTTATTGAACCATTTGATGTTTGGGGATTTGATTATATGGGTCCTTTTCCTTCCTCTAGTGAGTATACGCATATTTTGGGTGCTGTTGATTATGTCACTAAATGGGTAGAAGCTATTCCAACAAATAGTGTTGATAACAACACCTCTATTAAAATGCTTAAGGAAGTTACTTTCCCACGTTTTAGAGTTCCCACATATTTAATGACTAATGGTGGTTCATATTTTATTCATGGTACTTTTTATAAGCTGCTTGCTAGATATGATGTTAACCATAGAATTTCATCTCCCTATCATACTCAGTGTAGCGGTCAAGTAGAACTAACCAATAGAGAAATAAAATTGGTATTGCAAAAGAATGTCAATAGGTCCCGAATGAATTGGTCTAATAAACTATATGATGCATTGTGGGCCTACAGAATAGCTTATCAAAATCCTATGGGTAAGTCTCCGTACATAATGGTTTATGGGAAAGCATATCATTTACCTCTTGAGTTAGAATATAAAACTTATTGGGCAATTAAAAAACTCAACTATGATTTCGAACTTGCCCGTGAAAATAGGTTATTTGATATTAGATCATTAGATGAATGGAGAACACAAGCTTATGAAAATGTCAAACTATTCAAAGAAAAAGTTAAAAGATGGCATGAAAAAAGAATCCAAAAGCGAGGATTCAAATTGGTGAGTATGTTCTATTGTACAATTTTCGTCTTAGATTTTTTGCATGAAAACTTCTCTCCAAATGGGAAGGACCATATATCATTGAAGAAATTTATCGGTTTCAAGCTATTAAGATCAATAACCCCGAAGGCATGTAACACCCTGTGTTTAGCTTCCTGACTAATTAACTTATTTCAAAAATTAGGACCAATAATTTTTTTTTGTGAGTGCTTGTGATGCTTGAAGTGACTATTGTTTGCCTGCTTGCTTGTATGCATGTAATTGCTCCCCAATAATTCTTGCTAATCTCCAACTCACCTTCTCATCCTATGTTCTCCTGCCTAATGATCATGCCATGTGTTTAGGACCAATATCTTTTTTACCAAATATTATTTTCACCAAAAAGCATTTCTTTGAATTAAACTTTCAAACCCCTCAGATGAGACTTGTACTACAAGTCCTCCAATTAGGGAATTTATTTGGAACCAATTATTTTATTTAAAACCTATTATCAAAATGTCTTCCAAAAACCACAAGATTATTATTTTAAAAGTTATTTTATTATTTTATTTACATGCCTTTCTATGAGGCCAGAAATGGTCTCTTATGAAGGAAAGTTATTTTTATTTCTTTCAAAATATTTAAGAAAATTTAGGGAAACTCAGTGGATATATTTATTCCATATATATGAGTTTAAACACATGGTCATGTTCAAAATATTGGTCAAATCCCTCCAAAACCCTTCCTGCCTATTTCAATCTTTTGGAATATTTCTATAAGAAATATTCTAAATAAATTCCAGTAAACTTCCACCTTGACACCTATGATATGCTTGATGATCTTGCCAAGTTTCAACTCAATCCAAGTTGATTTGACTCCCCTAATTATTCTAAAACCCTATCTGTCCAGATTTAAATTTGAGCAACTCTACATTGTGAAGTGTCTCCAATTGTGCTCAAATTTGCTGGACATGTTCAAATACTCCAATAATGCATCGACACCAGGTGGTGCATCAAGGAGAATAGAGGAACTTTTATCAAGCCCCTCAAAACCCTCTCTGATGATTTCTAACTTTGGGAAACTTTACATTACAAAGTTTGTCCAATTCACCTCAAACTTTCTGTGCTTGCCTTAATGCTCAAATAATGCCCCTACACCAAATATTGGATTTGTGGGAATTGATTTGAATACGGTTGTAAGCAGAAAGTCATTTCTGCCCATTTCAATGGTTTTCCAAGTCTACATTGGAAAACTTCTCCAGCAAATCCCAAATTTGGTGTGCAAGCTTATTTTCATCTATCATTTGATCCTGGTAAGCTTCATAGCCATTGGAATTCATCCGATGGCCTAACCACAGATCAAACACCTTGTGTGCACTCACTAAATTGGCTTCTTTGACCCCGTCCACTTTTACCCTTGAGCTCAACTTTCAACCACAGCTATCTCTAGTTACATTTTACCTCCAGTAACATCCCCATGGCCACTGGTCAATTATTGGAGAGGGACCCTATGTAACTACCTCTCATTTTCACCCTTGGCAGCACTGTTTTACTTTTCTTCCCATACTTGTGCTTAAGCCAAAGCCCCCATCTCTTTCCATAGAGTATCTAGCACTCCAAGGTATTGTTTGAAGCCAAGAGGTGGCATGCTCATGTGGATAAAATGAGCAACACATCCTCAAGTTGATTTATGGCTGAAGGGTAGCTTTGTACAGCATGTGCTAGCTACACTTCTTTGCTTGAGCTGAAATTTTGCAAATGTGTAGTCTTCCATACCAGATGCTCCAGGACATGGTTTCACCTCCCATCCCTGCCTGTAAAAACCACTTGTATTAGCCTCTAGTTTCCTACAGAAATGTTTACCTCAGTTAACATCCATTGAAATCAACTCCACTTGAAGCCAAACTCCGCACTCACTTTCCAGATAGCCGGCCCCACCTCCCAGACATGTTTTACTGGTCATCAGGACCGTGTAGGCACAGGTGGCAGTGGTGACCACCACCCTGGCCTGTAGTATGGGTGTTGTGCGCCTTGTCTCCTTCTTCAGACCTCATTCGACTGTTGCATCACGTCTCAGAGCACCAGGGTAACCCATTTGACTAGTCCAAGCCCTTCCCAACACCTAGAAGCAGCCAAGCTTCCCCAGGGGTGCATGTATTCCCCATGCCCCCGAAGCTCCAAGAGCTCTCGAGCTCTCTCTTGCCCTTCCCTTCTATTATCTCCTCTTTCCCCGGGTATCAGCTACTCTAGCATCTCTCCCCTCTTCCTTGGGTTCCTTTAGGGCCTCTCATTGGGTCTCCTCTTCCCCCAAGCACCCCTATCCCCATGGCCGCCGGACAAAGCTTCGGCCTCCTCTCGAGCCGGGCCAACCAGGGGTTTTCCCCTCGCCTCTAAGCCCCTGGGGACGCTCCGAGCTGGCGCACTCCTTTCCTCTCTCCCTCCTTCCTCCCTGATGGCTGGGGGGCGCCCTCTTCCTTGCAGCCGAAGCTGGCTGTGCTGCAGCCAAGGCCCCGCTCGCCTCGGTTGCTTCCCGGTGGGAATGGGACCCCGAGCGGGTGCGACGTGTTTGGCCAAGCACTCCGGTGGCCGAGCCGGCAAGGATGGGGCCCTGTGGCGCCGGGACCTCGTCGGATCTCCCTTGCCTCCCCATGGCGAGAGGTTGAAGACGACCTGGCCAGCGGGCCCACTCGTCAGCGAGCCAGGAGCTGGGCCGCCCGTTTAAGTGAAGAAGCCCAAGCGCTTCGCGCTTTCCCCTCGTCAAAGGCGCACTAGGCCCGTGCACCTCCTGCGTGGCCAGCCTGCCGGTGGCCAGGGCAGTTGGCCGGCCCATTCACCTATCTAGCTCCCTCGGCGCTAGTTAGCTCGAAGGATGAGCTCTTTTTCTCCTTTTCATATTTAGTAAAACTTCAAAAATCCATAGCAAATTAATTTTGGCTCCGATTCTAATGATTCAAATTTCTACAGGTTCCTAAATTGAAGCTCTATCCACATATGTTCTTTGCAAATTTTTCCATGAAGATTTTCTGTAGTGTTATTACTCAAATACAAATTTGGATATAATTGTCCCACCTTTCAAAATTCCTATAGGTTCCAAATCAACTCCAAATGGAGTGATTCCAAATGGAGTGATTCCAATTCCTAGGGCCTTCTAAAATCCAGTGAGACAACTTCCAAAATATTTCTAAAGTTGTTCCCTGTTAAATGAGTGCCTGCACTCATTTTTGTCATAATGTTTTCTGTGGGCTTCATCAAGAATCCCCTACTCCTCCTTGCCTCCATTCGGAAATCCCTGATGATCCAACCTCCTATGGGAAGCTTTAGGTATTTTTCTTAAGACCAGAGAGGTCCAAGAAAAAAAAAACTTCTGTTTTTGTGGCACTTTTATTTCTGCTTGCTGTGTGGCTTACCATGGTTGTTTCCAACGATAGTTGACGGGTAGACGGAGTATGCAGAGTTGGA
Organism: Hordeum vulgare subsp. vulgare; assembly: GCF_904849725.1. NCBI lineage: Eukaryota > Viridiplantae > Streptophyta > Magnoliopsida > Poales > Poaceae > Hordeum > Hordeum vulgare. The sequence goes on from NC_058523.1 coordinate 303,614,105, forward strand.
GCGGAAGACCTCGAAGACCCCGAGGACTTACGTGAGCAAGGCAAGCAGCCCTTTGACCATGACTGAGCATATGTTACTTTGCATGTTAAATAGCTAGTATTCCCGTTGCATATGATCATAAGTGCCGGTAATCATTTGATATGACTTACCGAAGGCTCCCCTAGAGCACATGCATTGAGCTTGATCCTACCCCTTGAGGGTCATCCTAATACCATGTTGAGAAGTAAAGATAGAAGTAGTATTATCATGAGCATGTTGTTGACATAAAGCAAGAATTTATGAGAACCCCGTCGGGTGCCACTAATTCCCGAGGGTGATGATGAGTTAGGTGGTCACTTTTGGTGAAGTGATGCACCCGGTATTTGTGTGAGTATGGTTTTGAAAATGGGATTAGATCTATGATGTGTCAACCCTCCCAACCTTACCAGTACGACCACGTTACCCCTTATGGGACGGGGCTATGTTAATTACTCTGGTCGGTGCTAGCAAAGAGCCACATTACTAGTGGCGGGAGTGATGTGTGGTCACTCTCATGATGGGGTCGTGCCAAGTAGGACGACTATGCCATTATTACGAGTTCCAGTCACACCGTTGGTCCTCGCATGGTTGGTATTGTCCAGAGTTGGTGCTCGTAAGAGGTACAACATGTGGGCTGGGTACCAATCGAGTGGACCTCTTTGTCTAGTATCGTCAGGGCAAAGGCATTGATCGGGTACTTACCTCGGGTATGTTATATACGGCGAGTCGTGGATGACATGGAAGTTTCCCAAATCTCATGCGTCCAGCGTACTACCTCTGCAGAGTGTAAACTACTGGAATAGCCGTGTCCACGGTCAAGGACAGTTGGGTAATCCTGCTTAAACTACGTCCAGTTATTTCCGCATAAACCAAGTGTGTGTGAGTGTGGTGTTGAAAAAAAAGTGTTGCTATGAAAGTAATGATATGACCAGGTTCGGTGACTTGGCATATAGGGTGAACCTGGATGGTTTAGCCCTCAACAGATATATTGATATCTGTAACCTATTCTTCAAAAGTAATTCTTTAACTTGATGCACATTCATGATCGTTCCACCAAGATGAGTTACACCAAAGATGCATGATATTGTTATCCTTCACTTTCATTGTTAATATCATGGGCTGTTTGCGAGTACATTCAAAGTACTCATTGGCTTGCCCCTGGTTATTTCATTGACTTGGCATGAAAGAACAAGATATGGTGAAGATTAACTCGGTGACGTTCTTGCGAGCTAGGACGCTTCCCAGTCAGAATGCCTGTAGGTTAAGTCTGATGGCATGGGTTCACGCTTTCAACCAATAATTCCGCTATTGGTCCAGTTTGGAGTGTTGGCCTTTAAGGCCCTATATATGTAAGACTCGACCGAGGTGGTCATTTACTGTATCAAATGGTATGTATGGATGTAAGACTCTTTTATTCGGTATCTGTGTTCGGTGAGCATTGATCTCTGGGATCACTGAGCACGGCGATCTCGACTGGTAAGTCGGGTTCCCAGAGAGCTGGTATCAGAGCCATCCTGACTGTAGGAAGCCTTAGTTAGCACAGACGTTAGCTTAGGATAAAACTGCTTTCCAGATCCTTCAAAATACTTACAAAACCTATATATTTTCTCAACTCTCTTAAATCTTCAAGGAAGGTGAAGCTTATAGTTTGGCCTTCCACTCTTATTTTCTTGACTCTCCTCGTCTACCTTTTCAAAACTTGCAAATGGTTGCTAGTACCTTATGCCCTCTGACCATGTGATAAATTGAAATCCTCGTGGGCAGCCCAGAAGGAAGTAACCTTTCCAGGCGAACACATGTGCTGAAGGACAAAGATGACAACACTACGACTAGACGACACCAACGGAAGTACCTCCATGAGGAACAAGGACATCGAGGCTTAGAAGAGGGTTTCACCCTGGGCACTGTTCCAGAGTGATGCCACTTTCACCTACAATAATCTGGACATAATATATGCAAACCATGATCTGCATCACTAATAGAGCGACCCTGTCAATTATAAGGATTGTGTCGACCACCACCGGTGGATGAGAACCTCCCCATTCGGTCCGCCTCACCTTAGTGAGCAGGAAAACGGTTCTCTTCATCCCTGCTCTAGCTGTCGATATCGCAATTAGTATGTTTGATAGATCAGAACTATATCATGTCTTGCAAATATCGGTGCATGAAGATGTCTACTTGAGACTCTCCAAGCCTCAGAAGATAAGAAGACAATGACAAGATCATGAAGACAAGGAGATCCTGTCAATGACAGCCATGAAGAACCACCTTCGTCAGAAACTCCCCAGACAAGAAGACAACAAGAGTTCTATACAACTCAAGTGAATTGCTTCGGCAAGCGACAACAAGAGGCGTGACAACACCATGAGAAGGTCCAGAAGACTTAGCGGACTCCTCTCCGAGGCACGAAGCACTCACAACTGTCGAGTCCATGAACCTAGGTTAGGATGAGTCATGAATCCCCTATGCAAAGTCGAGTCCATGAAATGGTTCAGATGGACCATGTTGTGTGTTGCTTGTTTTTGTTGTTTGTGCTTTGATATAAGTCACGCTTTTGCTTAGGCAACAAGCATGCGGTTATATCACTTGTCTTATTTTGATGTTCAAAACGAATTTGTCACTTGTTTAAGTTGACCTTCCAACGCTTGTGGATTGCGCTAAAACCCTTAGACACTCCCCTCTGTCCTCTCTCTCTCTCACCCCTCTTGACAACTGAAGACCAGCAAGACAAGATGCACCAAGGATCCACTGCGACGGACGGCTCACACTGAAGACACTGGGTGTGCTATGCTTAACCACACGCAACCCATAGGAGTGTGCTTTTCCCTCAAGATTGGAAAACCACACTAGACCAGACTAACCTCCACAAGCCTTTCGGGCTCAAATTTTCTGGTCACATGTCTAGTACACAGACTTGCCAGAACACCTGAAGGTCCCCGATAAACCCCGCTCAGCACCGGGTTCCTTATGGAAGAGTGATCGCAGTGAACAAGTATCCTTCAATCTTAAGATAGCACCATAACCCTGATGCCATGAGAAAGACCGTTCTCGGACACGAGAGTGTTAGGCAAAGATTGATGGTAGTTGTCTTGAAGATATAGCTAGACTATCTTGGTGGATCATAATACCCTTATTAAGGTAGGTGAACTTGGTGGAAGGAATTGATATGGTAGCATAACATACATATCCTTGGAGTAAGATTGGATTTAGTAGGATGATCATAATCGCGAACAACAATATTCTTGGTGGTATACATGACTTTAGCAAGTAGTTGGCATGATTTGATGCCTTTACCATAATGGCTTGGAGTATCAAGTAGACTTCTTATTGGACTTGAAACTTGGATTTAAATAGGTAATCTTGTTAGGGTATCGAGGATGACAGAGACCACATGTTTCGGAGTAAATTGGATTTAGTCGATAATCTCGATCGTGATACCATGTATCTCGGTGGATAGTGAGAGCGTATACTTGAAGTTGTCAAATTGATTTACCACCTATGTGGCTTGGCGTTGGATCTTAGATGGCCATGATTACTGAAGTTGGTGGACATGCTATGACGTAATCCTTGCAGTAATATGTGAATTATGAGGACCCTAAACAATTATGTAGAACCCCATCAATGTTGGATTTGTAGGAGTGATAGGTCCAGTAATGATTGATCGGATTGATGGATCACTTGATCGGATTCATAGAAAGGAAACAATATATTGGATTGGTATAATATGTGTTTCCTTAATATAGTAATGCAGTACCGTGTACATTGTATGATCTAGCTGGACATTGGATTTGTAGCATCCGAGTGCAACCATAGAAGCTTATATACCTCCCCGAGGTTCTTGCATAGTAATGCATGTGCATTGGGGCTACACCATACTTGTAGCATTGGGTTAGTTCTTGCCTCAACCCTGGAGTTGACTAGCATGAGCGGTGTGGAATTAACCCATGGGGGATGGTATCTTTGATGAGATGAGGTGATGTTGTCCCGAGTTAGAGGTCGAACTATTGGCATCCATGGAATGTGCTCAGAGATAAAATGATAACTGTTCGCCCACATCCTAGTTCCAGGTGACCCTAAAGCTTCGCCCATCATGTCTGTGACGAACATAGGCATGAAGGACCAGGTCATGTGGACCATAACCCCCCTCGGCCAGCGATCCCCCATAGCAAGTCCCCGTTCTCCTCACCTGACTCTTGAGCACTGTTCTTATGTCTTGTTTGGGTAAAGTATGTGGTCATCCTCACTGATGACATACTACCTCACCCAGTAAGAGGAAGAACACCTTAGTCCTGCTTATGCCTCTTGAGGGTACAGTGTTATCTCGAGAAGGCGGGCTTCTCGAAGCAACCCGAAGACAACGGAAGTCTATCCTACTCAAGTCAAGACGAAGAACCGCCGTGGCGAGGAAGCCATGACATTGACGAAGAAGCAATAAAAGTCAACCACCGATCGTGCACCGTCTACATCAACAATGTCCAAACGCCTCGACGGTTCAAGACGCTGAAACCTTTGGACAAGTGAGAGGATCAGAAAACCTGCTAAAGGTGATTCCCTGCTTGTCGAGTCGCAAACCTTGGGAATGGATGACTGGTCTATACTCTTGGGTAGCCAGCTCATCCAGAACCCCTCACAACCCCCCCCCCCAAGATGGCAGGACCTGTTCTGGACACTGAGTCTCCAAACTTAGACTCATGGGTGAGACCCAACCCGGACCCTTTCACGATAAGCCTTCGAAGACCACTGCAATGCCCTCAAGGATGAAGACCATTGCGATCATAGTTTGCGTGCCGTAAAGGAGTTAAAGACTTCCGCGCAAGCAAGAAACTACACGAAGACTTTGGCAGTGCATTCTAACACGAGACATCTAGATGTCACTAACCGGCTTGAGCAGCCCCGAGACCAAAACCTAGACGCACTATCTTGCCACGTATTCCTATCTTGGAATGCACTTGCAAGCCGGTGCCTTGCACGGACTGAGCTCACCGGGCCGTGACCCTCGGTCTAGCTTAAATTATTACCAGAAACCCGCTCAGTGAGGCAAAGACGTGCTAAGCATTCGAAGTTGTATCATCAAGCATCTCAAGACCACAACAGCAGCATGGGGACATGAAGACTACCTCCGACTCAAGATTTTGTATCCCTCCAACCCCTAGCCTAGAAATCTCGGGGACCAGATTTTCTTAGGGGGTAAGGTCTGTAACATCGTGTGTTTAGCTTCCTGACTAATTAACTTATTTCAAAAATTAGGACCAATTAATTTTTTTTGTGAATGCCTGTGATGCTTGAAGTGACTATTGTTTGCCTACTTGCTTGTATGCATGTAATTGCTCCCCAATAATTCTTGCTAACTTCCAGCTCACCTCCTCATCCCATGTTCTCCTGCCTAATTATCATCCATGTGTTTAGGACCAATATCTATTTTACCAAATATTATTTTCACCAAAAAGCATTTCTTTGAATTAAACTTTCAAACCCGTGAGATGAGACTTGTACTACAAGTCCTCCAATTAGGGAATTTATTTGGCATTAATTATTTTCTTTAAAACCTATTATCAAAATGTCTTCCAAAAACCACAATATTATTATTTTCAAAGTTATTTTATTATTTTATTTAAATGCCTTTCTGTGAGGCCAGAAATGGTCTCTTATGAAGGAAAGTTATTTTTATTGCTTTCAAAATATTTAAGAAAATTTAGGGAAACTCAATGGATATATTTATTCCATATATATGAGTTTCAACACATGGTCATGTTCAAAATATTGGTCAAATCCCTCCAAAACACTTCTTGCCTATTTCAATCTTTTGGAATATTTCTATAAGAAATATTCTGAATAAATTCCAGTAAAATTCTAGCATGTCAACTATGATATGATTGATGATCTTGCGAGGTTTCAACTCAATCCAAGTTGATTTGACTCCCCTAATTATTCTAAAACCCTATGTGTCCAGATTCAAATTTGAGCAACTCTACATTGTGAAGTGTCTCCAATTGTGCTCAAATTTAGTGGAAATGTTCTAATACTCCAATATTACATCCACACCAGGTGGTGCATCAAGGAGAATAGAGGAACTTGTCTCAATCCCCTCAAAACCCTCTCTCTTGATTTCTGACTTTGGGAAACTTTACATTACAAAGTTTCTCCAATTAACCTCAAACTTTTTGTGCATGCCTCAATGCTCAAATAATGCCCCTACACACCAAATATTAGGTATGTGTGAATTGATTTGAATAGGGTTGTAATCAGAAAGCCATTTCTGCCCATTTCAGGGGTTTTCCAAGTCTACATTGGAAAACTTCTCCAGCAAATCCCAAATTTGGTGTGCAAGCTTATTTTCATCTATCATTTGATCCTCGTAACTTTCATGGCCATTGGAATTCATCTGATGGCCTAACCATAGATCAAACACCTTGTGTGCACTCACTAAATTGGCTTCTTTGACCCCTTCCACTTTTACCCTTGAGCTCAACTTTCTACCACAGCTATCTCTAGTTACATTTTACCTCTAGTAACATGCCCATGGACACTGGTCAATTATTGGAGTGGGACCCTATGTAACTACCTCTCATTTTGACCCTTGGTAGCACTGTTTTACCTCTCTTCCCATACTTTTGTTTAAGCCAAAGCCGCCATCTCTTTCCAGAGGGTATCTAGCACTCCAAGGTATTGTTTCAAGCAAGGAGGTGGCATGCTCATGTGGAGAAAATGAGCAGCACATCCTCAAGTTGATTTATGGCTGAAGGGTAGCTTTGTACAACAAGTGCTAGCTACACTTCTTTTCTTCAGCTGAAATTTTGTATACGTGTAGTCCTTCCATACCAGATGCTCCAGGACATGGTTTCACGTCCCATCCCTGCCTGTAAAAACCACGTGTCTCAGCCTCTAGTTTCCTACTGAAATGTTTATCTCAGTTAACAACCATTCAAATCAACTCCACTTGAAGCCAAAATCCTCACTCACTTTCCAGATAGCATGCCCCACCTCCCAAACATGTTTTACTGGTCATTAGGACCTTGTAGGCACAGGTGGCCGCGGTGACCACCACCCTGGCCTACAATATGTGTGCTCTGCGCCTTGTCTCCTTCTTCTAGACCTCATTCCACCATTGCAGCACGTCTCAGAGCACCGGGGTAAGCCATTTGACTGGTCCAAGCCCTTCCCAACACCTAGAAGCAGCCAAGCTTCCCTAGGGGCGCATGTCTTCCCCGTGCCCCCGAAGCTCCAAGAGCTCCCGAGCTCTCTCTTGCTCTTCCCTTCTATTATCTCCTCTTTCCCCAAGCATCAGCTGCTCTAGCATCTCTCCCCTCTTCCTTGGTTCCTTCAAGGCCTCTCATTGGGTCTCCTCTTCCCCCAAGCACCCCTATCCCCATGGCCGCCAGACAAACCTGCGGCCTCCTCTCGAGCCAGGCCAACGAGGGGCTTTCCCCTCGCCTCTAAGCCCCTGGGGACCCTCTCTCCCTCCTTCCTCCCTGATGGCTGGGGGCGCCCTCTTCCTTGCGGCCGAAGCCGGCTGCGCCGCAGCCAAGGACCCGCTCGCCTTAGTGGCTACCCGGTGGGAATGGGACCCTGGGCGGGTTCGTCGTGTTTTCCCAAGCGCTCCGGTGGCTGAGCCGGCAAGGATGGGGCCCTGTGGCGCCGCGACCTCATCGGATTTCCCCTGCCTACCCACGGCGAGAGGTTGAAGACGACCTAGCCAGTAGGACCCCCTCGTTAGCGAGCCAGGAGCTGGGCCGCATGTTTAAGTGAAGACGCCCAAGCGCTTCGCGCTTTCCCCTCGCCGAAGGCACACTAGGCTGGTGTGCCTCCTCCGTGGCCAGCCTGCCTGTCGCCAGGGCAGTTGGGCCTCGAAGGATGAGCTCTTTTTCTTCTTTTCATATTTAGTAAAACTTCAAAAATCCATAGCAAATTCATTTTGGCTCCGATTCTAATGATTCAAATTAACACAGGTTCCTAAATTCAAGCTCTATCCACATATGTGCTTTGCCCATTTTTCTAGGAAGATTTTCTGTAGTGTTATTACTCAAATACAAATCTGGATATAATTGTCCCACCTTTCAAAATTCCTATTGGTTCCAAATCAACTCCAAATGGAGTGATTCCAATTCCTAGGGCTTTCTAAAATCATTCCCTATTTTTAGAACCTTGGTCAAGATTTTATTCTGGCTTTATTATGTTGTATAAAATAAATAGCTTCCTATTGCTATTTATTCCATATTAGAAAACTCCTAGAATATTCATCTCAACTCCAAATACAGTGAGACAACTTCCAAAATATTTCTAAAGTTGTTCCCGATTAAATGAGTGCCTGCACTCATTTTTGTCATAATGTTTTCTGTGGGCCTCATCAAGAATCCCCTACTCCTCCTTGTCTCCATTCAGAAATCCCTGCTAATCAAACCTCCTATGGCAAGCTTCAGGTATTTTTCTTTAGACCAGAGAGGTCCAAGAAATAAAAACTTCTGTTTTTGTGGCACTTTTATGTCTTGTTGCTCGGTGGCTTACCGTGGTTGTTTCCGACGATAGTTGATGGGCAGATGGAGTATTCGGAGTTGGACCAGAAGACCTCGAAGACCCCGAGGACTTACGTGAGCAAGGCAAGCAACCCTTTGACCATGACTGAGCATATGTTACTTTGCATGTTAAATAGCAAGTATTCCCGTTGCATATGATCATAAGTGTCGGTAATCATTTGATATGATTTACCGAAGGCTCCCCTGGAGCACATGCATTGAGCTTGATCCTACTCCTTGAGGGTCATGCTAATACCATGTTGAGAAGTAAGGATAGAAGTAGTATTATCATGACCATGTTGTTGACATAAAGCAAGAGTTTATGAAAACCCCGTCGGGTGCCACTAATGCCCGAGGGTGATGATGAGTTAGGTGGTCACTTTTGGTGAAGTGATGCACCCAGTATTTGTGTGAGTATGGTTTCATAAATGGGATTAGATCTATGATGTGTCGACCGTCCCAACCTTACCAGTACGACCACGTTACCCCTTATGGTCGGTGCTAGCAAAGAGCCATATTACTAGTGGCGGGAGTGATGTGTGGTCACTCTCGTGATGGGGTCGTGCCACGTAGGACGACTATGCAATTTTTATGAGTTCCAGTCACACCGTTGGTCCCCGCATGGCTGGTATTGTCCAAAGTTGGTGCTCGTAAGACGTACAACATGTGGCTGGGTACCAATCGAGTGGACCTCTTTGTCTAGTATCGTCAGGGGAAAGGCATTGATCAGGTACTTACCTCAAGTATGTTATATACCGTGAGTCGTGGATGACACGGAAGATTTCCAGATCTCGTGGGTCCAGCGTACTACCTCTGTAGAGTGTAAACTATTCGAATACCGTGTCCACGGTCAAGGACAGTTGGGTAATCCTGCTTAAACTACGTCCAGTTATTTCCGCATAAACCAAGTGTGTGTGAGTGTGTGTGGTGTTGAAAAAAGTGTTGCTATGAAAGTAATGATATGACCAGGTTCGGTGACTTGGCATATAGGGTGAACCCGAATGGTTCAGCCCTCAACAGATATATTGATATCCTTTACCTGTTCTTGAAAAGTAATTCTTTAACTTGATGCACATTCATGATCGTTCCACAAAGATGAGTTACACCAAAGATGCATGATATTGTTATCCTTCACTTTCATGTTCATATCATGGGATGTTTGCGAGTACATTCGAAGTACTCATTAGCTTGCCACTAGTTATTTCATTGACTAGGTATGAAAGAACAGGATATGGTGAAGATTAACTCGGTTACGTTCTGGCGAGCTAGGACACTTCCCAGTCAGAATGCCTGTAGGTTAAGGCTGATGGCATGGGTTCCCGCTTTCAACCAATAATTCCGCTATTGGTCCAGTTCGTAGTGTTGGACTTTAAGGCCCTATATATGTAAGACTCGACCGAGGTGGTCATTTACTGTATCAAACGATATGTATGCATGTAAGACTCTTTTAGTCGGTATCTTTGTTCGGTGAGCATCGATCTCTGGGATCGCTGAGCACGGCGATCTCGACTCATAAGTCGGGGTCCCAATGGATAAAGAATAAAGAACTATATTTCAGGTACACCAATTAATGTTGAAACAAATATTATCCAAACCATGACACTAGAGGAGCAAATTAGGGGGACCTTCCGAAACACTCCGGAACCCATAAAAGGAAGAGGTATGTGATATGGTAACTAAACAAGCTCAGAAAAATCCGCAAAAATATTTTCTAGCAGTTTTAAAATATTTGAAAAAATTGGAAGCTGAGAAACACACGGGAAGGCAACCCAGGCGTCAACTAGACAGCATGGTGCGCTATGCCCCCTCGCACGGCCTCACGTCTAGTGGGCCCCTCGGGCACCTTCCTGGCTCAGTTTTCTTGTGGAACACGGACTCCCTTGTATAAAAATGCTCTATATCTCTCTCTCGATAGTTTGACCCCAGTACCATGGAGAAATCCTTTGTTCTCGTTTTGAGCTGTTTTCTTGGCAGATCTTAAATTGCGTCGTCTCAAGATTTGGAGGGAGAGAGCTACATTGATGATTTTGTGGTGAACCCTAAGGTCTATGGAGACGTGGATCACTACGGCTAGACTAGGAAGGATGAGGAATACGAGGATTTGATAGAAGAAAAGGGGGATAGCTCTGAGGAAGAGGAAGATCCACTGCCTCAACCTGGAGATATGCACGTGGAATTCAAGAAGTTAAGCCTCCCCAACAAGTACTAACCTAAGGTCCAATTTATCCCTTCTCGTTTTTTGCAGGAGAGCAAAGCAGCATTATGTGAAAAGATATTAATGATGGAGCTCGAGAATGAGGGTCTGAGCGAAGATAATTTCAGCCTCAGACGCAAGTTGGAGAAGAAAAACACATCACCACTACCTCCATCTTCACCACAATAAAGGAGACTTGAGTACACGGGTATGGGCACTCCCCTTGGCTTGTGCCAAGCTTGGGGGAGCTGCCCCGGTCTCGTTTCACCATCACTCTTATTTATCTTTATCCATCTTAGTTTGATCCTTAGCCATTTTGTGATTTAGCGAAATAAAAGTTTAGTTCAACTTTTTCCTTCGAGTGCTAGTTTCGTGATCTATCTATCTATGTAATCGAGTGAGAGTTATATAATAAAGTTCAATTTGAGTTTTGGTTCTCTACTCTCTTTCTGCAATCAAAATAAAGCAAAATATTGAAAAAGATCATATGTCAATCTTATAGTAAGTAGTTACATCACACAAGGAAAAGTATAAGTGGTAAAACTTGTTGATGGTCGATAAACTTAGCATTGGTCGGTCATGCAACACATGAAATAATTAATAAGGCAAGAGGAGATTTACATGCAAATACACTATCCTTGACATATTTTATGATTTTCAGCCCCCATTAATTTTAATATGCCAAAACTGTTTACATTGGACAAGGAAGACAACGTAATGATTTATGTTTGCTCACATTCACATAGAAGTTATATTGCTATAGATCCTCTAACATGTGGTGCTTTCCCAATACCTTCACTAGCCAAAACTCCGGACTAAGTAGAGATACGACTTGTGCATCCAAAACCTTAAGCCCAAATCCATGTTTGAAGAGTCCATCATACCTACCTATGGATTGAGTAAGATCGTTCAAGTAATTTAGCATCAGTGCACAAAGCAATAAAAATTGCTTTTAAACATGTTTGATCATTTAGAGTAAGGGAAATTAAGCATTATACAAACTTGTGATGGTGATAATAAAAGCAATGGACTGCATAATAAAGGTTGCCATCACAAGGGGCAATATAACACAACGTTCCTTTGCACTAAGAGATTTAGCTAACAACCAGAAAGCGCATGACAACCTGTGCTTCCCTCCACGAAGGGCCTATGTTTTACCTTTATGTATTTACTTTCGTGCAAGAGTCAAAGTATTTTCCTCTACTCGCATTATCTTCTGTTTGGCAAACATCATGTGGTGGGAAAAGATATAAACATATATATCCAGCTGAATGTGGGTGGTCATGAGTTATTATTGTTGACATCACCCTTGAGGTGAATACGTTGGGAGGCAACACTATAAGCCCCTATCTTTCTATCTGTCTGGTTGAAACCTTTTGCTCATATGTATGAAGTGAGTGTTAGCAATAATAGAAGACTAAATGATGGTTTAGTATGTTGACTTGCTTAACTGCTCCGACATGTGACCCTTCCTAAAAATATGATGAATTGTGTTGCAAAGTTGACTGAGAACATAGTTTGTTAGTTTTCAATGCAGTTTATGCTTCGTACTTCAATGTTGTGATGAATACCTACTTGTTTATAAGATATCTTTATGATGAAAGTTATACGATGAAAATTCTGTGATGATCTATTGTATAAAGTTATATTTGTTGTTATAATAATGATCATGATGCTGCTATGTCTGTATTTTCTTTTTATCGATACCTCTCTTTCAAAGCATGTGGTCATGTTTTTCGTTATCTGCTTTCGCTTGAGGACAAGCAAGGTCTAAGCTTGGGGGAGTTGAGACGTGCATTTTGCATCATGTTTTGTTACTGTTATTTATAGTGTTTTTATGCATTTTTCCACTTGGTGGAGTAATTCTAATACATTTTCTCTCATAATATGCAAGGTTTACATCAAGTGGGAGAATGCCGACAGATGGAATTCTGGTCCTTAAAAATCTATACCAGAGATACCTATTCTGCTCATCTGTGATTTGGCTAAAACTTTACGGAGATTTATTTTACAACAAATACAAAATACTCGAGCGAAGAAGTACCGGAGGGGGGCTACCATATGACCATTAGACATCAGGTTGTGCTAGGCCCCCTGGTGCAGCCTCATGTCTAGTGGGCCACCTGGCCCACCTACGGCAATCATCATCTGGCATAAATTCTCCTTCACCCAAAAAAAAATTAAGGAGAGGACTTTCGGGACGAAGCGTCGCCATCTTGAGGCAGAACCTAGGCAGGAGCACTTTTGCCCTCCGGCGGAGCGATTTCGCGAGAGGAACTTCCCTCCCGGAGCGGGCAATCAAGGCCATTGTCATCACAAACAACCCTCTCATCTTGGGGGGGGGGGGAATCTCCATCAACATCTTCATGAGCACCATCTCCTATCAAAACCCGAGTTCATCTCTTTTACTGAATTTTGTACTCGGACCTGGGATTGGTACGTGGGGTGTGTCTAGTAGTGTTAGATACATCTTGTAGTTGATGCTTTATGGTTTATTTGGTGGATGATCATATTTTCAGATTCATTATGCTATATAATACCTCTCTGATCATGAACATGTTTATCACTTGTGAGTAGCTACTTCTGTTCTTGAGGCCACGAGAGAAATCATGTTGCAAGTAGTCATTTGATGTTGATACTCGTTTGATATATTGATGTTATGAATGTCGTGATTCCCTTAGTGGTATTATGTAAACGTCAACTACATAACACTTCACCATATTTTGGGCCTAAGTGAATGCATTGTGGTGTAGTAATTAGAGGGTGGGTTGCGAGAGTGACAAAAACTTAAACCCCTGTCTATGCACTACTTCGTAGGGGCTGCTTTGGATCCCTATGTTTAATGCTATGGTTAGCATTTATTATTAATACTTTTCTCGTAGTTGTGGATGCTTGTGGGAGGGTTAATCATAAGTGGGATGTTTGTTCAAGTAAGACCAGCGGCCAAGCCCCGGTCCACCCACATATCAAATTCTCAAAATACGAATTAACCCAACATGATGAAAGTGATTAGATGAAATTCGCATGTGCCCTCAAGAATGATTTGCCTATTATAAGAAATTGGTATAGCTTGTACTTTGCCACAAAAGGATTGGGCTACCTTGCTGCACCTATTATTACTGTTGCTACTTGTGACTTGTTACAGTTACCTTGCTGTCAAACTACTTGTTACCGCTATTTCGGTGCTTGCAGAAATTACCTTGCTGAAAACCGCTTGTCATTTCCTTGCGATCCTCATTGGGTTCGATACTCTTACTTTTCGAAAGGACTATGATTGACTCCTATACTTGTGGATCATCATTGGTCCTGCCGCGTTGACCTCACAGACCCATTATTTGAGCTCTCGATGCGAGGACTCTAAACATGAGCCTCCATCAACACACATGGCATCTATTGCCTTTTTGAACTCCTAGCCTTGTAATGCTTCTTCATCTTCATCCTCATCACCTGCCTTGTCATCGGACCTCTTGTAGCAGCCTCTAGAAGGCTTATATTTTTGTTGCTTGGCCTTTCTACGGACGAAATCAAATGATAAAACAACGTCCATCCTTGCTAACCCAGGCTGCCGGCCTCGAACCCATCCTATGATCGATGAGAAAGAAGAAGAAGAAACTCCAAATAGAACATTCATCGCGCTCACGCCAAAGTATCACTTTACCTGTACCTGCAACTGTTGTTCTAGTAATCTATGAGCCACAGGGACACAACAATCTTATTGCCAAACATATGAAGACTAGCAAAGCTTAATGGGTGAGGTATGGTTAAGTGGTGGGTCTCCATCAAGCACTAAGCATCTATTTTTGTGGCTAACTTACGAGTACAAGAATAACATGGGGTGTTCTACGCATAAACGATCGTGAACTCATAATGATCACAAAAATATCATGAACACCTACTTACGAGTCAAACATAACCCCACCGTGTCCTCTCTCAGATTCTGAACTCATGAGTAGAGACAGTCACGTTTACGCACCCGGTTGGCATATTTTAATGGAATTTACTTCAAATTTGCTAGGAACGGGTGTTAGAAAAAATTTCCAAGTTGCCACTTAACCACGGGCACGGCTTTCCAAAATATATTAACCCTGCAGGCGTGCTCCAACTAGTCCATCACAAACTATCACAAGCTTCCCTGGAGATAAAACCTCAACCCCGAGATAGCCCGAGTTATCCTCGATATCCTGGTGCACAAGACGTTCGAAAAGGGTAAAACAAATCCAACAAGACCGCCCGGTAGACCAGACCTCAATAGGAGCCGCGCGTATCTCTTTCTCAGGGCACAATCGGATGGGTGAGCTATGAGTAAAACCAATCCTCAAGTTCCCTCGCGGTAGCCTCGCAGGCAGCCCGTTTGGTACCAACACCATCAGCACCGCCCGTGTATTATGGTTAATTAATCCTCGGGCCGCCCTATGCTTTACTAACAGTGTTCAATATTGTTATGTTGGGAAAATATATTACTAATGTTGGGCCTTGTCGGAAAAATTTTATCCCAAAACAGAGATCAAGGTGGTCCCCATAACAACCGCAACCTTGTTAGGAGCGCTCAATATGGAACATAATACCGTTGACAAGTAACTAGGGCGGCAAAGATGGAACAAAACACCAAGCTAGAAGGCCAAGCCTTCCATCTTATACCCAGTTTATAGGTGAATTAAATTAATTAGCAATAATATGGTGATATAACAAGGAATCCATATTTTCACATGGGAAGCAACTTGTACCTGCAACTAGCAACGCTATAAGAAGCCTGAGCAAGCGGTAACATAGCCAAACAAAGGTTTGCTGGGATGTGGAGGGCTTAGCGGCTTTTCGTGGCAATGATGGGAGGTTATCATTCAGTGGTAGGTAATTAGACATAACGATAGAAGAGAGACAACTATGATAGCCATCATAGTAGTGGTAACTAGGGAAATGATCATCTTGCCTTAGATCCTGCTTGGAAGAAG
This sequence comes from Hordeum vulgare subsp. vulgare, assembly GCF_904849725.1. NCBI lineage: Eukaryota > Viridiplantae > Streptophyta > Magnoliopsida > Poales > Poaceae > Hordeum > Hordeum vulgare. The sequence continues at coordinate 303,629,776 of NC_058523.1, forward strand.
AATGAATTCGTGAAGTAGATGAACCAATGTAGTCGAATGAATCCTCACACTTCGAAGCGTTTTGAAACTCTATCGAGAAGAAACAATCCGGATACAAACAACCAACACAAGATAAATACCACAACATATTCATGGCATGATGCGCAAACAAATTTTATGCATGTTCGGTTTTAAATATGCGGGGCATGACAATCTCAACAATCAAATACTACACATTATTGAAGCTTGACAAAACTCCACATTTTAATTACTTAGTTCACTCCTGTTTAGATACACAAAAATATTAATGTTTTTAAACATGCGAGAGGTGAAGCATAAATAAAATAACTATTTAGGCATTTTAAATGAGGTTAGTTTCAACTTATAGTATTTCCGAAATGACCCCATATGTTAATTTCGAAATTGGTCCAGATCTGAACTAAACCCATTTTATATTTATTAAATAGCCAGATAAAGTGGACCATGTGATTCTACACGTCACTAGAGTCGACTTACATATATATATACATATATATATATATATATATATATCATCTAGAACGGACTTATGGTCTCAAAGATATAAGAAACACAAGATGATATGTCATGAATGCAAAATGTAGGCAAAGGACAGCCACAAGCATGGTAAAACACGGATGCAACAAGATATCATCAAGCTACATGAAATTCTAGGCAAGTTTAAATGAGGTTGGAACAAAGAACAAAATTCTGGAAAAAACACATGGCGCACCCATCCCCCACCGCGTCCCCGGCTCCCCCTCCGGTGATCTCTCCATCCCGTCGGTAATCAGTGTTTTCTCTGTGATGGTTCTCTCTCGCATCTTCTCTGGATCAAGGAAATACCCTCTCGTATGGGTTCACTTGGTGGAACTACCCTTGGCTTGAATTTCTCCAGGGGTAGGGTTTTCCCTGATCATGTTTTCAAATCTCCTGGTCTCACGATGAACCCGATGTGGACCACGAGATATTCCATCTTGATGGTCTCTTTTAGTCGGCATGCATTCCAACTAATGGGGCAATCTGTGGCGGCGACACTGGAATCAAAAATTGGTGGTTCGGCCATTGATCTTAGGGTCTCCCATATCAAAGATAAGGTTTTATCCTTCCAAGTTTCTTGTGAGCAAGTTAGTTTCCATATGGTCGATCTATGTTCTTTTGCTTGTGATATGTTCAAGTGCTATTTTAATCTTCGGGGAATGGGGGTCCCAACTGGATTCACGAGCTTAGGATTTGGAGAAAACAATGTGATGCAGAATGGATTTTGGTTAGCCCGACTAAACACCGTTCTTCTACGGGTCATTTGGCCATGCATAAACACCTGCTAGATTTTCCATCAAGTCGCATTGCGCGTCCAAGAAGAAATTATCTTTTGCTGCTCCTGTGGACTATCCAACATGTAAAGGATATAGATACCCTCAACTCAGGAGTGCATTGATACATTGATGGAGGCCAGACATGATTTTTCTGCGCATGAGTGTGTCATTATTCAACCTTATCCTCCCATGGATCTACAATGGATGGTGGTGAGGCCACCTATAGTCTTTGGTTCCGTTTCTCCTTTGGTGATGGATGACCGGCTGGTGACCTCAAGTTCAATAGTTACTCCGAGCTCTTCGGAATTATCCTTCATTTATGAAGGGGGTTTTCCAACTTTAATTTCAGGGCAGGGTTATCTCCTTTTCAAAATACGTGTGAGGCCACGAATCCTCAGGTGTCAAGCCCATCTTAGTGGGATCTATCCTTGGACAACAATATTTCTCCTCGGCCTGAGGAGCAATTTGGGCCAGTTCAACACCGTGGGCCACTTGATATTCTTGGGCCTTCTCCTCTAGAAACCCCCTCCACCCAAGAGGCTCCTGTATAGTTTGAGGTCGTGGTCAATGAAATGGTGGACCGTGTTGTCACATGCTCCATATGCTCCCAACGGGGCCACCTTTCACCCTCATGTGGAAGTCCAGCACCTTGCCTGGCTTGTTGTCGTCCTGGTCACACTTGAAAATATTGCCAAGAGTTCGCGCGCGTCGATGGATTAGTTTGGAAAACAATTTTTAGCGAACAATCTTCGGGTTTTTCTATCTGCTCTGCCTGCTTTGGCAAGGGAGACACCGTTAATCGGATAGACTGCGTGGTCACATCCATGCAGCCAATATTGCAAACTCCTCTGATTCCTCATTTGAGGGAAAACCCCTAATAAGCTCCTCCGCCTTTCTCCATGATGAACTACGAGCTCGATCCCGGGCGTTTCGTGCTGGTAGGACATCAAACCATTGATGGTCATGAGCTCCGTGTGTCATGCACCTTCTTCACGCCTGTTCCTCGTCCACCACGCCGCTACGAAGAATACATGGTCGCTAAGGACATGCCAACCCCAGAAGGACCGCTGGGTCCTGTTAGAGAAGAGATTGTGCAGTTTCTTCAAAACAGAGGTACTCTGGTCTGTTCTACTCAGCTATTTTTCATGGTGTTGGTCTTTTCCAAGTTAGAGATCCTGCTCTCAGATACTGCTTGATTCAACTTGCCGCTTTTCTGATTGGAAATGATCACTTCTTTAGATTCATGAAGCATGATGAGGGGCAAAGTTTTAAGGGGGAAAATGGTTTCCGCAATTTATGGTTGATGTTCATAGAAAAACCACTAGATATCCACACAAATGAATGCATTTATCACTAGGTTGGAGTTTTGGGTGATTTATTTTGTGCAACAGTGAGGATCCTTATTTGCTGAGAACTGTAGTGGAGGCCCACTTTTCGGACACACCTTTGGTCCCGCGGAATGTTCTTTTTGGGGATAACGTTGAATGGGGTGGTGCTTGTGTGTCCTAGAGTGCAGCCTATTATGTTTTCGATGCAAACTCTGTTGATTAGATGCCAAATGATGAGGAGCCAATGCCCCTTTATGGAAATCCCCACCTTCTACATGGAAATCTAATACGTGCCAATCTACCGTTTGTACTCCCTCCATTCCCACAATTGGGCTGGAATGACGTACCTGTCTTAGCACCTGATCAGCCACATGTACAAAACAATGCCGATGAAGGTTGGGTTGAGGGATGGGGTCATGCAGTTTGGGGCAACATTAATGCGGAAGTGAACGAACCTCCGCAAGCTGTTGTGTTAGAGCATATTGTATGCCTAAGTAATTTTGGTGATTGATGACAGTACCGCAAAGGACTAATTGTGTGTGTTAAGATTTCAGATAACACATGTCAACGGCACAAGACGACTCGCCCCCTCTTTCCATGGAACAGAAGCACGGTGTACTCCACGATTCTCTTTCTTTGAGTCATAGGAACGTCGTACTATTAAGAGGGGACCCATAGTGGAAAGGTTTGGGTGGAATCATTTTTGCACGCACACACTTTATCTCCTTTCCCCTTACCTGCAACTTTGGAGTGGCTCCCGCCTCTGTTTTTATCTCATCTAAGCAAAAGGTCTCTCAGCGGTAGTACCGCTCGGCCTAGCGGTGGTACCGCTGGAACTGGCGGTAGTACCGCTAGCCCTCGCGATAGTACCGCTAGTGCTGGCGGTAGTACCACTGTGCTGGCGGTAGTACCGCCCCTGGTCAGTGGTAGTACCGCTCTAGGTGCTTAGTACCGCGTTCCTAGCGGTTGTACTTCGTCGGACCTTTTTGCGAAGACTTTCTTGGCGGTGGTTGGCCCGGTAGTGCTACTACACTACCATGGGCCTAGCGGTAGTGCCGCTGCAGCCAGAGGTAGTACCGCTAGGCTCGGGCTGTGAGTGGGAAAACGGTTGGTTTCCCCCCCCCCACTATATAAGGGGTTCTTCTTGCTGTAGAACCCTACCTTTGACCCTCCCAAGCTCCATTGTTGCTCCCTAAGCTCAAAAGTGCCCGATCTGTCTCCCTAGCCAATCAAACTTCTTGATTCTTAAGGGATTGGTTGAGAAGGCCTAGATCTACACTTCCACCAGGAGAAAAGTTGATTCCCCCACCAATCCCTTGCGGATCTTGTTACTCTTGGGTGTTTGAGCACCCTAGACGGTTGAGGTCACCTCGGAGCCACATTCCATTTTGGTGAAGCTTCGTGGTCTTGCTGGGAGCCTCCAAGCTTTGTGTGGAGTTTGCCCCAGCCTCGTATGTAAAGGTTCGGTCGCCGCCTTCAAGGGCACCTATAGTGGAATCACGGTATCTTGCATCGTGTGAGGGCGTGAGGAGAATACGATGGCCCTAGTGGCTTATTGGGGAGCATTGTGCCTCCACACTGCTCCAACGGAGACGTACTTCCTGTCAAAGGGAAGGAACTTCGGTAACACATCCTCGTCTTCATTGGTTCCACTTGTGGTTATCGCTAACCTTTACTTCATGTATGCTTATGTTGTTGTCTATCTCTTACTTGTCTTAGTTGTTCTTGTTGTTAGCATCATATAGGTTCACCTCGTTGTTGCTATTTTAGTGAACCCATATGTTGCTTACCATAACTTGTTAAGATTAATTAAATAGTGGTCGTTGCCTATTCACCCCCCCTCTAGTCAACCATATCGATCCTTTCATTTGGTATCAGATCCACATCTCTTTATTAAGGGTTTAACCACCCGAAGAGTATGGAAGATGATGAGGGAGTTCCCCGTGCAAAAACCGAGGGCATGGACTTGACTTCGATCACAAGGGACAACTTAAATACGGCTATGGCCGCACTCAAGACGTCCATGACGAACGAAGTCAAGACCATGCTTAAAGAGTTAATTGATGGAGTTAAAATCTCTCCCGAACCGACATTGGTGGTTAAACCCACCACCACGGATTCAGAGGCCAATTCCGTTTGGGAAACGGCTAAAGGTATGCAACCTCCCCCTCCTCTCGAAAATGATGGGAATGGGATGTATGCATCTGTTCCACCACCCTTAGTCTATGGAGGACCAGTTCCCACACCGAGTCTTAATCCTGTTGGTCCTCCTCCTAAGCTTGTAAAAGGTGATTTTGCTAATTAGGTATTTTCTATTAAGTCTCACTTGAATCACAACTCAACAAATTTGTGGAGAATCATCGAGCAAGGCTATTATCCCCATGATCCAAGCAACCTTACTCCAAGAGAAGAAGCGGACAATCAATATAATCACTCTGCTTTGTTTATTCTCCAGTCCGCAGTGCCACCTGAAGATCTTCCTCACTTGCGTCCCTTCACTTTGGCCAAGGATTGTTGGGAGCACATTATGGTATTTTATGAGGGAAGCTCAAGCATTCAACGGTCCAACTATGAAGTGGTAGTTGATAAGGCCGATGAGTTTGTGATGAAGGAAGACGAGGACCCTCGTGATCTCTATCGGAGGGTGACTGCTATTGCTGTGGCACTCAATGACCATGGGAGCAAGGATGTGGGTGATATATGGGTCAAGCGCAAGTTTCTCAAAGCCATCATGCCTTACAATAAAGCCATGTCATCTGTCTTTCGTCAGCGACCAAACTTCCACTCCTTGTCTTCCAGTGAGGTGTTGGATGAATTCATTGCAATGTCAATCATGAATGAGACAGCTGACAATGCACTTGCTCGTGTTCGCTCAAAGACAGCTTCACCCAACCTTGCATTAAAGGCAAAAGCAACTTTTGAAGAAGAAGAAGAGGATGAGGAAGAGGAGAGCTTCCCTGAAGACACCAAGTATGCTTATCATGAGCACATGGATCTTGCGTCAAGGCAATTCTGGGGTAACAAGAGGAACTCAAGACCCACCTTCACCAAGAATAACTCAAGTGGGTTCAAACCCAAGCAACGAGTGAGGACATGCTATAACTATGGTAACGTGAGTCACTTCGTGGCCTAATGTCCCTATGAGAAAAGGGAATACAACGGGGGCAAGCTCATTCGCAAAGACAAAACCAAGTCATTCCCAATCAAGAACAACTTTGTGAAGAAACCCCACCCAAACGGCATGGTGGCCCTTGAAGAGTACCCTTCCGATGATGATGAGGATGATAATCATATGGTGGCAACGGCAACTGTTTCTATTGCCACCGTCTCTCCCAAGAAGGTGTCTCTCTTCAACGCCCCAACGAGAACCACATCTCCAAGTGCCTCATGGAAAAAGGTATCAATCAGGTTAGCCCCATCATTAAGACCAACATCGCTACTGCTCCTTCATTGTTAAATTGTGTTGATGATAGTGATGTTGGGGAACTTAATGAGCATGATCTTGACAAATTTCTGTGCACTATTAATGGAGAATGCAAGAAGCATTTTGTTGCTCTCTTGGAACAACTGGGTGAGGCCAATGACCTCCTCGAGTCTCATGAGGAGACCATCTCCGAGCTTCAGGGACATAGTCGTGACTATGCCGATGAAATTGCTGAATTATATATTGCACTAGAAAAAGAGCACACTCTTCGTTTGGCTCTTGAGGAGTCATACAACGATGACTGCGCTAAAATGCAAAAGAAACTAGATCATGATACTGTTCTTACTCGTATGCTTAAGTGTTAAAAGTATGCTCTTGGGGTTGGCTATGACAGACTCAAAGTGGAGTTTGACACACTTGACAAGGCTCACAAGGTCTTGAAAGGTGTGCATTTCTCTCTGAAAGAGTCTCATGATCAATCCAAGCAAAGCTTACCAAGGAGATCTCTACTTGTCCTCCCTTTGTGTTAATTGATAATGCTTGTACAACTAATCCTTGTTGTGAGCATGTACATCTTGTGGAGGAAAATGCCAAGTTAAAGGAGAAACTTGAGAAGGGCCTTGTGGCATGCATACAAGCTGAGAAGAGCCTGAACGACCTCTTGAGCAATCAAAAGGGTGTTGTAGGAAAGGAGGGACTTGGACTTACCTCCAAGTCAAAAGGAAAAAAGGAGGAACAGAAACAAATGATCCCCTACCCTCATGGACATCTTTGTCAAAGAGGGCGAAGGGACTCAAGAGGTGAAAAGGAACAAGGTGGACGATGGTAACATAGCTGGCAAACTCAATCCTTCCTATGTCTTATGTCGTGCTGGTGATGGGCATGTTTATGCCAGATTTGTTGGTTATTACTATAGGTCCATTGAATGGGCTATCTGGGTTCCTAAGACCCTTGTCTCTAACATTAAAGGACCCATTAAAAATGGGTACCTAAAACCAAGTCTTGATCTATTGTAGGAGTTTGCTTCCGGTGGGGTGTCATGGTTGCTCGATAGTGGAGCAACAAATCATATGACCGGAAGCAAGGACTTAGTGGTGGATGTGCATCCTTCTCCATCTATGCCCACCCATGTCCAATACGCCGACGCATCCTCGTCAAAGGTATTGGAATTGGTAAGGTGGTCATCTCTCAAGAGTTATCTATTGAGAAGATCATGCTTGTTGAGTCTCTTGCCTACAATTTACTTTCGGTTTGTCAACTTGCAATTATGGGTTTTTCCACTTCCTTTAATCTTGATTCTGTGGTCCTCCTGTGGAGCAAGACTGTTAAAGTAGCCTATGTTGGATATGTCTAAAATGGTCTTTATGTGGTGAACTTCTCAAAGTGACCCACTAAGACTGCGACGTGTTTAATGGCTAAAGTTGACGTGGGCTCGCTTTGGCATCGCCGACTAGCTCATGTCAATATGAGGTCTTCGCAAAGTCTTCTCAAAGGGGACCATATTTGTGGACTAAAAAATGTGAGTTTTGCTAGAGATCGTGCTTGCAATGAGGGAAAGATTCATGAAACTGCACAACGTCCAACGACTCTCATTTACTCTAAGAGGCCATTGGAGCTCCTCCATATGGATCTTTTCGGTCCTCCATCATTTGATAGTATTGGAGGCAGAAAGTACTGCTTGGTGATTGTTGATGACTACTCAAGATACACCTGGGTATATTTCTTCAAAAGGAAGAGTGAGACTCAACAAACTGTCATCAACTTTGCTAATGAAGCTCGACGTCAACATGAAGCAAAGATCTTGATGATTAGAAGTGACAACGGCACCGAGTTCAAGAACTACACCTTGGATGAGTTTCTAGGTGATGAGGGAATAAAGCATCAATATTCAGCACCATATACCCCTCAACAAAATGGCGTGGAAGAACGGAAGAACCGGACGTTGATGGATGCTGCGAGAACAATGATGGCGGAATTCAAATGTCCATATAACTTTTGGGCTGAGGCCATCAACACAGCATGTCATCCGTCCAACCGGCTCTATATCCACAAAGGCTTGAACAAGACTCCATATGAGATTCTCACTGGAAACAAACCCAATCTCAAGTACTTCCGGGTATTCAGTTTTAAGTGTTTCATTCTCAAGAAAGGTGCATGTTTAGCTAAATTTGATTCTAGAGCACAAGAGGGCATCTTTGTTGGTTATGCTACAAACTCTCATGCTTACTGTGTCCTCAACAAGTCCACCGGACTCATTGAGGAGACGTGTTACGTGGAGTTTGATGAAAATAATGGCTCCCAAGTGGAGCAAAGTGGTCTTTGTGATGTAGGTGATGAAATTCCTCCCCAAGCCATAAGAAGAATGGGGATTGGTCAAATACTCCCCATTGAGGAACCCCTTGTGGCTGAAGGAGAAGGACAATGCTCTACTGAAGTGGATCCATCACCCCCACAAGCCCCACACGCTTCCGATGAACAAAGAGAAGACTCTCAACAAGATGAACAAGCTCAAGGTCAAGATCAATTGCCCAACAATGGTGATGTGTCCCATGATATTCAAGCACTTACCCAAGGTTCCGAACCTACTCATGATCAAGATCAAGTGCAACCACAAGATCCAGACCAAATAGAAGCGCAAGACCAAGATCAAGAGCAACCACAAGTACAAGGACAAACAAGTGAACCTGCTCAAGTCGAAAGTCAAGATGATCGGGATACTGTCTCGCAATTCCCTTCTGCAGCACCAACAGCCGGTGCCAAGGGAGGTTCAAGACGCAAGCGCAAGCAAAGTAAACAAGTAGATGCTCCCCAGTTATCCAATGAAGAACTCTTGGAGCGTCGAGCAGCCAAGATTGCGAATAAGCTGAGAGTCAAGTCACATCTTATGAAGAATGTACTTGGCTGTTTAAAAAAGGGAGTATCCACCCGTCAACACATTTGGAATTATTGTGAGCATCACGCGTTTGTTTCGTATTGTGAACCTCAACAGGTACATGAAGCGCTCGATGATGAGGATTGGCTTATGGCCATGCATGAAGAACTTAACAACTTCGAGCGTAATCAAGTCTGGGATTTAGTGCCAAGACCAAAGGAGGAACATAATGTCATCGGGACCAAATGGATTTTCAAAAACAAGCAAGATGCCAATGGGATTGTGATTTGAAACAAGGCAAGATTGGTGGCTCAACGCTACTCCCAAGTCAAGGGTATCGACTACGGTGAAACCTTTGCCCCTGTTGCTCGTCTAGAATCTATTCACATGCTGCTTGCATTTGCTTCTCATCATAATTTCAAATTACAACAAATGGATGTGAAAAGTGCCTTTCTTAATGGTCCTTTAAATGGGTTGGTCTATGTAAAACAACCCCCAGGATTCGAACATCCCAAGCTCCCCAATCACGTGTACAAACTTAATAAGGCACTCTATGGCCTTAAACAAGCCCCATGTGCGTGGTATGAGTATCTTACTGAGTTGTTACAAGATCGTGGGTTTGAAATTGGGAAGATAGATCCCACTCTTTTTACTAAGAGGGTTAAAGGGGATTTGATCATATGCCAACTATATGTTGATGATATCATTTTTGGTTCTCCTAACATTTCCTTCAATGAAGAATTTGCTGCACTAATGACCGAGAAATTTGAGATGTCCATGATGGGAGAATTGAAGTTCTTCCTCGGATTCGATATTAAACAAGGCCTAGAAGGGACCTTCATCAAACAAGCCAAGTACACTCAAGACATGCTCAAAAGGTTCGAGCTCGAAGATGTCAAACCGGTCAAGTTCCCCATGCCAACAAGATGCAAGCTTGACAGTGATCCCAATGGTAAAGCAGTGGATCAAAAGGTATATCGCTCCATGATTGGATCCCTCCTTTACCTTTGTGCATCTAGACCAGATATTATGTTGAGTGTAGCGATATGTGCACTGTTTCAATCTGCACCAAAAGAAAGTCATTACATGGTTGTTAAGGGAATCTTTCGATATTTGGCTCATACCCCAAACTTTGGTCTATGGTATCCCAAAGGAGCAAACTTCAACCTAGTGGGCTATTCTGACTCAGATTGGGCAGGAGATTGTGTGGAGAGGAAGTCAACATCTGGAGGATGCCAATTCCTTGGTCGCTCACTGGTAAGTTGGTCTTCAAAGAAGCAGAATTGTGTCTCACTATCATCCACCGAAGCTGAGTATGTGGCAGCTGCAAGCTGTTGTGCACAATTGCTATGGATGAGGCAAACTTTAAAGGATTACGGTGTCACTTGTGACAAAGTGCCTCTTCTATGTGACAATCAAAGTGCTATCAAGATTTCCCTCAACCGAGTGCAACATAGCAAGACCAAGCATATTGATATTCGCCATCACTTCATTCGTGAACATATCAACCTTGGTGATATTGAGGTTCACTTCATCCACACTGAAGAGCAACTTGCAGACATTTTCACTAAGCCCCTAGATGAAGCAAGGTTTCGGGAGTTAAGGCATGAGCTAAATATCATTGATTCAAGTAATGTGGATTGAAGCTAGGCACTTTGCACCTCACTATGCATTCGATCTTGTTCTAGATGTAGGCATGGACATAGGGGGAGTGTTTTTCTCTCAATGAACTTTTCCTCCCCCCATTATGCATAAATTGATCAAGTCTTTCACTTTAGCAATTACCAAATGGCACTTGTGCTTCAAAGACGAGCGTTAGTCATGAACCCAAGGATAATTGTTCGCGGTGTCGTACCTTTGTCTCAAACATAGGTGGCCTTGGCCACCGCCCCCACCTTTCTCTCATATAGAAGAAAGGATAAAAAATGACGAGTCAGTATATCTTGCTGGTGCTATCTTCTTATTACACTGAGTTTTCGTTTGCCCATGTCTTTATCAGGCAATCCTATGTCTCGTTCTGTCATTTTTAGCGGTACTACCGCCAGGGGTAGCGGTACTACCGCCAGGACCCCAACGATACTACCACCAGGGGTAGAGGTACTACCACCAAGACCCGAGCGGTACTACCGCCAGGACCCCAGCCTACCACAACCTGACTAGGGCTTTTAGAGCTGTCTCAAGGGGGAGCGGTACTACCGCCAGGACCCCAGCGGTACTACCGCTACAGGCAGCGGTACTACCGCTAGGGGTAGCGATACTACCGTCAGGACCACAGCGGTACTACCGCTAGCCCGTATTCCTTGGACTATATAAAGGAGCGGGAGCCTGTTTTTCCTGCCATCTTTCTTCTTCCTTGTGACTCTCCCTTCCCCAACCCCGAACTCCCCCTATTTGGATCTCTATCTGTGGAGCCCCTTCTCTCCGTTGAGTTGGAGGGTTTTCTCCACTCCTCCTTCCTCCACCAAGTTCCATGGACTCCGGTAAAGCTCCTCCCTTTATTCTCTTGATTGGTATTTTCTGGTTCTAGGGGTAGGAGAATTGGTGATTTGGATCCATGACTATGGTTTTCTGCTTCGTTCTTGGATGGAACGAAGGTGATATTCTAGGGGAGTGTAGGTCCTATGATTCATTGCGTTTATATTGACATGCTCAAGGTTCTTCATGCTTTAGATCAAGCACTTTTTCTCTTATTTTGGATTAGATCTAAAACTTGGATCCTCTTGACTACGCATGTCTTTATCTAGATGATTCTTGATATCCTCATGTGTTTAGGGCTATGGTGGTTTTTGTAGTGATTCTATGCAGTACCCATGGCCCTCGTAAATCCAATCTAGCCAGGGGTAGCGGTACTACCGCGAGGAGGATATTTTTTTCTTTTCCATTTTGTTGGCAATATGAGTTTACTTTTATGCCTCTTTTTGTTCATTGCCTTGACTCCTCCTGTCGCTCTTTTTCAGTGTGTGTCTTGTGTGTCACAAGTGGTGCTCGCCGCTCGAATCCCCCACGGGACACCCAGCCGAAGCAGTATCGCACTCCAGATGCTCTAGAGGGCTCCCCCACTTGCGGTCTGCATCCCAAAAAGAAGTCTTTCAAGAAGACAGCTCACAAGGACAAGGGGATCAACGTTCGCACTATGCCCCCTAAGGATTTTCTGCGGTTCCGCACCCGCAATCACTATCTAGAAGAGAAGGCTCAGATCAAGGATGTCGAGCATGTTAGGTCACGGGATCACTGCAGGATCTATCGCGAATCATCAAGCACTTCAAGAAGATGTTTGTTCCAGTTCAGTGGATTAACTTGGCTCACCTTCAGCGGAACCCGGATTACTTTGGTGAGGATCTCTCTTTGATTGACAAGCTTGGCATTAAGGAGATCATCACCTTCAAGTGCGACTTTGATCCAGATGTTGTCGCCAAATTCTATGTCACTGTTCACTTCTCGCCTTATGAAGAGCGCACCATGACTTGGATGAGTGGTACTCAGAAGATGACATGTTCCTGGTTAGAATTCATGAAGTTTCTCAAGGTCGACTTTCAGGGAGCTGACAATCCTCTTGGGTTGCGTCCTCATGCTCCATCTTCATCTACTGCCACCCCCAAGGACAGGCTGCAACAACTTTATGTGAAGAAAGGTGTGCTCCCCAAGCATCTGGATATCATGCATCAGATCTTCCGCAACACTCTCTTTCCTCGCATTGGCAACTTTGACGAGGTGCATGGTTATCTAGCTGAGATGCTTCTGCTTTGTGAGGAGGCTAGGACTAAGGAATCTGCCCCGTTCGATATTTTCTGACGTGATGTTCAATGAGCTCTGGAACTGCATCATGAACCGCAAGGTTCCCATCTACGGGGCCTACTTGTTTGCCTATATTCGCCGGAGGTGGCACGACGACTATTTGATTGAGGAGTTCCACCTTCAGGCTGATTACTTTGTGCATGATCCTATCAGGCTCCACATCAAGGACAAATGGGCCAACCCATCCACTTCGTCTCAGCACATGGACACTGACACAGATACTGCTACTGAAAGAGGCCCCGCTTCTCAGTCCCACTCTTCTGGTATGCCATCTTGGGGAGTGAAACTGAAGGATAAAATGAAGACTCTGTTCTGTATGTAGGCCAAGGGACAATACCAGTCTCATGTGGCCCAGAAGGAGAACCGTCAGAGGAACAAGCGTGTACTAAGGACACTTGATGTTGATATCTCCAGCGGCTCAGAGGACGACATCACTCCAGAGTCTGATTGGATGCAGGCTCAAGGTTATCAGTGGTCTGATGCAAAGGAGGAGGCATCTGAGGAGGACAATGAGGAGGAGCAGGACGATCCGGATGCCACGAACGAGTCTGGGGCTGATGAGAATGAGGAGTGACCACCTGTGTCATTAGTTGTGCCCCTTTTTAGTGTCTTGTGCCAAAGGGGGAGAGAGTCTAGGAGCTGGATTTGAGATTTGAGCTTTGCTTATCTTATCGTGTTTGCTTTGAACTTGGTTTGCTCTTATGTGCTATCATTGCTTTGTGTGATGCGAGACTTGAAATAGTGTGAGACTTATTTCTATCATATGTTGTGAGTCATATGCTCCTTAATTTTCTATACCACTATCTTTATGTTCACATGCTATTCACTATGCAAATCCGGTATTGTCATCAATCCACCAAAAAGGGGGAGATTGTAAGGGCATATTTTATGCCTAAGTAATTTTGGTGATTGATGACAGTACGACAAAGGACTAATTGTGTGTGTTAAGATTTCAGATAACACATGTCAATGGCACAAGACGACTCGCCCCCTCTTTCCATGGAACATAAGCATGGTGTACTCTACGATTCTCCTTCTTTGAGTCATAGGAACGTCGTACTATTAAGAGGGGACCCGTAGTGGAAAGGTTTGGGTGGAACCAATTTTGCACGCACACACTTTATCTCCTTTCCCCTTACCTGCAACTTTGGAGTGGCTCCCGCCTCTATTTTTATCTCATCTAAGCAAAAGGTCTCTCAGCGGTAGTACCGCTGTGCCTAGCGGTAGTACCGCTGGGCCTAGCGGTGGTACCGCTGGACTGGCGGTAGTACCGCTAGCCCTAGCGGTACTACCGCTAGTGCTGGCGGTAGTACGGCTGTGCTGGCGGTAGTACCGCCCCTGGTCAGCGGTAGTACCGCTCCAGGTGCTTAGTACCGCCTTCCTAGAGGCTGTACTTCGTCGGACCTTTTTGTGAAGACTTTCTTGGCGGTGGTTAGCCCGGTAGTGCTTCTGCACTACCATGGGCCCAGCGGTAGTACCGCTGCATCCAGCTGTAGTACCGCTGCAGCCAACGATAGTACCGCTGGAGTGCTAGCGGTAGTACCGCTGCAGCCAGCGGTAGTACCGCTGGAGTGCTAGCGGTAGTACCGCTGCAGCCAGCGGTAGTACCGCTAGGCTTGGGCTGTGAGTGGGAAAACGGTTGGTTTCCCCCCCCCCCACTATATAAGGGGTTCTTCTTGCTGTAGAACCCTACCTTTGACCCTCCCAAGCTTAATTGTTGCTCCCTAAGCTCAAAAGTGCCCGATCTATCTCCCTAGCCAATCAAACTTGTTGATTCATTAGGGATTGGTTGAGAAGTCCTAGATCTACACTTCCACCAATAGAAAAGTTGATTCCCCCACCAATCCCTTGCGGATCTTGTTACTCTTGGGTGTTTGAGCACCATAGATGGTTGAGGTCACCTCGGAGCCTCCAAGCTTTGTGTGGAGTTTGCCCCAACCTTGTATGTAAAGGTTTGGTCGCCACCTTAAAGGGCACCTATAGTGGAATCACGGTACCTTGCATCGTGTGAGGGCGTTAGGAGAATATGGTGGCCCTAGTGGCTTATTGGGGAGCATTGTGCCTCCACACCGCTCCAACGGAGACGTACTTCCTGTCAAAGGGAAGGAACTTCGGTAACACATCCTCGTCTTCATTGGTTCCACTTGTGGTTATCTCTAACCTTTACTAAGTGTATCCTTATGTTGTTGTCTATCTCTTACTTGTCTTAGTTGTTCTTGTTGTTAGCATCATATAGGTTCACCTCGTTGTTGCTATTTTAGTGAACCCATATGTTGCTTACCCTAACTTGTTAGGATTAATTAAAAAGTGGTCGTTGCCTATTCACCCCCCCCCCTCTAGTCAACCATATCGATCCTTTCATGTTGCACCTGAGCAAGACCAAATCTCGATTGAAATTTATCAACCTGAAGGGTTGGCTTATGTTGAACAGCAAGTGCAGATCAACGAGGAGCCAATTCAGTTTTCTCCTCGTGTGAACTCTCTAGCGATTATAACATACCATCCCCTTGTCATCGATCAGTAGCAGATCTTCATTGGTATGGTTTGTATTGTGGCAGGTCCACCTGTCGGGGTACACAAACAGGGGTGTTTATTCCCCCCTGACTTGTGCACAGACGATAAGCCTCCGACCTGACGGCCTAAGGCTCCTAGGGGATGCTACTGCTCCATCAAGACTTGGCCCACGCCAGAGAAGCTTCTCTACGAGAGATCAAGGAGCGCATCAAGAAGATCAAGATCCCGACAGACGCAACCTTTGATTGCCGACAACCCCGACAAGACCAACACAACAACCCAGGAGATGCCAAGAATGTGCCAATCGCGTCCCCGGAGCTTGCCACGGGCCAAGGCACACTCCTCTTCCATAAGACCCGGCAAGCTATCCTCGGGCAGGCGTGACCCGAACGACCACCGCATCCCAATGCTAGTCGCTTGTCGATGCGGTGTCGAGCCCTCAAGTAGCTAAGTGACTCTCACTAGACACGTGGAGACACACGGGAAGACCAATTACGACCAGTTGACACCCGTCCACAGACGTTTCAAGACACCAAGCAACAACCATCTAAGCAGTGGCAAGAGCTTGACGGGGATGCACCCCCGCGCGCCACCTAGGCTAGCAATGATGGTATTTTGTCCGAAATGCCACAGTTAGGTATGATAGCTCTGCTAGCTATCTTATTGATATATAATGTCTGTTTTGCCATTTTGGGTACCCCTTGAGCTATAAAAGGTGGCCCTGGGCAATGTAACAAAGGGAGGGGGGCCCTGGATCATTTGTATGCACATAGTATCTCTCCACGACAACCCTTGCTGGGGTAGAACACTATGCGAGCTTCGTCTTCCCCAAATAAATCCACCAAAGCAGGACAAGGGTTTTTCCCTTCTCAACGGCCCGAACCTGGGTAAACGCCTTGAGTCCCATCATCGTGTTGCCTCGTAGTTTCTGCTATCTGTGCAACACGATCTCCCCGCCGAACCACGAAGGGGCCAAAGGCCCCATAGGTGATCGAGTGCAACCTGCCCCAACACCACCTCTTCCCCCACAGATGATATGGAAGAGATTGTTTAAAACGTTGTTGTGTCACTTCACCACAAGACATGTGCCCAGGCTGAGCAGTTTCAAACCAATGGGTGTTGTCATTTACTCCAACCATACCTGGTCCATTGTATTTGATGAAGAAAGGAGAATGTCTTTGTTGGTGGCTCAATTACCTGCCTGTCCTAGAAGGTTTGTTGCTCTAATTAGAAGTCCCGTGGTTAGGGACCTTTTTCATGCCATCTCGGCTCTTGTTGACACTAATGAATTACCTGTGGCTCCTACTGATTCCCAGCTGGATAGGTCAAGTCAAGAGTCTATTGTTTTACCCTCCTCACTCGTCTTCTCTACGGAGGCAGTTGTCAATGGGAAAAGGACAAAGTAAGGAAAATAATGACTGCTCCCCCAGTGGAAACTTGATGGCTTTAAGAATTCGGTTTTTGAAGAACTCTGCTTTCCGCCCAAGACTAAAAGGCCACGGTCAAAGCCCATGTCTGGTAAGTCCGAACTTAGCTCCCGGGCAACTGATACTTCTTTAGTGTTTGGAACTGAAAACTAGCAGAAAACGGATGCAGGCCCTCCCTACACCCCGATCAACACGCTGCAAGTTGCGGGAGAAGAGTTGGAAATTGAAGCAACGATACTCACTGCGGAGAAGCTTATGGATGATTATATGGAGGACTTGTCTTCATCGATGACTTAGTAATATTGATGCTAGCTCTTCTAGTTAGGTTTAGAAAGCCTCTTAAATTTGCTTCTTATATTAAGTCTTTCGTGTTTGATGTGCTAAAATTTGGACAATTGCACCATATCGTTTGTAAGAACTCTGGATGTACAACATTATGTGGTGTATCTTATTCCACTCACTCTTCCTGGTTTTGTCTACGAATATATCTTCAACTCGTAGCTGGAAATTTCTCTGTTGGAATGTCACATGTCTGAATTCCGAAGCTCGTCAGCGCTCAGTTAGAGAAAAAGTGGTTGAAAGCCAATGTGCTTTAGTTTGCTTGCAGGAAAGGAAACTGCAGTCCTGTGATCGTTCTCTTCTTAAAAATATTTGCCCACCTCAATTTGATCAGTTTATTAAATCACTATCACAAGGGGCCTCTAGTGCCTTACCGATAGATTGGTGTTCGGACCTTATTTTGTGTTATTTGGTGGAAGTAAAACCATTTGGTATTATTATTAACATCACCGCCACCCACAACAATGATCAATGGTTTCTGGTCAATGTATATGGGTCACTCCAAGGGCAAATGAAGCATGAATTTGTTACATGGTTGTATGCTCTAAACATCGAACCTGACAAGCTTTGGATATTGATGGGAGAATTTAATTTAATTAGATCAATGGATAATAGAAACCTCCCCGAAGGAGATGTCAAATATATCTTTATCTTTAATGAGATTATTAGTCATCTTGGATTGTTGGAGCTTCATTTGAAAGGGAGAAGATTTACATGGTCTAATATGCAGGATCGCCCGCTGATGGAACAACTTGACTAGGTTCTCACCTCTGCTAGCTGGATTAGTCGGTACCCAATTACACAAGTGGTTCTAGTGGCAAAAACTTCCTTTGACCACGTGCCTTGTTTGATCTCCATTAGTACTACTATCCCAAAAGCAAATATTTTCAGATTTGAAAATAACTGGGTGGGGAAGCTAGGTTTTATGAAATGTGTTCTATCGGTATGGTCAACGAGCTCACATAAATCTCATATCTCAGCTATCATTGTGGATAAAATGAAATCTCTGAGATTTGTATTGAAGAAATGCCAGAAGGGTCTTTCACACATAAAAAGGCTAATTGCAAAGTGCAACTGGGTGATATTATGGTTGGATAATCTAAAGGAGCTGAGACCTCTTTCAATACCGTAGTCTTAACTTCAGAAAGATAGTCAAACTCCACCGTGAGCATCTTCTCCATCGTCAGTGTCTATATTGGAAGAAGAGATGTACCATTAGGCACATCAAAGTCAGTGAGGAGAACTCAATTTTTTTCCAAGCAATGGCAACAGAAAGGCATAGGAAAAATGCAATTGCAAGTTTGGTTTTACCTGATGGAACAAAGACTTCAGATCATGGATTCATGGCTAGTGAGTATCTTAAGGCTTTCGAGAACAGAATGGGCACCATCAAGGAGATTCAGCTGGGAAGGGACATCCTTGCCTTGATTCCATAGGTCCATGGGCGTGATGTGCTTACCAAATCATTTGAGGACAAGGAAATTGAAAAGGTTGTCAAGGAGATTTCCATTGATAAGGCACCTACCCTTGATGGTTTTGATGGACTTTTCATGAAAAAATGCGGGCACATCATCTGTGGCGAGTTTATCAAACTGGTTAATGAATTCCATGCTGGAACAGAAAAATTGGAAAATCTGAATGATGCTTTCATCACAATGATCCGAAAAAACACTCTCGTGAATGTGTTGGGGATTTTAGACCTATTTCTCAAACCAGTGTGGGTCTCAAATTTCTAACTAAAATAGCAGCAAACAGGTTTCAGGCTATAATCACCAATTATGTGCATAAAATCCATTATGGTTTTATCAAAATAATAACCATTCAGGACTGTCAAGCTTGGACTTTTGAATACATTCATGAGTACAATCAATCCAAGAAGCCAATTATTCTTGTGAAACTTGATTTTGAAAGGCTTTTGACTCAATTCAGCATGAGGCAATAATCATAATTCTAGAGGCAAATGGGTTTACCGAGAAATGGATCACCTGGATTAGGGAGCTTCAATCTTCTATAACTTCCTAAGTACTATTGAACGGGGTGCCTGGCAAACACTTCAAATGAAAATGTGGTGTAAAGCAAGGAGGCCCCCATTTCTACTTTGTTTTTTGTTCTTACTGCTGATTTTTGGCAAACAATGATCAATAATCTGTTCCATGAGGGACTACCCAGTCTTCCTTTATCTACCCATGACCAGATTTTCCTGTGATTCGATATGCTGATGATACTCTGATGTTTCTATATGCCGAAAATTCTCAATTGGCTGCCCTAAAAAATGTCCTTGACTCTTTCTCTAATACAACTGGCCTCCAGACGAACTATCACAAGTCATCTATGTATGCAGTCAATGTAAGGGAGGAAATAGCTATTAATTTAGCAACTCACTTTGGATGTCAGTTGGGCAGAATGCCTTTCACTTATTTAGTCTTCCTGTGGGAACTACTAGACCTATTGATTTTATGCCACTTGTAGATTGCATGGAGAGAAGGCTTACATCTAGTTCTTGGTTCTTACCACAAGGAGGAAGAATTCAACTAGTTCATTCTGTCATTTCCTTTGTGCATATGTTCTTCCTATGCAGCTTATCTATCCCATCTAGCATCTTAAAGCAATTGGAAAGGATTCAAAGGCAATGTCTTCGGAGAAAATATGGGGAAGAAAAAGGCCACTCACTAGCTGCTTGGTCACTAGTGTGCATGCCCATGCTCAAGGTGGGGCTGGAGATCCTCAATCTTGGTCCGCAGAATGAGGTTTACTCATGAAATACCTCAACGAGTTCTATAAAAAAGCTGACGTTCCATGGGTTCATTTGATATCGGACTCCTATTATTTTAATAGAGTGCCTCATGACACAACCTTGTGTGGTTCTTTCTGCTGGAGAGATGTAACCAAGCTCATGTAAAAATTTAGGTCAGTTACATTCATCAAAGTGAATGAAGGGGATATTGTACTCTTCTGGACACAACACTGGAAAATTGGCAATTAATGTTGACTCTTACAAGAGAGATTACCAACGCTATTTTCCTATTTCCATGGTAAAATGCTCTCAGTAAAGGAGGTCCTCTAGACTACTGACATTCATGAGCTTTTTTCTTTGCCTCTCTCTCAAATGGCTTACAATGAGCTCAATATTTGACCTCACTGCTTGTTGCCACCAATTTTGATTCTGAGATTAATGACTCTCGGTGCTGGAGACATGGCAAGGTGTTCGAGTACTCTGCCGAAAAATATTATGTTTTTGTACATCAGCCTATTGTGGTCAACCCCATTATTTGCTAGATCTAGGAGAGTTGTTGCACCATGTCAATAAAGATGATTGAATGGTTAGTAATTATGGACATGATCAACTTAAAGGACATGATTTAGCGCACACATTGGAGAATCAATGATGGACAAGAATGTGTCCTTTGTCCCTCCCATACACTGGAAGATAGAAATCACCTTTGGTTCCAATGCAATTTTAGTGTTAGAATATGGAACTACCTTCACATTTCTGTATTGACAGCACCGACATGGTACATATTGCTTATCCGGCAAGAAAGGAGTTTGATAAACCTTTCCTTAATAAAGTGGTTTTCTTGACATGGTGGAATATTTGGAAAGTGAGGAATGATAAGGCTTTTAGGCACATCAAACCATCTTTCGGGCAATGGAGAAGTGCTTTCATTCATGACATTACCCTCCTCACTCAAAGAATCAAGAACAAATACAAAGATGCCCTCCTTAGATGGATTAATTTCCTACCACCTTGAGCTACACACTTGTACTCTTTCTGTTTTAGTTTTAGTTTTAGTTGCCCCCCTCTTTTGAGGTCTTTTTGTAGTTATGCTTTTTTGTTTCAGTAAATTGTGGTGGAGCGTAAGCCCTACAGTCTTCATGGTAAAAAATAATAATTCCGGAAAGTGTATATACGAAAATTAATATTTCAATAATTTTATTCCTACAACACAATTTTAGAGTCGTTAAATAGCAAAATAAATGCCACCATGTTATTCTACACATTTTTCTAGTCAAGTTACATATGTAGATCATTTAAATCGGAGCTACAATTATTTAGTTATGAAATAAATCGTTTTAACATGGCATTTACGCCAATTTAGACAAATAACAAGTTTATCAATTTTTGCATGGTTTAAATTTGGTTATTGTGAATCTACACAAAATTCTAAGCATTTTACATAGATAACATTTTCACATATGATGCCCGGTAATTTAGTTATTGGCATATTAATAAACATGATTTTTTTCTGAAAATATGAAATGTCTATGGGCTCATTCTGAACATTTTCACATATGATGCACGGTAATTTAGGTAACTGGCAAATTCGCATGCACGAAAAAATGTCTATGTGCTTATTCTGAACAGAGCCTGAACTACAGGTGGGATTGGATAACTATGTGTCGCCTTGGAAGGAGATTAGCAGAAGCGTGCTCACTAGAGTAGGCCTTGGCCCGGGTCAGATGGGGAGGCAGGTCGGGCGGGCCTTAATGCGGTTGAGGCCCACGGGCGGGAACGATCTGGTCAACACGGGAGCAGGCCGAGTCTAGGTCGTCGAGCATGGTTGGGCATTGATGTGCAAGCAGGCCGGGAGAGTAGCTAGCCCACACGAGCGCTTGTGAGTGGCTTTTGCGGCTTCTTTGTCCTCCCGCACGGACACTCGGTCTCTGGCGAGCAGGGCATGAACAGGGTTCACGGGGGACGGGGACGAGTGGATCTGGGTGAGGGGGTCCCATTCCCAGTACCGGAACGGCGACGACGACGATCACCGACGACGGACGAAGCTGCCACCTCGTGGTGCCATGGTGGCTTCGAAGCCTGCTGCATAGGGAATAGAGAGACATATGAGAGGGAGAAATGGATGGAGGAGGAGAGCAAGGCGAGGGCACAGGACACTGTCCTAGCGGCAAGGTCTTCAGCGACGGGCGACGAGGCCAAGCGACCTCCGGCGACGGGGCAGCGGGCGCGGGGATGACGACGCAGGAGGAGTTCCAACGGGAGCTTGGGGTCGGGGCCTATATGGGCTTCTCAGGGCCAGATCTGCGCCTAGCAAGACTGGCGGTGCTGGTCGGTAGCTGGCGGTGGCATGGCGCACGTGGTTGGACGAGGGGCGGCTCAAGGCAGCATAGCTCCTTGCGGTTGGCTGGAATGATGGCAGGGGCAACACAAAGTGGGTGAGGTGGGTTGGTGGCGTGCGGATTTCGAGGGCTGGATGTGGCTGGAGGTTAGGGCAGGATATGGTTTGTCTAGGTATGTCCAAAAATGGACTAGAGGGGGTCTATATATAACAATGGGGCTAGGGTTTGTGGGGTTTTGACCGTTTTTGGACCCTCGAATCTTGATCCGACGACTCAAACCGGAGGGGGCTTAGGATAGGTGGTAGTGGGCTATGTAGATGGGCTAGGCTGAGATGAGAGGGAGGTTTGTCAGCCCGTGACAAGTTTTAAAACAACACAATTATGTGACAAATAAACCGACTATAGTGCCGCTATACATTTAATGGTTCGGGTATCCAACGGACTACGATGGCGACGAAATTTAAAGGTGTTCTACCTACATTATATTAAAACCGCACACCAAGTTTCGAGCCATTCCGGGAATGTTTTATATACACTTTTAAAAACAACATTTTGTTAATGCCACGGGCACGTGCGTGTGTGGTTTTTCCCGAAACGTCCAACGACAAAAACGGAGAGGACCACAACCAATAACGAATGTAAGTTTCGAACAATGACGACAACAGAGTGCCAATGCAATGTGGATGATGCGCATGATGCGATGATGAATGCGAAAAACAAATAAATCACATGGCGACAACGGAATAAATAGGGAATCTTCTGGAGCTTCAGTTTTGGGTTGTTACAACTCTCCTCCACTAACAACAGATCTCGACCCGAGATCTCGACACGAGATCTTAGAATGAAAGGGGGAGAGGAATGAGAAAGAAAGAGGTAAAACTTAGTTGCTTCTTGAAAAACGAGTGAAAACAACAATCGTTGAAGTTTGCAAATAGATGAAGAATGACATGAGGAACAAGCAAGAATTTAAAAGAAATTTGGGCAGCACGTCGGTAGGAAATAGAGGCAAAACTTGATAAGATGGAATATCTTGAAAAGAAGACACAACATTACGGTTAAATGGAAAAACTAGGGAAGAACATGACCTTGATAAAACAAGATAATGAATGAAAGAGAGGAACATCACAAAGCCTTCAGAATAAAACAATAAAAACTAAATCATTTGACGGAGAAGAAAATGTCATATTCTACCACAATTGAATTTGAGACGCATCCTTAAGAAGATGGATTGAACGGAGTTTTTGTAACATCCACAATGGAAAGAAACGATTTATTGTGGACTTATTGAAAACATCTCAAAATTACGAGGTGACAACCAGCCACTAACAAAACAAAGATTGCTTGGGGGCAACAAAAATGCAAAACTTCTTTAACCAAGAGGATACATCGAGGACTTGGATTAACGATAATCACCATGATAGCAACAACGCTTAGTAAAAGCCTTAAGTGAAATACACTCCAAGATAACTTCAATGAAGAAATCATGAGTTGAAAATATTTCATGATGTAGGAAATTGGAGGGATTAAATATCACATTCTTGAAAAAATTTCTCTTCGAGACTCCTTGTGAGTCAAGAATACTATAACACCACATCAAAGGATAATGTAGGAAGAATTTCACTTTGAAATGCAAGAAAAAAATACGTGAGGTTCTCCAACAAGAATCTTGAAGAACCCATTGCGAATGAATTAAATCCTTGAAGAACCACCCTGACGAACCTCCGTATACAAAAGAATGATAAAATTAAATGAAGGTTGAAAATAATAAGATTATGGTCTTACAAAGATTTAGATGGGACTTCAAGAAGAGATACTTGAGAAAATCTTGGAACTCCGTAAAAGAAATGATGACCACTGAGAATCGAGAATCGGATATCATGAACAACTCCGAAAGAAGGATTGAAATCATCTCGATGAAACAAGAATAATAATTAAGTTATTCTTACCCTTCATCAAGTTAAGTTGACGACAAGCAACGGATTTGGCATACTACTTATTCTTCTTGAAAACATTGAAGATAGATAACACGGACTTGAAGAAGTCTTCAATGACAACACCGGTAAGAATTAGGAACAAATGGGTATATGATAAATGAATGGAGATACATGAGAACGAATAGATCATGATCCGTCTAGCAGAAACTTCAATAGGGCACCGAAATAATTGAGGCACGAATAGAGAGACAACAATTGAGAAGAATTTGAGAATGAAACTGAAAGCTGAGAACGAAGAAATCTTCTGAAATGATGTCCTTCGAAGGATCAAGAAAATAAAACAACTTTGAAACGCAACGCATATATATGGAAGGAATTACTCAAGACTGAAACAATTTAAGAGGATCACCACAAGATGAGATGACAACCTTCAAAAGAATGAAGAAAGATTTAAGAGAAACTCTCCTTTGGTCTTCTAAGCTAAGAATGATGAGAAGGAACACTACCGAAATTACTCAGACACTCCGGGACAATGGATAAGGAAAAAGTTGAGGCAAAGATGAAAACAATGCAAAAACAAACTTGAGAAGGAATATGAACGATGGAATCCATACTTACGTCATATACGAAAAGAGCTTGAGATATCCAGAAAAGATTCGAAGAGCCTCGTAAGATCATCGGAAAACCTATGGGTTATGGGCCCACTAAAAGAAAAGGCCATGAAATCGATTGCTTAGGAGAGGGATTGCACCGGTACAAATAAAAAACTTGATGATGTAAGAACCTTGCAATAATTTAAAGGATTGAAAACAAGAAACTACGAAGATATCTGCTACTCTCCAACGTATCTATAATTTTTTATTGGTCCATGCTATTATATTATCTCTTTTGGATGTTTTATGTGTACTAACATGCTATTTTATATTATTTTTGGGACTAACCTATTACCTAGACCCTAGTGCCAGTTTTTGTTTTTTCCATGTTTTTGAGTATTGCAGATAAGGAATATTAAACGGAGTCCAAACGGAATAAAATCTCTCGAATGATTTTTCATGGACCAAAAGAAACCTGCTAGACTTGGAGAAGGGAGCAGGAAACCTGCTGGGAAACGACAAGCCTGTAGGGCGCGCCCTAGGGGGCCCGCTCCCCTTGGCTTTTGGCCCCCCTACATGTCTCCTAACCCTAATCTCCGTCCTATAAATTCCCAAATATTCCCCCAATACGAGAACGTGATGGAAAAATACTTTTCCGACGCCGGGTGCCTTTGTTCCCGTGAGATCACATTTGGGAGCCTTTTTCGGTGAACTGCCGCAGGGGGAATCGATCATAGAGGGCATCTATTTCAACTCCAGCTCCCATCCGATGATGCGTGAGTAGTTCACCACAGACCTACGGGTCCATAACTAGTAGTTAGATGGCTTCTTCTCTCTCTTTGTATTTCAATACCATGTTCTTCATGATCTTCATGGAGATCTATCCGATGTAATACTCTTTTTTGGTGTGTTTGTCAAGATCCGATGAATGTGGGTTCATGTTCAGATTATCTATGAATATTATTCGAATCTTCTCTGAATTCTTATATGCATGATTTCATATCTTAGCAAGTCTCTTTAAGTTATTGGTTTGGTTTGGCCAACTAGATTGGTAATTCTTGCAATGGAGGAAGTGCTTTGTTTTGGATTCAATCTTGCGGTGTCCTCACCCAGTGACAAAGTAGGGGTAGCGAGGCACGCATTGCACTGTTTCCATCAAGGATAAAAAGATGGGGGTTTCATCATATTGCTTGAGTTTATCCCTCTACATCATCTCATCTTACTTAATGTGTTACTCTGTTCTTCATGAACTTAATACTCTAGATGCAGGAAGGAGTCGGTCGGTGTGTGGAGTAATAGTAGTAGATGCAGAGTTGTTTCCGTCTACTTGGCAAGGACGTGATGCCTATATGCATAATAATTGCCTTGGATATCTTCATAATTATTCGCTTTTCTATCAATAGCTCGACAGTAATTTGTTCACTCACCGTATTATTTTACTTCATGAGAGAAGCCTCTAGTGAAACCTATGGCCCCCGATTTTATTTTCCATAATATACTTTCAGATCTATAAACCAAAAATACCGAAAATATATTGTTGCCATTTATTTACTTTTTTTACTTTTAGTTCTACCAATCTTTTATATCTATCTCTATCTGATCTTATCCTTGCAAATAACTGTGAAGGGATTAACAACCCCTTTTTAGCGTTGGGTGCAAGTGTTTGATTGTTTGTATAGGTGCTAAGATTCGGGCCTTGCTTTTCCTCCTACTGGATTGATACCTTGGTTATCAACAAACTGAGGGAAATACTTATCTACTTTGTTGCATCACCCTTTCCTCTTCACGGGAAAACCAACGCAAGCTCAAGAAGTAGCAATACCTTTAGCATTCCGGATATAATAGGGATGGGCGAAAAACAAGGGAGGCTTGACTAAGAATTTCCAACACGGGATATTATTGAACGAATGAAAAGTCTATGGTGAACATTAGAAGCTGTAATTGATCCACCAGAGAAGAAAACAAGAATGAAGAATGATGAACTCAAAACTCCTGAGAATCTTCACAATGAATCACCATATACAGTACAAAAGAAAAGATAGAGGAAGCATCAATAAAAAAATGCACTTGGATGAGAATTAGTCAGGGAAGAAAAGGGTGGGAGGGTGGGGAAAACAAAGACAACTTTCTATAGATGAGATGAACTCCGGAAATATATATGAGGATGCATATTGAAAACATTGAAACTGATTGAATTAACTTGAAGGGAAGCACCGGTTGAAAAGAATTGACATGACAATTTGATTGAGAAAAATGATTAGCACCGACATAGAAATATGAGCATACCACTTAGAAAAGATATGGAATCACCACTTGACATCGAAGCAACTTGAATTACCATACTCCAACAAAACAAAGGATGAGACTTGCCACTTAAGCAGGAAACAAATATATGACACAGTTTTCACTCGATATTTTCGTGGCAAGATTCACACGGGCTCGATCATACATTGGATTGTCATATTGAAATGACACTCGAATACGATCAAGTGGCATAGTGAACTATAGGGTTTGACGAAGCATATATGATGAATCATATCAAGACTGTCCTCTGCAAGAAAGACCATGAAAAAACAAATCCACTAGATGTCGAACCCCAACCTCACATCATGCATCTATTAGAAGATAATCCTAGGTAACTACTTGAATTCCCACCTGAGAACTTCCGAAACCTTTCTTGGTTATGCTATCAAGTTGCGAGTCTGGGAACCTACTCAATGTAATCACCTACAAGACCTTTCATACAACTATCATCGCATTTATGAGAAGTTATGCAAATTCATCTACGTGTGACCTTCAAAAAAACAACTATACTAGATCTCGTAGATCATCCGAGTTATCTCCACTAGTACTGGGGAAAAGTCACGGCACTATTTTCCACCAAGCAAAGTATTGAAGCGTTTCGATGTTGCCGTCCCGAGATGCTAAGGAAGCTGAATGATAACGATGTGTCAAAAACCCCTTGGAGTTCTACTCCTCGATAAGAGGAGACACCAAGTCATAACCACGTCACATCGGCATCATATAGATTCCAAAATACGAGCTTGATCCTAAATTTTATTTTGAGCGAGAAGAGGTGTAGAATTAAAATTCTTATGTCAAGATTCCTTACCACAACATAGAAGAGGAGTAAAATGAATCCTACTCTCTCATATATTACTAGACTTAAAGTAGTTTTTTGCTAGCCTCGACTCGACCTAGTTCGATCAATCAAGGGGGCTCCTAGGTTGGTACTCCTATGATACCAACTTGTAACGCCCAAGATGCGGTCTTATCCTTATTTTGGCACGAGGGCCTCGACATGGATAGAAGCGCATCTCGTTGTTTCGCAAGAATGGATATAGTCACAAGTACATGTAAACAAGAGATGAATATATGGAACTAGCTTACATTTGCCACAAGCTAAATCATGATCATATTAATACAACAATACAATCGAGCACCATGTGGAAGAGCAGAGTCCAACTACGGATGAAAGCAAACGATAAAATGATGTCCATCCTTGTTATCCTAGGCTGTCGGCCTAGAACCCATCCTATGATCGATGATGAAGAAGAAGAAACTCCAAATAGACAATCATCATGCTCAAATCAAAGTATCGCTTTACCTATATATGCAGTTGTTGTTGTAGTAATCTGTGAGCACCAGGGACTCAACAATCTCATATCGAAAGGTATCAACACTAGCAAAGATTAATGGTTGAGGTACGATTAAGTTATGAGGCCGCAACAAGCACTATGAGTTTATTTGAGTGGCTAACTTACGTATACAAGAATAACAATGGGTTGTTCTACGCATAAACGATCGTGAACTCATAATGATCACAAAGTGATCCTAAACACCCACTTATGAGTCAAACATAACCACACCATGTCCTCTCTCGGGTTCAGAACTCACGAGTAGAGACAGTCACAGTTGCGCACATAGTTGGCATATTTTAGTTGAGTTTACTACAAGTTTTTTAGGACTAGGTGTTAAACAAAATTTACATGTTGCCACATAACCACGGGGACGGCTTTCCGAAAGATATGAACTCTGGAGGGGTGCTCCAACTAGTCTATCACAAGCTACCCTGGAGAGAAACCTCAACCTCGAGATAGGACGAGGAATCCTGATATCCCAGTGCACAAGACGTTTGAAAAGAGTAAAACAAATCCAGCAAGACTGCCCAACAGGTCAGATCGCAATAGGAGCCACACATATATCTTTCTCAGGGAACAACCAGATGGGTCTAGCTATGGGTAAAAGCAATCCTTGAGTTTCCTCGTGGCGGTCCCGCAGGGATCCCGTTTGGGACCAACACCATTAGCACTACTCCCCCTATATTATGTTTTCATGATGCCCTATGCCTTACTAATCGTGTTAAGTATTATTATGTTTAGAAAATATAGTACCAATATTGGGCTTAGCCGGAACAGTTTTATCCGAAAATGAAGATCAAGGGGGTCCCTATAACAACCCCGAGCATGTTAGGAGCGTTCAATATCGAACATAACACCGGTACACAACTAACTAGGGTGGAAAAGATGGAACAAAACACTGAGCTAGAAGGCCAAGTCTCCCACCTTTTACCAAGTTTATAGATGCATTAAATTAATTACCAATAATATGATGATATAATAAGGAATCCATGTTTTCAGTTGGGAAGCAACTAACACCTGCAATTAGCAATGCTATAAGAAGGCTAAGCAAGCGGTCACATAGCCAAACAAAAGGTTTGCTGGGATGTGGAGGGTTTATAGGTGTTTCATGGCAATGTTGGGAAGTTAACATTTGGTGGTAGGTAACAACACATAACGATAGAAGCAAGACAACTATCATTGTAATGATAGTAGTGCCAGCTAGGGAAATGATCATCTTGCGCGAGATCCTACTTGGAAGAAGAACACATCCGTGAAGTAGAGGAACCAACATAGTCGAATGAATCCTCACACTCTGAAGCGGTTCGGAACTCTATCAAGAAGAAACAATCCGGATATATACAATCAGCACACGATAAACATCAGAACATATTCATGGCATGATGCGCAAACAAATTTGATGCATGTCTGGTTTAAATATGCGGGGCATGACAATCTTAACAATCAAATACTACACATTAAGTTAAGCTTGACGAAAATCCACATTTGAATTACTTAATTCACCCCTGTTTAGGTACACGACAATATTAAATGTTGTTAAACATGGCTGAGGTGAAGCATAAATATACTAACTGTTCATGCATTTTAAATGAGGTCAGAAACAATTTATAGTATTTCTGAAAGGACCCCTTATGTTAATTTAGAAATTGGTCCAAATCTTAACAAAACACATTTTATATTTATTAAACTACAAAATCAAATGAACCATGTGATTCTACACGTCATACTAGTTGATTTACATATATAGTTCATCTAAAACAGAGTTACAGTCCAAAAGATATGAGGAACACAAGATGATATGGCATGAATGCAAAATGTATGCAAATGACAGCCACATGCATGTTAAAACATGGATGCAACAAGATATCATGGAACCACATGAAATTATTGGCAAGTTTAAATGAGTCCGGAAAGTCCCCATATGCAAATTATGATTTCGGTACTGTTCTGCCTATAACAAAATTTAAGAGTTGTCAAAGAGGAAAATAAATGCCACCATTTTATTTTACACATTTTTCTAGTCAAATTACATTTGTAGATTATTTAAACCATAGCTGCGTTTATTTATTCATAAAATAAATTATTTTAACATAGCATTTATGCAAATTTAGACAAACAACAAGTTTAACTATTTTTATCATGGTTGAAAGTTGGTTATTGTGAATCTACACGAGATTCTAGCATTTTACATATATAACATTTTCACATATGATGCACGGTAATTTAGTTATTGGCATATTCAAAACATAACTTTTTGTAAAAAACTGAAATGTACTAGGTAATTGGAAAATTCGCATGCAGGAAAAAACGTCTATGTGCTGATTCTGAATAGAGCCCGAGCTACAGGTGGCACTGGATAACTGTCTGTCGCACTGGGAGGAAATTAGCAAAAGCATGCTCACCAGAGTAGGCCTTGGCTTGGGTCAGGTGGGGAGGCACGTCGGGCAGGCCTAAATGCGGTTGAGGTCCACGGGCAGGATCTATCTGGTCAACACAAGACCTGGCTGAGTCTGGGCCGTCGAGCGCGGCTGGGCCTTGATGTGTGAGATGGCCTGTACAAGCATTTGCGAGAGGCGGTTGCGGATTCTTCGTCCTCCTGCATGGACGTCGGATCGAAGGAAGGTGGTGGTTAATGTTGAATCTCCGGTGAGGAGGGCATGAATGGGGCTCATGGGGGATGGGACGAGCGGTTCTGGGCGAGGGGGTCACATTCCTCGTGCTGGAATGGCGAGGGTGAGGATCACCGGCGATGGGTGATACGTCTCCGTCGTATCTACTTTTCCGAACTCTTTTGCCCTTGTTTTGGACTCTAATTTGCAGGATTTGAATGGAACTAACCCGGACTGACGTTGTTTTCAGCAGATTTGCCATGGTATTGTTTTTGTGCAGAAATAAAAGTTCTCGGAATGTCCTGAAAATTTACGGGGATTTTTTCTGGAATAAAAGAAAAATACCTGCGCAAAGATCCACCGGAGGAGGTGGACCAGTGGGCCACAAGCCCACAGGCCGCGGCCACCCCCCTAGTCACGCCGTGAGGGATTGTGGGGCCCACGTGGCTCCACCGCTCCCAAACTCAGCTCTATTTATTCCGTCTCGCCCCAAAAAAATCAGAGAGAAGGATTCATCGCGTTTTATGATACGGAGGCGCCGCCACATCCTGTTCTTCATCTGGAGGGCAAATCTGGAGTCCGTTTCGGGCTCCGGAGAGGGGAAATCATCGCCATCGTCATCATCGACCTTCCTCCATCGAAAATTCCATGATGATCTTCATCGTTCGTGAGTAATCTCATCGTAGGCTTGCTGGACGATGATGAGTTGGATAAGAGCTATGATGTAATCGAGTTAGTTCTTGACGGGGATTGATCCCTAGTATCCACTATGTTCTAGATTGATGTTGCTACTACTTGGCTATGCTTAATGCTTGTCACTAGGGCCCGAGTGCCATGATTTCAGATCTGAACCTATTATGTTGTCGCCAATATATGTGTGTTGTAGATCCTATCTTGCAAGTTGTAGTCAGATACTATGTGTTATGACCCGGCAACCCCGGAGTGACAATAGCCGGAACCACTCCCGGAGATGACCATAGTATGAGGAGTTCATGTATTCAACACGTGTTAATGCATTGGTCCGGTTCTTTATTAAAAGGAGAACCTTAATATCCCGTAGTTACCATTAGGACCCCGCTGCCACGGGAGGGATGGACAATAGTTGTTATGCAAGTTCTTTTCCCTAAGCACGTATAACTACATACGGAATACATGCCTACATTAGATTGAGGAACGTGAGCTAGTTACTTATCTCCCCGTGTTATAGCTGTTACATGATGAATCACATCCGTCACACTCATCCATCACCGATCCACTGCCTACGAGTCTTTTACTACTGGCTCTCGCTACGTTACTCTGTCTAGGCTTGTCCCTTGCTACAAAAGGGATTGGGCCACTTTGCTGCTACTGTTGCTACTGCTGTCACTTTGCTACTGCTGTTGCTACTGCTACTACTGTTCCTTGCTACTTCGCTGTTACTTGTTGCAAGTCTTTTCTGGAGCCATAGCCGGGGAAGCATTTTTCTCAAGAATAATCCCCCGTCAACGTGCAACCTACTGGCGCCATTGATACAACAATTAGGAATAGTCTGCCGTCAATAGATCGTTTCTGGCACCATTGCTATCATACTACTTTGCTACTGATACTTTGCTTGCAGACACTAATCTTTCAGGTGTGGTTGAATCTGATAAACTCAGCTGCTAATACTTGAGAATATTCTTTAGCTTCCCCTTGTGAGCGAATCAATAAATTTGGGTCGAGTACTCTACCCTCGAAAACTGTTGCGATCCCCTACACTTGTGGGTTATCAAGAACTTTTTCTGGCGCCGTCGCCAAGGAAGCACATCTATATTCTCGGAGTCACTTGGGATTGACGTCTGCTGGTCACTATGAGGAATCCGAAAGATCCAAGAACAAAAATCTTGCCTTCCACTACGAGGAGAGGTAAGGAACTGCCATCTAGCTCTACACTTGATTCACCTTCAGTTTTGAGTAAGTTTGCGACATCGCCTCTTGCTAGAAATCTTGATATGTCGCCTGTGGTTGAGGATGCTACTTCTGCTTCTCATGATGCTATGCTTGATACTATGCCTGATGATGCTATGCTTGATACTATGCCTGATGATGCTATGCTTGATACTATGCCTGATGATGCTATGCTTGATACTATGCCTGATGATGCTATGCTTGATACTATGCCTGATGGTGCTACG
The DNA here is from genome assembly GCF_904849725.1 of Hordeum vulgare subsp. vulgare. Lineage (NCBI taxonomy): Eukaryota > Viridiplantae > Streptophyta > Magnoliopsida > Poales > Poaceae > Hordeum > Hordeum vulgare. The sequence goes on from NC_058523.1 coordinate 303,662,791, forward strand.
CCTGATACTGCTTTGACACTAGGTGCATTCCTTGATGCACATATTGCTAGAGTTGCTGCTAGACGTGAGGATACTTATGAAACCGCTGATACTATTGAAGTAGAACCTGCTACTATGCCTGAATTACCTGTTATGCCTGATACGTGCTATGTTATGGAGGGAGAGATAGATGAGGACTTTCTTGCGTGTAAGGATAGCTATGATGTTGAGAAATTACTGCGCAAGTGGAAAGAAAAATCTCTGAACGCTAGGATGAAATACGACCTGAAGTTTGCTACTTCGCCTATCTTTGTGACCGATAAGGATTATGAATTCTTTGTCGACCCTGAGTTAATCACTCTGGTCGAATCTGATCCTTTTCACGGTTATGAGTCTGAAACGGTTGTAGCCCATCTTACCAAATTGCACGATATAGCCACCCTATTCACTAGTGAGGAAAAGATCCGCCACTACTACATGCTCAATCTGTTTCCTTTCTCGCTAAAGGATGATGCTAAGACTTGGTTCACTTCTCTTGCTCCTGGTTGTGTGCATAGCCCCCAGGATATGGTCTGCACAAGGAATAGAGAGTGGTATGAGAGGGAGAAATGGAGGGAGGAGGAGAGCAAGGTGACAACATGGGGCACTGGCCTGGCGGCGAGGTCGTCGAAGGCAGCTGACGAGGTCCAGCGACCTTCGGCGACGGGTCAGTGGACGAGGGAATGAGGACTCGGGAGGAGCTCTTGCGGCAGCTCAGGGTCGGGGCCCAGATAGGCTTCTCAGCTCCAGATCTGGGCCTGGAAGAGCTGGCGTCGCTAGTGGGCGGCTCGCAGCGATGTGGCGCACGTGGATTGGAAGACGGGCGGCTCATGGTGATGTGGCGCCTTGCGTTTGGTCGGAACGATGGGAGCGGTGGCGCCAAGTGGCGGAGGTGGGCTGGTGGTGCGTGGATTTCGAGGGCTGGAGGTGGCTGGAGATTAGGCCAGGCTATTGTTTGTCTAGGGATGTACATAAAAGTTTAAAGGGGTCTATATACAGTAACGGTACTAGGGTTTGAGGGGTTTTGAATATTTTTGGACCCTCGGATCTCGATCCGACGGCTCGAACTCGAGAGGGCTTAGGCTAGGTGGTACTGGGTTGTGTAGATGGGCTAGGTTGTAACAAGTTTTAAAACACCACAACTATTCAACGAATAAACTGGCTATAGTGCCGCTATACATTTAACAGTTCGGGTATCAAACGGACACTGATTGTGATGAACTTTGGCAGGCGGCCTAGCTACATTATATTAAGTGTTGGGGAGCGTTGCATGGGAAACAAAAAATTTCCTACGCACACGAATAACTATCATCGTGATGTTCATGTACGAGAGGGAGATTTGATCCACATACCCTTGTAGATCGCTCAGCGGGAAGCGTTAAGAAACGCGGTTGATATAGTAGTACAACTTCATGATTCAAATCACCGTCGTCCCACGATCCGTTCCGATCTATCGCCGAACGGGCGGCACATCCGCGTTCAGCACACGTACAGCTCGATGATGATCTCGGCCTTCTGGATCCAGCAAGAGAGGCGGAGAAGTAGATGAGTTCTCCGGCAGCGTGACGGCGCGCCAGTGTTGGTGATGATATATTCCTGCAGGGCTCCGCCCGAGCTCCACAGAAATCTAATCTAGAGGAAGAACTACGAGGTGTAGGTTTGAGTTGCACGTGGCAAAGTTGTTTCTCAAAAGCCCTAAACCTCTAGTATATATAGGAGGAGGGGAGAGGCTTCCTTGGGCAGCCTTGGCGCACCAAGGAAACCCTCCTTGGGTTGTTCAAAGTGGGAGGGAGGAGTCCTTCTCCAATCCCACTTGGATTAGGACTCCTTCCTTATTTTCCCACCTCTTTTGGATTTTCCACTTTTTCCTCATGGGCTTTCCTTGGATGACTTTGTCAGCACATTATACCTTATTGCACATCCAATAAACCATGTGGACCCCTTGGGGCGTGGTGGGCCCTCCCAGTGGGCCCCCGGAACCCATTCGTCACTCCCGGTACACTGCCGGCAATGCCCGAAAACCTTTCGGAATCCAAAAACCAACTTCCTCTATATCAATCTTCGTTTCCGGACCATCCCGGAAACCGTCATCATGTCCGTGATATCATCTGGGACTCCGAACAACCTTCGATCACCAACACATATAACTGAACTATACTAAAACATCATCGAACCGTAAGTGTGCAGACCCTGAGGGTTCAAGAACTATGTAGACATGACCCGAGACACTCCTCGGTCAATATACAATAGTGGGACATCGATGCCCATATTGGATCCTACATATTCTACGAAGATCTTATCGGTTGAACCACTGTGTCGAAGATTCATATAGTCCCATATATCATTACCTTGTCCTTCGGTATGTTACTTGCCCGATATTTGATCGTCGGTATCCCTATAACTATTTCAATCTCGTTACCGTCAAGTCTCTTTACTTGTTCCGTAATACAAGAACCCGTGACTCACACTTGAGTCACATTGCTTGCAAGGCTTATATGTGATGTTGTATTACCGAGTGTGCCCCGAGATACCACTCCGTCACACGGAGTGACAAATCCCAGTCTTGATCCATGCTAACTCAACGGACACCTTCAGAGATACCTATAGAGCACCTTTATAGTCACCCAGTAATGTTGTGACATTTGATACACACAAGGTATTCCTCCTATGTCAGTGGGTTACATGATCTCATGGTCATACGAATGAATACTTGACACGCAGAAAACAATAGCAACAAAATGACACGATCAGATGCTACGTTCGTAGTTTGGGTTTAGTCCATCACATGATTCTCCTAATGATGTGATCCCGTTATCAAGCACCAACACTTGTCTATGGTCAGGAAACCTTGACCACCTTTGGTCAACAAGCTAGTCAACTAGACGCTTACTAGGGACAGTGTTTTGTCTATGTATCCACACATGTATTTTTGTATCCAATCAATACAATTATTGCATGGATAATAAATGATTATCATGAACCAAGAAATATAATAATAACTAATTTATTATTTCCTCTAGGGCATATTTCCAACAGTCTCCCACTTGCACTAGAGTCAATAATCTAGTTCACATCAACAGGTGATTTTATGGAATCCAACACCCATATAGTTCTGGGGTTTATCACGTCTTGCTTGTGAGAGAGGTTTTAGTCAACGGTTCTGAACCTTTCAGATCTGTGTGTGCTTTACAAATCTTTATGTCATCCTATAGATGCTGCTACTACGTGCTAGTTGGAAATATTTCCAAATGACTACTCTACTATACGAATCCGGTTTACTACTCAGAGTTATTCGGATTAGTGTCAAAGCTTGCATCGACGTAACCCTTTACGATGAACTCTTTAATCACCTCCATAATCGTGAAAAATTTCTTAGTTCACTTGTTACTAAGGATAACTTTGACCGCCGTTTAGTGATTCAATCCTGGATCACTCTTTGTACCTCTTAACAGACTTATGGCAAGTTACACATCAGGTGCGGTACACGGCATGGCAAACTTTAGAGTCTTTGGCTAAGTCATAGGGGATGAACTTTCGTCCTTTCTCTTTCTTCTACCGTGGTCGGGCTTTCAGTCACACTCAAATTCACACCTTACAACACAGCCAAGAACTCCTTCTTTGCAGATCTATTATATTCTCCTTCAAAAACTTGTCAAGGCATGCATTTCATTGAAAGTTCTGTTTAGCATTTTGATCTATCTCTATAGATCTTGATGCTCAATGTTCAAGTAGCTCTTATCCAGGTTTTCCTTTCAAAAACTCCTTTCAAACAACCCTTTATGCTTTACAGAAATTCTACATTACTTCCGATCAACAATATGTCAACCACATATACTTATTAGAAATTCTATAGTGCTCCTACTCACTTCTTTGGAAATACAAGTTTCTCATAAACCTTGTACAAACCCACAAGCTTAGATCATCTCATCGAAGCGTATATTCCAACTCCGAGATGCTTGCACCAGTCCATAGAAGGATCACTGGAGCTTGCATACTTGTTATAGTATCCTTAGGATCGACAAAACCTTCTGGTTGTATCACATACAACCTTTCCTCAAAAATACATCGAGGAAACAATGTTTTGACATCCTATGTGCAATATTTCATAAATAATGCAGCAACTGCTAACATAATTCCAACAGACCTTTAGCATCGCTAGGAGTGAGAAAGTCTCATCATAGTCAACTCTTTGATCTTGTCGGAAACTTCCTTGCGACAAGTCGAGCTTTTCTTAATAGTGAGTTTTCACCATCATCGTCTGTCTTACTTTTAAAGATCCATTTTTACTTAATAGTCTTACGACCATCAAGTAGTTCTTCCAAAGTCTAAACTTGGTTTTCATACATGGATCCTCTCTCGGATTTCATGGCCTCCAACCATTTGTCGGAATCCGGGCCCACCATTGCTTCTCCATATCTCGTAGGTTCATTGTTGTTCAACAACATAACCTCCAAGACAGGGTTACCGTACCACTATGTAGTAGTACGCGACCTTGTAGACCTACGAGATTTGTAGTAACTTGATCCGAAGCTCTGATGTTCACCATCATCAGCTTGCACTTCAATTGGTGTAGGCGCCACAGGAACAACTTCCTCGGCCCTCCTACACACTGGTTGAAGTGACGGTTCAATAACCTCATCAAGTTCCACCACTCTCCCACTCAATTCTTTCGAGAGAAACTTTTCCTCGAGAAAGGACCCGTTTCTAGAAACAAACACTTTGCTTCAGGATCTGAGATAGGAGATGTACCCAACTGTTTTGGATATCCTATGAAGATGCATTCACCCGCTTTGGGTTCGAGCTTATCAGACTGAAACTTTTTCACATTAGCGTCGTAGCCCCAAACTTTCAAGAAACGACAGCTCAGGTTTCTCCAAACCATAATTCATACTTTGTCATCTCAACGGAAATACGCGGTGCCCTATTTAAAGTGAATGCGGGTGTCTCTAATGCATAACCCATAAACGGTAGTGGTAATTCGATAAGGGACATCATAGTATGCACCATATGAAATAGGTCGCGGCTATGACGTCCGGACACACCATCACACTATGGTGTTCTAGGTGGCATGAATTGCGAAACAATTTCCACATTGTCTTAACTGTGTACCAAAAACTCGCAACTCAGATATTCATCTCTATGATCATATCGTAGACAGTTTATCCTCTTGTCAGAACAATCTTCACTCTAAAATAGGTTTGAAATTTTCAATATTTGAGACTTGTGATTCATCAAGTAAATACTCCTGTATCTACTCAAGTCGTCAGTGAAGTAAGAAGATAATGATATCCACTGCGTGCCTCAGCATTTATTAGACTACACACATAAAAAATGTATTACTTCCAACAAGTTACGATCTTGTTCTATGTGGTATGTTTTGCATGTCTCAAGTGATTCAAAATCAAGTGAGTCCAAATGATCCATCTGCATGGAGTTTCTTCATGCGTTTATACCATCAGGTATGGTTTGCATGTCTCAAATGTTTCAAAAATGAGTGAGTACAAAGATCCATCATCATGGAGCTTCTTCATGCATTTTACACCAACATGACTCAAGTGGCAGTGCCACAAGTAAGTGGTACTATCATTATTACTTTGTATCTTTTGGCACCAATATTATGAACATGTGTAACACTACGACCGAGATTCAATAAACCATTAAGGGTAATTACTCAAGCAAATAGAACAACTATTATTCTCTTCAAATGAATAATCGTACTGCAATAAACACGATCCCATCATGTTCATGCTGAACGAAACACCAAATAATAATTATTTAGGTTTAACACCAATCCCGATGGTAGAGGGAGTGTGCGATGTTTGATCACATCAACCTTGGAAACACTTCCAACACATATCGTCACCTCGCCTTTAGATAGTCTGTGTTTATTCCGTAGCTTTTATTTCGAGTTACTAATCACTAAGAAACCAAACCGGTATCCAATACCCTTGTTCTACTAGGAGTACTATTAAAGTACACATCAATATCATGTATATCAAATATACTTCTGTCAACTTTGCCAGCCTTCTTATCTACCAAGCATCTAGGGCAGCTCCGCCTCAGTGACCGTTCCCCTCATAACAGAAGCACCTAGTCTCGGGTTTGGGTTCAATCTTGGGTTTCTTCATTAGAGCAGCAACTGGTTTGCCATTTCATGAAGTATCCCTTCTAGCCCTTGCCCTTCTTGAAACTAGTTGTTTTACTAACCATCAATAATTGATGCTCCTTCTTGATTTCTACTTTCGCAGTGTGAAACATTGCGAATCGCTCCAGGATCATCATATCTATCCTTGATATGTTATAGTTCATCGAGAAGCTCTAGCAGCTTGGTGGCAGTGACTTTGGAGAACCATCACTATCTCAGCTGGAAGATTAACTCCCACTTGATTCAAGCGCTTGTTGTACTCAGACAATCTGAGCACATGCTCTATGATTGAGCTTTTCTCTTTACTTTTAGACAAAGAATCTTGTCAGAGGTCTCATACCTCTTAACAAGGGCACGAGCATGAAATCTCAATTTCATCTCTTAGAACATCTCTTATGTTCCGTGATGTCTCAAAACGTCTTCGACGCCTTGCTTCTAAGCCATTAAGTATTACGCACTGAACTATCACGTCGTCATCAAAAACGTGTATGTGAGACGTTCGCAACATCCACAGGCGATGCTCGAGGCGCAGCACACCGAGTGGTGCATTAAGGACATAAGCCTTCTGCGCAGCAATGAGGATAATCCTCAGTTTTACGGACTCAGTCTGCAAAGTTGCTACTATCATCTTTCAACTAAATTTTCTCTAGGAACATATAAAAATAGTAGAGCTATAGCGCAAGCTACATCATAATTTGTAAAGACCTTTTGACTATGTTCATGATAATTAGTTCAATTAATCATATTACTTAAGAACTCCTACTCAAAAAGTACATCCCTCTAGTCATTTGAGTGGTACATGAGCCAAATCCCCTAACTCAAGTCCGATCATCACTTGAGTTGAGTATAGTTTGAGTGGTAAGCATCTCTATGCTAATCATATAAACTATACGATTCATGCTCGACCTTTTGGTCTCTTGTGTTCCGAGGCCATGTCTGCACATGCTAGGCTCATCAAGTTTAACCTGAGTGTTCCGCGTGTGCAACTGTTTTGCACCCGTTGTATGTGAACGTTGAGTCTATCACACTCGATCATCACGTGGTGTCTCGAAACGACGAACTGTCACAATGGTGCACAGTCGGGGAGAACACAATTTCATCTTGAAATTTTAGCGAGGGATCACCTTATAATGCTACCGTCGTTCTAAGCAAGATAAGGTGCATAAAAGGATTAGCATCACATGCAATTTATAAGTGACATGACATGGCCATGATCTTGTGCTTCTTGATCTCCATCACCAAAGCATCGGCAAGATCTTCTCGTGATATCTATGCTATTACTACTAAAGCTACAACATAGCAATATAGTAAACGCATGTGCAAACAGAAACGTTAGTTTAAAGATAACCCTATGGCTCCTGCCAGTTGCCGTATCATCGACGTGCAAGTCGATATTAACTATTACAACATGATCATCTCATACATCCAATATATCACATCATGTCCTTGGCCATATCACATCACAAGCATACCCTGCAAAAACAAGTTAGACGTCCTCTAATTTGTTGTTGCATGTTTTACGTGGCTGCTATGGGTATCTAGTATGACCGCATCTTACTTACACGAACACCACAACGGTGATGTGCAAATTGCTATTTAACCTCTCTCCAAGGACTGCCTCGGTCAAATCCAATTCAAGTAAAGTTAAAGATACAGGCACCTGCTAGTCATTTTTATGCAACGAGTTGCATGTTAGTCGATGAAACCAGTCTCTCGTAAGCGTACGATTATTGTCGGTCCGGGCCGCCTCAATCAAACAATACCGCTGAATCGAGAAAAGACTAAGGAGGGCAGAAAATTGAACATCAACGCCCACAAAAATGTTTGTGTTCTACTCGAGATAATATCTATGCATGAACCTAGCTCAAGATGCCACTGTTGGGGTACGTTGCATGGGAAACAAAACTTTTCCTACGCACACGAAGACCTATAATGGTGATGTTCATCTATGAGAGGGAGATTTGATCCACATACCCTTGTAGATTACTCAGCAGGACGCGTTATGAAACGCAGTTGATGTAGTGGTACAACTTCGTGATTCAAATCACCGTCGTCCCACGATCCATCCCACGATCCGTTCCGATCTAGCGCCGAACGGACGACACCTCCGTGTTCAGCACACGTATAGCTCGATGATGATCTCGGCCTTCTTGATCCAGCAAGAGAGATGAAGAAGTAGATGAGTTCTCCGGCAACGTGATGGTGCGCCGGTGTTGGTGATGATCTATTCCTGCAGGGCTCCGCCCGAGCTCCGCAGAAATCTAATCTAGAGGAAGAACTACGAGGTGTAGGCTTGAGTTGCACGTGGCAAAGTTGTGTCTCAAAAGCCTAAACCTCTAGTATATATAGGAGGAGGGCAGAGGCAGCTTTGGGCAGCCTTGGTGAACCAAGGAAACTCCCCTTGGGTCGGCCGAAGTGGGAGGGAGGAGTCCTTCTCCAATCCCAATTGGATTAGGACTCCTTCCTTATTTTCCCACCTCTTTTGGATTTTCCACCTTTTCCTCATGGGCTTTCCTTGGATAACTTTGTTAGCCCATTATACCTTATTGCACGTCCAATAAACACATGTGGACCCCTTGGGGCATGGTGGGCCCACCCAGTGGGCCCCCAAAACCCATTCGTCACTCCCGGTACACCGCCGACAATGCCTGTAAACCTTCCGGAATCCAAACACCAACTTCCTATATATCAATCTTCGTTTCTGGACCATTCTGGAAATCCTAGTGACGTCCATGATCTCATCCGGGACTCCGAACAACCTTCGATCACCAACACATATAACTCAACTATACTAAAACATCATCGAACCTTAAGTGTGCAGACCCTACGGGTTCGAGAACTATGTAGACATGACCCGAGACACTCCTCGGTCAATATCCAATAGCGGGACCTGGATTCCCATATTGGATCCTACATATTCTACAAAGATCTTATCGGTTGAACCACTGTTCTAAGGATTCATTTAATCTCGTATATCATTCCCTTTGTCGTTCGATATGTAACTTGCCCGAGATTTGATCGTCGGTATCCCTATACCTATTTCAATCTCGTTACCGGCAAGTCTCTTTACTTGTTCCGTAATACAAGATCCCATGACTCACACTTGAGTTACATTGCTTGCAAGGCTTATATGTGATGTTGTATTACCGAGTGGGCCCCGAGATACCTCTCCATCACATGGAGTGACAAATCCCAGTGTTGATCCATGCTAACTCAACGGACACCGTCGGAGATACCTGTAGTGCACTTTTATAGTCACCCAGTGACGTTGTGACATTTGATACACACAAGGTATTCCTCCGGTGTCAGTGAGTTACATGATCTCATAGTCATAGGAATGAATACTTGACACGCTGAAAATAATAGCAACAAAATGACACGATCAGATGCTATGTTCATAGTTTGGGTCTAGTCCATCACATGATTCTCCTAATGATGTGATCCCGTTATCAAGCGACAACAATTGTCTATGGTTAGGAAACCTTGATTATCTTTGATCAATGAGCTAGTCAACTAGAGGCTTTCTAGGGACAATGTTTTGTCTATGTATGCACACATGTATTTGTGTTTCCGATCGATACAATTATAGCATGGATAATAAACGATTATCATGAACAAAGAAATATAATAATAACTAATTTATTATTGCCTTTAGGGCATATTTCCAACATTAAGACCACACGCCAACTTTCTTCCCAATCTGAGGATGTTTTATACACACTTCAAAAAACATTTATCAATTCTGCACGCACCTGCATCTGTGGTTGGTCCCAAAACTTTGAACGGTAAAAAAGGAGAGAACCAGCAACTAATAACGAATGCAAGTTTTGAAAAATGATGGCAACAGAGTGCCGAAGCCATGTGGATTATGAGCATGATGCGATGATAAATGCGACAAACAAATAAATCAAACGTCGACAACGGAATAAAAAGGGAATCTTCTGGACCATCGGTTTCTAGACCGTTATGTTGTGGTTGAGTTGTCTTCTCGTACAGAGCTGCCGGCCGAGGAGGCCTCTATCGTCTGTGGACAGGTCAAGGTACTAAGTGACCTATTCTTTAGTATACCGACAATAACAAAAGAGTATTCATATCCCGCGGGGTCTGTACTTTGATAATCGGTTCAAATCCGAACTCTTGCACCCACCGTGCTGCCGCCGCCTGTGTACCCCTACGATCGCCATTGCCTCCCATGTACCTTCGCTAGAGGAGTCCGACACCGTCAAAGGAATTGCACCTCCCTTTGTTGTCGTAACAAAGATCCATCGAACTAGGGTAAATCTTCAACCCCTCTTGCGTTGAACCTTTCATTCATGCGTATTAGGTCTTGTTCCTCTTCTTGCCACAATTTGAAATAATCGTATCCACGAGAAATTCGCGTAGAAATAGACAAACAAGAAAATATAGGTTTAGGTTTCCTCCATATGTGTTTCAACGTCATTGAATCAAATCAAATCGGCCTCACCGATGTGGGATTCCCACAACACAAAGGACATCTTGGTGAAACTGAAAGTTCCGATTGGTGTCACCGATTTGGGATTTTATGAACAACTTCAGTGAGACCGAGTGATTTTTTGGTGATACCGAAAACAGTGACCATGTGACTGTTAATTAAGTTGTCTGTCTCGAAGAATTCTAAATACGTAACTTGGTGGAAGTGAACCTCATATTCTGTATATCTTAAACTAACTTTTTGCGTACAATTATTTGCAAAAACCTCTGTGTTTTGTGATATTCATCTTGTAAGGTCCTCTATATCTATTCACAGGGTCAGTGCTTAGCCATATCAGGTTCAGAGGATAGTCCGAATGATTTCAGAGAACCCAATTCAGATTTGATGCATGCACTTGTCCAGAAACGTGGTTGTTCAGGCCCTCACACCCCTAGATCTCATGACCTGCCCAAGGCACCCACGAGGGCGAGCAAGAAGAAAAACTAAGATGAGGAAGTTGCAGATTATATTTCGGAGGAAAATACTTCCAAAAAGAATCCAGTTACAAAGGAGTATGACAACACGAATGGTTTGAGAGCTCTCGAGTCAGCTACAAAACGATAAATGAAATATCTTGAAGCCCCTAACACCTAACCCCCGCCCCCTCAACCAGTGGATGCCCATGCAACTCGCTTCCAGACAACACGAGGCCACTTCTCAAATCCCGTGGATAATGTGCTGGTGGCAACCCACCACCTGGATTCCCTCCCGATTTACAGAAACTCCCCGGCCGAGATAGAAGTGAGAAACGCCATCCAGATGCTGAAGACAACAGTGGTCCAACATGCGCAATATTCACACAGCCTTGACCGGTTACACTCCACGCCCTAGGCGAGTCACACCAGGAGTGGCCACGAAGACCTACCCGCAGTAACAAGCGGGCAACGACGTCTACCTCAGACCAACGCACTTGGGGTACCTAACACGCGAGCCCAAGACATTGTGGACGCAGCGCGAGCCATGCGTCAGATGGTGACAACAGTCGCGGTGGGTCAGGGTTATCCGGCTTATACCCAGACACCTCCCGCACCGCTCGATGCCGGAGGCAAGCACATTGGGGTGTCATGTATCACACTAGCCCTACGCAATGAGCGGATGCCTAAGGATTTCAAAGGACCAAGGAAGGTGCCCAATTACACACCTGATCTCGAACCAGGGTCATGGATTGAGAGTTATGAGCTCGCAATGGACATGCTCGACGTAAACGAGGCAATTTGCGCCAAATATATCACTATGATGCTGGAAGGAACGGCGCGTGCATGGTTGAAAAACTTGCCACCTAACTCCACAAATTTCATTGCTAACATCAACACGGGCAACGGAAACCAGCGCCAGAAGAAGCGGAGTTTCAGTGGGAAGAAGCCGCGCAATTATCATAAGATGCTCGAAGGCCCCTGCCCACAGCATGCTACGGCTGAGGGGCCGGCTACTCACTCTTGGGAGGATTGCTATGTGATGCAGGAGTTCCGAGATGAGGCGCTCAAGAAAGGCCAAGGAGGTGATCAGGGCCAGCGACAGGAACAATTCGGCGCACCCAGGTCACACCAAAGCCCGTTCGGCGGTTTTCCTAAGCCGGGTCCACAGGGCGGGTCACAACCTAACAGTGGACAGTGCCAAATTCACAACCAACAATAGTATAACACGCCAGGAGTGTTTCAGCAACCACCCCCACAAGGGTATCTCCAATGAAAGGATGATCATAGCGGTTTCCAGAATAACCCTAAACAGCTGAATAGTGGGCAGTATCATGTGTTCACCACCAGCACGTGCAAACGGGATCAGAAGGTGAAACATAGAACTTTGAGCGTGGCTGAGCCAGCACTCCCTAGGTATCTTCACTGGTCTGAACAACCCATAACCTCGAGCAGGGAGGATCACCCACTCTGAGTTGATAACCCTGGCGTATAGCTTTGGTCGTGGCTCCCCAAGTCGGAGGGTACACCCGTTCCAAAGTCCTCATGGATGGAGGCAACAACATTAACTTCCTATACTTCGATACCTTTTGAAGGATGAATCTCTTGGAGGAAGACTTGATGCCGTCGTCCACGGTTTTTCATGGCATCGTTTCGGGTAAGTCGGCGTATCCAATTGGGCGGATTAAACTTAACATGGCTTTTGGCACAGAGTGCAATTACAGGAGCGAGTCTCTCATGTTTGAGGTGGTCAAAATCAAGAGCCCTTACCACGCATTGTTTGGAAGGCCGGCTTACGCCCGTTTCATGGCCCGCCCATGTTATGTTTATCTCGAGCTCAAGATGCCTGGTCCTAAGGGACCTATTACGATCATCGGAGATAGGAAGATAGTCCAAGAGTGTGAAGAGGGAGACGCGGCTTATACCGAGATGGCTTGCGCGACCGAGGAGCTCAAGTTTCACCAAGCCAATGTTTATCCGGCACACATGACGCCACTCAAGAGGCCAACAATCGATTTTGAGCCGCCCCTCAAGTTTAAACCAACGGACGACACCAAGGTCATAGACTTCACGGCTGGTGACTCAATCAAGCAGTTCACTATTGGGACCGGTCTGGATCCCAAATAGGAAAGCGCGCTCATCAAATTCATCTATGAGAATCTGGACATCTTTGCGTGGAAACCTTCTGACATGCCAGGTGTACCGAGAGAATTCACTGAGCACCATCTTAATACTGACCCCAAAGTAAAGCCAGTCCGGCAGTACCTTTGCAGGTTTAATGAGGAGCAACGTAAGGCGATTGGAGAGGAAGTTGCCTGGCTTTTGGCCGCCGGGTTCATCATCGAGGTTTTCCATCCTGAATAGTTGGCTAACCCGATCCTGGTGCTCAATTTGAACAGCACGGTCCGCATATGCATCGACTACATCGACCTCAACACAGCTTGTACGAAGGATTCCTTCGCCCTTCCCCGCATTGATCAAATCATTGACTCGAAAGCGGGTTGCGAGCGTTCGTGTTTCTTGGATGCTTACTCAGGGTACCACCAGATCGTGATGGCCCTGGCAGACCAGGAGAAAATGTCCTTCATAACCCCCTTTGGAGCCTTCTATTACGTGTCTATGCCGTTCGGGCATAAGAGTGCGGGGGCGACTTATAAGCGTTGCATTCAAAATTATTTGCATAACCATATCAGTCGTAATGTCCATGCTTATGTGGACGACATTGTAGTCAGATCTCAGAAGAAAGATTCGCTCTTGGAGGATCTCAAGGAGACTTTTGACAATTTGCGCGTATACCAGATGAGGCTTAACCCCACCAAGTGCGTGTTTGGTGTTCCTGTAGGAAAGTTATTGGGTTTTCTGGTGTCACAACGCGACATTGAATCTAACCCGGACAAAATTGAAGCGATTACTTCGCTAGGAAAGCCGGCCAATATTAACCAAGTCCAGCGCATGGTGGGTCGTATCGCGGCTCTAAGTCGTTTTATAAGTTGCCTTGGGGAGAAGGACATCCCTCTTTATCAGATGCTCAAGAAATGTGATTAGTTCGTATGAACAGATGAAGCCAACGAAGCCTTTTAAGCCTTGAAGCGACAATTGGTTAAGCCGCCAGTGATGACGACACGGACGGACAAGGAGCCTATGCTTTTGTACATCGCGCCCAATTCCAAGGCAGTGAGTGTGGCAGTGGTTGTCGAGCGGAAGGAAGAAGGAAAGGAAGACCTGCTACTTCTCAAACAACAGCGCCAGAAATTGGCATGTTGACGGAGAATTGGCTTGTGTTGGTTTTTCCCTTGAAGAGGAAAGGGTGATGCAACACAGGAGCAGTAAGTATTTCCCTCAGTTTGAGAACCAAGGTATCAATCCAGTAGGAGAATCTCGTCAAGTCCAGAGTACCTGCGCAAACACAAAAGATCTTGCACCCAACGCTATAAAGGGGTTGTCAATCTCTTCAAGATTGATTGCAAAGTGAGATCTGAAGACGGAAAGTGCAACGAAGTAAAAGAATAAGGCTGAAAATATGGTGTGAAGTAGACCCGGGGGCCATAGTGTTCACTAGAGGCTTCTCTCAAAATAGCAAATATTATGGTGGGTGAACAAATTACTGTCGAGCAATTGATAGAACCGTGCAAAGTCATGACGATATCTAAGGCAATGATCATACATATAGGCATCATGTCCGAGACAAGTAGACCGATAGTTTCTACATCTACTACTATTACTCCACACATCGCCCGCTATCCAGCATGCATCTAGTGTATTGAGTTCATGACGAACAGAGTAACGCCTTAAGCAAGATGACATGATGTAGAGGGATAAACTCAAACCAATGATGAAAACCCCATCTTTTTACCCTTGATGGCAACAACACGATGCGTGCCTCGCTACCCCTTCTATCATTGGGTGAGGTCACCGCACGGTATGAACCCAAAACCAAGCACTTTTCCCATTGTAAGAATCATAGATCAAGTTGGCCAAACAAAACCCACAACTCGAAGAGAATTACAACGATATGAAATCATGCATATAAGAGATCAGAAGAAACTCAAATAAGATTCATAGATAATCTGATCATAAATCCACAATTCATCGGATCTCGACAAACACACCGCTAAAGAAGATTACATCGGATAGATCTCCATGAAGATCATGGAGAACTTTGTATTGAAGATCCAAGAGAGAGAATAAGCCATCTAGCTACTAGCTATGGACCCGTAGGTCTATGGTGAACTACTCACGCATCATCGGAGAGGTCATGGTGTTGATGAAGAAGCCCTCCGTATCCGAATCCCCCCTCCGGCAGGGCACCAGAACGTGCCCCGGATGGGATCTTGCGGAGACAGAAGCTTGCGGCGGTGGAAAAGTATTTTCGTGGATCTCCTGATTTTTTTAGGGATTTTAGAGAATTTATAGGCGAAGGAGCTAGGGTAGGGGAGGCTGAGGGAGCCCACAAGCCTGGGAGGCGCGGGCCCCCCTTGCCGCGCCATGAGGGCTTGTGGCCTCCCCCGGGACTCCCTGCCTTGGTTCCCATGTTTTCTGTGTATCTTCTGCTCCGAAAAAATCTTTTCGGAAGTTTTATTCCATTTGGACTCCGTTTAAAATCCTCCTCTGAAAAGGGTCAAAAACATGGAAAAAACAGGAACTGGCACTTGGCACTGAGTTGATAAGTTAGTCCAAAAAAATATATAAAAGGCATACAAAACACCCAAAGTTTTACACGATAATAGCATGAAACCATAAAAAATTATAGATACGTTGGAGACGTATCAATACCCGGTTCAGCGACCAGTGTATTTTATCAGCGAGGTCCTGACCCTCTCCAAACAACGCTACCCGTATTGGCAGAAGCTGGTCTTTGGGGAGTTTATGGCGAGTCAGAAGCTGAAGCACTATTTCCAAGAGCATCCCATCACGGTAGTCAGTTCTGCCCCCCTTGGTGACATTTTACAAAATCGAGAAGCAACAGGCTGGATTGCTAAGTGGGCCATTCAGTTGGGGCCTCATCACGTGCGATACACTCCCCGTACAGCCATTATGACTTCATCAATGACTGGACCAAGTTGCAAATTCTAGAGGATAGGCCCGACCATACCATACGGATCCAGGCAGTTAGAAGGCTCGGGGGCTGGTTTGGTGATATCCTCGCCTTAGGGAGAAATTTTTTGCTATGTCCTCCGGCTCATGTTCCCATGTACTAACAACGCAGCATAATATGAAGCCTTGCTTCATGGATCGCGACTCGCCAAAGAGATGAACCTCACGCGAGTTAGATGTTTAGGTGACTCGGATTTGGTGGCACAGTAGGTTTCTGGCACCTAGGATTGTAGAGATCCCTTGATGGCGGCTTACAGCCGAGCTGTGTCGGACGTAGCGGGTCACTTTCATGGTTATCAAGTGGATCACATCGACCGGCGACACAATGAAGCAGCAGATGCTCTTTCCTGTCTCGATTCACAGCGTAAGCCGGTTTCCCCAAATGTCTTTTTGGATGTATTACGTAACCCTTCGGTGAGGTTACCTTCAGAGGAAGATTTGGCGGTGCCAGACCCTGAGTCTCAACTTGTGGCGGCTCTTCGTGCCACTCCGGATTGGGCGATTCCCTACATGGCGTATCTCACACGAGGCGAGTTACCCGCGGATGAGTTATTGGCTCGCCAAATCGTCCGTCGGTGCAAATCCATGGTCATACACAACCGCGAGTTGCATAAGCGAAGCACCTCAAGGGTATTTTAAAGGTGTGTCTCTTCTGAGGAAGGATGTATGATCATCAATGAAATTCATGCAGGCGACTTTGGTCATCATGCCGGGTCGCGATCCCGGGTTTCTAAGGGCTTTAGACATGGGTTTTATTGGTTGACGGCTCAAGCAGATGCGGAAGAGATAGTTCGCCGATGTGATGGTTGCCAGAAATTTGGACGTCAGATGCACGTGCCGGCTCAGGAGTTGCGGATGATCCCAATCACTTGGCCGTTTGCTGTGTGGCGGCTAGATATGGTTGGCCCTTTCAAGATGTCGTCCAATAAAAAGACTCACCTATTGGTGTCGGTTGACAAGTTTACTAAGTGGATCGAGGCAGAGCCCGTTAGTAGCTGTGATGCGGAGACGGCTGTCAAATTCTTGAAAATATTCATTTTTTGGTTTGGATACCCTCATAGTATCTTTACTGACAATGGTACTAATCTATCGAAGGGTGCAATGCAAGAGTTTTTCGGTCGAGAGCATATCCGGCTTGACGTTTCTGCAGTCGCACATCCTCAGTCTAATGGGCAGGCAAAAAGGGCGAATCAGGAAATACTGCGAGGAATCAAACCACGGCTTATTGTAGTGCCCCAAGTCTAAACCTTCCCTATTTGGAACCTATTGTAAGTGGGTCCAACTTGTGAGAGTTTTGATGATACTAATTGTGCCATGACTTCATGTGGTGTCCCTTGTATTTTCCTTCCTTCCCATGCATGCATGCATAGCATATTATGGTATGCATTTCATGTGATGTGGTGATCATGTGGTTAGAAATTTGTGATGTTGTGTAGGTGTTGAGGTGCTCTATGATTTCATGTGATGTTAGTACTAAATGTAGTGGGCTTGTCATGTTTGCAACCTCTCTCTCTCTCTTTTATTTCTCAAGCCAATATTCACTTGTCCCTACCTTGATTCAAAAATGCCCATGATTTAGTATATTTTGTGGAGGATGTCAAGATGTGTTTTTGCTGTTTTGTATCTTAGTTTTAAGGGTGCAAATAAATCCAAAACAGTAAATAAATTTCTGTTTTGCATTTATTCAAGTTGCTCCAAAAATTCCCTTTGCATTTTATTCAAATAGGTGTCCTCTCCGTCCTGCGTCGGTTCGACAGGGCAGGGGCTTCTCCGAGCTTCTTCTTCCTCTCTGGTGCTTCTTCCTCCACAGTTCGGCCCCACCTTCCTTCCCAAGGTGAGGATCAACCTCCCCTTCTTTCTTCCTCCTTAGGTTGGCCCGGATCAGGCAAGGGCATGAGCCAGTGCTTCTCTGTAGTAGCAGGGCAGCAACATGTGTGTTGTGGTGCAGTAGCAGAAGCCGTTGTAGATTCGCGTAGAGGAGTCATAGCTGGCGCAGCAGCAGAACGAGGTAGGCCTACGGTAGCGCAGCTCAGCGGTAACCCGGCGAGAACACCCCGGCGAACTCCCTGTTGCTGGTGTTTCTCTCTAGGCAGAGGAGGGCTTCCTGCTTGTGTACCTTGTATAAGTCCTCCTCTATGTCCAACATCGTAGCGTAGCCCGGTGGTATGTGTGTGTGGTGTGCCTGATGGAGGTCGCATGATCGAATCCCCCCTTCGGCACCTTTTGCTTTTTTGCGTTGCTCTGTTCAGGTAGCCACAGGGGCAGTTTAACCTGGTAGATTCCCCTTCTCTGTCGAGTAAGCGGGCGTAGCCCAGTGGTGTGGGGTGTTTTACACAGCAGGGTCATAGGGGTTCGACTCCAGGAGGGCCCCTTTTTTTTCTTTTCCTTGTTGTTTATTTTTCTTTTATGATTTTTGTTTGTTTGATTATTGTGGTTTAAACTTAGATGGCAGAGGGCTTTATTGTTTCTCTTTGCTGCCATAGAATGGCCATATGCATGTGTGAATGTGTGTGTGTGTGTGCACACACATGGTGCTAAGCACATGTGTGTTAGTGTGTAGGTTTTTGTATGTGAGGGTAGATGTGAGCTAGGAATATGTATGTGTGTATTTTTGCACTAGAGGTGATGTGGGTGTGTTCCACATGTGCATGTTGACGGACATATGTCCTATCTTAGGCAAGATGTGATGTAAGTGTGTTTGTGGGTTTTTCCCCCCACATACCATGTGAGTAGAGCATGAGATCTTGTGGTGTGTGTGGATATATATAGTTGATCATATGTAGGTGTTATATTATGTTGTGCTTGAGCATGCGTGTGTGAGAGAAACACACATGAGGTGTGCGAGTGTGTGTATGCATGTGGTGTAAGTGCCTCATGGATGTGTTAGCATTCTCTGTGTTTCTAGCATGTGTGTGTGGTGAGGGTTCTACTAGACGACTTGCATATGAGTTGATGATATTCATGTGGTGAAAACAACCCTCTTTGCAACTCTTGAGCTCCTCCTCATGTGCATATGAAAGAGGGCATGAGGTGTGTGTAAGATATATGTGGTAGTAGTAGTGATTGTGGTGTTGTTGTGCATGACACAAGACATGGGGTCCAAACCCTCATGTCTATATTGTCTTTGTGCACATGAGCATAGCTATGAGCTATTTGATCTAGTGGAAGTTGCATAAAATGTTGCACTATTCACTTTGTCGGATTCTATGTAGTTTTTCCTTCCTAGTTTTAGCTCACTTGCTCCAAGCAAGTGCATATGTTTTATATACGTTTTATATATGTTTTTGGGGTAGAAATATCCCAGGATTCCATTGGTGAAATCATTTTTGCCTTTGGAACATTTTCTGGAAAAGTCATATTTACATTTTCTTGCAAGTTTAGAGCTTGGTTCCATGACTTGTGAAGTGCTCTTGTATTAGTTTCTTGGTTGTGGTAGTAGAGGGTAACCCCCTCTACCACATGTTGGTTTCCATTCATGATTTGGAATCCATGTGTGCAAGTTGTGCCCATCCAAAGTAGGCTTGGGACTGAAATTCCAGATTAGTGAAAACCTGAGATTTTCACAAAGTCTGAGATACTGGTTATATTTTCTTCCTCTGTTGATGAGGTTGTGCTGGTCATTGTGTTGTGATCTAGCCTTATCTCAGTGCTAGGATTTTGGTCCTGATATGTTTTTGAAGCTCCCTGTAAAATGTCATCCCATTTGGAGTCATGTAGGTTATGCTTTGGCTGCTGTCAAAAAGCTTCAGAGCAAAGACAGAGACTTAGGTGCAGGAATTTTCACTAAGTCCCTGAAATCTGATGGTTGTGGTAAGGTTTGCAGCGTTGTATCTTCCTGTGGTTAATTCCTTTTGGTGTGATTCTTGCTTTTGCTTGTAGTATTCTTGATTGGCTACAGCCACATATATTATTTGTCATATTTGGAGGGCTGTAGCTATGTTGCATGTGGCTCACAAAGTGCTAAGATGCAGATTATGGCAGATTGTGTAGTTTTGTCATTTTGGTGTTTGTGAGTGCTTAGTTGGTGATGTGGTGTTATTCCTTGCTCCAATACATTCATGTTGGGTTGTTATATGTCTTGGCAACATGGAAACACCAGGGTTGTGCCAATTGAGTATGTGGTGATGATTTTGATACGTAGGTCTTTATATCTTGTTTCGTTGATTCCCGTTGATCCGTAGCTCCGTTTGTAGAGTTATTTATATGCATTTGCATCGTTTTCTCGAGACACATCAGATCATGTCATTCTCATGCATGTCAAAATAACTTAGGGTACAGTTCTGTCCAGAATCTTGTATTAGCTTCTTTTGCTTGAGCTAGTCATAGAAATTAGTGACGCATGCTCATATTCATCTCATGCATCATGTGCTTGTTGCATCTTGAGGTGCTGTTGTTCATTGGATGTTATTCTTATGTTGGGTACTACCGGGATCGGAGAACAAGTACGTGGATTCGGGAGAGTACGTGCAGGACGAACAAGAACCATTCCAAGCTGAGGATATCACATGCAAGATGATATGACCTTGATTCCATCTCTAGACTTGTTATGCTAGTTTGCGTTTCCCTGTCATATTGCTCGCTGCCTACCACTGAAATATTTGCCTCTTATATGCCATGGACCCATACACTGATCCCTTCCTAGCAAAACTTGATTCCCTAAGTAGGCTTTGCTCACCTACTAATGTTAGCATTGCTAGATGCAGGTGCTTTGACTGATGTGATAACATGAGCTTGATATCATAATCTTAAATGTTGTTATTTAATTAATGCACCTATATACTTGGTAAATGACGGAAGGCCTAGACTTTTGCCGGGTGCTTTGTTCCGTTATTGCCGCCTTAGTTACCGGTTACCGGTGTTTGATTCCATATTGATCGATCCTAACACGTTCCGGGTTGTTATGGGGACCCCCTCGATAAATCGCGTAGTGAGAAGACTTGTCCGGCAGGACCCAACATTAGTGTTAATTTGCTAATCACTTAATAACCAGCATAGGGAATGATCACCCCGAGGATCTTTTAACGAACAACCCGGTCCAGTGATCCTCTTGAGTGTTGGTCCAACCTGGTATGCCTGCGGGACCACCACAAGGAAACATGAGGTTTGGCACCTGTAGCTAGTTCCATCTGGCGTGTCCTGAGACTGAGATATGCAGCTCTTATCAGGGTCGTTGACAAGTCGGGAGGTCCTGCTAGCCTTGTTTTACCTTAGCGATATATCTTGCGTATAGGAATCCCGGTGAAGCTTTGGGTTCCCCCAGAGTTGAGGTTTTCCTCTAAGGAATCCGACGAGCTCATGAGATTCGTGATAGAGGATTACTTTGCGGCCCGTGTACGTTTGTGATGGACTAGTTGGAGCACCCCTGCAGGGTTTAATATTTTGGAAAACCATGCCCGCGGTTATGTGGCAACTTGGAATATTTTGTTAACATCCGGTATTAGATAACTTAAACAAAAGCTAATAAAATTGCCAACTGTGTGCGTAACCGTGACCGTCCCCTCGAAGATCTCTCTTCGATCGGGAACACGGTGGGGTTATGAATGACGTAGGTAGGTGTTCAGGATCACCTAGTGATCAAATAATCACGACCGCTAGAATAGACCACCTACATTAATGCTTTACGTAAGATAGCCACTAAATCAAGCTTAGGATGCTGCAACCTTATACACTTCACCTTACCCTACCTAATAATTTGACTAGTTCTGGCACCAAGGTCTTAGATTGCTGAGTCCCCGTGGCTCATGGATGCCTCCAAAATCCCAACAGGTACAGGTACCCCAGAGACAGATGATCCCGACGGCACCCAGCTGGCGTGGCAGTACGACGAGGAGACAGACCGCCTTTACATGAACTATCCAGAAGATTGAGGTGTGGTCGTGATCGTGGGCCTGCAGGCAGGGTAGCATAGCATTTCTATGTTTTGTAGGCCGTAGCGGAACTACCTTTGTTGTATGTGTGATGTACTCTGAGATATTTATGAGAAGACAATTGAATCCCGGATTGTCTACCTTTACTATTATTTGTGCTGTGTTACCTGTTTGCGAAACGCTTAGATGCGCTTCTTTCCTATTCGGGGCCTCGATCCCCAGATCGGAAAGGATCGCATCTTGGTCGTTACAAGTTGGTATCAGAGCCTTATGACCATAGGAGCCTTTGTGTGATCGTACTTGGCCGAGTCGAGTCTAGAAAATGTTTTGAGTCTTAGTTATATCGGAGAGTACGATTCTTTTTTCTCCTCTTCTATGCTCTGGTGAGGTTCCCGTCTTAGGAAATCTTTAACTCTACTCCTTTTCTCGCTCAAATTTTTTTAGGATCACGTTGGTATTTGTGAAATCTATATGATTTCGACGTGATGGAATCCTGTCTTGGTGCCTCCTATCTGCTCTAAGTCTCAGGGGAGTTGAGCTCCAGGGGATTCCCGCAAACATCGCCATCATTCAGATTTTTGAGTATCTAAGAACGGAGGGTGTTCGTTATTGCTTCAATACTTGTAGTGGTCAGATAACCCCGATGTCCCCAGTACTGGTGTAGATTGTTCGGGGGTACTACCACACTTGGTATCGTTGTAATCACGAGGATCCGTTGTAGATGAAGGTCCGAGATGTTGGTTGTGTGTTGAAGGATGTGATACAGGCGACGGGTTATTTAGGAGTTGTGTGAAAGACTCCTTGTATCCGTGTACCGGATTGCATGACTAGTTATTTCGGGACTTCATAGGTGGGATTTCAAGTAGTATCTTATAGGACTATCTTCCTACAGACGCTTGATTGAGGTTTGGGTAATCTCGATCATATGTTTGTTCCGAGCAATTCTAGCTCACACTTGTTTGCAGTTGTCCTTATCGGAGTTTTGTCGTCTGTTACATTGAGGATGCACTCTTGTTATGTTGTCGAGTGCAATGCCAAATTCTGTTCAGATATTCCTGTCTTTTGATTCAGCAATATCTTCAATTATTCTGTGGACTAATATGTTGTCCGTCTTCAGGATGGCTCCATCAACTCGTCAAAACCCAGGGCGTGAGGATGTGGCGCCGCCACCTCCTCCTCCAGAGGACCTGCTGCCGCCATCTCCTCCTGCTCAGGCCTGGCAAGTGGTCATGGCTGCTACTAATGCAAACACTCAGATGCTGTTACAGTTCATCCAGGAGAGAGCCAATCAACAACAGGGAAATTTCCAGCAGGGTGGCAATCACTTCGCCAATCTGAGTCAGATCCTGTCGAACCAGCCTAAGACGTTCACTTCTTGCGACCAGCCATTTGATGCAGAAGATTGGATCCGTGATATGAACAAACATTTCAAGTGTAGCAATGTGCGTCCGGAGGAATATGTCAAGTTTGGAACGTTTCAGTTGAAGGGGCAGGCTTCTATATGGTGGCAGCAGCTCAAGGACTCCAGAGGCGACAGGGTGATGTCTTGGGACGAGTTTTGTCGTGACTTCAGGTCCCACTACATCCCTTCTAGTTTTGTAGAGGAGATGCGTGAGAAGTTCAGGCGTTTGAAGCAGGGCAGCAATTCCATGTACAAGTACAATGTCGAGTTCCACGAGCTAGCCCGTTACGCGCTGCAGGATATCCCGGATTAGAAGAGCAAGATCTACCAGTTCAGGAGTGGCTTGAAAGAAGACTTGCAGTTAGCTCTTGCCTTGCACGATCCTGAGGAATTTGACAAGTTCTACAACCTAGCTCTCAGAGCAGAGGCAGCCTTGCTCAGGGTGGAAAATTCCAAGAAGCGCTTCAGAGATTCCAGCTCTTCCTTGACTCAGGTGGTTGAGAAGCAACAGAGGTTTTGGGTTTCTCCTCCTCCTCCTCGCCACTCACAGCAGCTGAAGCACTCAGGTCTTCGTGGTTCTTCCCACCCACCCAACCCTGGCTTCCAGCAGAGATACCAGCATCAGAAGCAAGGGCCTCCTCAGACTCAGTTCCGGCAGCCAGCAGATGTCACTTGTCACAAATGTGGGCAGAAGGGTCACCATGCCAACAAATGTACTTCTCAGCGCCGACTGCCGCCTCCTCCTCCATGCAAAGCTCCAAGCAACGCTCTTGTCAAATTCAACCCCAGATCAGCTCGAGTCAACATGGTGAACACAGCTGAAGCACACAACTCCTTTGATGTTATCATGGGTAACCTCCTCGTCAATGATATTCTTGCTAAAGTGTTATTTGATTCTGGTGCTTCGCATTCCTTCATGTCATACCCCTTTGCATTTGGTAATAATATTGCGACGGAGTTCCTTCCCAAGTCATTGCAAGTTGTGTCTCCGGGTATGCGGATGAGCTCTCAGTTGTTCGTCCCAGATGTTTCTGTCAAGATGGGTGCTTATGCTTTTCTGGCGTCTCCTATTGTCTTGGGCAATTCCGACATCGATTTGATCCTTAGTATGGACTGGTTGGCCATGAACAAGGCATCAATTGATTGTGAAGCTAAAGAAGTGAAGCTTACCCACTCTTCAAAGGACGTGATTATATTCGCGGTGCGCGATGATACAATCCGCTTGTTCTCTTTGAATGAAAAGGGCGAGATCAATCCTATTGAGCAAGTCCTAGTGGTCTGCGAATATCAAGATGTGTTTCCTGAAGAGCTGCCAGGCATGCCTCCGCACCGTGAAGTTGAGTTTGTCATTGAGCTTGAGCCAGGCATAGAGCCAGTGTGCAAACGGCCGTACAAGCTGGGTCCAGAAGAATTGAAGGAACTCAAGAGGCAACTCGATGAGGAGGAGTGTTTGGGTTTGATCAGACTGAGCTCGTCTCCGTGGGGCTGTGGTGTTCTGTTTGTCAAGAAGAAGGATGGCTCGGACCGGCTGTGTGTCGATTACCATCCATTGAACAAGAAGACAATCAAGAACAAATATTCACTTCCGAACATAACTGAGTTGTTCGAACAGTTGAAAGGTGCTAAGGTATTCTCCAAGCTTGATCTCAGAATGGGCTATCATCAAATTCGCATTCGCGAGGAAGACATTCCGAAGACGGCATTCAAGACTAGTTTTGGCTCGTATGAGTATACGGTCATGTCTTTTGGTCTGGCAAATGCTCCTTTGACCTTTTTTCGATTGATTAACTATATTTTCTCCCCATACAAGAATAAATTTGTCTTGCTCTATCTCGATGACATTCTGGTCTTTTCTGAGACTGAGGAAGAACATGAAAAACATCTCAGATTGGTGCTTGATAAACTTAGAGAGTATAAGCTGTATGCTAAGTTTTCCGAGTGCAAGTTATGGCTGAAAGAAGTGGTTTATCTTGGGCATATTATCTCTGCCGAGGGCATTAAGGTTGATCTGTCCAAGGTTCAAGCCATTGTCGAATGGGAGCCTCCGCAGAATTTGAAGCAGCTTCGAAGCTTTCTCGGGCTTGGTGGATATTGCAGAAGGTTCGTTGAGAACTTCTCCAAGATCACCAAGCCGCTCTCTAGTCTTCTTCAGAAGGGTGTTAAGTATTCCTGGTCTCCAGAGTGTCAACTGGCCTTCGATACACTCAAAGAGAAGCTTATCTCCACTCCGGTCTTGGCCCCTCCAGACGATTCTGAGCCGTACCAGGTCTTTTGCGGCGCTTCTCTCCAGGGTCTTGGTGCAGTCTTGATGCAAGACAAGAAGGTGGTTGCTTATACCTCCAGACAGTTGAAGCCTGCGGAGAAGAACTATCCTGTGCATGATCTCGAGCTAGCAGCTGTGGTACATGCCTTGATGACTTGGTGACATCTCTTGTTGGAAGTAAGGTTGAAGTTTTCACCGATCACAATTGTCTCAAGTATATTTTCACTCAGCCTAACTTGAATCTTCGGCAGACACGTTGGGTAGAGATGCTCCAGGATTTTAATCCGATTGTTGAGTACACGCCAGGCAAGGCAAATGTTGTGGCGGATGCATTGAGCAGGAAGGCATATTGCAACAGTCTGATTCTGCAAGCTCTCTAGCCGGGTCTTTGTGAGTCTTTCAGGAAGTTTAACCTTCAGCTAGTACCTCAGGGTTTCCTTCCAAACCTTCAGATCTCTCCTATCTTGGAAGATCAGGTCAGAGCAGCTCAACTTCTTGACGCTATGGTGAAGAAGGTCAAGATTGGCGTGGGAAAGAGTCTCCCCAAGTATAAGTGCTTCACTGTTGATGCCAGGGACACGTTGTCTTTCGAGGATCGCCTTGTCGTCCCGAAAGGTGATCTCATGAAGGTGATCATGGAAGAACCTCATAACTCTCTGCTCTCTATTCATCCTGGATGCTCCAAAATGTACCATGACTTGAAGCAGACTTTCTGGTGGACTCGTATGAAACGTGAGATTGCTCAGTTCGTAAACGAGTGTGATGTATGTCGAAGGGTGAAAGCAGAACATCAACACCCAACAGGTCTCTTGCAGCCTTTGCCGATTCTCGAGTGGAAGTTTGATCACATTGAGATGGATTTCGTCACCGGGTTTTCGAAGTCCAAGAAGGGCAATGATGCTATCTTCGTCGTCATCGACAAGTTGAGTAAAGTGGCTCATTTCCTTCCAGTCAAGGAGTCCATTTCAGCAGCTCAGCTGGCAGAGTTGTACACCTGCAGGATTGTCTCTTTGCACGGCGTACCTATGATGATCTTGCCAGATCGCGGAAGTATCTTCACTTGCAAGTTCTGACATTCTTTTCAGTCTGCTATGGGCACGAAGATCCGCTTCAGCACAACGTTCCATCCTGAGACTAGTGGTCAAGTGGAGAGAGTGAATCAAGTTCTTGAGGATATGCTGAGAGCCTGTGTTATCTCTTTTGGCATGAAGTGGGAAGATTGTCTGCCTTTCGCGGAGTTCTCATATAACAACAGTTATCAAGCTAGTTCTGGCAAGGCTCCGTTTGAAATTCTTTATGGCAGGAAGTGTCGTACTCCGCTCAACTGGTCCGACACCGGCGAGCGTCAGATCCTTGGGAATGATATGATAGAAGAACCTGAGGAGATGTGTCGGATCATTCGCGACAACCTCAGAGCAGCTTAGTCC
Organism: Hordeum vulgare subsp. vulgare; assembly: GCF_904849725.1. Classification (NCBI taxonomy): domain Eukaryota; kingdom Viridiplantae; phylum Streptophyta; class Magnoliopsida; order Poales; family Poaceae; genus Hordeum; species Hordeum vulgare. The sequence goes on from NC_058523.1 coordinate 303,689,912, forward strand.
CGTCAGAACAACTACTATGATAGTAAGCACCGTGACTTGTCCTATGAGCTTGATGACTTCGTTTATCTCAAGGTGTCGCCTATGAAGGGTATGGAACGCTTTGAATTCAAAGGCAAGCTTGCGCCTCGTTTCCTTGGTCCGTTCACAGTGGTCGGCAAGAGAGGCAACCTTGCGTACCAGCTTGAGCTTCCGTCAACCTTTGCAAATGTCCATGATATGTTCCATGTTTCTCAGCTTTGGAGGTGTTTCAAGATCCCCGAGCACATTGTGCATCTTCAAGAGATCAACCTTCAGTCTAACATTTCTTATCATGAGCATCCAGTTGCGTTCTCGAGGCGACTGAGCGCAAGACCCGTAACAAGACTGTCAAATTTCTCAAAGTGTACTGGTCTCACCATTCTGATAAAGAGGCTATGTGGGAACGCGAGGATCACCTCCGTTATGAATTTCTCGATTTCTTTCAGTCTTAGATCTCGAGGACGAGATCTTCTTTGTAGTGTGGGAGAGTTTGTAGTGCCCCAAGTGTAAACCTTCCCTATTTGGAACCTATTGTAAGTGGGTCCAACTTGTCAGAGTTTTGATGATATCAATTGTGCCATGACTTCATGTGGTGTCCCTTGTATTTTGCTTCCTTTCCATGCATGCATGCATAGCATATCATGGTATGCCTTGTCTTGTGTTGTGTTATAGGATCTTAGCATTTCATGTGATGTGGTGATCTTGTGGTTAGCTACTTTGTGATGTTGTGTATGTGTTGAGGTGCTCTATGATTTCATATGATGTTAGTACTAAATGTAGTGGGCTTGTCATGTTTGCAACCTCTCTCTCTCTTTTATTTCTCAAGCTAATATTCACTTGTCCCAACCTTGATTCAAAAATGCCCATGATTTAGTATATTTTGTGGAGGATGTCAAGATGTGTTTTTGCTGTTTTGTATCTTAGTTTTAAGGGTGCAAATAAATCCAAAACAGTAAACAAATTGCTGTTTTGCATTTATTCAAGTTGCTCCAAAAATTCCCGTTGCATTTTATTCAAATAGGTTAGATGTTTTCAAGACCAGGGGCATTTTTATTTTGTTTTTATCTCCTACAGAAAACCCTGTGTTATTTATCTCTTCTTTGTTATTTCTGTAAAAGAAAAGCAGAGGGTCTTTCTTTTCTTTTAAGTGCCGCCAAGGTGGGATCTCTCTCTCACTTGGCGGCCTACCTCCCTCTCTCTTGCGCAGCAGGATCCCGCAACGCTCTCCTTCTTCCTTCGTGACGCTGTCACCCCCAACGTGCATGCTTTCCGTCAGAATCAGAGAACGCATGAGCACGCCGTTGCACAAACGTCGAGGCCCCCCCTTATAACCTGGGCGTCCGTGCTCTCCCCTGGCCTAGGGTTTCCCTTTCCCCCTCGGCCGCCGCCGCCACCTCTCCCCCATCTCCATCTGTCTTCTTCTTCTTTCCCTGGTAAGCTTCTGTAGGGATAGCAGAGAGAGAGAGATGTCATCGCCGCGTCTACCCCCGTCATCTCCGTCGAACTTCGCCGGCGACCATGTCCGGGGCTCGGGGAAGGTGCCCGCGATCCATTCCCGGCGCTAGGAGCACCGGGGACCGACTGCACCGACGGCCTCGACCTCGTCTACAGCTCGGCCTCGGTGTCCTATCCGTCCTGCTTCGGTTCATTAGGGCAGGGGCTTCTCCGAGCTTCTTCTTCCTCTCTGGTGCTTCTTCCTCCACAGTTCAGCCCCACCTTCCTTCCCAAGGTGAGGATCAACCTCCCCTTCTTTCTTCCTCCTTAGGTCGGCCTGGATCCGGCAAGGGCCTGAGCACGTGCTTCTCTGTAGTAGCAGGGCAGCAGCATGTGTGTTGTGGTGCAGTAGCAGTAGCCGTTGTAGATTCGCGTAGAGGAGGCATAGCAGGCGCAGAAGCAGAACGAGGTAGGCCTACGGTAGTGCAGCGCAGCGGCAACCCGGCGAGAACACCCCGGCGAACTCCCTGTCGCTGGTGTTTCTCTGTAGGCAGAGGAGGGCTTCCTGCTTGTATACCTTGTATAAGTCCTCCTCTCCGTCAGACATCGTAGCGTAGCCTAGTGGTATGTGTGTGTGGTGTGCCTGATGGAGGTCGCAGGATCGAATCCCCCCTTCGGCACCTTTTGCATTTTTGCGTTGCTCTGTTCAGGTAGCCACAGGAGCAGTATAACCTCGTAGATTCCCCTTCTCTATCCAGTAAGCGGGCATAGCCCAGTGGTGTGGGGGTGTGTTACATAGAAGGTTCACAGGGGTTCGACTCCAGGAGGCCCCCTTTTTTTTTCTTTTCCTTGCTGTTTATTTTTATTTTATGCTTTTTGTTTGTTTGATGATTGTGGTTTAAACTTAGATGGCAGAGGTGTTTCTCTTTGCTGCCATAGAATGGCCATATGCATGTGTGAATGTGTGTGTGTGTGCACACACATGGTGCTAAGCACATGTGTGTTAGTATGTAGGTTTTTGTATGTGAGGGTAGATGTGAGCTAGCAATATGTATGTGTGTATTTTTCCACTAGAGGTGATGTGGGTGTGTTCCTCATGTGCATGTTGATGGACATATGTCCTATCTTAGGCAAGATGTGATGTAAGTGTGTTTGTGGGTTTTCCCCATACATACCGTGTCAGTAGAGCATGAGATCTTGTGGTGTCTGTGGATATATATAGTTGATCATATGTATGTGTTAGATTATGTTGTGCTTGAGCATGTGTGTGTGAGAGATGCACACACATGAGGTGTGCTAGTGTGTGTATGCATGTGGTGTAAGTACCTCATGCATGTGTTAGAATTCTTTGTGTTGCTAGCATGTGTATGCCGTGAGGGTTCTACTAGATGACTTGCATATGAGTTGATGATATTCATGTGGTGAAAACAAACCTCTTTGCAATACTTGAGCTCCTCCTCATGTGCATATGAAAGAGGGCATGAGGTGTGGGTAAGATATATGTGGTAGTAGTAGTGATTGTGGTGTTGTTGTACATGACACAAGACATGGGGTCCAAACCCTCATGTCTATATTCTCTTTGTGCACATGAGTATAGCTATGAGCTATTTGATCTAGTGGAAGTTGCATAAAATGTTGCACTATTCACTTTGTTGGATTCTATGTAGTTTTGCCTTCCTAGTTTGAGCTCACTTGCTCCAAGAAAGTGCTTATGTTTTATATATGTTTTTGGGGTAGAAAGATCCCAGGATTCCATTGGTGATATCATTTTTGCCTTTGGAACATTTTCTGGAAAAGTCATATTTACATTTTCTTCCAAGTTTAGAGCTTGGTTCCATGACTTGTGAAGTGCTCTTGTATTTGTTTCTTGGTTGTGGTAGTAGAGGGTAACCCCTCTACCACATGTTGGATTCAATTCATGATTTGGAATCCATGTGTGCAAGTTGTGCCCATCCAAAGTAGGCTTGGGACTGAAATTCCAGATTAGTGAAAACCTGAGATTTTCACAAAGTCTGAGATACTGGTTATATTTTCTTCCTCTGTTGATGAGGTTGTGCTGGTCATTGTGTTGTGATCTAGCCTTAGCTCAGTGCTAGGATTTTGGACCTGATATGTTTGTGAAGCTCCCTGTCAAATTGCATCCCATTTGGAGTCCTGTAGGTTATGTTTTGGCTGCATCCCATTTAGAGCAAAGACAGAGACTCAGGTGCAGGAATTTTCACTAAGTCCGTGAAATCTGATGGTTTTGGGAAAGTTTGCAGCCTTGTATCTTCCTGTGATTAATTCCTTTTGGTGTGATTATTGTTTGTGCTTGTAGTATTCTTGGTTGTATACAGCCACACATATTATTTGTCATATTTGGAGGGTTGTCGCTATGTTGCATGTAGCTCACAAAGTGCTAAGATGCAGATTATATCAGATTCTGTAGTTTTGTCATTTTGGTGTTTGTGAGTGCTTAGTTGGTGATGTGGTGCTCTTCCTTTCTCCTATCCGTTCATGTTGGGTTGTTATATGTCTTGGCAACCTGGAAACACCAGGTTTGTTCCAATTGAGTATGTGGTGATCCGTAGCTCTGTTTGTAGAGTTCTTTATATACATTTGCATCGTTTTCTCGAGACGCATCTCATCATGTCATTCTCATGCATGTCAAAATAGCTTAGGGTACAGTTCTGTCCAGAAACTTGTATTAGCTTCTTTTGCTTGAGCTAGTGATAGAAATTAGTGACGCATGCTCATATTCATCTCATGCAGCATGTGCTTGTTGCATCTTGAGGTGCTGTTGTTCATTGGATGTTATTCTTATGTTGGGTAGCACCGGGATCGGAGAACGAGTACGTGGATTCGGGAGAGTACGAGTAGGACGAACAAGAACCATTCCATGCTGAGGATATCACAAGCAAGATGATATGACCTTGATTCCATCTCTAGACTTGTTATGCTAGTTTGCGTTTCCCTGTCATATTGCTCGCTGTCTACCACTAAAATATTTGCCTCTTGATATGCCATGAACCCATACACTGATCCCTTCCTAGCAAAACTTGATTGGGTAAGCAGGATTTGCTCAGCTGCTAATGTTAGCGTTGCTAGATGCACCTGCTTTGACTCATGTGATAACATGAGCTTGATATCATTATCTTAAATGTTGTTATTTAATTAATGCACCTATATACTAGGTAAATGATGAAAGTCCTAGCCTTTTGTCGGGTGCTTTGTTCCGTTATTGCCGTCTTAGTTACCGGTTACCGGTGTTTGATTCCATATTGATCGCTCCTAACACGTTCGGGGTTGTTATGGGGACCCCCTCGATTAATCGCGTAGTGATAAGACTTGTCTGGTAGGACCCAACATTGGTGTTAATTTACTAATCACTTAATAATCTCCATAGGGAATGATCACCCCGAGGATCTTTTAATCAACAACCCGGGCCAGTGCTCCTCATAAGTGTTGGTCCAACCTGGTCTGCCTGCGGGACCACCACAAGGAAACTTGAGGTTTGGCACCTGTAGCTAGTTCCATCCGGCGTGTCATGAGACTCAGATACGCGGCTATTATCAGGGTCGTCGACACGTCGGGAGGTCCTGCTAGCCTTGTCTTTCCTTAGCGATATATCTTGCGTAGAGGAATCCCGGTGAAGCTTTGGTTTCCCCCAGAGTTGAGATTTTCCTCTAAGGAATCCGACGAGATCACGAGATTCGTGATAGAGGATTACTATGCGGCCCGTGTACGTTTGTGATGGACTAGTTGGAGCACCCCTGGAGGGTTTAATCTTTCGGAAATCCGTGCCCGCGGTTATTTGGCAACTTGGAATATTTTTTTAACATCCGGTATTAGATAACTTAAACAAAAGCTAATAAAATTGCCAACTGTGTGCGTAACCGTGATTGTCCCCTCGAAGATCTCTCTTCGATCGGGAACACAGTGGGGTTATGAATGACGTAGGTAGGTGTTCAGGATCACCTAGTGATCAAATAATCACGACCGCTGCAATAGACCACCTACATTAATGCTTTACGTAAGATAGCCACCAAATCAAGCTTAGGATGCTGCAACCTTATACACTTCACCTTACCCTACCTAATAACTTGACTAGTTTTGGCACCAAGGTCTTAGATGGCTGAGTCCCCGTGGCTCACGGATTCCTCCAAAATCCCAATAGGTACAGGTACCCCAGAGACGGATGATCCCGACGGCACCCAGCTGGCGTGGCAGTACGACGAGGAGACAGACCGACTTTACGTGAACTATCCAGAAGATTGAGGCGTGGTCGTGATCGTGGGCCTGCAGGCAGGGTAGCATAGCATTTCTATGTTTGGTAGTCCATAGCGGAACTACCTTGCTTGTATGTGTGATGTACTCTGAGATATTTATGAGAAGACAATTGAATCCCGGATTGTCTACCTTTACTATTATTTGTGCTGTGTTACCTGTTTGCGAAATGCTTAGATGCGCTTCTTTCCTATTCGGGGCCTCGATCCCCAGATCGGAAAGGACCACATCTTGGTCGTTACACTTATGGTACCTTTGGAACGTACTCCAGGATGTTGGGTGGAAGAGCTGTCCTCGGTTTTATGGAGCATCAGGACCACTCCCAACCGCTCCACGGTTTTTACTCCTTTCTTGCTGGTCTACGGGGCATAGGGGTGTTGCCAAGTGACATCAGAGATGATTCACCGCGAGTCGCCGCCTATGTGAAACAGGACAACGAGTTGGCACGACAAGATTCGTTGGATGGATGCTTTGGAGCAAGAGCGTGACATGGCCGCGTCACGGTCCGGGATCTATCAACAAGACTTGCAGCGCTACCACAGCCGTCGTGTCAAGAGCCGGACTTTTAAAGAGGGCGACTTAGTGCTTCGGTTGATTCAGGATCACACTGGTATGCATAAGCTACCACCTCCATGGGAAGGACGGTTTGTCATCAGCAAGAATCTTCGGAACGGCTCATACTACTTGGTGGTTCTTCGCCTAGATCGGCCAACTACAGAGGTTGAGACAACTCGCCCCTAGAATATAGCCCACCTGCAGCCTTACTACACCTAGATCCATGGGCTCCTTTTCTTTTTTACAAATCTCAGAAGTTGTAATCTTTTATTTATAAAGCAATAAACCGGAACCCATGAACTTCAGGGTCCTTTGCCGTTTCAGCTTCTGGAAAGCATGAGTCTTTATTGTTCTATGAGTCGTCCAAACATGGACGCTATTAGTGCCAAAGAGCATAAGTCGACATGCTGCACTTATTTCAAAACTGGGTACTGATAAGCCAAAGAGGACCAGTCGCCACGTTGCACGGTTCAAACATGGGCGTACATGCTTCTGCAATCCTATGTCTGACTTTTCCTAATCATAGGTCACTTGGCGCTTCCACTCATTGAGTTCAGCCTGAATACCCTCTTGGCTAGCGAAAAATTACCGCATTACAAATGGTTATACTGTACTATGTGTTGGACAAGTCGCCATATGGACCTATATACTCTGGGCGAGTCAATCCGTTATTTGGACCCTGAACAAGCCTTGGTTAAAACATAAAAGGTACCGGCCGGAGACACACATGGAAAATAGAGAAATTATTGGTTCACTGAACCTGCTTCAACGAAGCTTGACTCGCACCTGATCAGCCGGTCTAAACAATATGGGCTGTTGCAAAAGCCTTCTTGGGGTAACACTAGAGTTTTGTAAACTCGTCTTATGCTGTCGCAGCTCATTGAGCCGACAAATTTTATATCTTGGCAGCACGGCCACAACATTCTATAACATCCTTGCATAACTCGTCGTGACTCATTAAGTCGGCCTTTGTTCATAACTTGTCGTGACTCAATGTGCTTGTTTTTAAAACTATTATTTGCCATAACCCAGGGGGCTGGTTTATCTTTTGCCATAACTCAGTGAGTCGGCTTGTGGTGTTTTTTGCTGACACACAGGTTGAAGATTTTTTATGTCTAACTATGACACTTCCTCGCTTATCAAGGAGAAGGATTGTAAAAGGCGATTCACGATTCGCATAAGGGATAAATTATCCAGCAATGTTGAGCAAAAGGCATGGGCGAAAGGCAGTTTTCCTACAAACTAATAAACTATTACATGGCTCACACGGCCAAGTCGGGCTTCGTCTCCCGATCAAAGAAGAGATCGGATTGTTTTTAAAGCAATTGTTACATCTTAAGAAGACTCAAGCCGCCTCCGGGTTGCCTTGCCTCGAGCTTTCTCCACCTTCAATTTGTAAGTCGCCCAGTTCCAGTTAGAGTTGGCCAAGGCGACGAACTCATCTTCATTATCAAGGAAGGTTGATAGATCTGCTTCGAAGTCAAATGGATTCTTAAGCCGGCGAGGAGTGAGGATGGTGGTTTCATACAACGGAGGAGTCACCTTCTTGTTATTATCATGATACGCAGCTTGGTATTTGTTTAAATCCAAGCCGGCTGCTAGTTGAGTCGCCGCAAAGTGGGACTCTTTGATCACTCGATGGTAGTCATCTTCGGTGAACTCCGACCCGTCGTCTTTCAGTTCAGGATAGCCAGCAACTACCTCCTTTGGTTTCAGCTCGGGAGCATAGGCCAGGCATCGGCTTAAGGTATTCAGGGCTCCCTTCCGGGCGGTTGATCTCTTTAGCTCCTCCACTTGAGGAGGCAACGTAGACAGGTAGCCAAGCATGCTCTTGATAGACTTGACTGGCTCTTTGTTGCCCATCACTGCTTTTATCGTCAGCACACTCCCCGTATACAACTGCTCGGTGAAGGTATATGTCGCCTTTAGTTTCAGCATGCAATCGTCTTGGAGATTGGCGGCTCGTGGACCTACAAAGGATAAATCAGTGGTTGTTAGTCTTGGCAAGCTGGACTGATTTTTTTGATGAAGGAAATTGATCCTTACCAAACATGGCTTGAGTCATGTTGGAGATTTGCTTTTTCAAGCTGGAGAGCTCTTGCTGGGCGGCTTCTGGTTTCTCCTCTGCTTGCTCAGCCCGCTTTAGGAGGGCGGCTTGGTTAGCTTTGGCTTTCTTTTCAAGCTTCTGGTGGTCAGCCTTCATTTTTTCTATTTCAGCCAGGACCACCTGATACTTCTTCTCAGACTCAGACCGAGCATTCTGCTGTTCGGCTAATTTTTTCTTTAAATCAGCTAGGGATGACTCGGCCTCGGTCACAGATTCCGGCAAAGCAAAATTTGGGGAGGCAAGTCTCAAAACTATTGCAAGGAATATTCCTGACACTTGGGGCCTAATGTATGATTCTATTCGAAGTCATACAAACTACAAAACCCGGCTCATCTTCTAAAAGATGACCCGGCCCTTGGGGGCTACAGGTTCAAGTTTTTCTTTAACTACAAGACCCGACTCATCTTTCAAAAGATGACCCGTCCCTTGGGGGCTACAGGTTCAAGTTTTTCTTTAACTACAAGACCCGACTCATCTTTCAAAAGATGACCCAGCCCTTGGGGGCTACAGGTTGAAGTTTTTCTTTAACTACAAAGACCCGACTCATCTTTCAAAAGATGATCCGGCCCTTGGGGGCTACAGGTTGAAGTTTTTCTTTAACTACAAGACCCGGCTCATCTTTCAAAAGATGACCCAGCCCTTGGGGGCTACAGGCTGAAGTTGTTCTTTAACTACAAGACCCGGCTCATCTTTCAAAAGATGACTCAACCCTTGGGGGCTACAGGTTCCAGATTTTAACTATATACAAGACCCAGCTCATCTTTCAAAAGATGACCCGGCCCTTGGGGCTATGGACAGATACGGGTCTAACATACATTGCAACAAAAATTATTTCATCAAGCAAGACTAGTCTATTGGAAGGCTAATGGTTGGAAGAGAATACAAAATAGACGTACCTCATGTTTAACTCTCATAATGTGGATCAAGCTTTTATTCATTTCGTAACTCGTCTCCAGGCGACTTGCGAAGCAAGAGCAGAGTTGGTCAAATTCGAGCTTCTCATAATGAGGAAGATTCAACTTACTAACATCTTGATCTGCAGAAGGATGAGATTCTTTTGAGGTGTGTATGGATAACACCGCCGCTGCAGGTTTGGAGTAGCTAGTGCCTGTGATAATGACGGCCTCTGGATCCTCAGTCGCCTTGGAAGGGCTCGGCGGGTTAACATTGTCAGCGTTATCCTTTAAGATGCCCGGCGAGTCATCCCGGACGTCAGGGATGTCATCCACAGGAAGATCATGAGCCGCCACTTGGTCCTCGTCAAGCTGTGGGACAGAGGCGCTTGTGCCTAAGACTTTAGTCGTCTTAGGAGCAGAAGACGAGTCGCCAGTCTTTCGCTTCTTTTCTTCTACTCTGAGATGAAAGCATCAAAATGAGAGCAAATATAATTATTGGGAAGAGAAAGGGTTAATGAAGGAACTCACCCTTGTACACGAATCATTGCCGGAAGAGCTGACATCGCTAAGTCGCCAGATGAAGAAGGATAGGTCTGAAAGAATAAAAGTTCAAAGAGTGAGGGAGTTTTGAATCGCATTTTCCACAAGGAAGAGAGTGTGTTTAAACAAGAGTATACCTCGCTCGTGCGCTTCCGACCAGTTGTATTTTCAGGCAACCCAGAAATTAAGTCGCCAGAGCGGCTCTAGGTTTTACGCTTGGGAGTATATTTTGTCTTCTTCAAAATGAAATGAGGATCCATATAAGCATTTGGGTGAGACATGGGAACTTTCCCACAAATCAGCCTGGCCGGCCTAGATGAAGAGGAAGAAATAGAAATTACCTCAACCGCGTCATCTTGGCTTTCATAATCATCACCCTATGTATAAAGGCACAGGGTATAAGCATGAGTCGGAACATAAGGATGAAAAGTAAAGGGGAAGTTTTTACCTCTAACTGTTCTTCGACAGCTTCTGACTCGCCGACGAAAGATGAATCCTTGACGGAGGCTTTGCCTTTGCTTGCTTTCTTCTTCTTCTTCGGTGGCGGTTTGCTTGTTTTTTGGGCTGTCACCTTTGGTGCCCTTCACCAAAAGGGATCACCTTTCTGATGGATGGAATAAAATTTCAAACCCGGAGCGTTGGCACGTATATTTACAAGGTAAAGGAAGGCGGTTTAGATTCTTACCGATGGAGCCGGGTTGGAGAGACAGAAGGGCTTGAGCCCGATTTTGGCACTGTCTTCCCAAGACTCGCCGGTTAGTTTCTTGATTAACCCAACAATGTCCTTCTCTGGGAGTTTTTTATGGTGGAAGAATTGCGGATGGTTCACTCTACCATCATATTCACACATTAGTCCGTTCCGCGTGACTCAGAGGAAGAATGTTCCATTCCACCCAGCAACGGTACAGATCAACCCCGATGAGCCCGTTATTGGTCAAGGACCGTAACTCGGAGAAGATAGGGATGAATTCTGATTCTTCTTCTTTTGTGAGATTCTCGGGCAGCTTGAAGTCCATGGGCGGGCGATCTTCTCTATAACCCGGAAGTGGGTTCTCGCTAGGAGGAGACGTGTCGCGACAGTAAAACCAAGACTCGGCCCAGCCTTTAGGGTGGCTGGGCAGAAGGACCGATGGAAACCCACGTTCGCGGCGCCTCTGGATGTTGACTCCTCCGAGTTCATGATTGGGTCCGTTGGAGAATTCAGTCTCGCGATTCAGATGGAAGAAGTTCCAGAATAATGGAACCATGGGCTCTCTTTGCACGTATACCTCGCAAAATACTTGAAACTGGGAGAGATTGCTGATGGAATTGGGTCCGAGTTCTTGAGGATGAACGTTAAGGAAATGCAGAGTGTCTCTGAAAAACTTTGACCCGGGCGGTTTGAAGCCTCGTTCAAGATAATCAGTGAAAATGACTACTTCTCCTTCGGCAGGGTTGGGGATCAACTCGCCTGGGGCGGTTCACCAATCGATAACTTCCTTGCTGTCGAGATGACCCGACTTAACAAATTTCTCGATAATAGCGTCATCAATCTTGGTTGGTAACCAATCGCATTTCGAAACGACGACCAAGACTACAAAAAGAGGAAACAAGGCGGCTCAGTGGGGACCATGAAATATGGTAACTCGCCAGTTGGAGATCTACGATGTGTCTATAAAGGACCTTATGACTCGCCATTAGCTGACAAAGTATGGATATGAAGGCACCCTAACTCGCCAGCTGGGCGATTTATGGAATGTCTACGAAGGTGTTATGACTCGCCCCTCGACCGAAAAAGGCGTAGCTATGGTGATAATCTAACTAGCCGTGGCCGAAGAAAGTGAGAGGGGACTCGCAAAAGATTTTTCCTTAGGGATATTCCCGGGAGAAGGATAAAAATATTTCTAAAAGCAAGCAGTGAATTATGGATCTATGGGTGGATCGAATTTAAAAGATAATACTTGGCAAAATTACGAATGCTAAGAACGCAAGAATGCGGTAGAAATATCATTTGGATCTACAAAGTAAAATCTCAAATGGCCGAGAGGTGCAACCAAAACTGTCGCAGTTTGCTGTTACAAAGAACCTACTACAAACGTATTAAGCAGATCTAGAGTTAATCTTCGGTGTTCGTCGTATTCTGGAGCAAACTTGCAAGAACAATGGGGCCCTCGGTCTAACCCTAACGGAGAAGGGCGTGTACCTGAGAGAGGAGGACAACGCGGGAGATGGACGCGAGAAGCTTTGCGCCTTTGATTGGCCCGGAGACGCCCAGGATGCGACGGCTAGCGATGGAGCTCTGGGGAACGGCGAGGAGGCTGAGCCTCTGGCGCGAGGAAGATGAAGGATGCGAGGAAGAAAAAGGACGCGAGGAAGCCGAAGTGGGGGTAGGTGAGGGTGCCCCACTCCCCCTGCTGTTATTTAAAGAACCGGAGCAGGAATCGAGGCGGCAGGCGTGGAATAGAGGCGACAAACTGAAAATTTGCAATGATGGCGCCTGGATTTTCGGGATAAGTAAATGGCGGTGCAAAAGATCCGTTGGGTGGTTATGACATTAAAACCCCGCAATTGAGGGGATAAGGTTATGTCATCAAAGACTGTGTGGCGGTTCAAATAAATCTTGATGGATGACGGCTTATCGTCCGTCAAAAAGTACCAGTGATACAAGTCTCCCCAAAATGAGTGAAGGTTTATTGGCATAAATAAATTCAAGACAATCTGGGGCCTAATGTTGGGGATATTACCTGCGGTGTAACCCACCCTAGCTGGGTCGGGTCACTAAAGAGGCAACTCATTCATTGGTGATACATGACTTGGCCCAGGAGCCGGATGGCGGTTCAAGAGCTATACAGAGGATGGACCTCCAAGGAGGTTTCCAGTCTTGGAAAGCACAACGACTTAGAGATAGGGAAAGCTACGATTTGTAGCATAGCCAGGACTCTTGTAAATCCTAGGGCCTCGACCTGTATATAGAGGCGAGTCCCTGGGTAAGATAGGGGCAAGTTAGAAATCATCGAGAGCTAGGTCAGGCGAGTTACGCCCTCCTTGTAATCGAAAACATCATCAATCCACACAAGGCAGGACGTAGGCTTTTACCTCCACACGAGGGGCCGAACCTGGGTCAATCGAAATCTCGCTTTCGCTCACCCCCTTTGAGTCGCCACCAAGGGGCGATGGCTCCATCTTTAAGTCCTTTCACGAGGACATCCGCCGTGACAAAACCACGATAGTATGTGTGATGGATTGGTTGCTCAAGTGCTTAGAGATAGCCACCAAAATACTCATCCATTCTCCCACAAAAATATTTGTACAAATTCTAAACATCCAAATCAGCGCCGCCAAGAATTTCCATTTGTCCATACCAATTTTCCACCAAACAGAACCTTTGCCAAACCCTAGAGTCTCGGTACCACCAACATTCCTTCTGGTGCTACCAAAATTAGTGAACAAGTTTCTGGTATGTTGTTTTCGTGAATTGGAAATTATGAGATTTGGAATCGGTCTCACCGAGATTTGGAAACTAACCTAGGTCACCCATATTGGTACACCAAGATTCCTATATCGGTCTCACCGAGAATACAAAATTTGCCACTTTTTATGCAATTCGGTGCCACCAAGATTCACTTCGTTTTCATCGAGGTGCGCAATAATGTTCGTTGGATTTCTGGAGATGCCTATACATACCCATCAACCACCTCTTATTCGCATAGGAAGCACTCAGAACACACGTACACTTTCCATATCGAATTTTTTGAGAGAGAGCCACGTACTCATATATTGAGATCAAGATATTCCAATCTATCCATTTGAAACTTGATCTTTAGCCTCCCCAGGTTGCTTTCCAGCCAATCAATCTCTTCTAACCATGCCAAATCTGGGATAGAGTGATTGAGTGTTGAGGAGACTCTCTTTTTAAGCACAAGAGCAAGGAGTTCATCATACTATCACATCTATTACCTTCTGGAGAGGGGTGTTTCCTAGATTAGTTACGTGTCGCATGGGAGCCTCCTTCTTCGTGGGTTGGAGTTTAACCAACAAGTTTGTACATGCAAGGATATCGCCTACTTCATGAAGATCTACTCGGAGTAAGGCTAGTCCTTCGTGGACATAAGCCATGATGGAATCGAGAAGGTTGCTTTTCCGTGGACCCTTTGTGGGTTGACCCGTCCATGGACTATCATGGATGTTACCCTCCGTGGGTTGAAGTATCCATCAACGTGGACGTACGATAGCACCACTAATTGGAACCATGCCAAAAATCACCATGTATGTCTTTGCGCTTGATCCTCCTAAACTCTATTCCTTACTTTACACGTGCATGTCTTTACTTTCCGTTGTTATACCCATAGACTTGCATGTGTACGGTGTGTATGACTTGTTCTAGATGCTAAAATCTGCCAACAATTTAAAATGCTAAAAGGCTATATTTTAATTTGTCAAGTAGTGTATTAACCCCCCCCTACACATCCCTTCTAGTGATCCCTCAGAGCCTCCGACTTCATGTGGAGTTGAACAAGGAAGTTTGTAAGGGCAAGGAGAGCGCCTACTTCATGAAGATCTATCACAAGTGAGGATAGTCCTTCGTGGATGTAAGCCATGATGGTATAGACAAGGTTGCTTCTTCGTGTAACCCTTGTGGGTGGAGCCCTCCATGAAACTACACAGCCGTTACCCAGAGTGGGTTGAAGTCTCCATCAACGTGGACATATGATAGCACCAACTATTGGAACCACGCCAAAAATCTTCTTGTCATGTTTATGTTTGATCTACCTTTCCCTACTCTCTACTTACATGTACGTGTCTTTACTTACCGCTACTATACTGTTAGATATGCATGTGTAGGGTGTGTTTGACTTGGTACAATTTCTAAAACTTGCCAACTATTAAAATTGCGAAAACGTTAAGTTTTATTTTGGTCAAGTAGTCTAATCACCCCCCTCTAGACATACTTAGGATCCTACAACCCTACAACCAAATACAAGAAATCTCTTGTATCCCCAACACACCCAATACAATGGTACATTTTATAGGTGCACCAGTACGGTGAAGAGATGGTGATACAAGTGTGATATGGATAGTAGAAATAAGAAATAAATGTAAGTATAAACGATATTGCAATGGTTAGAAATAAGGGCTAGGGTTAATACTTTCACTAATGCAATCTGTCATCAATGCTAACATAATAGAATCATATGATCATTCCTCAACGTGCAACAAAGAATCACTCCAAATTTCATAAGTTGTGTAGAACATAATATGAAATGGTTGTACGTAGTAGAACCACCTCAAAGCTATTTTTTCCGATCAATCTATTGAGATATTCCTAAAAGTGTCACAAACGGCCCTAGTGTTTGTACTAGCATAACACCTATGATACGCATGAGTCAACCATAATGTCACCAAGATACTCCAATGCCACATGAAGTATTTGTGGGTTAATTATTCAACATGCATAAAACAATAACAGATTCATCATATTCAATCCAACATAAAGAACTTCACAGAGTACCCAAAGATTTCTATCGAAGAAAGTATGAAAAGAACGTGTATCAAGCCATATGCATAGAATACCCCACTATCACCACAGGAATACACAAGTTGATTAGCAAAACCTATATAATGTTAATCAATAGAACACCCCATTGTCACCACGGTTATCCACATGTAATACATACATAAAGTGATCTCAAATCCAATATACAATACAACATAACAAAATCTCAAAGGGAAAGAATCAATTCACCACATCCAGATATAAAGGGACAAACACCATATGATCCAAATGTATTAACAAAGCTTGTGATACATCAAGATCGTGATAACTCAAGAACACGAGAGAGACAGAGATAGAGAGAGATCAAATACATAGCTACTAGTACATACCCTCAGCCCCGAGGGTGAACTACTCACTCCTCATCATGGACACCCTTGGGCTGGTAAAGATGGCCTCCGATGATGATTGCCCCCTCTGGTAGGGTGTCAGAAAAGGGCTTCAGATGAGCTATCGTTGGCATAAAGGCATGCAGCAGTGGAGCGGAAGTTCTATCCTCATTTCCGAGGGTTTCTCTATCTATAGGATTGTCAGCGTTGGAATCATGCTAAATGGATCCATGGGTGGTACCAAGCCATCGTGGCATGCACTAGGGGGTGGTCGCGCCCTGATGTCTTGGGGGCTCGTGGTGACCCCCTCCGGTGGTTCTTCGCTCCAGTATTTCCTATTTGTTCCATAAAAAATCATTAAAATTTCCAGGCGTTTTCAAGAATTTTTATTTACTACACAAAATAAACACCACGGTAATTCTATTGAAAACAATGTCACTCGAGCTTATCAGGCTGAAGCTTTTTACATAAGCATCGCATCCGCAAACCTTGATAAACAACAACATAGGTTTGTTGCCAAATCGTAATTCATATGGTGTTGTATCAATGTACTTAGATGGTGCCCCATTTAAAGTGAATGCAACTGTCTGTAACGTATAACCGCCAAAATGATAGTGGCAAATCACTAAGAGACATCATAGAATGCACCATATCCATTAGAGTACGGTTCCGACATTCGGAAACACGATTACGTTGTGGTGTTCCAAGTGGTGTCAGTTGTTAAACGATTCCACATTTTGTTAAGAGTATTCCAAACTCGTAACTCAGATATTGACCACCACGATCAGATTGCATAAATTTTATCTTCTTGTTCCGATAATTTTCAACTACACTTTGAAATTTCTTGAACTTTTCAAAAGTTCTAGACTTGTGTCTCATCTAGTAAATATACCTGTATCTACCTAATTCACCAATGAATGTAAGAAAAGAACGATATCCACCATGCGCTACAACACTCATTGGAACGCATACAGTAGTATGTATTATTTCCAACAAGTCACTTGCCCGCTCTATCGTGCTGAAAAAGGGGATTTTAGTCATCTTTCCCATGAGGCATGGTTCATATGTCTCAAGCGCTTCGAAATCGAGTAATTCCACAAGTCCATCAGCATAGATCTCTTTCATGCATTTTACACCAATATGACCTAAGTGGTAGTGCCACAAGTAAGTGGTACTAACATCATTAACTTCCCATCTTTTTGCATCAATTTTTCAAACATGTGTATCACTACGATCGAGATTCAATAAGAATAAACCATTCACATAGGGTGCATGACAATAAAATATACTATTCATATAAATACAACAACCATTATTCTCCGGCTTAAATGAATAACCATCTCACAATAAAAAATATTCATATATAATGTTCATGCCCAATGCAGGCAACAAAAAAACAATTATCTTGGTTTAAAACTAATTTTGAAGGTAACCAAAGAGGGAGCATGCCAAGAACGATCACATTATCCTTGGAACCATTTCGGACGTGCATAGTCACCTCACCCTTAGCCAGTCTTTGTTTATTCCATAGCTCATGCTTCGACTTACAAATTTTAGAAACCAAACTGTTATCAAATACCCAGGCGCTACTATGTGAAGTAGTAACATACACATCAATAACATGTATATCAAATATACCTTTCTTGGCATTGTCAGCTTTCCTATCTGCCAGATATTTGTTGGGGCTCGAGGGAGAATTCAAAAAAATTCCTACGAAACACCTAGATCAGTCTAGGAGATGCTAGCAACGAGCAAGGGGTAGACCATATTCATACCTTTGAAGACCGCTAAGAGGAAGCGTTACTATAAGCGCGGGTGATGGAGTCGTACTCGTAGCAATTCAGATCGCGGTAGATGGGATCCAAAGTGTAGAACAACGATGCCTCCGTGTTCAAAACACGTGCTGACCGGTGACATCTCCTCTACCTTGAACTAGCAAGGGGAGAGGCGAAGTTGAGGGAGAGCTCCGGCAGCACGACGGTGTGGTGGCGGTGGAGCTATGTTGTTCTCCGGTAGGGCTTCGCCCAGCGATACGGAGGAGGAGGAAGAGAGAGGGCAGGGCTGCATCGAGGGAGAGAGGAACTCTTGTGTGCAGCCCTGAAAACCCCTTGGGTATTTATAGGAGGAAGGGGAGAGATGGGCCAGCGACACTCTAGATCAATCTAGGGCGGGCGGCGGCCAAGGAGGAGGCGGCGGCCACGGTGGAGGTGGCTTGCCTCCCAAGTTGAGAGGTGGGCCAATTTTATCCCATAGGGTTCCTAGCCCAAATGGCCATCAGGCCTTGGCCGACTGAGCTAGCCCACTTAGGTGGCTGGTTCCCACCTTGGCTCGGCCCCTGTGGCGCTGCGGGGCTGGTGCCCCCGCCCCCCCGGTGGTCCCGGTACAATACCGATGAACCCCGAAACATTTTCGGCGCTCAAATCTCGACTTCCTATATACAAATATTTACCTCCGGACCATTCCGGAGCTCGTCGTGACGTCTGGGATCTCATCCGGGACTCCGAACAACTTTCGGTAACCACATACTATTCTCATTACAACTCTAGCGTCATCGAACCTTAAGTGTGTAGGCCCTACGGGTTTGGGAACCATGCAGACATGACGGAGACACCTCTCCGGTCAATAACCAACAACGGGATCTGGATATCCATGTTGGCTCCCACATGTTCCACGATGATATCATCGGATGAACCACGATGTCGGGGGTTCAATCAATCCCGTATGCAATTCCCTTTGTCTATTAGTATATAACTTGCCCGAGATTTGATCGTCGGTATTCCGGTACCTTGTTTAATCTCGTCACTGGCAAGTCTCTTTACTCGTTCCGTTACACATGATCCCGTGTCTAACTCCTTAGTCACATTGAGCTCAATAGGGTCACATTGAGCTCAATAGCATGATACATTACCGAGTGGGCCTAGAGATACCTCTCCGTCATACGGAGTCCCAGTCTCGATTCGTGCCCACCCAATAGACACTTTCGTAGATACTTGTACTGCACCTTTTTAATCACCCAGTTAGGTTGTGACGTTTGATACACCCAAAGCATTCCTAAAGTGTTTGGGAGTTGCACAATCTCATGGTCTAAGGAAATGATACTTGACATTAGAAAAGCTTTAACAGACGAAGTACACGATCTTGTGCTATTCTTAGGATTGGCTCATGTCCATCACATATTCTCCTAATGATGTGACCCCGTTATCAATGACATCCAATGTCCATGATCAGGAAACCATGACCATCTATTGATCAACGAGCTAGTGAACTAGAGGCTCCCTAGGGACATGTTGTGGTGTATGTATTCACACATGTATTACGGTTTCCGGTTAATACAATTTTAGCTTGAACAATAGACAATTATCAAGAACAAGGAAATATAATAATAACCACTTTATTATTTCCTTTGGGGCATATTTCAAACAATATTTGGGACAGTTCCGCTTCCAATGGCCATTCCCCTTGCAGTAGAAGCACTCAGTCTCATGTTTGGGTGTAGTCTATGGTTTCTTCATGGGAGAGGCAACTAGCTTATTGTTATTCTTGAAGTTTCCCTTCTTGCCCTTGCCTTCCTTGAAACTAGTGGTCTCGTTCACCATCAACACTTGATGCTCCTTTTTGATTTCTAAGTCCGCGGACTTAAGCATCACGAATAATTTAGGGTTCTTCTTCTCCACCCCTTGCATGTTATAGTTCATCATGAAGCTCTTATAGCTAGGCAGAAGTGACTGGAGAACTCTATCAACCACTAACTCATGTGGAAGATTAATTCCAAATTGGTTTAAGTGATTGTAGTACCTAGACGTTCTGAGCACATGCTCCCTAACTGTGTTGTTCTCTTCCGTCTTGCAGCTAAAGAACTTGTTGGAGGATTCATATCTCTCGACCTGTACATGATCCTAGAAAATTTGTTTTAGGTCTTGGATATTCTTATATGCACCATGGTTCCCAAAATGTCTTTGCAGCTCCAGTTTTAAGCCGTAAAATATGGCGCACTAGACTATAGAGTAGTCATTATATCGTGCCTCCTAGACGTTCCCAACGTCCACAAATGATGCTCAAGGGGGTGGTGCACCAAGCGGAGCATAAAGGACACAAGCCTTGTGTGCTTTCGTGACGATAATCCACATATTATGGACCGAGTCTTCATAATTGCCTCCATCATCTCTCATCTTAGCTTTCTCTAGGAAAACATTAGAATTCATGGGATATATTGTGCGAGCCATTGATCTACAACATAATTTGAAAATACAATTTAGACTAAGTTCCTGATAATTTGTTTAGTTAATCAAAGTACTAATCATCTCTTAATTAAATCAACATCCTTGATGTTGTCCAAATGTTACATGATCCAAATTGGCCAACCCAAGTCCGATCATTATGTGAGATGAGGTGGTTTCAATGGTGGACCTATCCATGTTGATCATATCTATTGCATGACTCATGTTCGACCTTTTGGTCTTCCATTTCCGAGGCCATGTCTCTATATGCTAGGCTCGTCAAGTTTAACCCAAGTATTCTACATGTGCAAAACAAGCTTACACTCAATGTATGTGAATGAGGAGTCTACCAAACCCGATCATCACAAGGTGCTTCAAAACGACAAACTTTTGCAATGATGCATACTTCGAGAGACCATGTTTTATCTTGATCTTATAATGCTACTGCCAATCTAAGCAAAATAAGATGCATAAAAGATAAACATCACATGCAACCAGTAAGTTACATGATATGACCATCATTATCATGTGCCTTTGATATCCATCTCCAAAGCACCAGTGTGATCTCCATTGTCATCGACATGACACCATGATCTCCATCATCATGATATCCATCATCGTGTTGTCACGTGGTTGTTTTCCCAACTACTGCTTCTACAACTATTACTAACACATAGTGACAAAGTAAATAAATTACATGACATTTGATAATTATCATGCAGGTCATATGATAAATTAAAGACAACCCTATGGCTCCTCCCGGTTGCCATACTTATTGATATGAAAGTCGTGATGAGTATTACAAGACACGATCACATCATACAACAACATATATTAACTCACTTCTTGGGCATATCACATCACAACATG
Source organism: Hordeum vulgare subsp. vulgare (assembly GCF_904849725.1). Classification (NCBI taxonomy): domain Eukaryota; kingdom Viridiplantae; phylum Streptophyta; class Magnoliopsida; order Poales; family Poaceae; genus Hordeum; species Hordeum vulgare. The sequence goes on from NC_058523.1 coordinate 303,710,674, forward strand.
CCCTGATAAAACAAGTCAGATGTCCTATAATTTGTTGTTGCAAGTTTTACATGCCTGCTATGGGCAACTACTAAGAACCGTTCTTACGTACGCAAAGCCACAATGATGAGAATCAAGTTGGCTTTTAAACTCCTACAAGGATGGCCTTTGTCAAATCCGATTCAACTAAAGTGGGAGATACATACACCCGCCAGCCACATAATGCAAAACGAGTTGCATGTTAGTCGGTGGAACCGATCTCTTGTATGAGGACATCTAAGGTTGGTCTGAACGGTGTCATCCCACAATACCGCTAAATCCAGATAAGAAAAGGCTGGTAAGCAACCACAACATCAACGACCACAATTTTTTTGTGTTCTGCTCGTGCACATTATCTACACATAGACCTAGCTCTGATACCACAATTGGGGAACGAAGCATGGAAAACAAAAAAATCATACGAATACACACCATCTATCTATGGATATACATAGTAATGAGAGGGAGAGTGTGTCTATGTAACCTTGTAGCTCTTAAGCGGGAGCATATATAGCATTGTTTATGTAGTCGTACTCGCAACACTCCAGTTATGATCTGATGCTATCTAGTACAATACGAATGCCACCGACGCATTCAGCACACGTGCGGCTTGATGATGTATCCACCTCTTTGATCCAACATGAGAGGGATGAGTAGTAGATGGGATCGCCGACAACACGAAAACATAGCAGAGATGGTGATGGTGCTATCCCGGTAGGGCTTTGCCCAACACTACTAAGAACACGGATGAAGGAGAAAATGGGAGAGAAAGGGTTACCGGAGGGCGTCGGGATTGGTCCAACTCATCCCCTCCCCCTCCACTATTTATAGGAGGCAAAGGAGATGGGGTTCACTACTGGAATCAGAGAATTTCCCATCAACCTGCTCTTTGCCATCCGCTGGCTCATGGCAAAGACCCTCTTTGCCGTCAGCTGCCAAAAACCAGACGGCAAACAGAAGACTGATGGAAAAGATAGTCTTTGCCATCAGTGAGCATTTTGTCGTCTGCCAGCTGACGGAAAAGAGATGAATGGCTAACGGCAAAGAAACAACCACCGGCTGATATTTCACTTGCCATCAGTGAGCTCTTTCCCGTCTGCGAGCTGACGACTAAGAACAAGCAAGCATACGACAAAGAGCACGGGGTGGCCCACCCCACACCCCCTCTCTCCCTCATCACAGTCTCTCTCTCTCTTTGTTGTCTGTCTTATACCTCTTTGCCGACGGGGGGCAGACGACAAAGAGCCACAGAGCACTAACGGATGTCGGCCCCCACCCCACACCCCCCTCTTCCACAAAAGTCCCCGCGACCCGCTGGAGGAGCTCCTCCCCTCCTCACCACCACCCTCTCCCGGAGCTCCTCCCCTCCTCCTCAGGACTCGCTGCCGGAGCTCACCATCCCCATGGTCCTCCTCCACCATCGCTCTCCTCCACCACCGCCCCTCCTCCACTACCGCCCTCCTCCACCCCGGGCCCTCCTCCTCCCACTGACCCCTTCCTCCACCACCGTACCCTCCTCCCCGCAACCCCTCCTCCACCAACGTGCCCCTTCCTCCACCATCGCCCCTCCTCTCCGTGCCCCCTCCTGCATCATCACCCCAGCCCCCTCCTGCCCATGCCCCTCCTCATCGCGACCCCCTCCTCCACCACCACGCTACCCCTCCTCCACCACTGCTCCCTCCTCCCAGCGCCCCCTCCTCCTCTACGCCCGGCCTCCCTGCACCATCCTCATCGCCCGGCCGCCCCCTCCCATTAGTCCCTCTTTTTTCCTTTTCTCGCTTAATTTGGTAATTATCTTAGTTAGGTTAGCTGTTAATTAGCTAGTGGTAATTAGCTTAGTTAGGTTACCTGTTAATTAGCTTAGTTAAGTTAGTCGTTAATTAGCTTAGTTCGGTTAGTTGTTAATTAGCTTAGTTAGGTGATGACCCACAAGTATAGGGGATCAATCATAGTCCTTTCAATAAGTAAGAGTGTCGAACCCAACGAGGAGCAGAAGGATATGACAAGTGGTTTTCAGCATGGTAAAATCTGCAGGCACTGAAATTGTCGGTAACAAGTGATTGTGTGGTGAGATGATTCGTAGCAAGCAACAAGTAACAAAAGTAGCAACGGTGCAGAAAAGTGGCCCAATCACTTTTGTAGCAAGGGACAAGCCTGGACAAAGTCTTATAAGAGGAAAAACGCACCCGAGGACAGACGGGAATTTCTGTCATGCTAGTTTCATGATGTTCATATGATTCTCGTTCGTTACTTTGATAGTTTGATATGTGGGTGGACCGGCGCTTTGGTACTGCCCTTACTTGGAAGAGCATCCCACTTATGATTAATCCCTCTCGCAAGCATCGGCAACTACGAAAGAAGAATTAAGACAAAGTCTAACCATGGTATTAAACTAGTGGATCCAAATCAGCCCCTTACGAAGTAACACATAAACTAGGGTTTAAGCTTCTGTCACTCTAGCAACCCATCATCTACTTACTACTTCCCAATGCCTTCCTCTAGGCCCTAATATTGGTGAAGTGTTATGTAGTCGACGTTCACATAACACCACTAGAGGAAAAACAACATACAACATATCAAAATACCGAACGAATACCAAATTCACATGACTATTATTAGCATGAATTATCCCATGTCCTCAGGAACAAGAGTAACTACTCATAAAGCATAATAATAATCATGATCAGAGGTGTAATGAGTAGCATCAAGGATATGAACATAAACTCTTCCACCAAATAATCCAACTAGCATGAACTACAAAGAGTAATCAACACTACTAGCAAGCTTACAAGTACCAATCGGAGTCGCGAGACGGAGATTGGTTACAAGTGATGAACTAGGGTTTGGAGATGAGATGGCGCTGATGAAGATGTTGATGGACATGAGTCCTCTCCGATGAGAGGAGTGTTGGTGATGACGATGGCGACGATTTCCCCCTCCGGGAGGGAAGTTTCCCCGGCAGGATCGTCCTGCGGCAGCTCTAGATTGGTTCTGCTCAAGTTCCGCCTCGTGGCGGCGGTGAAACCACGAAAAAGCTCCCTTCTGATTTTTTCCTGGACGAAACCCTCCATATAGAAAAAGAGGGGGGGCATGTGGGCCAGCAGGGTGCCCACAAGCCCCCATGGCACGGCCTAGGGGGTGGCCGCGCCGTGCAGGCTTGTGGCCACCCCCTGGTGCTCCTCTGGCACTTCTTCGGCCCAGTATTTTTTATATATTGGGAAAAAAATCTCCGTTGATTTTCACGGCATTTGGAGTTGCGCAGAATAGGTATCTCAACTTTGCTCCAGTTTCAGGCCAGAATTCCAGTTGCCGGTATTCTCTCTCTTCATGTAAACCTTGCAAAATAAGAGAGAAAAGGCATAAGAATAGTACCGTGAAGTGAAATAACATCCACAGAAACGATAAATATCAATTTGAAAACATGATGCAAAATGGATGTATCATTAGGTTAGTTGTTAATTAGCGACTATTAATTAGCTTAGTTAGGTCAGTTCATAATTAGCTATTGTTAATTAGCTTAGTTAGGTTAGTTTCTAATTAGCTTAGTTAGAGGAGAAGAAAAGAAGAAGAAGAAGAAGAAAAAGAGGAGAGAGGAGAAGAAGAAAGAAGAGGAAAAGGAAAAGAAGGAAAAAGAAGAAGAAGAAGAAGAAGAAGAAGAAGAAGAAGAAGAAGAGAAGAATTAGAAGAAGAAGAGAATAAGAAGAAGAAGAAGAAGAAGAAGAAGAAGAAGAAGAAGAAGACAAGAAGACAAGAAGAAGAAGAAGAAGAAGAAGAAGAAGAAGAAGAAGAAAAGGAAGAAAAGGAAGAAGAAGAAAAGGAAGAAGAGAAAAAAAGAAGAGCAAAAAGAAGAAAACGACACCCAGACACCGCGACACGATGCCCCGACACCTCGACACGATGGTCGGACACCCCGAGACGATGCCCCGACATCCTGACACGATGCCTCGACACGACATCCCGACACCCCCGCACAAAACTCAGTGCAACTATTAATATGCTGCCCCAACGGCACTTACCCAAATCCCTGACCCCTGACACCTCTTCGTCCTCCTGTTGACCGATAAGATGCTCTTCGGTATTCTAGAGGAGAGGAGAGGCAGAGAGGAGAGCTCTTCGAAACCAGACGAGATGGCGTGCTGACCCATCGACTTTGCGTCGCCATACCTGAGTGCTCCGGGGACGAGTGAGTTAGGGTGTTCCTCGGTGTCGATGGAACTCTAAATGACATGTATTTAGGTTAGGGGTGCCTCGACATCAATGGAACCATGAATGATATTTATTTCGGGTAGGGGTGCATGATATCTTTACAAAGCCACTTGATGAGAAAGTGTTGGTAAATGATAAATTAATCTCAATCATGTACATACCGACAGACAAGCTAAGGTGGAGCAGTGCGAGTTGTTTTTTTACAACTTGGCGGTGGAATCTTGTTGTACAATATTTAGTTAGGTTGACGGAAAAACAATAATGATATGCTACTCATCTTTGGATTTAAATGTGCAGTTGTTTTTGTCGCTCCGAGGGTCTGGTGTTCGACGAGCTCTGGCCCTGCATTCGACTAGGCAAGATGAGTGATCGTGCGTGGATGTACACCGGTCTCCCTAGTCAAAAAGAGATGACCAAATAATGGTTTTTAAAAACCAAGGAGTTTGTGAAAGCCGCATTTGCAAATGGACTGGAAACAAACTGGAGCCCCTGTACTAGGTGCGACAACTATAAAAAGAGGACAGAGCCCGAAATGATTAAACACCTGCAGAGGAGGGGTTTTAAACCTACTTATAGGGTGTGTACATTTCATGGTGAGTCTATACAACGCACCAGAGCTGAAGTGGTTCACCGTTGCACCGACAAGCATGGTACTGGGATCGAAGACATGGTGCAAGAATTTGATGATGCTCGCGATTCAGATGATGAGATGGAGGAATCTGCAATGCCCTTCTATGAAATGTTGGAGTCTTCAAAACGTCTTCTCCACGAGCACACTGAGCTTTGTTAGTTGGATGCCATTGCACAAGAATTGGCTCTGAAGGCTCAGTTCAACTTGGGAAGAAAATGCTACGACGCGATGATGACACTATTTGGACACTTTCCACCAAAAGGTCATGTCATGCCTGCAAACCTGTACTAGTCGGAAAAAATACTTCATGTACTTAAGTTTCCCTATGAGAAGATAGATGTCTCTAACAAAGGATGTGCCTTATTTAGTATGGAGTATGCAAACTTGGATTATTGTCCCATTTTCATGTCTTCCAGGTATCTTGTGGTAGACAATATTATGGGTGAGAAGAGGCACACCGAAATCCTAGTTAATGTTCTTTTGTATATGCCAATCATACCAAGGCTTCAACATCTTTTCATGGTCGAAGAGACAGACAGATGACATGGAACAAATTAGGCAAAAGAACCGAACTAGATGAGGATGGGAATAAGATGGCCGTACACACATTAGTTGGGGAAGCGTGGAAAGATTTCAATGGATCAAATCAGAATCAAGTGGCAGATCCAGGGCATCCTTGAGTCTGTGTCGCCACGGATGGGTTCAATCCCTTCGGTATGATGGGAACCTAATACAGTTGTTGGCATGTATTTGTCATTCCACTCAATCTCCCCCCCGGGCAGATTATGCAAAGAAAGAACATATTCCTGACGTTGATAATTCCAGGGCCCAACTATCCCGGGAAGAATATGAATGTGTACATGGAGCCGCTTAAGGATTAATTGCAAGAATCTTGGGATAATGGGGTCAAGACATACAATGCCGCTAGAAAAAACTTTAAAGTGCATGTGCGGTACACGTACTCGATTCATGACTTGCCGGCGTATGCGCTATTCTTTGGATGGTGTGTGCATGGAAGGTTCCTGTGCCCCATGTGCAAGGCAGTTCTTTAGTTTCATTGGTTGCAGGCGGGTGGGAAGTATTGTTGCTTTGACTTGCATAGACAGTTCCTGGATCGTGACCATCAGTTCAGAAAAGACAAGAAGAACTTTACCAAAGGTAAAGTTGTCAAAACGTTGGCACCACCTGTGTTGACAAGCCAATCGATCCTGGATCAGTTAAATACCCTCGAGCCTGATCCAGAGCATCTAGGGTATTTCAACGGGTATAACGCAGAACACGCCTGGACTCACAACCATGGTTGTGGGATCTGCCTTACTTCAAAGATCTCCTTCTTCCACACAACATCGACATGATGCATAGTGAAAAGAATATTGGAGAGGCCATTTTTGGTACATTGTTCAACATAGATGGGAAGTCAAAGGATAATACTAAGTCTAGAGTCAATCAAGAGACACTATGTCATAGACCGTTATAAAACATGCAAGAATCGGAAGGAAAGCAGAACTGGTCGAAGCCAAAGGCTTGGTTCAATCTCGGAAGACCAGCTATGAGGGAAATTATCTTATGGGTCAAAATGCACTTAATGTTCCCCGATGGGTATGCAACGTATCTAAAGAGGGGAGCGAGTCTTGAAAAAGTAAAAATATTTGTCTCAAGAGTCATGATTGGCACATATGGCTTGAGCGGGTAATGCCGGTGATGTTACATGGCTTTATTCGTGAGGATGAATGGCTAGTACTGGTAGAGCTGAACTATTTCTTCCGTGTTCTTTGTGCAAAAGAACTGTCGCCTGGCGTGGTAGATGACATGGAATAGTTGGCACCAGAGGATCTCTGCAAGTTAGAGAATATCTTTCCATCGGGCTTCTTTAATCCAATGCAGCATTTGATTTTACATCTACCGAGCGAGGCAAGCTTGGGTGGGCCCGTGCAAAATTGTTGGTGCTTTGCAACCGAGAGGATGAAAAAGACACTTCGAGATAAATTAAAAGTAAACGTAGAATTTAAGCATCGATGGCCGATGCATTCATTGTTGAGGAGGTGGCTAACTTTGTGACAACACACTACGAAGCCAAAAATCGTCATTTGCATAATCTGAAGCCTCGGTACAATGATGCCGACCCTAAAAAGGTAGATCCAACCTCAGCCTCTTCAAAGAGGATCTCGCACTAGCCGGTGCTTCAAAACCAATAAAGTTGGATGTTGAACAATGGCGGAACATTTCGGTGTATATCTTCAACAACCTAACAGAAGTGCGGCCATACATCGAGTAAGTTCTCGGTACATTTTTCCGCAACTTCTAATTCCTTTGAACTGCTCTTATTCCCGGATATTTGATAGAGTTGATACTTCCAAATTCTTAGATGGAGCGATGATCCGGAATGATTTCGTCAAAGAGTATGAGCTTCTGGCAAAGCATGGATGCGGCTATCCCGGTTACGTCTCTTGGTTCAAACAAACGGTAATTATCAGTAATGCACCATTTTATTTCTTGGTTTAACTTGCGGCTAATGCAACTATCGTTTTGTATTAAATTGTAAGCTAATTCATAGTCTATAGACGCCTAATTGAGACAAGCCGCTAATGGTTTCACTATAAGGTCCGTTCATTTGAGAAATACAACATCACCGGGTATTACTTTCGTACCTTTGGCAAAGAGCTATCTATGCTGGACCAGAAATCTACAAATTGTTCTGTCTCTGCTATCGGCGAAGGTGGTATCGAGTATTATGGAAGAGTTCAAGCAATTTATGAACTTCAAGTCTATGGTGAAAATACACCGATCGTCGTAGTCTTCAAATGTTATTCGTTATAGCCAAAGGAGACTAGAAGGACTCGTGAACATATAGGGCTAGTCGAACTCAATCCAAGCACCCATTTAGATGTTCCCGATGTCTATATTATGGCTGAACAGGCGACCCAAGTTATCTACCTTGGGCATGCCAAAATGGTAGGAATCTAAATGATTGGTATGTTGTTTATGAAGTGTCGCCACGTGTTAGACCACCTCCCCCAGATGAAGAGGAGTATGAACCTCACATTAACCCAGACACATATGACAGAGGATTCTTCTAAGAAACACGTCTTTCCAAGAAACATTTCGAACACTGTCGTGCTTCACCCCGGAACATGGAAGTAGACAGCGACGGTGAATCCGACTTCACCCCTGAGACAGAACCAGAAAAGCCGAAACTAGAAGAGGTTACTGCTGGAGATGACCTCTCATTGCTTGATTGACTATAGAAAGGCCTTCCACAAGTTCATACCGTTAAACCCGATGAGCACGTCATTCTTTACGACGTGTGTGATAGTGATGATGATGATGCATTTATTGATCCAGACTATTATGAATTTGTATGCATCCCCACTTAAATTATATATGTACATATTATTATCCATGTCAGGTATTCAATTTTTATGTTGTACTAATTTCTTTTACTCTTTATCATGGCACGTGTTGAAAGATGGTGGGCGCCAGTCCAGATCGCTCGGCGGGTTCTTCTTTGTCGGCGGCCCACGCGAGGGGTGGTACTTCCATTCCACCCCTATCTCTCCGTAGAACCTTGGTGGACAGTCTGACGACACCACCCGCGGGTGATTCTTCGTCGGCCGCGTTGCCCACTGGGAGAGGAGGTCGGGCATGGAAGAAGGGGAAAGGTGCTGGATGTGGCTGCGGGAGAGGTAGGCACACTGCTATGCAGTCCTTGCCACCACCACCAGCTCATTTACCCAAGCATAGTTCTACTATGGTGGACCCGTTTGCGGTGGATGGTACTAGGACTCGGGCCCAGGAGCCTCGGGTCGACGACTATTCAGCCCATGAGACTCCGTTCCAGGAGCCTCGGGTCGAGGGGCATTCGGCCCATGAGACTATCGTTCCTGAGGCCACGTCCGAGGAGACTCCCGCCATAGAGGCTTCGGCTAATGTGGAGACGTCCGGATGGGGTGCCTAGTGGCCGGGTGGGCATTTTGTTGGTGGCGGGGATGAGTCTACGGATAGTGAGGGCGACGTGGTGGACGGGGTCATCGTTTACAAGCATGGTAGTACACGTCTCCCGGTCGTACCGGTGACCCGCGAGCACAGGCCGGTGATTAAGCCTGAAGGGGAGAGGTAAGTGCATTTACTCTTTTTTTAACTTTTGCCTTCATGTTTCTTCAAATATGTAATGCGTTGACCTTGTCATACTGCAGGGGTTGGAAACACCCCCTTGGAGTCCTCAAGCCGAACACTGTCCTTGGAGTGCTTTGCCAGACAAATTTCCCGGGGTTTGTCACGTTACCCGGTGAGGGTGAGGTTCCTACACTAGGATTTACCTGGGAGCAGTACCAGGCTCCACAGGCCCCACCAGAGGAGATTATAGATTATGTCTTGTGCCACACGAGGGCCGAGATGGTGATCAACACCTTTTGGGTAAATTCTCTTTTTACATAATCTAAATTTAACAATATAGAAAATTATTGTACTAATCGGTGTTGTCTCATTTGATTGCAGACCTTCTACAGGTGTGAGGAGGAATATGAGGAGGCGACGATCAATGTTCTTGAGGCCGAGTGGAGGCGGATATTATAGAACTTGCGCCACGAGGCTCAGCCGCACGCTATTCGAGACTACTACGCCACGTGTGGTGTTAAGAAGCAGAAGGAGTGCCGTGGAAAGTATCTAAGGAAGGAGCAGTACATGAAGGTAATTACCTATTCTTAAGGCCTTGTACATACTTTTCTTGATTTGACTCGTAGGCGTAGCGCTAAAAATTCTGTTTACTAACTTATAGGTGCCCCCGAGATGGTGTGCAGATAAGATGGATTGTTGGGAGGCGTTGGTGGATGAGTGGTGCACACGCAACTGCCGGGCCGTCCACGACAATACGAAGGACCGGCGTGCCCAAATAGTTGGTGCGCCACACCATCAAGCAATGCCAACTTAATTCAGTTCGGACGGCACTGGGTGTGGTTTGCTTCCTTATTCATGCAATTAATTCTTCATGCTATCTTGAGCCCTTATTAATACTTTGTTCCTCACTTTTAGGTGCATCACAATAAGATGGAGGTGCCAGAGTTGTACGACCTTTATGGCATGGCTCATACTGCCTCCTACAAGAAGGCCAAGGTATTCTCTGAGCCTGACCTGGATCATCCAGAGAATTTCACCAATATCTCCTCCCACCACAAGTTCGTGAAATACAAAGACGTGGGGAAGGCTAAGAAAGGGGAGGACATTAACCTTAGCCAGGAACCTTTGGATCCAGAGCTGGTGATCATATCTGGTGGCGGGAGGCCCCATGGCTCGATAGCCATTGGAGATGGGATAATAAGTTGTCCACTCACTCCCCCGGAGATCAAGGCGCGCCAGTCGAGCTCCTGTCCTGAGGTAACACTTTGTCCGAGGCCAGACGATCTCGCCGTCGAGGTTAGTTGTACGGACTCAGAAAACTTTCATCGATTTCATTGTGTTTGTGGACATCGATCATTACAGTGGTAACGAGGAGTGGTGTTGGTGGCTGCTCTTCAGAAAGAGAGAACGGCAAACTAGGCTGCTCTTCAGGTGATTCTGGAGGACAGGGACCGGACCAAGACTTGCTTGTTGGAGGAGGAGAGGGTCCGGAATGATGTGGGTCACCTGGCCATGTACGAGCTTTTTGTGGTAATTTTCTTTTTCACATTAGCCAAGTCATGCGTGTAATGTCTCTTTCATTACTAAGTAATACAACCGACTCTTAAAAACCAAATGTGCAGTCTTTGTGCTAGAAGACCGATCAGCCCCTCTGCCGATGTCGGTCTCTTCTGCGATTGGCACGGTGAGTTTCATTTCAATGGTCATTATAAACTAGTATTAACATTTGTATGTCATCTTTCTAATGAGACGTTGCAAAATATCTTTTCTACAGTGTAAATCCCGAGCGGCATCGCACGACCCTTCTCCAAGGCAACCGTCTCCAAACGCGCCCGGCCCCAGCAACCATGGTGCTTCTTCTTGTTGACCATGACGGTAAGTTTTCTCTAGTTAATTTATGACATAGGTAGCTTATTTTGTTCATTTATCACATAATTAGCTAATTTAGTTCATTTATGACATAATTAGCTTAGTTAGGCAAAAACATCACAAGAACCTTGGTTAGCTCATCACTTATCATATCTTCCTCCTAAATGACATAATAAGCTCAAAATAAGAAAAGTATGGTAATCATCATATTCCTCTCCTTCTCCTCCTCCTTATTATTATCCTCGTAATCATCATCTTCTTCTTCTCCTCCTCCTCCTCCTCCTTCTTATTCTCCTTGTTCTCCTCTTTCTTTGTCTCTTTCTTCTTCTCCTTCGCTTATTTTCCCCAAGAAAGACATACTTAGCTAATTATCCTCCAAAATGACATAATTACCTAATTTAGTTCATTTATGACATAATTAGCTTAGTTAGGTAAAAACATCACAAGCACCTTGGTTACCTCACAACTTAGCGTATCTTCCTCCTAAATGTCATAATAAGCTCAAAATAAGAAAAGTATTGTAATCATCATCTTCCTCTCCTTCTCATTCTTCTTGTTCTTCTTACAATTATTGTAACCATCCTCTTCTCCTTCTTATTCTCCTCCTCCTCCTCCTCCTCCTCCTCCTTCTTCTTCTCCTTCTTCTCCTCTTTCTTCTCCTCTCTCTTCTTCTCCTTAGCTTATTTTCCCCAAGAAAGACATACTTAGCTAATTATCCTCCAAAATGACATAATTAGCTAATTTAGTTCATTTATGACATAATTTGCTTAGTTAGGTAAAAAAATCAGAAGAACCTTGGTTAGCTCATAACTTAACGTATCTTCCTCCTCAACGACATAATAAGCTCAAAATAAGAAAAGTATTGTAATCACCCTGTTCCTCTCCTTCTCCTTCTTTTTCTTCTTCTTATTATTCCTGTAATCATCCTATTCTCCTTCTTCTTCTTCTTCTTCTTATCCTCCTCCTCCTCCTTCTTCTTCTCCTCTTTATTCTCCTCTTTCTTCTTCTCCTTAGCTTATTTTCTCCAAGAAAGACATACTTAGCTAATTATCCTCCAAAATGACATAATTAGCTAATTTAGTTCATTTATGACATAATTAGCTTAGTTAGGTAAAAAATACCACAAGAACCTTGGTTACCTCATAACTTAGCGTATCTTCCCCCTAAATGACATAATAAGCTAAAAATAAGAAAAGTATTGTAATCATCCTCTTCCTCTTCTTCTCCTTCTCCTTCTCCTTCTCCTTCTTCTGTTTCTTCTTCTTCTTCTCCTTCTTCTTCTTCTTCTCCTTCTTCTTCTTCTTCTTCTTCTTATTCTTCTCCTCTTTTTTCTTCTCCTCCTCATCCTTCTTCTTCTTATACTTCTCCTCCTCCTCCTCCTCCTCCTTCTTCTTCTCCTTCTTATTCTCCTCTTTCTTCTCCTCTTTCTTCTTCTCCTTAGATTATTTTCCCCAACAAAGACAACTTAGCTAACTATCCTCCAAAATGACATAATTAGCTAATTTAGTTTATTTATGACATAATTAGCTTTGTTAGGTAAAAAATATCACAAGAACATTTGTTAGTTCATAACTTAGCGTAACTTCCCCCTAAATGACATAATAAGCTGAAAATAAGAAAAGTAATGTAATCATCCTCTTCCTCTTCTTCTCCTTCTTCTCCTTGTCCTTCTTCTCCTTCTTTTTCTTCTTTTTCTTCTTCTCCTTCTTCTTCTTCTTCATCTTCATCATCATCATCATCTTCTTCTTCTTCTTCTTCTTCTTCTTCTTCTCCTCTTTCTTCTTCTTCTCCTCCTCCTCCTCCTTCTTCTTCTTCTCCTCCTGCTCCTCCTCCTTCTCCTCCTTCTTCTTCTTCTTCTTCTTCTTCTTCTTCTTCTTCTTCTCCTTCTCCTTCTTCTCCTTCTTCTCCTACTTCTTCTCCTTCTCCCCCTCCTCCTCCTTCACCTCCTCCTCCTCCTCCTCCTCCTCCTTCTTCTTCTTCCTCTTCTTCTTCTTCTTCTTCTTCTTCATCTTCTTCTTCTTCTTCTTCTTCTTCTTCTTCTTCTTCTTCTTCTTCTTATTCTTCTTCTTCTTCTTCTTCTTCTTCTTCTCCTCCTTCTTCTTCATTTTATCCTCCTTCTTCTTCTACTACTTTTATTGTTATTCTTCTAGTTTTATTCTTCTTCTTCTAGTTTTACTCTTCTTCTTCTAGTTTTGTTCTTCTTCTTCTAACTTTCTTATTCTCATTTTGCAGATATCATTCACTCATGGAAGCTGCCATTCATGGAAGCTGGCATTGATGGACTGCTACTATTTAATTTTTATTTTGATGAATAGTATGAAACTATGTGTATGTATGGAGATAAGATGTTCGATACATGGCCTATGGCCTATATATACGTCGTTCTTGCTCTTATATGATGTTCGATACATGGCCTAAGGTGCTTATTTGATGTTCGAAAGTATATGTGGATGTTTGAAACTATATGTTGTTAGAAACTATATGTCAAACCATATGTATTTTAAAAACGTAGGGAAATTAATAAAAGCAAACAAAACAGTGACAATATGTCCTCTTTGTCGTCTGCCCGCCGACAACAATGGGGACATGTGGCGCCCACCTATGCATCCTAGGGCAGCAGCGGCTGACCCGTATGGTCACTTTCTCGTCTCCTGCCCGAGCTAGCAGACGGCAACGGGCCGCTATGGCAAACAGCAAAGAGCTTCCACCTAGCGGCAATGGTGGGCTTCCTTGCTGACGTATGGCGGACGACAAAGCTTTCCCAATTGGAAGACAACGTAGCCCATCAAATATAGTAGACGGCAAATACTCCGTTAGCACCTAACAGAGTAGTTGTCTGTTGGTTGCCATCTAAGTGGTTTTGCCGTGTGCTTGCCACGGAGGCTGACGACAAAGTCCTTTGTCGTCCGCTTTCACCAGGAAGATGTCAAAGAAGGGTCTTACCGACGCAAGTAGTCGTAGAAGTTTTGTCGACCGGAGACTGACGACAAAGGACTTTGTTGTCCGTGAACTACCCCTTTGTCGTCCGTTATGGCAGACGGCAAATAATCTAATTCCTGTAGTGGCTCCATCCCTAACCCCTCTTCCAAGGGAGGGGCCAACGGCCTAGGGGAGGAGTCCCTCCTCCCCACGGCACGTAGGGGGCTCCCCATATAGGGTTTCCCCCCACCCCAGGTACATGGGCCCTTGGAGATTCGGGGCGCCAAACCCACTAGGGGTTGGTGCGCTTCCCTATTAGCACATGTGCCCCCGGGGTCGACGGACCCCCCGGTGGACTCCTGGAACCCTTCCGACACTCCCGGTAAAAGAGCCGGTAAAACCCAGAACCTTTCCGGTGGCCCAAATATGACTTCCCATATATAAATATTTACCTCTCGACCAATCCATAGCACCTCGTCCCATTCGGGATCTCATACAGGACTTCAGACAACACTCGGACACCAACATACATATCCCAATATTACTCTAATGTCATTGAATGTTAAGTGTGCAGACCCTACGTGTTCAAGAATCATGCAGACATGGCCAAGACACCTCTCCGGTAAATAACCAATAGAGGGGCCTCGATGCACATATTGGTTCCTACATATTCCCGCAAGATATTTATCAGATGAACCACAATGTCCAGGATTTCGTCAATCATATATGAAGTTCCCTTTATCGATAGGTATGTTACTCTCCCGAGATTCGATCCTCGGTATGTCCATACCGATTTCAATCTCGTTACCAGGAAGTTTCTTTACTCATTTCATGATACAAGATCCCATTACTAAACCTTTAGTCGCATTTATTTCAAGCTTCTTGTGATTTTTTTACCGAGAGGGCCCATAGATACCTCTCCGTCATACGGAGTGACAAATCCCATCCTCGATCCACGACAACCTCGGAGATACCTTTACAACACCTTTATGATCACCAAGTTATGAAGTGACGTTTGATTGCACACAAGGTATCCTTACGGTGCGAGGGAGTTGCACGATCTCATGGTCTTAGGAATAGATACTTGACATGTAGAAAGCATTAGCAATAAACTTAAGTGATATGATCATCTTCTAAGCTTACAGTTGGGCCTAGTCCATCACATCATTCTCCTAATGATGTGATCCCATTATCAATTGACAACTAATATCTATGGTTAGGAAATGTTAACCATCTTTGATCAAGGAGCTAGTTTAGTAGAGGCTTACTAGGGACACGGTGTTCTTTTATTTAACCATACAAGTATGTGAGTTTCCATTCAATACAATTATCGCATCGATAATAAAATATTATCATAAACAAGGAAAATATATAATAACCAAATTATTATTGCCTCTAGGGCATATTTACAACATAAGTAGACACGGGGGGGGGGGGGGGTTGAAGTTTTCACTAGAGGCTTCTATCTCGAACACATAGTATACCATTGGTAAATAAACTATTCTTGGGCAATTGATAGAAAAGCGCATAGTTATGATGTTATTAATGCAAATTATCACATATATAGGTATCACGTCTGTCACAAGTAGACCAAAACGATTCTGCTCTACCACTATTGCTCCATGATACGTCCATTTTGCATCATGCTTTCATGTTGATATTTATCGCTTTATGGGCTGTTATTACAATTCACGATACAATACTTATGCATTTTCTCTCTTATTTTATAAGGTTGACATAAAGAGGGAGAATGCCGACAGCTGGAATTCTGGTCTGAAAAAGGAGCAAGTTTGAGATACCTATTCTGCACAACTCCAAAACCGTGAAAATCAACGAGGAATTATTTTGGAATTTATAAAAAATACTGGACGGAAGAAGTACCAGAGGGGAGCCACCAGGAGGCCACAAGCCTGCCACGCGCGGCCTAGCCCCTGGTGGCGCCTAGGTGGCTTGTGGGCCCCCTGTTTCCCCTCTGGATCCCATCTTTTTCTATAAGGTGGGATTCGTTTCATAAAAAATCAGGAGGAGGCTTTCGGGAGGAGTCGCCGCCGTCACGAGGCGGAAGTTGAGCAGAACCAATCTAGAGCTCCGGCACGGCCGTCCTGCCAGGGAAACTTCCCTCCCGAAGGGGGAAATCATCGCCATCGTCATCACCAACACTCCTATCATCGGAGGGGACTCATCACCATCAACATCTTCATCAGCACCATCTCATCTCCAAACCCTAGTTCATCTCTTGTAACCAATCTTCGTCTCGCGACTTTGATTGGTACTTGTAGGGTTGCTAGTAGTGTTAATTACTCTTTGTAGTTGATGCTAGTTGGATTAATCGGTGGAAGATTATATGTTCAGATCCTTGATGCTATGCATTACCTCTCTGGTCATGAACGTAATTATGCTTTGTGAGTAGTCACTTTTGTTCCTGAGGACATGGGATAAGTCTTGCTATAAGTAGTCATGTGAATTTGGTATTCGTTCGATATTTTGATGCGTTGTAAGTTGTTTTTTCTCTAGTGGTGTTATGTGAACGTCGACTACATAACACTTGACCTTTATTTGGGCCTAGAGGAAGGCATTGGGAAGTAATAAGTAGATGATGGGTTGCTAGAGTGACAGAAGCTTAAACCCTAGTTTATGTGTTGCTTCGTAAGGGGCTGATTTGGATCCACTAGTTTAATGCTATGGTTAGACTTTGTCTTAATTCTTCTTTCGTAGTTGCAGATGCTTGAGAGAGGGGTTAATCATAAGCGGGTGGTTTGTCCAAGTAAGGGCAGCACCCAAGCAACGGTCCACCCACATATCAAACTATCAAAGTAGCGAATGCGAATCATATGAACTTGATGAAAACTAGCTTGAGAGAAATTCCCATGTGTCCTCGGGAGCGCTTTACCTCCTGTAAGAGTTTGTATAGGCTTGTCCCTTGCTACCAAAGGGATTGGGCCATCTTGCTGCACCTTTGTTACTATTGTTGCTTGCTACTTGCTACGAATCATCTTACCACACAACTATCTGTTACAGATAATTTCAGTGCTTGCAGAGAATACCTTGCTGAAGACCACTTGTCAGTTCCTTCTGCTCCTCGTTGGGTTCGACACTATTACTTATCAAAAGGACTAGATAGATCCCCTACACTAGTGGGTCATCAAGACTCTTTTCTGGCGTCGTTGCCGGGGAGTGAAGCACCTTTGGTAAGTGGAATTTATTGTCACTTGTCACTATGGAAACTAATCCTTTGAGGAGCTTGTTTGGGGTATCTTCACCTCGAACGGAAGCACAAGGAGTTGCTCCTCAACCTTCTGCACATACTAAAAATATTTGTTATGAAATTCCTTCGGGATGCTAGAGAAATTTTTGCCTAATCCTTCTACACGAGATGGAACATCACATCCCGACTTGCATCTAGTCTATGTAGATGAAGTTTGTGGTTTATTTAAGCTTGTAGGTGTGCCCAAGGACGAAGTCAAGAAGAAGGTCTTCCCTTATCTTTGGGGGATAAAGCATTGACATGGTATAGGCTATGTGATGATACTGGATCATGGAACTACAACCGATTGAAATTGGAATTTCATCAAAAGTTTTATCCTATGCATTTGGTACATCGTTATTGGAATTATATCTATAATTTTTGGCCTTGTGACAGAGAAAGTATCACTCAAGCTTGGGGGATTCTTAAGTCAATTTATATTCATGCCCCAACCGTGAGATATCGAGAGAAATTATTATCCAGAACTTTTATGCTCGGCTTTCTCATGATAATCGCATCATGCTTGACACTTCTTGTACCGGTTCTTTTATGAAGAGAGATATTGACTTCAAATGGAATTTATTGGAAAGAATTAAACCCAAATCTGAAGATTGGGAGTTTGATGAAGGTAAGGAGTCAGGTATAAATCTTAAGTTCGATTGCGTTAAATCCTTTGTTGAAACAAATACTTCTTGTGATTTTAGCGCTAAACATGGACTTGACTCTGAGATAGTATCTTCATTGTGTGAATAATTTGCTGCTCATATTAATCTCCCTAAAGAGAAGTGGTTTAAATATCATCCTCCCTTAGAAGTCAATGTAGTTAAACCCAATCCAGTTGAAGATAAAGTCATTGCTTTTAATGATTCTATTGTTCCTAGTGCTTACATTGAGAAACCAACTTTCCCTGTTAGAATAAAGGATCATTCTAAAGCTTCAACTTTGATACGTAGGGGCTACATTAGAACACCTACACCCCCTGAGCAAATTAGAGTTGAACCTAGCATTGCTATTATCAAAGATCTCCTGTCCGACAATATTGATGGCCATGATATTCACTTCTGTGAACATGCTGCTAGAATTACTAAACCTCATGCTAGAGACAAACATATGCCTGTTGTTGGCACGCCTGTTTTTTCTGTTAAGATAGGAGATCATTGTTATCATGGTTTATGCGACGTGGGTACTAGTGTTAGTGCAATACCTCAATCTTTATATGACGAAATTAAAGACAAGATTGCACCTGTCGAGATGGAACCTATTGATGTCACTATTCAGCTTGCCAATAGAGATACTATCTGCCCTTTGGGAATTGTCAGAGATGTTGAAGTCTTGTGTGGTAAAACTAAGTATCCTGCTGATTTTCTCGTTCTTGCTACCACACAAGATAGCTTTTGTCCCATCATATTTGGCAGACCTTTCCTCAATACTATCAATGCTCATATTGACTGTGAGAAGGAAACAGTCACTGTTGGCTTTGAAGGTGTGCACATGAGTTCAATTTCTTCTAGTTCGGTAGACAACCTCATGAAAAAGAGTTGTCTAGTAAGGATGAAATTATTTCTCTAGCTTCTATTGATGTGCCTCCTACTGATCCTTTAGAGCAATACTTGCTTGAGCATGAAAATGATATGCATATGGATGAAAGGAATGAGATAGATAGAGTTATCTTTGAACAACATCCTATCCTTAAGAATAATTTGCCTGTTGAACTGCTTGGAGATCCACCCCCACCAAAGGGTGATCCTGTGTAACATCCCAAAATTATAAATTTTGGAATGTTAATATAATTATTAGATTGATTGTTTGTATGTTGCTGAGTGACTGAAACTTGTGTGAAATTTGAAACTTTTCGAAACTTTTGAAAGAGAGGGAATAAAATGACTTTCCCCTTCTCCGGTGAATTAAAATTCAAGCTTTTGAAAGGCCAAGAGAGAAGATGACATGACTTCTTCAATTATAAAGAATTTGAACGGAGATATTTGCATTGAACTCTTTTGCATTTCCAATTCTTTTCCCCGCACGAGAAATGCCCGGAGAAAATATTCTCTTGCACACAGGAGAGAGAGCGGAGGAAAATCACACTCCAAAGTGCGGGCAAATTTCTGAGCCAAGAAACCCAAAGTTCTTTTGCAAAAAATAATTGCAAAAAGAAATAAAGCATTTTTACGAATTTCTGAAAAAACATTTTTTTTAGTTTTTATTTTTGCTTTACAAAAATGTTATTCGGGTAGAGGATATTTTTCTGAATTTTTTGGTATATAATACCATATATTAATATTTTGATTTACTTTCTTTTTTTTTGTTTTTATTTTCTGTCTCGGAAAATTTAGAGATTAGGAAGTATTTTTTTTTGAAGCAGCCGCCCGAGCGTTTTTTTGACATGGGTCGAATCCCCCTTTCCCTGGGATCCCAGATCCCTTAAAACCGGCCAACCGACACCCTCTCCCCGCCTCTTCTCTCTCTGCCTGCGGGCCCCCACCTGCCCGAGCCTTCTCTCCCGTCAGCCTTCTTCTTCCTCCTACCATACCAGTGCCCGAGCCGAGCCCTCCCAGGAAACTCGGGATTTCCTACCCCGAGTCCTCTCTCTCCCTTCCATAGCTCTCTCCCTCATGGCCTATATAAGTACCCCCACCCGAGCCGACCCCGTTCCCACCCCCGCCGCCGCCTCCCCATCTTCCCTCGCCGCCCGAGCAACCTCGCCGGAGCAGCAAGGCTGCCACCTTCGGCAGCCCCTGGAGAAGCGCCCCCCCGAGCCACTCTCCGCCCCCGAGCCCCACCCCGCGGAGGAGGAGCCCCGCCGCCGCCTCCCCGACCCTCCACCGCCCCGGAGCTCCCCTCCCTCGCCGGCAGCCACGCCCTCGCCGGAGTACCAGCCACCAGCACGGTAGTTCTTCTCTCCCCCTCTGTTGCTTTCTTTTTCTTGTTTTGTAGCCGTTGGATCTAAGAGGTATGGCCTAGATTAGATCCCTAGTTACCCCTTCGGTCTATACTAGAAAACCCGCGGTTTATTTTCACTTAGTAATTTAGCCAGTAGTTTTTGCTAAGCCTAGGCCGTTTGCTCCTAGTCTTGGAACAAACAGCAACCGCAGCCTGTAGCATCTTGCCACGTGTACCCTCTTTTTAGTACTAGTTAGCTTTTCATTTTTTCTGCCTGTTTGCAAAAACAGAAACTTTCTGTTTTGTTTTGACCACAACTTTGTATCCCGAAGTCCAATGACATTGATTCGTTTTCCAGTAGCTCACAAATTTCCTGTAGTTTTTAAAAACATATAATTTGTCTATGTTTAAAATTTTCAAATATAAGTTAGATCAGATTTAGTTTAAACTTTGGTTTGCCTATTCCAGGAGTTTAAAAAATGATTTTGAGTTGATTCTTTTTGCTACTGCTTCCTAGTGATAAAATCTTACTGTGGTAGAAGTTTCAAAATTTTTAAAGTATTTTTACTGGTGTTTTCAACAGAAACAAGTTTCTGCCATACTGGCGCATGTTGAACTCCTTTGCTTAGACTTTAGCGAATCATTACTTGTGATGTTATTTTTACTTGTTGCATGATTGAAGTGCATATGGTGTGCTTTGTGTTTGTATCGGTAGATCATCCGGAGTGCGAAGCGTGTTACTTAGAAGCGCTCGAGCAAGACAACTATCATCAAGGCAAGTCATTTTGATCATGTTATTTTACCTATGTTTTCGATGCATGGTAGATCACCTTCTTTGCCCAATTGCATGCTGCCTAGGTACTTGGAAACTTTATCATAAGTTGTAGTATCATGTGGTAGCAACACAACAACCCCGATACTTGGCCCCGGGACGACAATTTCTTAATGCTATGCTTGGGTAGACGGGTTATCGGTTGAGTGTATACCACGAGTGATGCGAGGTTGATATAATAATCATGAACGGTTAAGACAAGATTTTCAAGACCTCGGACGCAATGCAACTCTGGGTGAAGGATGGTTGATCGGCTCCCTGGAGAACCCAGTGGATGCCCGGGATGCTGGGGACGGCCATGACATCCTGCGGAAAGCTTCACCCAGGCTCAAAGAGACGGACGGATATTTTGAAGACCCAAGGCTTACCTGCACAGCCACAAGTCATTATGGGCTCTGGCTTGGTTGGACAACGCGGCGACTCTGGACAGGCGGTGCTAGCAGATGTAGCAGAACGGTAGGTATGGATGGGCACCGACAGGGATTCAGAGGGACCCGTTGAAAGACCATGTTTTGATCATCCGGTCTTCAAACACCCTGAAGTGCGAGGACATACACGGAGGCGATCAAATCTTGTGGGGAACGTGTGCAAAACTCTGCAGAGTACTCAAACCTAATCGATTAGCCGTGTCCACGGTCATGGACAACTTGAGCCAAAGGAACTGAAGTTATCTGGATTTCTCAACACCATTAAATATATTTTGATGAGGGTAATTATTGACAACTCAGGTACGAGAATTGGTTGGCGGAACCATCTCGTTAACAACAAACAACGTAGTAACATTTTGCTTTTAGCCCTCTCTTGATGTAGGAGAAAACTTGCTTTTCGCTAAAAACTTATAGCCCCACCTGACATATATGCATATAGTATAGATGATTACTTTTCACCCCTCTCTTATGTGACTTGTCAGCATATTCAATATGCTGACCTACACGGCTGCAACGTCTTATGTTGCAGATATTTTTCTTCGACGAGTAAGAGTACGATTTCAGGGTTACGGTCTACACTCAACTTGCCGTTGGTGTTTATTGGGACTCCACTCCCTTGACTGCTTCCGATGAAATATTTAAGGTATATACCAGTTTTACGCTAGTTACATGTGATTGCACTTTGATATATACATTGATGTACTGTGTGTGCCAGCATACTGATCCAGGGATGGCATAGATACACAAAGGCTTGACTCGTCTTGAGTCGGGTCGCTACATCCTGTGTTCGAGCTTAAACAGTTAACTGATACTCTTAAGTATGCTTATCTTGATGAAAACGAGATATATCCTGTTATTATTATTGCTAGCCTCTCAGAGCATGAAGAAAAGAAATTATTGATAACTATGAGGACGCACCATGTTGCTATTGGATATACTCTTGATGATCTTAAGGGCATTAGTCCCACTCTATGGCAGCACAAAATTAAAACCGATCCTGATTCCAAACCAGTTGCCGATCATCAACGGAGATTAAACCCTAAAACGAAAGAGGTAGTAAGAAAAGAAATACTAAAGCTCCTGGAAGGAGGTATTATCTATCCTGTTGTTCATAGTGATTGGGTAAGTACGATGCATTGCGTCCCCAGGAAAGGAGGTATTACCGTTGTCCCTAATGATAAAGATGAATTGATCCCACAGAGGATTATTACAAGCTATAGGATGGTGATTGATTTTAGGAAATTGAATAAGGCCACTAGGAAAGATCATTACCCTTTGCCTTTCATTGACCAAATGCGATAAAGATTGTCTAAACACACACACTTCTGCTTTCTAGATGGTTATTCTGGTTTCTACCAAATACCTATTGCACAATCTGATCAGGCGAAAACCACTTTTACTTGCCTTTTGGGTACCTTTGCTTACACAAGTATGCCTTTTGGCTTATGTAATGCACCTTCTACCTTTGAAAGATGTATGATGGCTATATTCTCTGACTTTTGTGAAAAGATTGTTGAGGTTTTCATGGATGACTTCTCCATTTACGGATTTTCTTTTGATGATTGCCTCAGCAACCTTGATCGAGTTTTGCAGAGATGTAAAGATACCAACCTTTTCTTGAATTTGGAGAAGTGCCACTTTATGGTTAATGAAGGCATTGTCTTAGGACATAAAATTTCCGAAAGAGGTATTGAAGTCAATAAGGCTAAGGTTGATGCGATCGAGAAAATGCCATGCCCTACAGATATCAAAGGTATAAGAAGTTTCCTTGGTCATGCTGGTTTCTATAGAAGGTTCATTAAGGACTTTTCTAAGATTTCTAGGCCTCCTACCAATCTCTTGCAAAAGGATATTCCTTTTGTTTTTGATGATGATTGTGAGGAAGCCTTTGAAATACTTTAGAAGACCTTGATAACTTCACCTATTGTTCAACCACCTGATTGGAACTTACCTTTTGAAATTATGTGTGATCCCAGTGATTATGTTGTTGGTGTTGTTCTAGGATAAAGAGTTGATAAGAAGTTGAATGTTATTCACTATGCTAGTAAAACTCTAGATAGTGCCCAAAGAAACTATGTTACTACTGAAATGGAATTTTTAGCAGTCGTGTTTGCGTGTGAAAAGTTCAGATCTTACATTGTTTATTCCAAGGTTACTATTCACACTGATCATGCTGCTATTTGGTATTTCGTGGAAAAGAAAGATGCTAAACCTAGACTTATCAGATGGGTTCTCTTGCTACAAGAATTTGATTTGCATGTTGTTGATAGGAAGGGTGCTGAGAACCCCATAGCAGACAACTTGTCTAGGTTGGAGAATGTTCTTGATGACCCACAACCTATTGATGATAGCTTTCCTGATGAGCAATTGAATGTCATCAATGCTTCACGTAGTACACCGTGGTATGCTGATTATGCAAACTATATTGTTGCCAAATATATACCACCTAGTTTCACATACCAGCAAAAGAAGAAATTATTCTTTGATATGAGACATTACTTTTGGGATGATCCTCACCTTTATAAGGAAGGAGTAGATGGTGTTATTAGACGTTGTGTACCTGAGCATGAACAAGGACAGATCCTACAGAAGTGTCACTCCGAGGCTTACGGAGGACACCATGCGGGAGATATAACTGCACACAAGGTATTGCAATCAGGTTTCTATTGCCCTAGTCTCTTCAAGGATGCCCGTAAGTTTGTCTTGTCTTGTGATGAATGTCAAAGAATAGGTAATATCAGTAAGCGTCAGGAAATGCCTATGAATTATTCACTTGTCACTGAACCATTTGCTGTTTGGGGTTTTGACTATATGGGACCTTTTCCAAAGTCCAACGGGTATACTCATATCCTAGTTGTTGTTGATTACGTTACTAAGTGGGTAGAAGTTATCCCAACTAGTAGTGTTGATCACAACACCTCTATTAGGATGCTTAAAGAAGTTATTTTCCCTAGATTTGGAGTCCCTAGATATCTAATGACTGATGGTGGTTCACATTTCATTCATGGTGCTTTCCGTAAAATGCTTGCTAAGTATGATGTCATTCATAGAGTTGCATCTCCCTATCATCCTTAGTCTAGTGGTCAAGTAGAGCTAAGCAATAGAGAGATTAAACTAATTCTGCAAAAGACTGTTAATAGGTCTAGAAAGAATTGGTCTAAGAAGCTTGATGATGCACTATGGGCTTATAGAACTGCTTATAGGAATCCCATGGGCATGTCTCCGTACAAAATGGTTTACGACAAAGCATGTCATTTACCTCTTGAGCTAGAGCATAAGGCTTATTGGGCAATCAAAGAGCTCAACTTTGATTTCAAACTTGCTGGTGAGAAGAGGTTATTTGACATTAGCTCACTTGATGAATGGAGAGCTCAGGCATATGAAAATGCCTAGTTGTTCAAATAAAAAGTTAAGAGGTTGCATGATAAAAGGATACATAAAAGTGAGTTTAATGTAGGTGATTATGTCTTGTTATACAATTCTCGTTTAAGATTTTTTGCATGCAAGCTTCTCTCTAAATGGGAAGGTCCTTACATTGTTGAGGAAGTATATCGTTCCGGTGCCATCAAGATCAACAACACGAAAGGTAATTTTCCGAGAGTGGTAAATGGGCAAAGAATCAAGCATTATATCTTAGGTACTCCCATAAATGTTTAAAGCAATATTATTAATACCATAACTTCGGAAGAGTTCATAAGGGATATTTATCAACCTGTTTCAGACTCCAAAAACAAAGAGGTATGTGATTCGGTAAGTAAACCGACTCCAAAACTTTTCCAGTAGCAATTTTTCTGCGTTTGGAATATTTAGAAAAATATAAAAATTTAAAGTAGTCCGGAAAGCGCACGAGGAGGCGACAAGCCTGCGAGGTGCGACCTACCCCCCTGGCCGCGCCTAGGTGCCTTGTGGGTACCTCGTGTGCCTCTCGGACTCCGTTTTCTTGCAGAGTACTCCTTTTGGTCCGGAAAAAATCATTATATATTCTCCCGGAAGGTCTGACCCTCGTATCATGCAAATATCCTCTGTTTTTGGTTCGAGCTACTGTGCAGACAGATCTAGATCGCTATGGCGTCCCCAAAAGTTTCAAAGGACATGTTCTTCGAGAAGGTCATCAATCCCTACCTCGCGGGAGTGCTGCAACACCCTCAATCTATCGAGATGCATGAGGGGGTGCTGCACATCCGTGATGTTGAGGGGCCCAAGAAGACCGGAAGCATGGAGGCTAGGCTCGAAGCACTGGAGCAGCAAGTCTTCAAGTGCCAAGGGATGGTGGAACGCGGACTCAACGCCAACCGCATGATGATCACGGAGTTCACCAACAAGCACAAGATCGATGCCAATGACATCGGGAAGCATCTCTCCAGGCTCTATGACAGAATTGATCACCTCCAAGCCCAGATCTATGACTTGTAGAACCAAAACTGTGAGTATGAGTTTAGATTTAAATCAATACGGTTGGCTGTAGATTTGAGGATTCCGGAGACTCGATCATCTTTCCATGCACCTATGCCTTGGAAGACGGAGGATCAAACCGAGGTTGCAACAACTCCACCACCATCACCTCCGAAGGAAGACAATTAAGCACGGGTATGGGCAATCCCCATGGCTTGTGCCAAGCTTGGGGGAGTTGCCCCGGTATCGTATCACCATCACATCTTTTGCCTTTACCCTTTTCTTAGTTCGGTCCTTTTTGATTTTTTTTATTTCTCTAGTAGAATAAAGTTCTTAGTGTTCTATGCTTGAGTTTTGCTTTGTGTCACCCCCATTGTATTCGAGCTCGTGAGTCATATAATAAAGAGTGTTTTAGTTAAGGGCCTTGCCTCATGCCATGATCCAAAGAAAAGAATAATAAAAGAACAGAAGCATGAAAGATCATGTAATGATCTTATGGTAAGTGATGGCTTCACATATAAAAAGAATGTTGATTGAAACTTGTTGTGGGTGGACAAACGTAGACCTTGGTCATTGCTGCAATTAATAGGAAGTGATAAAGAAAGAGAGGTTCACATATAAATATATCATCTTTGACATCGTCTACGGTTGTGAACACTCATTAAACTATTACATGCTTAGAAGTAGATGTTGGACAAGGAAGACAACATAATGAATCATGTTTGCTTGGTTCCGAACAATGTTATATGACTAGCGATCCCTTAGCATGTGACGCTTGCTTCCACCTCATATCAGCCAAAACTTCCACACTAAGTAGAGATACTACTTGTGCATCCATAAACCTTGAACCCAGTTTTGCCATGAGAGTCCACCATAGCTACCTATGGATTGAAGAATATCCCTCAAGTAAGTTGTCATTGGTGCAAGAAATAAAAATTTCTCCCTAAATATGTATGATCTATTAGTGTGTGGAAAATAAGCTTTGTACGAACCTGTTATGAGGAAGACATAAAAGCGACGGACTACATAATAAAGTTCTTTATCACAGGAGGCAATATAAAGTGACGTTCCTTCACACTAAGAGGTCACACATCCAAACCTCAAAAGCGCATGACAACCTCTGCTTCCCTCTACGAAGGGCCTATCTTGTACTTTTACTTTTTGTCCTTAAAAGAGCACGGTGATCGACACCAATTCCTTATTTCGCCTTTATCTTGGCTAACGTCATGTGCTAGGGAAAGATCTATATTCATATGTCAACTTGGAAGTAAGTACTCATGAATTATTATTGTTGACATTACCCTTGAGGTAAGTAGTTGGGAGGCGAAACTATAAGCCCCTATCTTTCTCTGTGTCCAACTGAAACTTTGGTCTCATGAGTACCACGTGAGTTTTAGCAATTGTAGAAGGCGAAAGGATGATTGAGTATGTGGATTTGCTTTACAAGCTCTTATTTGACTCTTTCCGATGTTGTGATAAATTGCAATTGCTTCAATGACTAAAGGCTATTGCTTGTTAATTCTCAATAAGGTTCTTGATCCATACTTTACTTTGTGAGGGAATTATCATTGTAGCATAAGAGATTATATGATGATATTGCTTCTTATTATGATCAAGATGCCTGCTTGTCCGTATCTTGTTTTGTCGACACCTCTATCTCTAAACTTGTGGGCATATTTATTGATCTCGGCTTTCGCTTGAGGACAAGTGAGGTATAAGCTTGGGGGAGTTGATACGTCCATTTTGCATGATGTTTCCATGTTGATATTTATTGCTTTATGGGCTGTTATTACACTTCACAGTACAATACTTATGTCTTTTCTCTCTTATTTTATAAGGTTTACATGAAGAGGGAGAATGCCGGCAGCTGGAATTCTGGTCTGAAAAAGGAGCAAGTTTGAGATACCTACTATGCGCAACTCCAAAAACCGTAAAAATCAACGAGGAATTATTTTGGAATTTATAAAAAATACTGGACGGAAGAAGTACCAGAGGGGAGCCACAAGGAGGCCACAAGCTTGCCACGTGCGACCTACCCCCCTGGCTGCGCCTAGGTGGCTTGTGGGACCCCTGTTGCCCTTCTGGCTCCCATCTTTTCCTATAAGGAGGGTTTCGTTCCAGAAAAAATCAGGAGGAGGCTTTTGGGAGGGGTCGCCGCCGCCACGAGGCGGAACTTGAGCAGAACCAATCTAGAGCTTCGGCAGGGCCGTCCTGCCGGGGAAACTTCCCTTCCGGTAGGGGGAAATCATCGCCATCGTCATCACCAACACTCCTCTCATCGGAGGGGACTCATCACCATCAACATCTTCATCAGCACCATCTCATCTCCAAACCCTAGTTCATCTCTTGTAACCAATCTCCATCTCGCAACTCCGATTGGTACTTGTAAGGTTGCTATTAGTGTTAATTACTCTTTGTAGTTAATGTTAGTTGGATTACTCGGTGGTATATTATATGTTCAGATCCTTGATGCTATTCATTACCTCTCTAGTCATGTACATAATTATGCTTTGTGAGTAGTCACTTTTGTTACTAAGGACATGGGATAAGTCTTGCTATAAGTAGTCATGTGAATTTGGTATTCGTTCGATATTTTGATGTGTTGTATGTTGTTTTTCATCTAGTGGTGTTATGTGAACGTGGACTACATAACACTTCCCCTTTATTTGGGCATAGAGGAAGGCATTGGGAAGTAATAAGTAGATGATGGGTTGCTAGAGTGACAGAAGCTTAAACCGTAGTTTATGTGTTGCTTCGTAAGGGGCTGATTTGGATCCACTAGTTTAATGCTATGGTTAGACTTTGTCTTAATTATTCTTTCGTAGTTGCCGATGCTTGCGAGAGGGGTTAATCATAAGTGGGAGGTTTGTCCAAGTAAGGGCAGCACCCAATCATCGGTCCACCCACATATCAAACTATCAAAGTAGCGAATGCGGATCATTTGAAATTGATGAAAACTAGCTTGACAGAAAGTCCCATGTGTCCTCGGGAGCAGTTTACCTCCTATAAGAGCTTGTCCAGGCTTGTCCCTTTCTACAAATGGATTGGGCCATCTTGATTCACCTTTGTTACTATTGTTTCTTGCTACTTGCTACGAATCATCTTACCACACAACTATCTGGTATCGATAATTCAGTGCTTGCACATAATACCTTGCTAAAGACCAATTGCTAGTTCCTTCTGCTCCTCGTTGGGTTCGACACTCTTACTTATCGAAAGGACTACGATAGATCCCCTACACTTGTGGGTCATCACTCCACTTTGAGAGCGCTTCTATAGATCAATTCCTTAAACAAGATGACATGATGTAGACAAACTAAAACCAATCAATATGAATAAACCCCATCGATTTACCCTTAATGAAAGAATAGAAGTACGTGCCTCGCTAATCATTTTGTCACTAGGTTAGGACACCGGAAGATTGGACCCATTATAAAGCACCTCGCCCACTGAAGAAAAATAATTTTATTTGGCCAAACCAAATGGATAGATTAGAGAGAAATACAAGTCTACAAAAATCACGCATAATGAAGTTTAAATAAGACTCAATTACTTTAAATGAATAATTTAATCATAAACCCACAATTTAGAGGGTCCCATCAAGCACACCGCAAAACAAGATTACATCGGAGAGAACTCCAAGAAGATCGAGGAAAAAATGGTAAAACCAAAGAGAGAGAAGAAGCCATCAAGATACTAGCTATGGACCTTTAGGTCTTTGGTGAACTACTCACTCACCATCATGGACGAAGCAAAGTCGAAGTAAATGATGGGGAACGTCGCATGGGAAACAAAAAAATTCCTACGCTCAACGAAGATCAATCTATGGAGACTAACATCTACGAGAAGAGGGGTGCATCTACATACCCTCGTAGATCGCTAAGCGGAAGCGTATATAACACGGTTCATGTAGTCGAATGTCTTCGTGATCCAATCACGATCTGTCCCGGGGTCTCATCCCGATCTGTCGCACGGTCCCATCCCGATCTAGTGTTGAACGGACGGCACCTCCGCGTTCAGCACTCCTATAGCTCGATGAAGCTTTCACCTCCTCGATACAACGAGCGATGGTGAAGTAGAGGTTGACTACTCTGTGAGCACGACGGTGTGGTGGCAGTGGTGGTGGTGAAATTTCAGCTGGGCTTCTCCAAGCACTGATGCGATCGCTATGGTGGATAATTACTATGAGAGAGAGAGAGGTAGGGCACCACTACAAATAGTTATGATGTTATTAATGCAAATGACCATATATATAGGCATCATGTCAGTGACAAGTAGAGCAAAACGATTCTGCTCTACCACTATTACTCCACTTCGAGAGCGGTTCTATAGATTAATGCTTTAAATAAGATGACATGATGTTGATAAAGTAAACCCAATCAATATGAATAAACCCCATCGATTTACCCTTAATGAAAGAATAGAAGTACGTGTCTTGCTAATCTTTTTGTTACTAGGTAAGGACACTAGAAGATTGAACCCATTATAAAGAACCTCGCCCAGTGAACATAAATAATTTTATTTGGAAAAACCAAATGGATAGACTAGAGATAAATACAAATCTTTAAAAATCGTGCATAATAAAGTTTAGAAAAGACTGAGTTACTTTCAATGAATAATTTAATCATAAACTCACAATTTAGAGGCCCCGTCAAGCACACTGCAAAAACAAGATTACATCGGATAGAACTCCAAGAAGATCGAGGAAAAAATGGTAAAATCAAAGAGACAAATGAAGCCATCAAGCTACTAGCTATGGACCTTTAGGTCTTTGGTGAACTACTCATTCACCATCATGGACGCAACAAAGTTGATGTAAATGATAGGGAACATCGCATGGGAAACAAAAAATTTCGTATGCTCACCCAAGATCAATCTATGGAGCCTAACATCTACAAGAAGGAGGAGTGCATCTACGTACCCTTGTAGATCACTAGGCAGAAGCGTATATAACGCGGTTCATGTAGTCGAATGTCTTTGCGATCCAATCACGATTCGTCTCGTTATCTCATCACGATCCTTCTCGCGATCCCATCCTGATCTAGTGCCGAACGGACGGCACCTCCGTGTTCAGCACACGTATAGCTCGATGAAGCTTTCACCTCCTAGATACTGCGAGTGATGGTGAAGTAGAGGTTGAGTACTCTGGCAGAACGACGGTGGGATGGAAGTGGTGGTGGTGCAATTTATGTAGGGCTCCGCCATGCACTACTGAGATTGCTATCGTGGGGAATTGCTACCAAAGAAAGAGAGGTAGGGAACCATCGCGCATAGTTATGATGTTATTAATGCAAATGATCACATATATAGGCATCACGTCCGTGACAAGTAGACCGAAACGATTCTCCTCTACTACTATTACTCCACTTCGAGAGCGCTCCCATAGATTAATGATTTAAACAAGATGACATGATGTAGACAAAGTAAACCCAATCAATATGAATAAACCCCATCGATTTACCCTTATTGATAGTAAAGAAGTATGCGCCTCGCTAA
This sequence comes from Hordeum vulgare subsp. vulgare, assembly GCF_904849725.1. NCBI lineage: Eukaryota > Viridiplantae > Streptophyta > Magnoliopsida > Poales > Poaceae > Hordeum > Hordeum vulgare. Next base: position 303,741,702 of record NC_058523.1, read on the forward strand.
TACTTTTGTTACTAGGTGAGGACACTAGAAAATTGAACCCATTATAAAGCACCTCACCCACTGAAGATAAATAATTTTATTTTTCCAAATCAAATGGATACATTAGAGAGAAATAAAAATCAATAAAAATCATGCGTAATAAAGTTTAGAAAAGACTCGGTTACTTTCAATGAATAATTTAATCATAAACCTACAATATAGAGAGTCTCATCAAGCCCACCACAAGAAAAGATTACATCGGATAGTACTCCAATAAGATCGAGGAAAAAATGGTAAAATAAAATAGAGAGAAGAAGCGATCAATCTACTAGCTACGGACCTTTAGGTATTTGGTGAACTACTCACTCACCATAATGGACGCATGAAAGTTGATGTAAATGATGGGGAACGTTGCATGGGAAAAAATATTTCCTACGCTCACCCAAGATCAATATATCAAGACTAACATCTACGAGAAGGGGGGTGCATCTACATACCCTTATAGATCGCTAAGCGGAAGCATATATAACGCAGTTCATGTAGTCGAATGTCTTTGTGATCCAATCACGATCTGTCCTGCGAGCTCATCACGATCCGCCCCGCTATCCCATTGCGATCTAGTACCGAAGGGATGGAACCTCCGCGTTCAGCACACATATATCTTGACGAAGCTTTCACCTCCTCGATCCAGCGAGCATTGGTGAAGTAGAGGTTGAGTACTCCGGCAACACGACGGTGTGGTGGAAGTGGTGGTGGTGCAATTTCAGCAGGGCTTCACCAAGCACTGCTGCGATCACTATGGTGGATAATTACTACGAAAGAGAGAGAGAGAGGTAGGGCTCCGCCAAGAAATTGCGTATTGGCTGCCTCCCTCACCCTCTATATTTCTAGGAGGAAGGGGTAGGTAGGGCTAGCCTTGGACGCTCCTCCAAGGAGAGAGTGTTCGGCCGAACTAAGGAGGACTCCTCCTCCAACAAACACTTCCTCCCACCTACCCTTGTGCGCATGGGCCTCTTGGGGTTGGCTGCCGAAGCCCACCAGGGGTTGGTGTGCTACCTCTCAGGCCCATGTGGCCCCCGAGATGGGTGGGTCCCTCCTGGTGGACCCCTAGAACCCTTTCGGCACTCCCGGTACAATACCGAAAAACCCCGAAACTATTCTGGAACCCGAATACCACTTTCCTATATATAAATATATACCTCCGGAGCATTTCGGCGCTCCTCGTGACGTCCGAGATCACATCCGGTACTCCGGACAACCTTCAGTCACTAGCACTATATCTCGACTATCTCAATATCTTCACCGAACCTTAAGTGTGCAGACCATGAACTTTCGAGAACTATGCAGACATGATTGAGACACTCTCCGATCAAGAACCAATAGAGAGACCTGTATGCCCATATTGGCTCCTACATATTCTACAAAGATTTTTATCGGTCGAACCATGATGTCAAGGATTCAATCAATCATGTATACCGTTCCCTTTGTCCATCGGTGTGTTACTTGCCCGGTATTCGATCGTGAGTATCTCCGTACCTAATTCAATCTCGTTACTCGAAAGTCTGTTTACTAGTTTTCTAATACAAGATTACCTGACTAACTCCTTAGTCACATTGCTTTCAAGCTTCTTGTGATGTTGTATTACTGAGTGGGCCCTAGAGATACCTCTCCATTATACGGAGTGACAAAATCGAGTTTCGTTTCAAGCCAACCCAACAGACGGCCTCAAAGATACCTGTAGAGAACCTTTATAGTCACCCAGTTACGTTGTGCTGTTTGATACACACAAGGTATTCCTCCGGTGTCCGATAATTGCATGATCTCATGGTCAGAGGAACAAATACTTGGCATGCAGAAAACAGTAGCAATAAACTGACACGATCACATGCTACATTCATAATTTAGGTCTTGTCCATCACATCATTCCCCTAATGATGTGATCCCATTATCAAATGACAACTCGCCTATGGTCAGTCAACCTTCACCATATTTAATCAACGACCTAGTCCTTAGAGGCTCAATAGGGACAATATGTTGTTTATCTATCCACACATGCATTTGAGTTTCCAATCAATACAATTCTAGCATGGATAATAAAAAATTATCATGGACAAGGAAATATAATAATAACTAATTTATTATTGCCTATAGGGCATATTTCCAACGGTCTCCCACTTGCACTAGTGTCAATAATCTAGTTCACAACTCTGTGATTCACACACCATGAGTTCTGGGGTTTAATCATGTTTTCTTATGAGAGAGGTTTTAGCCACCGTGTTTGAATCTTTAGAAATCTCTATGTCATCATGTAGATGCTGCTAGCATGCTCCATATGGAACTATTCCAAATGATTGCTCCACTATAAGAATCCGGCTTGCTACTTTAGAGTCATCCGGACTAGTGTCAAAGCTTGCATCGGCGCAAACCTTTTCAACGAAATCTTTTATCACCTCCATAATCGAGAATCATTTCCTTAGTCCTCATGTTACTAAAGATAATTTTGACCACTGTCTAGTGATCGATTCTTGGATCACTCTTGTACCCCTTGACAGAATCATGGCAAGGCACACATCAGGTGCAGTACACAGCATGGCATACTATAGAGCCTACGGCTAAGGCATAGGGTATGCCCTTCGTCCTTTACCTTTCTTCTGTTGTGGTTGATCTTTGAGTCTTACTCGAATCCACACCTTACAACACAGCCAAGAACTCCTCCTATGACCGATCTATTTTGAACTCCTTCAAAATCTTGTGAATGTATGTATTCATTGAAACTTTTATCAAGCGTCTTGATCTATCTCTATAGATCTTGATGCTCAATGTTTAAGTAGCTCAATCCAGGTTTTCCATTCAAAACCAATTTTCAAACAACCCTATATCCTTACTAGAAATTCTACATCATTTCCGATCAATAATCTGTCGACTACATATACTTATTAGAAATTCTATAGTGCTCCCACTCACTTTCTGGTAAATACAAGTTTCTCATAACTTTGCAAAAAACCAGTAACTTTGATCAGCTCATCAAAGCGTATATTCCAACCCCGAGATGCTTGCCCCAGTCCATGGAACGATCGCTGGAGATTACATAGTTGATAGCATCCTTAGAATCGACAAAACCTTCTGGTTGTATCTCATATAGCATTTCCTCAAGGAAACCGTAAGGAAACAATGTTTTCACATCCATCTGCCGGATTTCATAATCGAAAAATGGAGCAACTGCTAACACAAATCCAATAGACTTTAGCATCGCTACGAGGGAGAAAGTCTCATTGTAGTCAACTCCTTGAACTAGTCGAAAACCGGTTTGGGAGAAATCAAGCTTTCTAAATGGTGACATTTACCATCATTGTGTGTATTCCTTTTAAAGATCCATTTGTACTTAATGACCTGACGACCATCAAGTAGTTCTTCCAAAGTGCACACTTTGTAATCATACATGGCTCCTATCTCGGATTTCATGGCCTCCAACCATTTGTCGGAACCCGGGCCCACCATCGCTTGTCCATAGCTCGTAAGTTCATTGTTGTCCAACAACATGACCTTCAAGACAGGATTACTGTACCACTCTAGAGTAGTACGTGTCCTTGTCGACCTACGAGGTTTGGTAGTAACTTGATCCAAAGCTTCATGATCATCATCATTGGCTTCCTCTTAAATTTGGTGTAGGCGCCATAGGAACAACATCCTATGCCATGCTACACACTGTTTGAAGTAATGGTTCAATAACATCATCAAGTTCCATCATCGTCCCACCCAATTCTTTCGAGGGAAACTCTTTCTCGAGAAAGGACCCGTTTTCAGCAATAAACACATCACTTTTGGTTGTGAGATAGGATGTATACCCAACTTTTTTGGGCATCCTATGAAGATGCATTCATCCACTTTGGGTTCAAGCTCATCAGCGTGAAGCCTTTTGACATAAGCATCATAGCACCAAACTTTGAGAAACGACAACTCAGGTTTCTCCAAACCATAGTTCATACGGTCTCATCTCAACGGAATTAAATGGTGCGCTATTTAAAGTGAATGTGGTTGTCTCTAATCCATAACCCCTAAATGATAGAGACATCAAGCACACACCATATCATATAGGGCGCGACTACGACATTCGGACGCACCATCATACTATGGTGTTCTAGGTGACATGAGTTGTGAAACAATTTCCACATTGTCTTAAATGTATACCAAACTCACAACTCAGATGTTCGCCTCTACGATCACATCATATACATTTCTTCCTATTGTCACGACGATCTTAAACTTGACTCTTAAAATTGCTTGAACTTTTCAATATTTCCGACTCGTGATTCATCAAGTAAATACACATATATCTACTCAAATCATGTGTGAAGTAAGAACATAACTATATCCACTCCGTGCCTCAGCACTCATTGGACTCCATACATCAAAATGTATTATTTCCAATAAGTTACTTGTTCGTTCCATCTCACTGGAATACGATGTTGATGTCATCTTGCCCATACGGGATGGTTTGCATGTCTCAAGTGATTCAAAAACAATTGAGTACAAAAGATCCATAAGCATGGAGTTTCTTCATGCGTTTAAACCAATAGGCATGGTTCTCATGCCTCAAACAATTCAAAATCGAATGAGTCCAAAGATCCATCAGCATGGAGCTTCGCCATACGTTTTGCACCAATATTACCTAAGCGGCAGTGCCACTAGTAAGTGGTACTATCATTATTAACTTTGTATCTTTTGGCATCAATATTATGAAGATGTGTGTTACTACGATCGAGATTCAATAAACCATTTACATCTGGTGCATGACCATTCAAGGTATTATTCATGTAAATAGAATACCATTGAAGGTATTATTCATGTAAATAGAATAACCATTATTCTCTGACTTAAATGAATAATCGTATTGCAACAAACACGATCCAATCATGTTCATGCTCAACGCAAACACAAAATAACATTTATTTAGATTCAGCACTAATCCTGAAAGTAGAGGGAGTCTGTGATGATGATCAAATCAACCTTAGAAATACTTCTAACCCAACATTGTCACCTTGCCTTAAGCTAGTCTCCGTTTGTTCCGTAGATTTTATTTTGAATTACCAACATTTAGCAACTGAACCGCTATCTAATACCCAGGTGCTACTAGGAGTACTAGTAATATACAAATCAATAACACGTATATCTAATATATTTCTCTTGACATTGCTAGCCTTCTTATGTACTAAGTATCCAGGGTAGTCCCGCCTCAGTGACCATTCCCCTCATCATAGAGGCACTTAGCCTCGGTTTGGGTTCAACCTTGGGTTTCTTCATTGGAGTGACAACTGACTTGTCATTCTTGATGTTTCCCTACTTTCCCTTGCCCATTTTGAAACTAGTGGTTTTATTAACCATCAACACTTGATGCTCCTTCTTAATTTCTACATTCGCGGTGTCAAACATCGTGAATAGCTCAGGGATCATCATCATCTCCTTCGGACTAGTGTTAAAGCTTGCATCAGCGTAACCCTTTACGACGAACTCTTTTAACACCTCCATAACCGAGAAACATTTCCTTAGTCCTGAAGTTGCTAAGGATAATTTTTACCATTGTCCAGTGATCCATTCTTGGATCACTCTTGTACCCCTTGACAGAATCATGGCAAGGCACACATCAGGTGCAGTACACAACATGGCATACTATAGAGCCTATGGCTAACGCATAGGGTATGACCATCGTTCTTGCCCTTTCTTAAGTCGTGGTCGGTCATTGAGTCTTACTCAAATTCACAACTTACAACACACCCAAGAACTCTTTCTATGACCGATCTATTTTGAACTCCATCAAAATCTTGTCAAGGTATGTATTCATTGAAAGTTTTATAAAGCCTATTGATCTATCTCTATACATCTTGATGCTCAATGTTCAGGTAACTAAATCCATGTTTTCCTTTGAAAAACACTTTTCAAACAACCCTATATCCTTCTTAGAAATTCTACATTATTTCCGATCAACAATCCGTCGACCACATATACTTATCAGAAATTCTATAGTGCTCCCACTCACTTTCTCGTAAATACAAGTTTCTCATAAACATAGTATAAACCCAGTAACTTTGATCAGCTCATCAAAGCTTATATTCCAACTCCGATATGCTTGCCCCAGTCCATGGAACGATCGCTGGAGCTTGCATCCTTGGTAGCATCCTTAGGATCGACAAAACCTTATGGTTGTATCTCATAGAACTTTGCCTCAAGAAAACCGTAAAGGAAACAATGTTTTCACATCCATCTGCCAGATTTCATAATCGAAAAATGGAGCAACTCGTAACACAATTCCAATATACTTTAGCATCGCTACGAGCGAGAAAGTCTCATCGTAGTCAACTCCTTAAACTTGTGAAAAACCTATTTGCGATAAATAGAGCTTTCTAAATGGTGACATTTACTATCATTGTCTCCCTTCCTTTTAAAGATCCATTTGTACTTAATGCCCACACGACCATCAAGTAGTTCTTCCAAAGTCCACACTTTGTTTTTACACATGGATCCTATCTCGGATTTCATGGCCTCCACCCATTTGTCGGAATCCGGGCCCACCATCGCTTCTCCATAGCTCGTAGGTTCATTGTTCTCCAACAATATGACCTTCAAGACACGATTATTGTACCACTCCAGAGTTGTGTATGTCATTGTCGACCTACGAGGTTTGGTAGTAACTTGATCGAAAGCTTCATGATCATCATCATTGGCTTCCTCTTAAATTTGTTGTAGGCGCCACAGGAACAACTTAAAGTGCCATGCTACACAGTTTGAAGTGACGGTTCAGTAACATCATCAAGTTCCACCATCCTCTCACTCAATTCTTTTGAGAGAAAGTCTTTCTCGAGAGAGGACCCGTTTTTAGCAATAAACACATTACTTTAGGTTTGAGCTATGATGTACACCCAACTTTTTCGGTATCCTATGAAGATGCATTTATCCACTTTTGGGTTCAAGCTTATCAGGCTGAAGCCTTTTGACATAAACATCATATCACCAAACTTTATGAAACGAAAACTTAGGTTTCTCCAAACCATACTTCATACCGTGTCATCTCAACGGAATTAAATTGTGCCCTATTTAAAGTGAATGTGGTTCTCTCTAATCCATAACAACTAAATGATAGAGACATCCTAACACACACCATATCTTATAGGGCATGACTACGACGTTCAGATGCACCATCATACTATGGTGTTCTAGGTGGCATGAGTTGTGAAACAATATCCACATTGTCTTAAATGTATACCAAACTCACAACTCAGATGTTAACCTCTATGATCACATCTTATACATTTATTCCTATTTTCATGACGACCTTCAACTTCACTCTGAAAATTACTTGAACTTTTCAATATATCCGATTCGTGATTCATCAAGTAAATACACATGTATCTACACAAATCATCTGTGAAGTAAGAACATAACGATATTTACTGCGTGCCTCAGCAGTCATTGAACTGCATACATCAAAATGTATTATTTCCAATAAGTCACTTGTTCGTTCCATCTCACTGGAAGACAAAGTTGATGTCATCTTGCCCATATGGCATGGTTTGCATGTGTCAAGTGAGTCCAAAAGGTCCATCTGCATGAAGTTTCTGCATGCGTTCAAAACAATAGGCATGTCGACGGGGATACTACCCCGGGGTATACCAAAGGCGGAGATTAAATTTCTCAAAGAGGACTAGGTGGCCGCCTAGCCCCCCAGGCCGGCTAGAGATAGCCGGCCCTCCTGCCCGGCCGGCTGGCGATATCTGACCCCATCGAGTCATATGCATGGCCGGCTGGCGGTAGCCGGCCCCTCTCACCAGCTCCTCTCTAACGGTCGTAAGCGGTACGGCGAGTCGACTGGCCGGTAGCCAGCCGGACGGACTGCCCCGTCCCATCAGGTCGTACACCAGTACGCAGAGAAGACAGCTCCTGACTCCCGGCGTGGAAATAGTGCCCCTGACGCAGGCTAGAGCCGTAGAAGATGATGGCGCCGTCAGCATGGCTATAGGGAGCCTAAACGACACCAACACCGGTTAGACGGCGCGACCCTGTAGCCATCATCCCCCCGCCCACGCGCCCTGGCAACCCAGCGTATAAACCGCTAGTTGCACAGGCCGCCGGGCCCCATGACAAGACTCAACAGTCGGTGGGCCCCCCTAGGCCGGCTAGAGGCTGGCAGCCAGGTCCCACCGGCGATCTTACACTCAACACTGTATAGCTGGGGTTGTACTATAAAGCCCCCCTCTAGCCCCCCGAGAGGGAGGCTGGCTCCCTTCGCGTTAGCACGCACACACACAATTCAGATACAGCTCGAGGAGCACCATTCTATTGTGATATCATATAGTCACATACGCAGGACTAGCGGTATTAATTCACTGGAGGGCCCCGAACCTGGGTACACCGGCTTCATGTCTGTTACGCCCAAACCCGTTCCTCGACGCCGCCGGCGCCCATCGGCCCTAATCCATGAGTTAAGCCACCCTATGGCATCTTCCCCGGAAATACCACGACACACATTCATCATCGCATGATGTGCATCATCCGCATTGCCTCGGCACTTTGTTGCCGTAATGTTGTTTTAAATCTTGCATCCATTTGTAGTTGCCGGTTCTCTCCGTTCTCGTCGACGACCGTTTCCATACCAACCACACACGCACGTGCGTCCGACACATCTTAAATATTGTTCTTAGAAGTGTGCATAAAACTTTCTAGGAATTAGTTGAAAGTTGGCGTGCGGTCTTAATATAGTGCAGGTAGATCACCTGCAAATTTCATCGCATTCCATCGACATTTGATACACAAACAATTAGACCTATAGTGGGACTATAGCCAGATTATTCATTAGGCGTTTTAGTGTTTAAAATCAGTCATGGGATGCTCACTTCCTTATCTTCTCTAAGCCCAACCACTCCACACAACCCAACCCAGCCCACCTAACATATCCCTGCGCTTGCAGCCGGTACGCAAATAGGAAAAGCTGCCTCTTCTAGCGCCTATCTATAAATAGATAGCTCCCCCTTCCATTTTGGGGATAAAAACCCTACCCCTATCCTCCACCTACCACCAGCCGCCAGCACTCCTCCGGATCCGCGCTGGACCTCTCCTTCCCCACCACTTGGCCATCCGCCTCCAACATTGGAGCCACCCCGCACTGCCAGCTTCCTGCTGAGCTACGAATTCGGGTCGCAAGCTTCTACGTGGGTCGTCCATGCCCAGATCGGTCGACCGAGGGAGATAGCCACACATGCAGCCACCTGGAGCTAGTAGGCAGCCGTGCCTGGACCCATGGAGCCCAGGGCAGGCCCACTCGGCCCATGTGCCACCGCTGCTGCTCCAGAGAGAGTAGTGTTGGGGAACGTTGTATGTGAAACAAAAAATTTCCTACGCATACGCACCTATCCATGGTGATGAACATCTACGAGAGAGAAGTTCGGATCCACATACGCTTGTAGATCGCCAAGCGGAAGCGTATATAACGCGGTTGATGTAGTGGAACATCTTCGCGATCCAAATCACAGTCCGTCCCACGATCTCATCACGTACCGTCCCGCGATCCCATCCCGATCCATCCCGATCTAGTGCCGAACGGATGTCACCTCCGCGTGCAGCACACGTACAGCTCGATGACGATCACCGCAAGAGGGGTGGAGAGGTAGAAGAGTTCTCCATCACGATGGCGTGGTGGTGGTGGTTAACTAATCCAGCTGGGCTTCGCCAAGCTTTTGCAGAACTAATCTATAGGAGTAAACGATCTATAGAGAGAGAGGGTAGTCGTGGCTTATTTTGGGTTAGGACTGCCCTCAAAATCCTCTAGTATATATACGAGGGAGGGAGGGTAGGAGTCGGCCAAAGGCTCCTCCTTTGGTTTGGCCGAATAAGAGGTGGAGGAGTCCACCTCCAATCCTACTCCAAGTAGGACTCCTCCCACTTGGAATATTCCTCCTCTCCCTTTGGGATTTCCCCCTCTTTGCTTCTCTGCTGAAATAGGCCATCTTGGGCTATCCGCACCAGCCCACTAAGGGCTGGTGCACCACCTTTAGGCCTATTATGTTCTTTCCTGGGTGGGTGGCCCCTCACGGTAAAACCCCGGAACCCATACGTGGGTCCTCGTACTTTACAGGTAATGCCCGAAAACTTTTCAGAAGCCAAATGCAACTTTCCTATATATAAATCTTTACCTCTGAACCATTCTGGAGCTCCTCGTGACATCCGGTACTCGGAACTACTTTCGGTCACCAAACACACATAACTCAATAATACTGAAATGTCATCGAACCTTAAGTGTGCAGACCTTGCCACTACTAGGGAAAACCCTAGTAGTAGCGCTTGTTTTACCCTTACTAGTAGTGTTGGGGCCAGCACTACTACTAACGCGCTACAACTAACTCTTAGCACTAGCGCATTACTGAAAGCGCTACTGGTATCTACGGTAGCAGTAGCGCTGGAATAAATAAAGCGCTACTTCCAAGCCAGCGCTACTGTTAATATTCCAGCGCTACTGCTAATTTTCCTGCTTTTAATATTTAATTCGCATCGTATTTATGTCCCCCCTACGTAATTGTGCATGCTCTATACAGTGGTTTCATCATATCATAATAAACGTGCATAATTTGCATCACATCATACACATAAAGTACTCCCTCCATCCCTAAATTCTTGTCTTATATTTGTTTAGATATGAATTTATCTAGTCAAATTTAGTATTTAGATACATCCATTTCTAGACAATGCTAAGACAAGAATTTTCGGACGGAGGGAGTATCATGTCATATAACTCATCATCATCTTACGTACTCATCTAACAACTCATCATCATATTAATCATATACCAAGTTATCATATGATACACATAAAGTAAAACAGAAAAACATCATAATAGTCCTCATATGCATGCATCCTAATCGATCATGTCAAGTTAATATAAACTAAAATAACTTGTCTCTCATAAGACCTAGTCCTCGCTCCTAGGTATAATGTCACAAATAGAATAACACCTATGTCTCCATGATGAAGCACAGAGATCCAACGGTCTCCAACTTGTGGCTTGCGATCCTTCTTTATTTCTCTCCATGCTTCAATTTGGAGCCATTTTGATTTTGATTTGCGGTTACTCGGTTATGTAGCATCGAACTCGTCCCTTAGCGGGCTTTCAATTTTCATATGGCCTTCTGGTGGATCAACAGAGGCACTACATCATGTGGCAGTTGCTGTTGAAGAACATAATAATAACCTAGTTAGCAATGTAATCAACACCATTTATGCAACAGTAGAGCATACTTAATTAGCAAACTCTTACCAAGATATTTCGGCGAATGTCATCCGGCCTCAACCTATGCACTAGTGGCAAGTAAAATGTATAATTTTGGCCAATTCCCAAATTACACGGGAAGTTATTCCTAGAAACTAGAACACCAACAAGAAAGTAGAGAAGAACATCATTCTCCTCCCAAGTTAGATGTGATCCACACGTGTAGTGTGTCGTGTCAATTAATTTCCGTAATTCACTCGAAGAAACGAAATAAGCTATAAATTATACTTTAACAAATTTAGTATATGCATGAACACCAAATATTTCTAAATATATAATGCAAATTACTTGACAAATATGGTTGAGGAACTCACATGGAGGTAAAACAGGAAGCATATCGACAACCACCCAAATGTCGATATTGCCTGACATATTATCCTCAGGACAAAGATCGAAGATTATTTCCATACCCTCCCGAAATCCATATGCCTTGCAAAGATCTTCCCAATTTGGGCACCCAAATTCTCTGTGAAAAACTGAATTAAATACTTTGATAACAAATGTGTGACCATGTATAGTCCTCAGGTTAGCGCTCCTCGTCTCCATTCTCTCGTGGTCTTCGAAACCGAGCCTCTCCAACACATATCTTCCTACATGGCAAGGGATGAACATATCTCCACTCTCGTCAAGCTTCATGCTGAAGAACCTATCGTCTTGCAGGTGAGGCGTGTCGCACATACCCCGACAATCGCTGCAATATTCACACTCCCAATATTCATCGTGAGACATTTCCTGTTTTAATGTCGTAATTTAACTTATAATCCATGGAACATGTTTGTAAATGTGTAAACAACAACCGTGACACTATATCTAAAGAATTGAACATCTATATATAACAGAAGCATGAATAATAAAAAAGAACCTATATTTGGTCGGAATGTTGATTCATTACCCTTTCTGGCAATTCCCAAGCACTCCATATGTCCTAGTTTCTAGCACTAGACATGTCAAAATTCACGGAAATTTTCGGAATGACCTTTGCTAAATAGTGGACATATGGAGCGCCTGAAATTTCCCGAAACGGAAATGATTCAACATTCCGGCAAAACATAGGCCACTCGGACATTCCGGCAAGACTTAGCACAACTTAGCAAGAAAAAGTGAGAAACTCACTACAGTTTTATGCATTAACACCAACAAAAGGATGATATTTGTAGTCTTCATTAATTTATTAATTAACTAATTAGTTAATTAGTTGGTGAGTTAGCTCATTCATCATCTTTGTGTGACTAGTCATGCAAGTGGTGTAGGTTGGTGAAATATGTATGTGCCCTTTTCCTCTCCAAAGTTTAAGTAAGTTATTTGAAACCATTGGTTGTCTAATTCAAACCTAATGTGCCTAATTACATCAAATTTACAAACAGGAATGATTTATTCCACATTCTTCACACAATATTCAAGTGTGAACCACAGGATTTTTTCCCTTCTTTCTAGTGAGCCCATCAAAAGTTCTTCAACAAACATATCTTGATTTTCTTATTAAAATGCATCTCAAGATAACATCTTGAACCGATGGCCCTAAAATAAAAATGGCAGCAACCTTGGGGTACCTAGAGTAGGAGGGGAGGGGGGCAGCGGCGCCTGGAGGGGGGTGGGGGCTTACCGTAGCGGGAGGGGAGGGGGGCGGTGGCGACGACGAGGGAGGTGGCGGTGACAACGACGGTGAGGGAGTGATACGTATACATCGTATCTACTTTTCCAAACTCTTTTGCCCTTGTTTTGGACTCTAAGTTGCATGATTTGAATGGAACTAACCCGGACTAACGCTGTTTTCAACAGAATTGCCATGGTGTTGTTTTTGCGTAGAAATAAAAGTTCTCGGAATGACCTGGAAATTTACGAGGATTTTTTGTCGAATATATAAAAAATACTGGAGCAAGAATCAACCGGAGGAGTGGTGCGAGGAGCCCACAAGCCCACAAGGCATGGGCCATCCCTGGCCGCGCCTAGCAGGCTTGTGGGGCCACGAACCTCCACCGCCTCCAACTCCAGCTCTATTTAGTCCCTTTCGTCCAGAAAAAAATCAAGGAGGAGAGTTAATCGCATTTTACGATACGGAGGTGCCGCCACCACCTGTTCTTCCTCTGGAGGGCAGATATGGAGTCCGTTCTAGGCTCTGGAGAGGGGAGATCGTCGCCATCGTCATCACCAACCTTCCTTCATCGCCAATTCCATGATGCTCTTCATCGTTCATGAGTAATCTCATCGTAGGCTTGCTGGACGGTGATGGGTTGGATGAGATCTATCATGTAATCGAGTTAGTTTTGATGGGGATTGATCCCTAGTATCCAGTTTGTTCTGAGATTGATGTTGCTACTACTTGGCTATGCTTAATGCTTGTCACTAGGGCCCGAGTTCCATGATTTCAGATCTGAACCTATTATGTTGTCATCATTATATGTGTGTTCTTGATCCTATCTTGCAAGTTGTAGTCACCTACTATGTGTTATGACCCGGCAACCCCGGAGTGACAATAGCCGGAACCACTCCCGGAGATGACCATAGTATGAGGAGTTCATGTATTCACTAAGTGCTAATGCTTTGTTCCGGTTTCTCTATTAAAAGGAGAACCTTAATATCACGTAGTTTCCATTAGGACCCCGCTGCCACGGGAGGGATGGACAATAGATGTCATACAAGTTCTTTTCCCTAAGCACGTATGACTATATACGGAATACATGCCTACGTTACATTAACGAACTGGAGCTAGTTACATATCTGTCCATGTTATAACTGTTGCATGATGAATGTCATCCGACATAATTATCCATCACCGATCCAATGCCTACGAGCTTTTCCTATTGGTCCTTGCTACGTTACTTTGCCGCTACTGTTGTCACTGCTGTCACTACTGCTACTGTTACCACTACTGCTGTCACTACTGCTACAGTTACCATTGCTACTGTTGCTATCGCACTACTTTGCTACTGATACTTTGCTGCAACTACTAAATCTTTCAGGTGTGGTTGAATTTACAACTCAACTACTAATACTCGAGAATATTATTTGGCTTCCCCTTGTGTCGAATCAACAAATTTGGGTTGAAAGCTCTACCCTCGAAAACTGTTGCGATCCCCTATACTTGTGGGTTATCAAGACTATTTTCTGGCGCCGTTGCCGGGGAAGCATAGCTCTATTCTCTGAGTCACTTGGGATTTACGTCTGTTGATCACTATGAGGAATCCGAGAGATCCAAAAACTAGAGTCTTGCCCTCAACTACGAGGACAGGTAAGGAACTGCCATCTAGCTCTGCACTTGATTCACCTTCAGTTATGAGTAAGTTTGGGACACCACCTCCTGCTAGAAATTTTGATATGTCGCCTGTGCTTGATGATGCTACTTCTGTTGTCCATGATGCTTGTGATGATGCTTTGCTTGATACTGCTTTGCCACTAGGTGCATTCCTTGATGCACAAATTGCTAGAGTTGCTGCTGAATGTGATGATACTTCTGAGACTGCTGAGATTATTGAAGTAGAACCTCCTATTTCACCTGCTAGAACTAGCTCTCCTAGATATGAATTTCCTGATATACCTAAGGGTTATGTTATGGAGGGAGAGATAGCTGAGGACTTTATTGCTTGTAAGGATAGCTATGATGTTGAGAATTTACTGCGCAAGTCGAAAGAAAAACCTTTGAACACTAGGATGAAATATGACCCGAAGTTTGCTACTTCGCCTATCTTTGTGACAGATAAGGCTTATGAATTCTGTGTCGATCCTTTTCATGGTTACGAGTCTGAAACGGTTGTAGCACATCTTACTGAGCTGCATGATATAGCCACCCTATTCACGAGTGAGGAAAAGATCCGCCACTACTATAGCTAAGACTTGGTTCACTTCTCTTACTCCTGGTTGTGTGCGTAGTCCCCAGGATATGATCTACTACTTCTCTGGGAAATATTTTCCTACCCATAAGAAGCAAGTTGCCTTGCAGGAAATATATAACTTTGCGCAAGTTGAAGAAGAGAGTCTCCCACAAGCTTGGGGGAGGCTTGTCTAGCTGCTAAATGCTTTGCCTGATCACCCTCTTGAGAAGAATGAAATACTTGATATCTTCTATAATGGACTAACCGATGCTTCTAGAGACCACCTAGATAGTTGTGCTGGTTGTGTTTTTAGGGAACAAGCTGAGATCCTATTGAATAATATCTTGTGCAATGAGAATGCTTGGACTATTCCCGAACCACCTCTAAAGCCAACTCTGAAGAAAAGAGGTATTCTATTCCTCAGTCCTGAAGATATGCAACAAGCTAAGAAATCTATGAAAGATAAAGGCATCAAATCCGAAGAAATCAAAAATATACCACCTATCGAAGAGATCCATGGTCTTGATAATCTGACACGGGTGGTAGAGGTAAATTCTCTTTGTAGATTCAATGAGAGTGATATTCCTTTTGATAAACCTGCTAGCTTATGCTTGGATGAATTTGATAACTTTGTTGCCAAACAACAAACTTTCAATGATTATGTTAGCAGACAATTAAAACAGAATGCTCGTATGCTTAGACATTTAAGTGCTTGTGTGGATAGGAATGTCAATGATCTTAAGATCTTGAGTAAAGATGCCTCTATGGTTACTACTCAGGTAGAACAAGTACTTAAGGCTTAGAATGACTTGCTCAATGAGTTGAATAACAATTATGTTACAGTCGTCACTAGAGGTGGTAGAATGACCCAGGAACCTTTGTATCCTCAGGGCCATCCTAAGAGAATTGAACAAGATTCTCAAGGAGTTAGCACTGATGCACCTAGTCATCCTAGGAAGAAACAGAAAGATGATAGGAACTTGCATGCTAGCAACCCTGCTGCTGTTGCACCTTAGAATCCAAATGACATATATGTTTCTAATGCGGAAACACAATCTGGTGATGAGCATGAGCCTAGTGATAATATCGATAGTGGTATTCAGGTTGATGCTCAACCCAGTAATGATAAGGATGTGGAGATTGAGCCTAGTGTTGATCTTGATAACCCACAACCTAAGAACAAGATGTATGATAAGAATGACTTCATTGCTAGGAAGCATGGTAAAGAAAGAGAACCATGGGTTCAGAAACCCATGCCCTTTCCTCCCAAACCATCCAAGAAAAAGGATGATGAGGATTTTGAGTGATTTGTTGAAATGATTAGACCTCTCTTTCTGGAAATGCGTTTGACAGATATGCTCAAAATGTCTCCCTGTGCTAAGTACATGAAGGATATTGTGACTAATAAGAGGAGGATACCTGAGGTTGAGATTTCCACCATGCTTGCCAACTACACCTTCAAGGGTGGAACTCCTAAGAAACTAGGTGATCCTGGAGTGCCCACTATACCTTGCTCCATTAAAGGCAACTACGTTAGAACTGCTTTATGCGATCTTGGAGTTGGTGTTAGTGTTATGCCTCTCTCTCTTTATCGTACACTTGAATTGGATAAGTTGACATCCAATGAAATCTCCTTGCAAATGGCAGACAAATCAAATACTTTCCCTATCGGCATTTGCGAGGATGTGCCTGTTGTGATTGCCAATGTTAATATCTTAACAGACTTTGTTATTCTGGATATTCCCGAGGATGATGCCATAGCGGTCATCCTTGGAAGACCCTTTTTAAACACTGCAGGGGCTGTTATAGATTGCAACAAAGGCAATGTCACTTTCCATGTTAACGGTAATGAGCATACGGTGCACTTTCCGAAGAAACAATATCGAGTACATTGTATCAATGCTATTGAAAAAACTTCATTGATTCTTATTGGGAGCTTTGAATGCCCTATACCTACTGTTAAGATGAAGTATGATTTTCTTCTTGGGGATATGCACATCCCGATTGAGGTAACCTAGTGACTATTCGAAAATTCTCCATTTTTTATGCGATTTGAAAAAGTTTGTCAAGGAGACTTGATCAACCTCATTAACAGATTTCTTTTGATGACCACGAGATGGATGAATCGAGGAGTCACAAACCTCTGTTCCAAGCTTTTACTTTCGGTTGCTTAGAAGAAAAATGATGATTTAGCTTTAGTTTTCCATGTTTTCTGCTTTTTGCGTCCCTTAGACAAGTGTCCACAATACCTCCTCCTCACTAATATTTTCGTACAAAGCTTTAACTTCTATCCGAGGAAAGTGCTCCTATGGTTGAGTTTAAGTTATATGATATTCCCTGGCGCGTGTCACTTCCGGATTTTTGGAATGTTTGCAAATTACCTTTTGTTTGGGATATTCATGAACCTCGTCCATGGGACTTGGGAGCTTTCATCGATACTATTGTTGGAGGAGAGGAGAGAGGCGCATCTCGCGCTAGAGTTGCTACCATACATTTTCCCGTGCTTCGGTATTTCTCATTATTCGTGGGCAAATGTTTGATTGGCCGTGGGAAAGCTGGGGCCCTTAGCTCCCCAGATCTTGCGGTTTTGCGCGAAGCCCTTTATAATGATAAAACTTATAGCTTGGGCGCTATAGTGGCTCAACGGTTGAACACGAACTGTACTAAAGGCGTTGTTTATGGAGGTATCTATGCTACCCGTCTTGCTAGACATTTTGAGATACCTATTAGACTGCACGAGGAAGAAGAGATGCTTCTTCCTGAGAGATATCTAGATTATGATAGCATGGTTCACCATTACTTTCTTAATAAATATATAAATAAGAGGATGATTTATAACCTGGTATTCAGTCAGGGTACTCGTGAGACTATTACTTTGCCTGCTCCTTCTTTGTTCAATCTTCATCTAGGCAGGTACATTATTATGCCCTCAGACATCTACGCATATTGGGGCATAGCGCCACCACAGGCGCCCATGCCCGAGCTACCAGTCGAGGACCAGACGCCAGTTTATCAGTGGGAGCCAGAGGAGCTCACCCAGCAGTGGAACCCACAGTACACTCCGGAGTGCCCCGGAGACGGTTACTTCCCTCCTTGGGAGTAGACCAACTTAGGCCAAAAGCCTAAGCTTGGGGGAGTACATGTTTCTCACCGACTTTATATTCTTGCTCACGCTTTCACTTTGTTAGTCGATCTTCACACTTTTCCACTATATCATCCATGCTAGTTTATTTCTTTTTGTCGCTTTCTTCTCATGTGTTTGTCTAGTTTGAGAAAACCCAAAAAGATTTTCCGTTCTTCTTTCACTTGTTGGGAGCTATCCCGTGTAAATAGTTTTATTTTTCTTTGGGTCAAGGTAGAAGACCATGGTTACAATGTTTAGTGGTTCTCGCATGCATATATGTTTATCTATCAAAGAGCCATATTACTTTGTCTTCTCCTTTGTGTTTGCTTGCAGATTCCAGCATGGTCCAATGCACGAACACTCTTATTATTATTCACATCATTCAGTCGTGCAAGTGAAAGGCAATAATGATGATATATGATGAAGTTACTGAGCCTGGAAAAGTTGGTATGAACTCGATCTGATTTGTTTTTGTAAATATGACTAGCTCATCGTTCCTGATTCAGCTTTGTTGTGAGAGAAACATGTTTGCAATGACAACTTAGAGATCATAGTTTCTGATGCCATGCTTAATTAGCTAGGAGCTTATAATGGTTTGTCTTGGATGCCAACATGAATTTTGAGATGATTATGATGTAGTATGATAGGTTGGTATCCTCCTTTGAATGATTCAAGTGGCTTGACTTGGCGCATGTTTACACATGTAGTTGAAACAAAATCAACATAGCCTCTATGATATTCATGTTTATGGTGATTAATGTCCTACTCATGCTTGCATTCAATGTTGGTTCAATGCATTTTGATGACTGTTGTCGCTCTCTAGTTGGTCGCTTCCTAGTCTTTTGCTAGACTTCACTTGTACTAAGCGGGAATACTGCTTGTGCATCCACTCCCATAAACCCAAAGTTGTTCCATATTAGTCCACCATACCTACCTATATGCGGTATGTACCTACTATTCCAATTAAATTTGCATGTGCCACCCTCTAAACCTTCAAGAAATAATCTGCTTTGCATGCCCTAACCGCTCGTGTGGTGACAAGGGGAGATCAGTATCTTCCATGCTAGGCATGTTATCCTCGATACGTGTTTATTCACTATCACTCACGAGAAAGGGGCCGGTAATTGGAATGCCCAGTTCCTTGCTCAAATCAAAAAGATAATTGCAAACAAAACTCCCCCTGGATTGATGTTGTTATGGACGGTACCCGAGTATTCGGCTAGTCGTGGAGTGTGATTAATCAGTGCTGGGGGAGTTACAACTTTACTTTTCTATTTGGGAACTGCGTATAGTATGTGTAGCATGGAGGATGGTGAAAACTCTTGGTCATTGCGTTGACAATGAAAGCATGCCACCCAAAATTATTTATCTCTGTCTTCAAAGCTTGAGCTCTGGCACCTCTGCAAATCAATGCTTCCCTCTACGAAGGGCCTACCAATTTATGTTTCTGTTGAGGCACCCTCTTCTGTCAAAAAGCACCAATTAGAGAGAACCTCTGTCATTTTTATGCTTTGCTATTAATTGATATTGAGTATGATTGTGACTGGATCTTCTTTGCCATGAATTACAATATTCAGTCAGCCCTTGGTCTTTGAAGGTGATCTGCATTTATGTTTTGCGGTCTCAAAAAGAGCTAGCGAGATATTATCTATTCATATTGCTTCATGTTTGTTTTGATTGAAGTGTTGACGTTTGGAACTTATTATTATTGCTCACTGGTTGATTATGACATTGATATGAGTTTGCCATGAGACCTAAATGTCATTGCTTATGTGGTTAGCTTATGATCTTGCTGAAAATCTGAATATGTGTTAGACATAATTGCAACATCAAGATCAAACAGAGTTCGTAAAAGTTTTTCTTTTGTTTCTTTCAGTTTGTCAACTGAATTCTTGAGGACAAGCAAGGCTATAAGATTGGGGAGTTGATACGTCTCCATCGTATCTACATTTCCAAACTCTTTTTCCCTTGTTTTGGACTCTAATTTGCATGATTTGAATGGAACTAACCCAGACTAACGTTGTTTCAGCAGAATTGCCATGGTGTTGTTTTTGCGTAGAAATAAAAGTTCTTGGAATGACCTGGAAAATTACAAGGATTTTTTGTGGAATATATAAAAATACTGGCGCAAGAATCAACCGGAGGAGTGGAGCGAGGAGCCCACAAGCCCAGAAGGCGCGGACCCCCCTAGCCGTGCCTAGCAGGCTTGTGGGGCCCACGGAGCTCCACCGCCTTCAACTCCAGCTGTATTTAGTCCCTTTCATCCGGAAAAAAATCAAGGAGGATAGTTCATCGCGTTTTACGATATGGAGGCGCCGCCACCACCTGTTCTTCCTCTAGAGGGCAGATCTGGAAACCGTTCTTGGCTCCGGAGAGGGGAGATCGTCGCCATCGTCATCACCAACCTTCCTTCATCGCCAATTCCATGATGCTCTTCATCATTCGTGAGTAATCTCATGGTAGGCTTGCTGGACAGTGATGGGTTGGATGAGATCTATCATGTAATCGAGTTAGTTTTGATGGGGATTGATCCCTAGTATCCACTAGGTTCTGAGATAGATGTTGCTACTACTTGGCTATGCTTAATGCTTGTCACTAGGGCCCGAGTGCCATGATTTCAGATCTGAACCTATTATGTTTTCATCAATATATGTGTGTTCTTGATCCTATCTTGCAAGTTGTAGTCACCTACTATGTGTTATGACCCAGCAACCCCGGAGTGACAATAGCCGGAACCACTCCCGGAGATTACCATAGTATGAGGAGTTCATGTATCCACTAAGTCCTAATGCTTTGTTCTGGTTTCTCTATTAAAAGGAGAACTTTAATATCCCGTAGTTTCCATTAGGACCCCGCTGCCACGGGAGGGATGGACAATATATGTCATACAAGTTCTTTTCCCTAAGCACGTATGACTATATACGGAATACATTCCTACATTACATTGCCGAACTGGAGCTAGTTACATATCTCTCCATGTTATAACTGTTGACTGATGAATGTCATCCGGCATGATTATCCATCACTGATCCAATGCCTACAAGCTTTTCCTACTGGTCCTTGCTACGTTACTTTGCCGCTTCTTCTGTCACTGTTGTCGCTGCTGCTACTTTTACCACTACTGCTGTCACTACTGCTACTGTTACCGTTGCTACTGTTGCTATCACACTACTTTGCTATTGATACTTTGCTGCAGATACTAAATCTTTCAGGTGTGGTTGAATTGAGAACTCAACTTCTAATACTCGAGAATATTCTTTGGCTTCCCCTTGTGTCGAATCAACAAATTTGGGTTGAATACTCTACCCTCGAGAACTGTTGCGATCCCCTATACTTGTGGGTTATCAGGGAGGCGGCGGCAATGATGACGACGACGATGACGAGGGAGGCAGGGACGACTTGAGATCGAGGAGAGGGGGTGGGCGAGTGGGGTAGAGTTAGGAAATTTTGAGGCACAACATGGGGTATTAACTCAACATAGCAGTAGGGGTGGTTCCGAAAGAGCGCTACTGCTATGGGACATTAGCAGTACCGCTTTTACCATGCCGACGATGCTACTACAGGTACTGTCGGTTACCTGGTTGGGCCCCTTTTATCAGTAGCGCTGGATGCAACGCAACGCTACTGCTATGGACCTTGGAAGTAGCGCGGGATTAGGAACAGGGCTGCTACTATAGCTACTGCGGGGGGCCTCGTTGGTTCCTGTTTATCAGTAGCGTAGAATATAAGGCCAGCGCTACTGCTAAGGACATTAGCAATAGCATTGTGTTGCATCCAGCGCTACAGCTAAGTAGCAGCAGCGCTTTGTACTTTCCAGCGCCACTAATAGGCTCCTACCTATAAGGTTTTTCCTAGTAGTGTGCGGGTTCAAGAACTATGAAGACATGACTTGAGACACTCTCCGGTCAATAACTAATAGAGGGACCTAGATGCCCATATTGGATACTACATATTCTACAAAGATCTTTATAGGTCGAACATCTATGTCAATGATGCAGTTAATCCCGTATGTTGTTCCCTTTGTCCTTCGGTATGTTACTTGCCCGAGATTTGATCATCGGTATCTCTATACCGAGTTCAATCTCGTTACTAGCAAGTCTCTTTACTCGTTCCATAATACAAGATCCCGTGACTAACTCCTTAGTCACATTGCTTGCAAGACTTATTGTGATGTTGTATTACCGAGTGGGCCCCGAGATACCTCTCCGTTACACGGAGTGATAAATCCCAGTCTTGATCCATGCCAACCCAACATATACCTTCGGAGATACCTGTAGATCACCTTTATAGTCACCCAATTACGTTGCGACGTTTCATACACATAAGGTATTCCTCCGGTGTCCGGGAGTTGCATGATCTCAAGGTCATAGGAACATATACATTGACATGCAGAAAACAGTAGCAATAAACTCACACAAAAATATGCTACATTCATAGTTTGGGTCTTGTCAATCACATCATTCTCCTAATAATGTGATCCCGTTATCAAGTGACAACACTTTTTTATGGCTAGGAAACCTTGACCATCTTTGATCAACGAGCTAGTCAACTAGAGGCTCACTAGGGACAGTGTGTTGTCTATGTATCCACACATGTATTTGAGTTTCCAATCAATAAAATTCTAGCATGGATAATAAACGGTTATCATGAACAAGGAAACATAATAATAACCAATTTATTATTGCCTCTAGGGCATATTTCCAACAGTCTCCCACTTGCACTCGAGTCAATAATCTAGTTCACATCACTATGTCATTGTAATGAATCTAACACCCATATAGTTCTCGGTTTTGATCATGTCTTGCTTATGAGAGAGGTCTTAGTCAACACGCCTGAATCTTTCAGAGTCATATGAGCTTTACAAATTTCTATGTCATCTTGTACATGCTACTACGACACGCCATTTTGGTACTATTCCAAATGGTTTCTCCAGTATACGAACCCGGTTTTCTACTCAGAGTTATTCGGATTAGTGTCAAAGCTTTCATCGACGTAACCCTTTACAACAAACTCTTTTATCACATCCATAATCGAGAAATATTCCTTTGTCCACTACTAAGGATATCTTTGACCGCTGTCCAGTGATCCATTCCTGGATCACTCCAGTGCCCCTTGAGAGATTCATGGCAAGGCACACATCAGGTGTGATACATAGGATAACCTACTATAGAGCTTATGGCTAAGGCATAGGTGACGACCTTTGTCCTTTCTCTTTCTTCTGCCGTGGTCGGGCTTTGAGTCTTACTCAATATTCACACATTACAATCAAAGAACTCCTTATTTGATGGATCTATTTTGAACTCCTTCAAAATCTTGTCACGGTATGTATTCATTTGAAAGTTCTATAAAGTGTTTTGATCTATCTCTACAAATGTTGATGCTCAATGTTCAATTAGCTCAATCCAGGTTTTCCTTTGAAAAACTCCTTTCAAACAACCCTTTAAACTTTCCAGAAATTCTACATCATTTCCGATCAACAATATGTCAACCACATATACTCCTCAAAAATTCTATAGTGCTCCCACTCACTTCCTTGGAATTACTAGTTTCTCACAGACCTTGTATAAACCCAAAAGCCTTGATCATCTCATCAAAGCGTATATTCCAACTCCGAGATGCTTGCTCCATTCCATAGAAGGATCGTTGGAGCTTGCATACTTGTTAGCATCCTCTAGGATCAAAAAAACCTTCTGGTTGTATCACATACAACCTTTCCTCAAGGAAACCGCCGAGGAAACAATGTTTTGACATCCTATCTGCAAGATTTCATAAATAATGCAACAAGTGCTAACATAATTCCAACAGACTTTTAGCATCGCTATGAGTGAGAAAGTGTCATTATAGTCAACTCTTTGAACTTGTCGAAAACATCTTTTCGACAAGTCCAAGTTGCATAATGTTGACGTTTACCATCATCATCTATATTCCTTTTAAAAATCCATATGTACCTAAGAGCCTTGTGACCATCAAGTAGTTCTTCCAAAGTTGATGCTTTGTTTTCATACCTGGATCCTACGTCGTATTTCATTGCGTCCAGCCATTTGTCGGAGTCCAGGCCCACCATCGCTTCTCCATAGCTCGTAGGTTCAATGTTGTCCAACAACATGACCTCCAAGACAGGGTTACTGTACCACTTTGGAGTTGTACGTGACCTTGTCGACCTCCGAGGTTTGGTAGTAAATTGATCCAAAGATTCATGATCACCATCATCAGCTTTCCACATCAACTAGTGTAGTCGCCACAGGAACATCTTCCTGCGCCGTGCTACTCATTGATTGAAGTGACGGTTCAATAACCTCATCAAGTTTCCACCATCCTCCCACTCAATTCTTTCGAGAGAAACCTTTCTCTATATTGGACCCGTTTCTAGAAACAAACACTTTGCTTCTGGATTAGAGAAAGGAGGTATAGCCAAGTGTTTTGGGTGTCCTATGAAGATGCATTTATCTGCTTTGGGTTCGAGCTTATCAGGCTGAAATTTTTTCACATAAGAGGCGCAGCCCCAAACTTTTAAGAAACGATATATTAGGTTTCTCCAAACCGTATTCATACGGTGTCATCTCAATGGAATAAAGTGGTGCCCTATTTAAAGTGAATGTGGTTGTCTATAATGCCCAACCCAAAAACGATAGTGGTAATTCGATAAGAAACATCATAGTATGCACCATATCCAATAGGGCGTGGCTATGATGTTCGGACATACCATCACACTATCTTTTTCGAGGTGGCATCAGTTGTGAAACAAATTCCACATTGTCTTAAATGTGTACCAAACTCGCAACTAGATATTCATCTCTATGATCATATCGTAGACATTTCATCCTCTTGTCATGACGATCTTCAACTTCACTCTGAAATTACATCAACCTTTCAATAATTCAGACTTGTATTTCATCAAGTAAATATACTAGTATCTACTCAAAGCATCTGTGAAGTAAGAACATAACGATATCCACTGCGTGCCTCAGCACTCATTGGACTGCATACATCAAAATGTATTACTTCCAATAAGTTACTTTCTTGTTCCATCTCACTGGAAACGAGGCCTTCAGTCATCTTGCCCATGTGGCATGATTTGCATGTCTCAAGTGATTCAATATCAAGTGAGTCCAAATGATCCATCTGGATGGAGTTTCTTCATGCGTCTACACCAATAGGCATGGTTCACATGTCTCGAACGATTCAAAAAATGAGTGAGTCCAAAGATCCATTAGTATGGAGCTTCTTCATGTGTTTCATACCAATTTGACACAAGCGGCAGTGCCACAAGTAAGTGGTACTAACATTACTACTTTGTATCTTTTCGCATCAATATCAGGAACATGTGTATCACTACAATCAAGATTCAATAAACCATTCATATTAGGTGCATGACCATTGAAGGTATTATTCAAGTAAATTGAATAACCATTATTCTATTTAAATGAATAACTGCATTGCAATAAACACAATCCAATCATGTTCATGCTCAACGCCAACACCAAACAAAATTTAGGTTCAACAATAATCTCGAAAGTAGAGGGAGCGTGTGATGGTGATCAAATCAACCTTGGAAACACTTCCAACACACATTGTCACCTCATCTTCAGCTAGTCTCCGCTTATTTCGCAGATTTTATTTCGAGTTACCAACACTCAGCAACCGAACCGGTATCTAATACCTCGGCGCTACTAGGAGCACTAGTAGAGTGCACACAAATATCATGTATATCGAATATACTTTTGTTGACATTGCCAGCCTTCTCATATACCAAGTAACTAGGGTAGTTCTGTTTCACTAACCGTTCCCCTCATAATAGAAGCATTTAGTCTCGGGTTTGGGTTGAACCTTGGGTTTCTTTACTAGAGTGGCAACTGGTTTGCCATTTCATGAAGTGTCCCTTTTTAACCTTTGCCCTTCTCTAAACCAGTGGTTTTACTAACTATCAACACTTGATGCTCCTACTTGATTTCTACTTTCGCGGTGTCAAACATCGCGAATTACTCAGGGATGACCTCTATCCCTGACATGTTATAGTTCATGACGAAGCTCAGTAGCTTGGTGGCAGTGATTTTGGAGAACTATGTCAATTACTATCTTATCTGGAAGATCAACTCCCACTCGATTCAAGCGATTGTAGTACTCAGACAATCTGAGCACATGCTCAACGATTGAGCTTTTCTCTTACTTTGCATGCCAAGAATCTTGTCGGAGGTCTCATTCCTCTCAACGTGGACACGAGCCTGAAATCCCAATTTCATCTCTTGGAACATCTCATATGTTCAGTGACGTTCAAAACGTCTTCGGCGCCTCAATTCTAAGCCGTTAAGCATTACACACTAAACTATCACATCGTAATAAAAAACGTGTATGTCCGATGTTCGCAACATTCACAGACGATGCTCGGGTTCAGCACACCGAGAAGTGCATTAAGGACATAAGCCTTCTATGCAACAATGAGGAGAATCCTCAGTTTACGGACCCAGTCCGCATAATTGCTACTATCTTTCAACTAATTTTTTCTAGGAACATATCAAGAACAGTAGAGCTACAACGCAAGCTACAACATAATTTGCAAAGGCATTTTGACCATGTTCATGATAATAAGTTCAATTAATCATATTACTTCAGAACTCCCACTCAAATTGACCTCCCTCTAGTCATTCGAGTGATACATGATCCAAATTCACTAACTCAATTCCGATCATCACCTTAGTTGAGTTTAGCTTCAATCATGACATCTCCATGTTGATCATATCCACTATATGATTCATGCTCGACCTTTTGATCTATTGTGTTCTAAGGCCATGTATGTACATGCTAGGCTCGTCAAGATTAACCTCAGTGTTCCGCGTGTGCAACTGTTTTGCACCTGTTGTATGTGAACGTAGAGTCTATCACACCCGATCATTACATGGTGTCTCGAAACAACAAACTATCGCAATGGTGCATTGTCGGGGAAACACAATTTTATCTTGAAATTTTAGTGAGAGATCACCTTATAATGCTATCGTCGTCCTAAGAAAAATAAAGTGCATAAAAGTATTAACATCACATGCAGATCATAAGCGACATGATATGGCCTTGAACTTGTGCTTCTAGATCTCCATCACCAAAGCACCGACATGAACTCCATAGTCACCGGCGCCACACCATGATATCCATCATCATTATCTCCATCATTGTGCTGCCATCGAGGTTGTCACACTAACTATGATGTTACTACTAAAGCTACTGACTAGCGATAAAGCAAAGGATCATCAAGCGCAAAATAATTAAAGACAACCCTATGGCTCCTGCCGGCTGCCATAGTATCTACGTGCAAGTCGATATTTAACTATTACAACATTATCATATCATACATCCAATATATAATATCATGTCTTTGGCCATATCACATCACAACATACCCTGCAAAAACAAGTTAGACGTCCTCTAATTTATTGTTCCAAGTTTTGTGTGGTTGCTATGGGTATCTAGTATGATCACATCTTACATACGCAAATCCACAATGGTGATATGCATGTTGCTACTTAACCTTCTCGAAGGACCGCCTCAGTCAAATCCGATTCAACTAAAGTTGAGGAAACAAACACCCGCCAGTCATCTTTATGCAACAAGTTGCATGTTAGTTGATGAAACCGGTCTCTCGTAAGTGTACGAGTAATGTTGGTCCGGGCCACTTCAATCCAACAATACCATTGAATCAAGAAAAGAGTAAGGAGGGCACCAAATTGAACATTAACACCCACAAACTCTTTTGTGTTCTACTCGATATATCATCTACACATCAACATGGCTCTGATACCACTATTTGGGAATGTTGCATGGGAAACAAAAACTTTCCTATGCACACACAATACCTATCCATGGTGATGATCATCTATGAGAGGGGAGTTTCGTTCTACATACCCTTGTATATCGCTAAGAAGAAGAGTGTATAACGCGGTTGATATAGTGGAACATCTTCGTGATCCAAATCGCAGTCCGTCCCACGATCTCACCACGAACCGTCCCGCGACCCCATCACGATCCATCCCGATCTAGTGCCGAATGGACGACACCTCTGCATTCAGCACACATATAGCTGAATGATGATCACTGCCTTCCTGATCCAGCAAGAGGGGCGGAGAGGTCGATGACTTCTCCATCACGACGACGTGGTGCTGGTGGTGAACTAATCCATGAGTGCTTCGCCAAGCTTCTGCGGAACTAATATAGAGGAGTAAACGATTTAGAGAGAGGGCAGCCGTGGCTTATTTTGGGTTAGGGCTGCCCTCAAAATCCTTTAGTATATATAGGAGGGATGGAGGGGAGGAGGCAGCAAAAGGCTCCTCCGTTGGTTCGGCCGAATAGGAGGTGGGCCAAGATGCCCTTCATATTCGATCAGTCGGATCATCCGGCCCACATACCCACCCCCGGGCGGCACGCTATGGTTGTGGATCTGACTATCAACGGATTCCGACTGCGCGCGGTCCTGGTGGACGGAGGCAACAGGCTCAACATAATCTATGCCGACTGCTACGGCAACAAAATTCCTTCCCCGGCAACACCAAGGTATCGATTCAGTAGGAGGGTCTCGTCAAGTCTAGAGTACCTGCGCAAACACAAACAAGCTTGCACCCAACACTTCAAAGGTGTTGTGAATCCCTTCAAGATTGTTTGCAAAGTGAGATCTGAAGGCGGAAAGTGCAACGAAGTAAAAAGGTGTAAGGCTGAAAATATGGGGTGGAGTAGACCCCGGGGCAATAGTGTTCACTAGAGGTTTCTCTCAAAATAGCAAATATCACGGTGGGTGAACAAATTATTGTCGAGCAATTGATAGAACCGCGCAAATTCATGACGATATCTAAGGCAATGATCATACATATAGGCATCACGTCCAAGACAAGTAGACCGATACTTTCTGCATCTACTACTAGCCACCGCTATCCAGCATGCATCTAGTGTATTGAGTTCATGACGAACAGAGTAACACTTTAAGCAAGATGACATGATGTAGAGGGATAATCTCAAACCAATGATGAAAACCCCATCTTTTTAACCTTGATGGCAACAACACGATGCGTGCCTTGCTACCCCTTCTGTCACTGGGTGAGGTCACCGCACGATATGAACCCAAAACCAAGCACTTCTCCCATTGCAAGAATCATAGATCTAGTTGGCCAAACAAAACCCGCAACTCGAAGAGAATTATAAGGATATGACATCATGCATAAGAGAGATCAGAAGAAACTCAAATAAGATTCATAGATAATCTGATCATAAATCCACAATTCATCGGATCTCGACAAACACACCGCAAAAGAAGATTACATTGGATAGATCTCCATGAAGATCATGGAGAACTTTGTATTGAATATCCAAGAGAGAGAAGAAGCCATGTAGTTACTAGTTATGGACCCGTAGGTCTATGGTGAACTACTCACACATCATCGGAGAGTTCATGGTGTTGATAAAGAAGCCCTCCGTCTCCGAATCCCCCCTCCGGCAGGGCACCAAAACGTGCCCCAGATGGGATCTTGCGGAGACAGAAGCTTGCGGCGGCGGAAAAGTACTTTCGATGATCTCCTGATTTTTTGTGGTATTTTTGGGGATATATAGGCGCAAAAACTAGGGCAAAGGAGGCCGAGGGGGCCCACAAGCCTGAGGGCCACGACCTCCCCCCTGGCCACGGGGTGGGGGCTTGTGGGGCCCCTGGGCCCCCCTGCCTTGGCTCTCAAGTCTCGTGATCTTCTTCCATCACGGAAAAAATCTTTTCAGGGATTTTATTCCGTTTGGACTCCGTTTCAAAATCTCCTCTGAAAGGGGTGAAAAACATGGGAAAAACAGGAACTGGCCCTTGGCACTGAGTTAATAAGTTAGTCCCAAAAAATATATAAAAGGCATGCAAAACATCCAAAGTTTGACAAGATAATAGCATGAAACCATCAAAAATTATAATTACGTTGGAGACGTATCAAGCATCCCCAAGCTTAAGTCCTGCTCGTCCTCGAGTAGTGAAGTGATAAAGAATGAATTTTTGATGTGGAATGCTACCTAGGATAGTTGTCCTTTGCAACTTCTTTCACGTGACATGAATGTTCAGATCCGTAAGATTCGAAACAATAGTTTTCTATTGACATGAAAACAATAATACTTCAAGCAAACTAGCAAGGTAATCATGAACTTTCAAAATAAGAAGGCCAAAGAAAGTTATCCCTACAAAATCATATAGTCTGGCTATGCTCCATCATCCTCACACAACTAATGTAAATCATGCACAACCCAGGTATTGGCCATGTAATTATTTTCGCACTCTTACGTTCTCAAACTTTTTATAACTATCACGCAATACATGAGCGTGAGCCATGGATATATAACTATAAGTGGAATAGAGTGTGGTGGTAGTTGTGAGACAAAAAAGGAGGAGATGGTCACATTGACTCGGCGTATCAAAGGCTATGGAGATGCCCATTAATAGATATCAATGTGAATGAGTAGGGATTTCCATACAAGAGATGCACTAGAGCTATAGGTATGTGAAAGCTCAAAAGGAAAACTAGTGGGTGTGCATCCAACTTGCTTGCTCACGAAGACCTAGGGCAATTTTGAGGAAGCCCATCATTGGAATATACAAGCCAAGTTTTATAATGAATATTCCCACTAGCATATGGTAGTGACAAAGCAAGAAGCTCTCAATCATGAAGAACATGGTGCTATTATGAAGCACAAGTGTGGAAAAAGATAGTAGCATTGTCCCTTCTCTCTTTTTCTCTCTTCTCTTTTTTCATTTGGGCTCTTAGGCCTCTTATGTTTTTTTATTTTTTTCTAATTTTATTTTTGGGCTCTTTGGCCTTTTTTTTATTTCCTCACATGGGACAATGCTCTAATAATGATGATCATCACACTTTTATTTACTCACAGCTTCAAAGCTCAAAATGATGATGACTCTATAGGAAATTCCTCCGGCAGTGTACCGGGATGTGCAACAATCTAGCATGGTGTATGACGTTGGAAACATCTCACTAGCTATCTTACGATCATGCAATGGCAATATGAGAGTGATGGCACAAGTCATGAGATGGAACGGTGGGAGTTGCATGGCAATTTTATCACGGAATGGCTATGAAAATGCCATAGTAGGTAGGTATGGTGGCTGTTTTGAGGAAGGCATATGGTGGGTTTGTGTACCGGCGAGAACTGCGCGGCACTAGAGAGGCTAGCAATGGTGGAAGGTGAAAGTGCATCTATACCATGGACTCACATTAGTCATGAAGAACTCACATACTTGTTGCGAAAGTTTTTATTAGTAATCGAGACAAAGTGCTAAACGCATACTCCGAGGGGAAGGGTTGGTAGGTGTTAACCATCACGCGATCCCTACCTCAACACAAAGGATGACAATCAATAGATCAATTATGCTTCGACTTCCTAACATAGAGGTTCACCATATGTGCATGGTACAGGAATCACTAACTTCAACACAAGTATTTCTAGATTCACAACACCCTACTAACATAGCTCTTAATATTACCAAATCCACATCTCAAAACTAATTGAGAGGAATCAAAACTTCTCTTTCTACTCAATGCACATGAAGTACCTATCACATTTGGGACTACTTTCATACATAAGACAACTACCAAGTCACGCACCGCCGTGCTATAAAAGATATAAGTGAAGCACATAGAGCAAAAGTATCTAGCTCAAAACATATAAGTGAAGCATCATGAGCATTCTAGCAAAATCACGATGAGTGCATGTCTCTCTCTCAAAAAGGTGTGCAGCAAGGATGATTGTGACACAACAAAAGGAAAAGACTTCTAAGATACACGACGCTCCAAGAAAAATACATATCATGTGGTGAATAAAAATATAGCTCCAAGTAATGTTATCGATGGATTGAAGACAAAAGAGGGGATGCCTTCCCGGGGCAGCCCCAAGCTTAGGCTTTTTGGTGTCCTTCAATTTGGCTTGGGATGCCTTGGGCATCCCCAAGCTTGAGCTCTTTCCACTCCTTATCTCTTTGTCCATGAGAACATCATCCAAAACATGAAAATTTCACAACACAAAACTTAAACAGAAACTCGTGATAACATTAGCACAAGAAAACAAACTACCACTTCTTTTGATATTGTAGAAAACTTGAATTCTGTCTATATTGGTGTTGCGCTACTGTATTCTCACTTTTCCATGGCTAGTAACCCCCGATACTAACCACAGTTTCACCAAAACAAGCAACCAAATCAACAAAAACATAATCTGTCAAAAACAGACCAGTCTGTAGCAATCTGTATATTTCGTATACTGCTCGAACCTCAGAAAATCTGAAAAATTATGACTCCGTGGGCAAAAGGCATATCAACGAGCAGAAAAGAGAATCAACTCAAAATCTATTTCTGAATAAAAATGAAAAATCATCTCGTGAGCAAAATGTTTCTGTCTTTTTCCAGCAGGATAAAACAACCATTACCAAGACTAGTCATAAAGGTTTTGCTTGGCTCAAACACAAAAAGAAACACATAAAACCGAATCACAACAGAATTATGATGGTGTGTACGCAACAAAACAGAAAGAAAAAATAAATTCATTGGGTTGCCTCCCAACAAGCGCTATTATTTAACGCCCTTAGCTAGGCATAAAAGCGATAGAATCACATATCGTCGTCTTTGGTGCTCAAACCATAAGTGGCCCTCATCATGGATTCATAAGGCAATCTTATTTTTTCTAGGAAAGTGTTCCATGCCCTTACTTAAAGGAAATTGAAGTCTAATATTCCCTTCCTTGATATCGATGATAGCACCGATAGTCCTTAGGAAAGGTCTACCATGAATAATAGGGCATGTAGGATTGCAATCAATGTCAAGCACAATGAAATCCATGGGTACATAGTTCCTATTTGCCACAATAAGAACATCATTGATCCTTCCCATGGGTTTCTTGACAGTAGAATCAGCAAGATGCAAATTAAGAGAACACTCTTCAATCTAATTAAAACCCAGAACATCACATAAAGACTTTGGAATCGCACAAACACTAGCACCCAAATCACACAAAGCATTGCATTCATTGTTTTTTATTTTGATTTTGATGGTAGGTTCCCACTCATCATGAAGCTTTCTAGGGATAGAGACTTCCAATTCAAGTTTACCTTCAAGAGAGTTTATCATAGCTTTGACGATACGATCGGTAAAGGCCTTGTTTTGGCTATAAGCGTGTGGAGAGTTTAACATGGATTGCATCAAAGAAATGCATTCAATATAGGAGCAACTATCATAATTGAATTCCTTGAAATCCGTGGTACTAATTTCATTACTACTCAAAGTTTTAACATCTTCTACTCCACTTTCAATGGTTTTAGCATCAAGATAGATGGACTCCGAATCATTGGGGCACTTTTCAACCAAAGTGGATTCATATCCAGCCCCATAATCATTAGGTTTGACACAAGAAAACAAAGATTCAATGGGAGTCACACCAAGCACTTTAAGATCTTTGTGATTCTCATCACGAGTTTCAGGTTTACCAGCCATTTTATTGACTAAAGTAGCCTACTTATGAGAAATCTGGCCTACCAACTTTTAAAGACGAGCAAACTGAGAATTTAGCGCAAGGAATTCTTTGGCCATATCATCAACTTCTCTACTCATAAAAGCCAGAAAAGAAATTTCCTCCTTCAGCTCTCTATGAAAGTAACTATTGTATTCAAACTGTGTAGACATGAAGCCTTTAACACTAGTTTCAATCTCTTCTAACTTCGCATAGTGAGCATCAGAATCCCTTGGTTCGGCCATTCGGGTTTTAGCAGGCAGGCAAGCGGGCAAGCACACAAGTGAACAAAGAGCAAGCGAGAGAAAAGGGCGAATGAAAAGGAAAACGAAATAAGGCAAACGAAAAAGGCAAACAAAAAAGTCAAATTGGTGAAGTGGGGGAGAGGAAAACGAGAGGCAACTGGCAAACTAAGTAAATGCAAGAGATGAGTTTGCGACACCTACTTGGATAAGTTCTTGACTTGATCTTCCTCCATTGCAACGGCGCCAGAAATTCTTCTGCTACGGCAACAAAAGTCCTTCCCTGGCAACGCGAGGAATTCTTCTTGCTACTTCTCTTGTTTGCGTCGGTTTTTCCCTTGAAGAGGAAAGGGTGATGCAGCACAGGAGCAGTAAGTATTTCCCTCAGTTTGAGAACCAAGGTATCGATCTAGTAGGAGGGTCTCGTCAAGTCCAGAGTACCTGTGCAAACACAAACAAACTTGCACCCAACGCTTCAAAGGGGTTGTTAATCCCTTCAAGATTGTTTGCAAAGTGAGATCTGAAGGCGGAAAGTGCAACGAAGTAAAAAGGTGTAAGGCTGAAAATATGGTGTGGAGTAGTCCCAGGGGCCATAGTGTTCACTAGAGGCTTCTCTCAAAATAGCAAATATTACGGTGGGTGAATAAATTACTGTCGAGCAATTGATAGAACCGCGCAAAGTCATGACGATATCTAAGGCAATGATCATACATATAGGCAGCATGTCTGAGACAAGTAGACCGATACTTTCTGCATCTACTACTATTACTCCACACATCGACCGCTATCCAGCATGCATCTAGTGTATTGAGTTCATGACGAACAGAGTAACACTTTAAGCAAGATGACATGATGTAGAGGGATAATCTCAAACCAATGATGAAAACCCCATATTTTTACCCTTGATGGCAACAACACGATGCATGCCTCGCTACCCCTTCTGTCACTGGGTGAGGTTACCGCACGGTATGAACCCAAAACCTAGCACTTCTCCGATTGTAAGAATCATAGATCTAGTTGGCCAAACAAAACCCAGAACTCGAAGAGAATTACAAGGATATGAAATCATGCATAAGAGAGATTAGAAGAAACTCAAATAAGATTCATAGATAATCTGATCATAAATCCACGATTCATCGGATCTCGACAAACACACCACAAAGGAACATTACATCGAATAGATCTCCATGAAGATCATGGAGAACTTTGTATTGAAGATCCAAGAGAGAGAAGAAGCCATCTAGTTACTAGCTATGGACCCATAGGTCTATGGTGAACTACTCACGCATCATCGGAGAGGTTATGGTGTTGATGATGAAGCCCTCCATATCCGAATCCCCCCCCCCCCGCGGGTGGGCACCAGAACGTGCCCAGATGGGATCTTGCGGAGTCAGAAGCTTGCGGCGGCGAAAAAGTACTTTCGATGATCTCCTAATTTTTTGTGGAATTTTTGGGGATATATAGGCGAAAAACCTAGGGCAAAGGAGGTCCAGGGGCACCACAAGCCTATGGGCTGCGGCCTCCCCCTGGCCGCGGGGTGGGGGCTTGTGGTGCCCCTGGGGCCCCTCTGCCTTGGCTCTCAAGTCTCCTGATCTTCTTCCATTACGGAAAAAATCTTTTCGAGGATTTTATTCCATTTGGACTCCGTTTCAAAATCTCCTCTAAAAGGGTCAAAACCATGGAAAAAACAGGAATTGGCACTTGGCACTAAGTTAATAAGTTAGTCCCAAAAAATATAGAAAAGGCATGCAAAACATCGAAAGTTTGACAAGATAATAGCATGAAACCATCAAAAATTATAGATACGTTGGAGACGTATCACCGACACACTCAAAGCAATGGACATCCCGTTGTCCCGATTGAGAGAAACATGCATTTCCAAGGTGTCATTCTCAGGAAGAAGGTAGTGTCACTGGTTCAAATCTCTATAGAAGTCATGTTCGGAGGTGAAAAGACCTTTTGAAAGGAACGAATGACCTTCGACGTCGTGGACATCTGTCGTGCCTATCACACCATCCTGTGTAAGCATGCCTACACACGTTTCATGGCCCAGCCATGTTACATGTATCTTAAACTTAAGATGCCATGACCGAAGCGTGTGATCACGGTGACTCGCAATCGTAGGGTCACTGTGGAATACCTACAGCAGGGCTCCAAAATCACGAATGAGCAAGTACTTGCTGTCGAGCTCAATGGATACAAGAAGATGGTGGATGCCGCTAACTTGCTGAGGTCAAAGCGGCTGACTACTCAATCCGCTTTTTAGTTGGCCGGCGAGACAAAGCAGGTCCACGTTCACCTGAATGATCCGTGTGTCTCCGCGACGAACATATCCATATCACTCGGCAAGAAATAGGAAGTCGAGCTCATCGAGTTCCTCCATAAGAACTGGGACATATTTGCATGGTAGCTGTCTCACATGTTGGGTATTCCAAGGGAGCTAGCCGAGCATTGACTCCGAGTCGAACCCAATGTCAAGCTAGTCGGGAAGCGCAAGGCTATTGTCAGGGAGATCGCTCAGATCCTAGATTTTGAGTTCATTCGCGAGGTATACCACTCTGAGTGGCTCGCGAATGTCGTCATGATGCCCAAGAAGAAGTACTCATTCCGGAAGAGTATTAACTTCAAACACCTTAATCGGGCCTTCCCGAAAGATCACTCTCCCTTACCCTACATAGATCAAATAGTGGATTCTACTGCCGGATGTGAATGCCTATGATCGTGTACTTTGGGTACCACAAGATCCGAACGTATAGGCCCAATGAAATGAAAATGGCCTTCATCGCCCAACTTAGGTTTTTCTGCTACACCACTCAGCCATTGAGTCTAAAAAAACACCAGAGCTACTTTCCAATGCATGATCCCGAAATGGTTGCAAAAGCAGATCATTTGTACGTGGAGGCGTTTATGGATGACATCATGGTCAAGTCTAGGTAAGTTTTTGACCTCCTCACTGACCTTGCCGAAACCTTGCTTGCGGATAAAGCTCAATCCGGCTAAGCTCACTTGCGGGGTACCAGATGGCAAGTTGCTCGATTTCCTCATTTCTAAATGTGGGATCGATGCCAACCCCGAACAAATAGGTCCTATGGTTCAAATGAAACAACCAGAACATCTGCATGACGTGCAAAGGCTCATAGGTTGCCTTGTGGCTGTGATCCAATTCATCTCAAGACTCAGTGAGAAGGTACTGCCTCTCTACCGACTGATGAAAAAATCAGACACGTTTGAATGGGTGCGCGATGCACAAGCCGCGTTCAAAGATCTCAAAGCCTTGCTCTCCACTCACCGAGTGTAAGTTGGTCCAAGCACCTGGGAGGCTTTCCTCCTGTATATTGTGGCCACTAGCCAAGTGGTCAACACCCTCCTCACTGTGGAGCGCGAGGAGATAGGGATGCCATACAAGGTTCAGAGACCCATCTATTACATCTTAGAAGTCTTGATCCCCTCCAAGGAAACGTATCCACACTACCAAAAGCATGTCTATGGTATTTACCTGATAGTCAAAAAGGTCGTTCACTACTTTCGAGATCACTCGGTCACGGTTAGCAGTGATGCCCCTTATCAAAAATCATGCATAATAGAGACGTCACTAGCCGAGTGGAAAAAATGGGAAATTGAGCTCTTCCCATTGGAGATAAAGTTTGAAGCCAATAAGTCGATCAAGTATCAAGCCGTGGTAGATTTCTTGTTCGAGTAGATAGAAAATGGACATCCGACCCCAAGCATCCTCAAGGACTGGACTATGTTCTTCGATGTATCCAAGATGCTCCATGGCTCGGGTGCAAGAGTAGTTCTTTTTTTCCCCAGCGGAGGCCGACTGAGCTACGTACTCCAGATCCACCTGGATTCATACAGCAATGAGGCCCATTACGAGGCCCTCCTATATGGGTTCTGTATGGCCATCTCACTAGGCATTCGCCTTTTGATGGTCTACGAATTCATACCTTGTTGACAACCAGGCGACGAAGGTGTGGGACATTCAGAGCCTAGGTATGACTGGTTACAACATCACAATCAGGAAGCTAGAGAAGTATTTTGAAGGCTTGGAGCTGCACCATGTACCTCTGGCCAAGAATCAGGCGGCAGATGACTTAGCCAAGATCAAATCCACTCGTCGAGCCATTCGTAAGTGACTGTTTCTTGAACATCTACACACCCCCACAAACAAAGAAGATCCTTTTATGGTGGAATGACGAAAGTAGTCGGTCGATCAAACCCGACTGAGGTTACCGTCCTAGAATTGGTCGACTTGATCCAGGAGATGTTGGTTATTACTCTCGAGTGGACTCAACCTTATATAGCCTACTTGCGCCGGCAAGAGCTCCCTAAAGACGAAGAAGAAGCCCGCTGATACATCTCCAATATATCTATAATTTTTTATTGTTCAATTCTATTATGTTATCATTTTAGAACAATTTTTAGGTACTTATCTACCAATTTATATTATTTTTGAGCACTAACCTATTGACCTAGTGCCAGTTGCTCGTTTGTGCATATTTTTCTCTTTTCAGGTTCCAATACCAATCGAAGCCCAATTGACCTGAAACCTTTTGTGAATTTTTTTTGGGCCAAAACAAGACTGTGGATCATCGGAAGAAGGCCGGAGGATGCACAAATCCCCCACAAGCCAACAAGACTCAACTAGGGGGTGCGCCCGGATGGCTTGTGGCCACCTCGTGGCTCTCCCGACCCTATTCTCTCGCCTATAGATTCTTATTTACAATAGAACCTTCGGAGGAGGTACCGAAACACTTTTCACGCTGACACAAGTCTCTGTGCCGACGGGAGGCCAACTAGAGCTCCGTTTTGGCACTCTGTCGAAGGGGGATCGACCACAGATGTCTTCTTCATCGACCTTGCTTCCCTCATGATTATGTATGAGTAGTTCACCATATACCTACGAGTCCATAGCAGCACCTAGATAGCTATCTCTCTATCTCTATCTTTGATCTTGAATACAATGATCATCGGATCTTCGCCTTGATCGGCATGATGTAACTCTTTTGTACGGTGCGTCTGTTGGAATCCGATGAATTGTGGGTTCATGTTCAGATTATTCATGATATATATTTTAGCCTCCACTGATATATAATATGATTCTTATGTGCTTGATTATGATAGCGTCGTAATTCTCTCTGATCTATTGAAATGGTTTGGCAACCAAATTGGTATTTCTTCAGTGAGGAGGTGCGTTGTATTAGGTTCAACCTGGCTAGTTACTACATCCCGGTGACTCAAGGGGACAAGTTGCATATTTGTGTTGCTGCTACTAAGGGTAAAACGATGAGGTTTATTCATATTGTTGAGTTTACTTTGCCTATGTCATGTTATCTTACTCCATGCATTACTTCGTTCATCATGAACTTAATACATAGATAGGCAAGCACAGAAGCGCTCTTTAAGTGGAGTAATAGTAATAGGTGCAGGAAGGAGTCAGCCTATCACTTCCGTAAAAATCGCATTACTATACCCTCTTCTATCAATTGTCCAATAGTAATTTTTTTACCCACCGTGTGCTATTTTTGAGATGCCATAAGGGAAAGGTATGGCCCCCGAGTCTATTCACAACATATTGC
This sequence comes from Hordeum vulgare subsp. vulgare, assembly GCF_904849725.1. Classification (NCBI taxonomy): domain Eukaryota; kingdom Viridiplantae; phylum Streptophyta; class Magnoliopsida; order Poales; family Poaceae; genus Hordeum; species Hordeum vulgare. The sequence continues at coordinate 303,781,256 of NC_058523.1, forward strand.
GAAAACCTCCAATAATTTGCTGCCTTTTATTTTCTTTTATTTTATTTTTCGCTTTTACAATTATCTACACACGTCGTTCGCTTGCAAATAACGATACCAAGGGGATTGAAAACCCTCTTGCCCGTGTTGGATGCAAGTTGTTTGTTCTTTTATTTGGAGTCACTCAAGATAGTTGTGGTTGATAATCCTATTGGGTCGATAATCCTTGGTTTCATAACTGAGAGAAATACTTACCCACATTGTGCTGCGATAACCCATTCCTCTTTACGGAAAACCAAACACAGATCATAAGTATCAGGAAGGATTTCTCATGCCGTTGCTAGGGAATATCATCACCAACTATCAAGTAACTCCACACAAAATTTTATTCACTTCTTCCTATATTTATTTGCAGGTATATTTAATTTTTCTCCTATAAAAACAAAAATACTAAAATATATATCTTTGCTTGCTTAGCTTGTCACTAGATTGCATCTTCGCTCTCTAGTGCTTGTTACACTTGTCACTTTGCTTGCTCGGTCACCATGTCGCAAGATCGATTCAATAACATCCCTTATTAACATAGAATGATGGAATTGGAAGGCTCCATGAATGCTTTCATGACTATGTAATATGAGCACAATGATTTTTTTGCTTCATAAATTAAAGAACATTCAACTTTGCTTAATGCTATCAGTGCTAGACTTGATGAGTTCAATAAAGAAGTGTCTAATATTCAATAAAAATTTGCTAAAATAGAAGAATTGCTAGGAAAGATTTATGATAAGAAACAAACTCTAGTAAATAGGATGGCTGCTAAAGAGGGTTCTTTACCTATTGGTAATCATTATGAAGACCATAAACTCCTATTGAATGTTTGTTCCCTTCTATAAATACTGATGGTAAAGGGAATGGTGATGAGTCGACGTTACTTAAGGAGCATCCCGTTTTCTTGGAGGGTGATGATCCTAGTTATCAAATTGAAAAAATGGGTTTACATAGGTTAAAACTTTAACTAGTGATGTGCCCACTATCTTGGATTACAAGGACTTTAATTATGATAATTGCTCTTGTGTGATGTGCTTGGCCTCACCAATATTGAAGAATGTTCCTTTAACTTGCATCTTGTGGATTCTACCATTAAGAAACCCTTAGGTATAATTAATGATGTGCTTATAATTTAAAACAAAAATTATGTGCCTATAGATTCTAGTTTGCTTGATATTTGATTGCAATCCTACTTGTCCTATTATACTTGGAAGACCTTTCCTACGAACTATAGGTGCAATCATTGATATGAAAGAGGGAAACATAAGGTTCCAATTCCCATTAAAGAAAGGGATGGAACAATTCCCTAGAAATAGAATCAAACGACCTTATAAATCTATCATGAGGGCCACTTACGGATTAAATGTCAAAGATGACAACACTTGAAACTGTGCAATATGCCTACCTAGGGGCGTAAAACAATAGCGCATGTTGGGAGGCAACCCAATAGTTACATTTATTTTTTCCTTTACTTGTTATTAATGTGTGATAACATGATTATTTCCTCTGTAATAATTGTGTTATTACATTTTAATTGGTGTTTGCGCCAAGTAAAGCCTTTGAGATGATTTGTATGATGACTAGAATTGATACGGTGCAAAAACAGAAACATTGATGCGCAGTGGATAATTCCTCTAGTTTACTGGAATGTCTTTTAAGATGAATTTTTTACACAGAACTGAAATACAAATTCTTAAGGTCGTCCTAATTTTTCAGAATTTGTGGAGTTACACAAGTATGGCAATTAAATACATTACTATAGACTGTTCTGTTTTAAACAAATTCTGTTTTTGCATGCATAGTTTGCTTTTTTTGATTGTTCTATGGATTATATCAGCGGATATAATCCATGAAGAAGTTAGAATACAATACGTTATGCTTAAGTAAAATAAGAATCAATTTATAACAGTACCTAAAAGTCTTTATTGTACCTATACTAATGGATCTCACGAAGTTTTGTTGAGTTTTGTGTGATTAATGTTTTCAAGTTTTCGGTATTATCTCAATGGACAGAGGAATGATAAGTGGAAATAGCCTAAGCTTGGGGATGCCCAAGGCACCCCAAAGTAATATTATAGGAAGACTCAAGTGTCTAAGATTGGGGATGCCCCGGGAAGACATCCCCTCTTTCATATCAATCCATCGGTATGCTACTTGGAGATACATTTTTATTCATCACATGATATGAGTTTTCCTTGGAGCATCGTTTTATTTTGTTTAATTTTAATTTTAGTTTGCCACAATCATTATTTGTTGGAAACACCTATTTTAGAGAGAGACACCATCATCATGATTTGTTAGAATACTCTATGTGATTCACTTATATCTTTTGAGCTTAGCACTTGCTCTAGTACTTCACTCATATCTTTTTAAGCACGGTGGAGTGTAGATTTCATAGAAATAATGTGCTCTTGTTTGATACTTATACTTGTATGATAGTTAGTAAATAGTGATGGTAATTTTCATGGGTCATAAGACTAGATAAAAAATAATGAGTGCTCAATAAGTAATAAATGAAACCATCAAGTAGCATCTATAGAGAAATTGTGGTTATTGCTATTGATGTGGTGATATGAAAAGGAACATGTGCATAATCATTAATTCAGATAGGTGTTGATATTAGCATATGTTAAAACTTCTTGAACATATGAAAAATTAAAAGGGCATGGCGTTGATGTGTGAGCATCTCTATTCCTTGTTGAAAACCTAGTGTTATTTTCAGTCGGAGTCGCACGATGGTTAATTCCTATCAACCCTCTCCCTTAGGGCATGCGAGTAGTACTTTGTTTTGTGATAAGACTAATAAAACTTTGCGATAACTATATGATTTCTTTATGATTAATTTGACACCATGGACATACGCAATCTCACCTCCTCATATTTCCTAGCCTCTTCCGTACCGTGCATAGCCCATTCTCACCTCGAGGATTGGTGCCAATTTCGCCGGTGCATCCAAACCCTGTGACATGATACGTTCTGTTGCACATAAGCCTTAGTATATCCTCCTCAAAATAGCCACCGTACCTACCCATTATGGCATTTCTATAGCAATTTCGAGATATATTGCCATGCAAATTCCATCGTCACTTTAGATGACTAGTTTGTTCGTCATGATATTGCTTTGCATGAACATATAGAGCTAACATGGTATTTATGGCAAAGCAACCATTCATAACAGCATTTATGGCAGAGCCACCTATCATATGCTGAATACATGCCACACTAGATCATTGGACATCCTCGTACACCGCTAGAGGCATTCATATTTGAGTCATGTTGATTCATTCATCATGTTGAGTGATCCATGAATTTGAAATAAATAAAAGTGTGATGGTCATAATTATGAGAACATTGTCCGAGTGTGGAATTAAAGATGGGGGAGGCCAAATGAGCCCACCATAATGAAAAAATGAGAGAAAAATAGAGAAGGGACTTTGCTGCAATCCTTTACCACATTTGTTCCTCAAAGTTGCACCATGTTCATCATGTAGAGAGTATCATGTTATATCATTTATATGCTAGTGGGAATCAAAAAATATATATATATATATAATTGGCTTGTATATTCAGATAACGGGCTTCCTCAGATGCCCGAGGTCTTCATGACCAAGCAAGTTGGATGCACACCCCACCTAGTTTCAGTGGAGCTTTCGTATACTTATAGCTCTAGTGCATCATTTGCATGACAATCCAGACTCCTTGTATCAATATATATCAATGTGTATCTCCGTAACTCGTTGGTACGCCTAGTTGATACGAGGTTACCTTCTCCACTTTTCAACCGCCTTGAAAGCTACTACCTTACTCTATTCCACCTATATGCTATGTCTAATGGTTCACGCTCATGTATTGCATGAAGAATAAAAAGTTGATGCATATTGAAAAAGTACGATCCAATTTCCTCACTTTGGCACCATGGTGCTTGACATTTGTGGTTAGAAAAGTGGTAAAGATGGAGCCATGCCTTGCTAATATAATAATTAGAATACATCATTTCTCAGTGTGGATCGTACACTTTGAAATTTTTTTTTCTGCGTATACTTATGAATATTATAGTGTTAATATTTGTTAATTTATCATTTCTCGGTGAGCATACATGCATAAGAATACGTCGTTCATAGCATGTAACATAAAACATTCTGTTCTTATCATTTACCTTCTCGAGGATGAACACGAATTAAGATTTGGGATGCTTGATACATCTCCAAGGTATCTATATTTTTTTATTTTCCCATGCTATTATGTTATCATTTTAGAACACTTTTTAGGCACCTATCTACCAATTTATACTATTTTTGAGCACTAACCTATTGACCCAGTGCCTAGTTCTAGTTGCTGTTTTCTGCTTTTCAGGTTCCAGTACCAAACGAAGCCCAATTGACCTAACAAATTTTGTGAATTTTTCTCGTCCAAAACAAGTTGTTGAGCATTGAAAGACGGATTAAGGGCGCACGAGGCCCACACAAGCCAATGGGGCGCAGCCTGGGGGCGCACCCTGATTGCTTGTGTCCTCTTCGTGGCTCTCCCAACCCCGTTCTCTAGCCTATAAATTCTTATTTACCCGAAAACCTTTGCCGGAGGCCACGAAACACTTTTTACGTTACCGCAAGTCCGTGTTCCAGTGAGAGGTCATCTAGAGCTCATTTCCAACACTTTGGTGGAGGGGGATCGATCATGAAGGGCTTCTTAATCAACCATGATACCCTCATGATGATGTCTGAGTAGTTCACCACAAATCTACGGGTCCGTAGCAGTACCTAGATGACTATCTCTCTCTCTTTAATTTTCAAAACAATGATCATCATATCTTTACTTTGATCCATATGATGTAATTCTTTTGTATAGTGATTTTATTAGGATCCAATGAATTGTGGGCTTATGTTCAGATTATTCATTATAAATATTTGAGTGTTCTTTGATATATAATATGATTCTTCTGTGCATGATTATGATAGCTTCAAAATTCTCTTCAATCTATTGAAATAGTTTGGCCAACTTTATTGAAATTTCTTTGGTGAGAGAGATGCGTATTTTTGTTGCTGTTACTAAGGGTAAAACGATGTGGCTTTTTCATATTGGTTCAGTATACTTTGTCTACATCATGTCATCTTACTCGAAGCATTACTTCGTTCGTCATGAACTTAATACGTACAGAGGCAAGCATAGAAGCGCTCTTGAAGTGAAGTAATAGTATTAAGTGTCGGCCTATTTGTTTATGGATATGATGCTTATGTTTACATGATCATTCCATGGAAATCGTAGAACTAGCCACTCTTTTATAAATTGCCCAACAGTAATCTGTTTACCCATCGTGTGTTATTTTTATTAGAGATGCCATTAGGGAAAGCTATGGCCCCCAGGTCTATTTACATCATATTGCTAAAACCTCCAAGACCTTGCCGCCATTCATTTTCTTTTATTTTATTTTGCACTTTAAAAATTATCTACAATTATGTACACACCTCATTCGCTTGCAAAAAACGAGACCAAGGGGATCGACAAACCTCTTTCCCACGTTAGGTGCAAGCTGTTTATTCTTTTGTGTGCAGCCGCTGAAGACGGTTGTTGTTGATATTAGTATTGGATCGATAAACCTTGGTTTCAGAAATTAGGGAAATACTTACCCACTTTGTGTTGTGATAACCCATTCCTCTTCACGGAAAACCCAACGCAGTTTACCAGCATCACCCATCAAATCGTCCAGCAGTCTAAATCTTTCGAGGTGATGGGAGAATAGCTATACAAGAAAAGAACTACAAGAATTACTCAGAGATGCATTTCCCAAGAGGAACACAAGATTCAGTCGGGAACATGTGGCCACCATGCATCCTATCAGATGTTAGTTGCCAAAGCCTTCTGTGTTGGTTTTTATTGGCTTCGGGCCAATGAGGCAGCAAGACACATCGTCGAACTATGTGTTGGATGCTACTTCTACAAGAATCAGTCGCACAAGCCTGCCTCTTCACTGATGATAATTCCACTCACCTAGCCATTCACCATGTGGGGTCTTAACATGGTTGACCCCTACGGACAAGGATGAGTGGATTCACCCACTTGCTAGAGGCAGTGGATAAGTTCACCAAGTGGGTCGAAGCAAAGCCCATTGAAAGGATGGACTAAGCAACTGCCATCCGCTTAAATTGGCAGATTATCTTTAGATTCGGAGTTTCATATGATATCGTCACTAACAACGGGCCCAAATTTAGCTCGAACGAATTCTGCAAGTTTTGCTACTCCAAAGGCACTCGGGTTAACCATGCCTCCATGGCTCAACCATAGTCGAATGGACATGCAGAACGAGCGAATAGAATGATAATACAAGGTCTAAAGTCCGGGCTCATGAGGGTTCTAAAGTACGCAGCAGGGGCATGGGTCTAAGAGATGCCATCTGTGTTATGGGGCATTGGAACGTCCCCGAATTGCTCCACCAAGCGCACTCCTTTCTTCCTGGTGTACGGGTCTGAAGTCGTCTTGTGGGTTGACCTGCATCACAATTCCCCCCAAGTGCAACAATACAATGAAGCTGAAGCCGAGGATGCACGTCAAGACAGTCTAGATCTCCTGGACGAGGGGAAATAGCTAGCCCTTGTCAGATCGATGCTTTATCAGCAGAATTTGAGGCGATAGCATGACAAGCAGGTCAGAGGGCGTGCCTTCCTAGAAGGTGACCTTTTCCTTCAACTGGACCAAAAACAGCCCCACAAGCTGGCGCCTCCATGTGAACAACTTTTGCAATCTCCAAAGTCCTGCACAATGGAGCCTATCGGCTCCACAACTTTCAGAGGGTTGAAGGAGAGCCCCAGGCTAGGAATGCAGATCTGCTTTGCAAGTTCTACAACATATAAAAACTTTTTTTTGTTTTTCATTGCGATGAATTACTACCTCTTATTGCCCCAGTGGGTGAAAGAACTTAGCTGCAAACCAAACTTCGCCTAAGTGCAAATTCTCCAGTGAGGACAACATCCACACTCGTGGGCTTAGCAGGGAACCTGATGTCGCTTAATTATAAAATACTCCGAACGAGGACATCATCCACACTCGGGAGCTTAGCAGAGAACTTGATTTCGCCTAAGTTAAAACTACTCCGAGTGAGGACATCATCTACAGTCGGGGGACTTAGCTGTGAACCTAACTTTGCCAAAGTATAAAGTACTCAAGGTGAGGACATCATCCACACTCGGGGACTTAACTGCGAACCTAACTTTGCCTCAGTATAAAATACTCTGAGTGAGGACATCATCGACACTCAAGGACTTAGCTGTGAACCTAACTTCGCCTAAGTATAAAATACTCCGAGTGAGGACATCATCTACACTCGGGAGCTTAATTGTGAACCTGCTTTCGCCCGAAATAAAATTACTCCGAGTGAGAACATCATCCACACTCGGGGGCTTACCGACAAACCTAATTTCACCTAAGTTACTACTCCGACTGTGGACACCATCCACACTCGGGGGCTTAGTAGTGAACCTGATTTCTCTACTACTCCGAGTGACGAAATCATCCACACTCCGGACCTTAGTGATAAACATGATTTCACCTAAGTTAAGACTAATCTGAGTGAGGATACTATCCACATTCAAGGGCTTAGCAACGAACCTGATTTCGCCTAAGCTAAAACTAATACGAGTGAGGACTCATCCACACTCAGGGGCTTAGAAGTGAACCTAATTTCTACTAAGTTAGAACTACTCTGAGGGAGGACACCATCCACAGTCGGGGGCTTAGTAGAAAACTTGATTTCACCTATGTTAAAACTAATCCAAGTGAGGACATCATCCCCACTCGGGGACTTAGCAGCGGACCTAATTTTTCCTAAGTTAAAACTACATAGAATGAGGAGTTCGTCCACACTCGGGGGCTTAGGAATGAACGTGATTTCGCCCATGTTAAAACTACACCGAGTGAGTACTTCGTCCAAACTCGAGGGTGCGAACCTGATTTTGCCTAAGTTAAATCTACACTGATTGAGGACTACATCCACACTTGGGGACTTAGCATCGAGCCTGATTTCGCCTAAGTAAAAATTACACTGAGTAAGGACCTCATCCACAGTCGGGGACTTAGTTGTGGCTCATAAGTTGCCTAAGTAGTTTGGTTCACCCTGCGAGAACGTACCAACACTCGAAGACTCAAAAGTCAGACAAAGATAAGGTGAATAAAATTGCATACTGTTCAAAGCAAATGTACAGAAAGCACGAGGCCGAGGGTCACTCAAAGTATATGATTACAAAAACTACTTGATATTCCGAGGCAAATCAAATTCAAAGTGTTTTATCCGAGCATCACTCGGAGGACGTAGTGACTACTGGTGCAACGAAGGTGTCGAGGTTGATGTCGTCCGCAATCCGAGTTGCAGCATCCATGAAATTCTCCACGAAGTCCTCAAACTTGGCATTCTTCCTCTCGGCGGTCTTGATGGACTTCAACTTTTTGTCCTCGACACCCTTGCAATGGATGTAGAAGAGTGACATGGCGATGTCGGCTCTACTTCGGACTACGGACTAATTGTAGAATTGCACTCGGCTTGGCATCCCTTCACTTTGTGAAGGAGAGCTTGCAAGTCCGTCGAGAAATCCTCACCAAGGGAGACTTCTCGATCAATGTTTAAGGCATCCGAGAGAAGATGGTTGAGGTGGAAGAACACCTGCTTGCTCCGCTCCTCCAGCCGGAGAATTGCTAGAGCTGAGCTGTAACTCAGAATTTTTCGAGACGTATCCAGATCATTCTCTATTTTCTTGGTCTCGTTATCAATGTCAATGCAGAATTCTGAACATGGATAGGTGAAACAGAAATCAGAGCCAAAAATGTGATGAAGCAATGCAAGGGTCATTCGATCTACTGGCTTACCTTTGAGCTTCACACTAGCTTCATTACCGAATTCCTCGATGAACTTGTCTAGCTCAAGCGTATTGGAAGAGACATGCTTGAACTTGGCTTCCCATTTGTCATAACGCTTCTTCAACTCGCTGAGCTCCTATGTGGATTTCTTTGCTACGATCTCCAGGATGTTATTCTCCTCCTCCATCTTCTCGGTTTATTTTAGCTTGTCGTCGGCCACATTGGTCTTTAGGCCAGCTTCCTTACAAGAAGATGCAAGCTCTGTATCGTTCTTATCAAGGGCCTCCTTCATCCTGTCTAAAGAAATGCAAGTTGATGATTTTTGCTATGGACATATAGGAAAGTAATTTCAGTTGCACATGGATAAAGAATGAACGCCAAGCCAATGAGATGATATGTGCTTACCTACGAGTGAGCGCTTCTCGAACCCCAAGCGTTTTCTCTTAGCCTTCTCAGGCTCAAGGCTGAGGCACAAGTCTTGCACCTCCTTTTCCATGGCAATATAGTGATTCTCGAGATCGCTAACACTATGCCAACGGGAAACAAAAACACAAGATAAGACATCAGTCAAATATCAGCAAAAGCAACTCTAAGTCTACCGCCGACTGCTTCAATCGATGACAGTCTCGGGGACTACACCCAGTGTGTGCGTTCAGCGCCCCCCCACTGGAAAGACACGTGGTCAAATGCTTCCACAATCAAAGCAACAGGTTCTACACCCTGACGATCCATGTCAAATAAATGTATAAACTAAGACTACTACCGACTACTTCAGTCGACAGCAATCCAGGGGACTACACGCAGTGGCTGCACTCAGCATGCCCCCACTAGAAAAGAACACCGAGTGGGTGTGCCCCATGCTAACCCACTCGGGAAATAAAACAAAAAAAATACACGCAGTGAAAAACGCCCGACTGAAATCGGTTAAGAAACTAACAAATTTTAAACTTTTCCTTAAACAAATTAGGTTAAGCAACAAATAGGTTGTCTAGATATGCAACTAGTTGAGCAACCTATATGATGCTAACAACAAAAAAAATAAGCAAGAAGTAAATACAACTAAAGTTAAGAAATAACTATAAGTGGAACCGATGAAGATGAGGATGTGTTTCTGAAGTTCCTTCCCTTTGAGGGGAAGTACGTCTCCATTAGAGCGGTGTGGAGGTATAATGCTCCCCAAGATGACACTAAGTCCACCGTATTCTCCTGATGCCCTCACACAATGCGAGGTGTCATGATTCTTCTAAGTGGTGCCCTTGAAGGCGGCGACTGGACATTTACAAACAAGGTTGGGGCTCTCTCCACAACTTAATTGGAGACTCCCGACGGAACGACGAAGCTTCACCATAATGGAACACGTCTTTGAGGTGACCTCTTCCATCTACGGTGCTCAAACACCTAAGAGTAACAAAATCCACACAAGAAACTTTGGGCGAATCAATTTTCCTTTGGTGGAAGTGTAGATCTAGATCTCCTCCTTCAATCCCTAGCAAGACAACAAATTTGGATGGCTAGGGAGAAAGATCGGGCAAGAAAGCTTGGAGTGCATCAATGGTGGAGACGGAGAAGAGATAAAAGGGAGGTGGAAGAAACCCCGTTTATATAGCCCCCCCCCCCACAATCTAACCACTACACCCATTTTTACATGGCATCGGTTCAACCGGTGGCCACGGCGGTACAGCCGGGCTGCATAATTTAGCGGTACAACCGCCCAGACACCGCCCAACAACCAGACCACAAAAGAAAGTTGGCCAGTGGTTCTACCCTCCACGAGTGCCGGACACGGTAAAATCCCAAGCCCTATAACCGTCCGAGACACCGTTAGTACCGACTATATAAAATATAGTGGTACAATCGGTCCACCACCGCCCAACAACCGGAGCTCAATAGAACCATGTTCGGTTGGAGCCTGGTGCTGGGATGGCCCAACCTTCTGCGCTGTTGGTGGTACAACAACTGGTGGAAGTGGTACAACCGACGATCAGGAAGAAAAGAGGGCCCTCTCTCTCAATGATGCCATGGAACAAGGTGGGTGCAAAAGAGTGTGAGATAGAATTGGTTCACCCATAAACTTCCAAAGTGGATTCCCTATTAATAGTACGGGATCCCTACGACCAAAGAGAATAAACATGTAGGGAACTCCATCTTTGATATTTTTTGTTTGGAGGGAATACCAAGCCATCTTGTGTCTTACATATGGTACCTGCACAACTTGACACCCGGTTAGATAACATAGTGAGTGGTCCTCATCACCAAAACACTTAAGGTAGGAGAATGCCCTTACAATCTCGCCCTTTTTGGTGGATGATGACAAACACAATTTGCATTGATGGTTTCTAAAGTAAAAACGGAGCTCCCCCTCATTGTGTGCCCCAGATGAGACAAGAACAAGAATTGGATCTCCCCCTTGATTTTAGAGACCAACCACTGGGTACATAGAGGAAATAACATTAAGGAGCGATTGTAGGAGATAATAAGTCGAGCTTAATGACAAGGGTAAGAATAAACTGAAACCAAGATACAAATAGTCTCCACATAAGATAGGTTCAAGATCGACTAACAAGCACAAAGTTCAACTGGGAAGCAAAACGGAAGAAACAAAGATACGAAGACAACCAAAGCCCCCCATGCAAATCCCATCATGATATAGCTCTCTCCCCCTTTGGCATTAGGAGACCAAAATAGAAAAGAGCGATGCGATCGCCCAATGCTCGTTAGATCTCGCCAGATCCTCTAGAGTCCTCGGAATCACCACTAGTAGACTCATCATCATCATCACCATCATTCTCATCATGAGCAGCAACAGCAGAGGAGGTAGCAGGCTGACCCGAGATCTCATCATCAGTCCAAGTGCCATGTTCATAGATCCACTCCTCCTCAGGGTTGACATGGGCTTCATAGAGCTTCTTCAGAACATGAGTCTGGAGGCAGAAGGTCTTCTTTAACTTGCCGGATAGCTTGGAGACCCAAGATGTCTTGGCTCCAGCAGGAAGCTCAAAATCACTATCACTTGAAGTAGCAAAAGCATCCTTAGCTTCGCCAGCAAGGAAACAAGGTAAAATATGCTTCATATTCCGGAGTTGCTTGACCTCATGCTCAATGTGGTTTTCTGGAGAAGTGAGAGGCTCGCCCGGCCTACGAACTGCCCACACAGAGTTTAGGAAACACATGATGAAAGGAGGATAGGTGGGGAGCTTTCTGTAGAAGACCGTGGAGTACAACACCTCCCACAACCATTTGGAAGCATCCAACGTATACCCAGAGCAATCTTCAGTGAGCATGGCAACAAGCAGATCAACAAAGTTTCCACGAATCTCGTCTTGATTTCCAACCTTGGTAGAAGAATATTCTGGAAAACATGGTGCAAAATATCGTATATTGGTAATAGGTCCTTAGAGGTTCCAGGAATCCCACGCCCGGGAATGTACAAGGGGGCTAACTTCACCTTATCCATGGACGTAGCCCAATCATAAGGACGGACGCCTCCATTCCCATTGAGGTGAGTACCATCAGAACCAAGTGCATTACAAAAGGCATGCCATGGGACCTTGAAAAGTTCATAATGGCACATGAGGGTAAGGGTACGGGCGTCATCAGTGCCAAAGTTAGTAGTGGCATAAAACTGGTGAATGGGCCACACATCAAAGGGACAGTTGAGAGTCATGAGCTTTATCAAGTCAAAGTATTCACATAGTGCAAACGCCTCTCCAAAGTAATCCATGTTGTTCTTCCAATGCTCAATGTTAATTGTCCATTGCTTGGCAAACTTGTTCTTGTGATGGTCATAGATCTCATGCACAATCCACAACTGTAGCTCATTTGAAAACTGAGGGGTGGTTCAACTAGGAACAATGGGGACCACATAAGGATTTTGAAAACGAACCCGCTCCCAATTAACTTGCTTCCAGGTGTGCACTTTCTTGGTAGATTTTTGCTTGGCGGCCAAGGACTTCGCACGACGAGTGGGATTGGTAGGAATCACAACTTCCTCTTGCTCAGGGTCATCAACGAGCCTACACCTGCGAGCTCATTTCTTGGAGTTCTTCTGAGGAGCAGAACAAGAGCTAGAGCCACGTGAAAACACACAGAAGAGGAGAACACAAAATAAAGACACAAAAGATGAGAGGATTTTACGCAAAAGTACGTATAAATTAGGTGTGAAGACAGAACCAAGAATCAGTGGCACATGAATCAAGCAGGCCGGTTGAATCGGTCATCCGGGCGGTTGTACCGCTGCTTTGGGGGGGGGGCTAGTGTATCGAGATGTGAGACATACACCACCAATTCCAGTCTCTAATCAGCACATCTAATACGAAGCACGTATAGGAACTCCTCCTTCTAATAGTTTTGACAAAAAATGCGGGATCCTAGCAATGCCCTATCAAAAGAGGATTCAAAGGAAAGAATCCAAGAACAAGAGGAGAAGAGGGCATTACCAGCATCCATGGGAGGAGATCAGTGGAGGAAGCGCCACCACGGAGAAAATCCGAGAGGAGACCGCAGATCTGGGGTGCCAAAGGCACTCCGGTGTGGTGGTGACGACGGCTGGCGGCTATGGCACCGAGGGGAGGAGTTGGGCACAAAAGGGGAAACTGGGCACCCATTCGGCATGGACCTCCCTTTAGGTACCTGTTGACACGACTGGTTGTACCGCACCGCTGAGCGGTTGTATCGGACCTGGTACAGACTGGGGAATTATTGGTTCAACCGCGTAGCAGCCCGGTTCTACTGCTGGGGTGAGACAACAGGTGATTAGCGGTTGTACCACATGGACCACCGGTTGTACCGCCTAGCCACACCCACCACCACCAAGGTTTCAACATGTACAATTTGATGAGAGGGGTTTCAAGATGAGGAGAGCTTGGGATAGAGACAAGACACTAGATTGTGGTGGGGTAAGCTCCAAGGTGAACAAGAAGAAATGCAAAAAAGACAAATCGTGAAAGGATACCCAAACCTAATGTAACACCCTTGATTTTGCCCATTTCCTTTTCTTTTGATTTTGGTCTAGTTCTTCTTTTCCGTGGCTTAATAGTTTTGAAAGCTAAAGGGATCTTCCTTGATTCCTCTTCCCTAGTGGCTTGCCAACCTCCAAACCATCCCAAGACCTTGCCATTTTCATCTTCAGTCAATCCCAATAATCTTTTCCCTGGGAATATTCCTTTTTCTTTTAAAGGAATAATCATGTTTGCTCTGGGTTGTGAAGCAACCCACATTTCTATCGTTCTAAAAATTCCCAAATAATTCTCAGAAATCTCTTGGGTCATGTCTTCCTCAGATATGACAAAATCCTTCTTTGCCATGTTCAGAAATATTTCTCCAAAAATCCTTTTCTAGTTTTGTCCTATCTGTCAAGTGTGAAGCAAGTAACCTTTATATTTGATTGGTTGCTCTGAAAATTTATGTGAATTCTTTCCTATCCATATCATTGCCTCATGAAAAAATTCAACTCAATTTGGCTAGTAAATAATTCTTTGCAAATTTCCAAAGTTTCTGACCCAGAGGAAGCTTTGTGAAACAAGTTCTAGCTAAGAGTATGCAAATGAGTTAAAACTTTGCCATGATCTCAATATGCTCAACTCATGACTCTCCACCAAATTTGAGCATCACCCCTTCAACTATGTGACTATAGCATCAAAACTTTGTTTCTGGTCATTATTTTGGATTGTGAAGCAACTATACTTTATGTTTCTTAGTAATTTCTGAAATTTTACCAGGACATTCACCCACCTATAAAACATCTCTCAACCAAATTCGAGCTCATTTCATCTCGCCATTTCCCTAGTAATTTTCGTAAGATTCTGTCCAGTAGGATGCTGTGTGAAGGAAGTACCACTTTGGTCTATCTAGATGGTATGAAATTTATATAGTATCTTCATATGCCTGAATAACTCATCTCCTCCAAATTTCAGCTTCATCCAAGCAAGTATGTGAGTGCCACATCAAAATATTTGTTCTGGACCAGATTGGCCAGTTGCAAAGCAACTCTATTTAATCTTGGTCCTGTGCTCCTCAAACTTCCCAGTATTGTAGTCCTTCCTACGCTAGACCTCCGAGACATCTCATTTAGCCCTTATCACCTCTCTGTTGATCTCCGTAGTGTGCACAAGTTTGATGCAGCCAACTTCTAGTGAAGCCTCCCATCATATCTTGGTGTCTATAGTCAATCTATCACCGTAGTAGGACCCCTCCGTGGAAGGACTCTCTGCTAGACATGATGTTGCATGCGAGGGTGCACTGCGTGCATCAGTTCACGTGGTGACCACGCCTTTGGCATGCCAAACGGGTGCTCTGTGCATTGGAGCCCTTGGCCTGGTCGGTTTCTTCTCTCCCTCGACCTCTAGTCGTGTCCAGCAGTTCCTCCTCGTCGACCCCTCTCCCCCTCTGATTTCTGCCTTCCCGCGCTGCGACGATCTTCGCCCTATTCCACTAGTGACCGCCATGTTGTTTTCTTCCCTCGAGCCCTCCCGAAGCCTCCCCGAGCTCTGTCGTCTGCCCTAGCCCCTTCCCGACGCCGCTAACGGCCAGCCACGTCGCCATGGAGCTCAAGTGTGTGGCTAGGGTCGCCACGGCTGCCGTCCTCATCTCCTCTCGTCGCTGAGGCTATTTAAGCCATCCCAAGGTTCCTCGACCTCACCACCAGCGTCTCCACTCTCCTCTACCCCTACCTTGCCACCTGCCCGAGCCCGAGGAGCTCTCACCACCTCCAGTCGCCGCCATGGCCGCCGGCCTTTACCGCCAATTGGCTCCCAGCCGAGCTCCTCCTCCACCCCTAACATCTCCAACAACTCCGCTCCATGCCAGCGCTCCACTCCATCCACTCATCCTGTCGCCAAAGTGCCCTGTGGCCGCGCCCCCATTGGTCGGCTACCGCCTCCCCGGCTCTCTGATGCCGCGAGCCGCCGTTGCTCTGCTCTTCCCCGGCGACTGCTGCTGCTCCAGGCGAAAGGAGCGCCTCGTTCTGCGCCCCTGCCGGAGGTGGACGAAGCCCCCGGGGGGGATGTCACCGTCACCGTGGCCCTCCTCCTTTGTTTCTGGTTGGGGGAGGAAGGAAGAAGACGACACCCAGGCCAGGAGGGCCCCACCTCCCGCGGACCCCACCTGGCAGCTGCACGGGTGTTGACCCAGCCCCGCTGACGTGGATAAGTGGAGGCGCCCTCCCGCAAACCGGTGTCTTTGGACAGAAGGCGTATTCTATAAAATGTGTGTTCGCCCTCTGCTTAGTCAAACTGCTCAGGGACCCCGTTGTGAATATTTTTATTACAGATAAGTCCATGACACCAAAACTCTTATATCTTTTTGCCCGTAACTTCGATCGAGGTGATTCCAAAGCCCATGTCTTCGTCTCGTCGAGCCCGTCATGTTGGTACCATTTTCACTATGTGTTCACATAGTGGAAATGACCATTTTTCCCTTTCCTCTAAGCAGCCCCCCTTCGAGAGAGAACCTTTTTCGGCAATTATTCGTCGGACTCTCCCTACCTCCCCCGAATGGTTCAATTTACCCTAGGCAAGCCACAACTCTCATTTGCATAATTACAATGCAATATAATAGTTTAACCTATTACTCTAATCGCAATTGTAATTATTCATAATATGGATTAGCTTATGCTATGTTTGAGTAAACTCTTGAATAGGTGACTATAATAGTGAGTACGGGATTGTTAGTGACTTGTATCTTACCTACTTGCGATGCAATTACTGTCTATGATTATTAGGGGTTTCATCCGGCAGTTTGTAGATAAGAACCAATAGCAGTGGTTGACCATATCGGTCATTGGATTAATGCGATATCGGAGTGTCAGCTATGACAGAAATATTATTCGGGGATAAGATACTTAGTTGGTTGATCTAGAGTCACCTGTTCGGGCTTACTAATGCATCCGCATTTGCTGGTTTGGGACGTCCTTTACTTGGTCTGATTTCCTCCTCTTTCACCAGTACCTCCAAAGAGGGAGGTTTATGCATGCGCGCTACCCTGATCAGGTAGGTGGTGATAACCCTATGAGCCAGTTGATTGTTTGACCCGGTAGTCCCCGTTTGGGAAAGTTTAGTTTGGCCACAACGGTGGCAGTTGTCATGAAGATACATGCGCCACCCAGGGCAGGACTCCGGGGGATGATGAATGCCGAAGGTACGATGGGAGAGTCACGGGTCAGACAAGTTTCATTGGAGCAACACTGGTTCACCCGAATGGGACCACGAGGTCCGTGCTCCATGATGTGGCCAAAGTGTGCAACCTCTGGAGATTGTCAAACCTATTCGAATAGTCGTGTCCACGGTATTGGACAGCCCGTCCAGACCTCAGTAGATGGTCAATCGTATAAGTGATATTAATGATGGAAGAACTTGTCTGACTATGATAGCATTTGGGCATCATGCCGACGAAAAGTCTTAAGGATATTCGTTGAAGGTTCTGGGTAAGACCACAAGAGTTGGTATCACCAGAGTACGGTGAGAGTAGCCTCGTATAGTTATTCTCAACTACCCCTTAGTGATAACAAATCTTTACCTAATCTTGATTGCTATGATGTTGTCTTGCCTTAATGCTAATGTTTGTTGTGAGCTTGCGAGTACATTCCAAGTACTCACCTGGCGTGTCATGCCAGTTAGCAAGTCATGCCATGATTGCTAGATGGTCGCAGATTCTGAGTTGCGAGCCAGGATACGCGTTCCAGCCAGAGTCCCTGCGGAGTGGAGTTCATCACATTCGTCGTTGTTCCGTTGCTAGCGTAGAATTTACCGTAGGCAGCTGCAGTATCGTTGTGGCGATGTAATCCAAGTTCCCTTGTAATCTTTTCCTTAGTAATAAAGAGCTGATTTGTTCAAAGCCAACGGTGTCGTATTCCAGAAGACTTGTCCTTGGGCTGGAATACGGGGTGTTCCCGTTTCCTGTGAGCCGGGGTGCCACACGTAAGTCTTAAGCAAACTAGAAGAGCAAATAAGGACCAAAACGACACATTTTTGAGAAACACCAAAGGCAAATACCTCTCTAGGAGGGGGCGGTGGCCGAAGCCACCTATTTTTGAGTTTATTGGTATGGCACCGCAAAGATTTTAACCTTGATCCCATGACCAAAACTCATCTTTGAGGCGCAATGACCATCACAAATGTTGAATGTGAAAGATTTGATCGTTTAATGCAGAATAGGTGGAGGGATAGTTCATTGAGAGAACTACACTCCCCCTAAATCCATGCCTACATCTAAATAGAATAGAAAGATGAGAGTGCTGGGATGTCCCATATTTCAATCCACATTGCTCAAATAAATGATATTTAGCTCATGCCTTAACTCGCGAAATCTTGCTTCATTCAAAGGCTTCGTGAAAAAATATGCAAGATGATCATTAGTGTTGAGTTAAATGAGATCAGTCTCCTCACGCTTGATGTGATCCCGGATGAAGTGGTGTCAAATATTGATGTGCTTCATCTTGCAATGTGGAACCGAGTTATTGGAGATTGGTATAGCACTTATATTATCACAATAAAGAAGCATTTTCTCACATGTGAGACAGTAATCCTTTAAAGCTTGCCTCATCCAAGCAACTGAGCACACCAATTTGCAGCAGACACATATACAACCTTGTTGGACGACAGAGAAACACAATCTTGTTTCTTGGAAGACCAACTTACCAGAGAGCGACCAAGGAATTGGCAACCTCCAAAATTTGACTTCTTATGCACACAGTCTCCCGCCCAATCCGAGTCCGGGTATCCTATGAGATCAAATGAAGCTCCTTTGGGATACCATATGTGGAGACCCGACTTACGAGTCGAGACCATTGAACGATTTGTACAATGATCCTAGATATCAATGCTCACTAAACACACTAATACTGAATAACAAGAGTCTTCCATCCATGAATAACGTCTGATATAGATAATGACCATTATAGTCAAGTCTTACATAGATAGGGCCATGGAGGCCAACCACACCAACAAAACTAATAGTAGAATCTTGGTAGTAAACGTGAACCCGTGCCATCAGCCTTAACCAACAAGCATTTTGACTGGGAAGCGTCCTAGTTCGCATGTCCATCTCCGACGAAAAATTCTTCTTCATAATCCGGTTCCTCCATGTATGGTCAATAAGATAACCGGTCGCAAGCCAATGAGTACTTTGAGTGTACTCGCAAACAGACCATAATGCGGATTATGTAATTGAGTGCAATACGAAGTATAATGCAGCCTTTGCGGAAAGCATGTTTTTATTAATGCATAAACATGGTCAAGTGTTCAGATGGTCAGTCATCACTAGGTAAATAGTAACCATAAAAAGTGGTTACAGATATCAACATAAATATTCTGAGGGCTGAACACCTCATGTTCACCCTCAATGCAAGTCACCAGACTTGACCCAAGTAAGCACTTTCTCTTGTAACACCTTTATACACATGCACACTTGGCTTGTGCGAGAACGACTGGACGTAGTCTAAGCGGGATTATCCAACTGTCCATGAACGTGGACACGGTTATTCGAATAGTTTTACAGTCTGCAGTGGTTGTACGCTGTACCGATGAGATCCGGGAAACTTCCATGTCATCCACAACTCGCGGTACATAACATACCCAAGAGAAGTACCCAATCATTGCCTTTCCCCTGTCAACACTAGACAAAGAGTACACTCGACTAGTACCCAACCCACATGATGTCCGTCTTTCGAGCACCAACTCTAGACCGTATCATCCAGGCAGGGACTAACGTTGTACCACGAACACGTAAAAATGACATAGTCGCCCTAACTGGCACGACCCCGTCACGAGAGTGACCATATCACTCTCGCCACTAGTAATGTGGACTCCTTGCTAGCACTGGCGAGAGTAATCAAAAAAGCCCCGTCCCATAAAAGGGTAACGTGGTCGCACATGTAAGGTTGGGATGGTCAGCAGATCTTAAATCTAATTCCATTTCCAAAACAACACACAGAAAACCTTTCCTGGTACACCATTTCCTTCTCAAGTGGTCACCATCTCAACACCTTCACCCTCGAGCATTAGTGGCACCCGACAGTGTTTTTGAAAAATCTTTGTAATCACCTCTATGTTACCATCACTATGCATATTCTCATCCTATGCGTAGCACTACTATCTACTTGACAACTCTACATCAGCGTGACCCTCATAGATGGTAAGGTCATGCTCAAATGCAAGTGTTCCAGAGGGGCCATCGGTAAAACCATACTGAGGGTTTACCGATTAATCATGATCATATGCATCGGAGTAAATTACTCAACATGGCATGCATACAATATTTTCTCAGACATGGTCAAAGGGCTGCTTGCCTTGATGAGCTATGTATCCGGGGTCTTCGAGGTCTTCGGGTCCACGTCCTTCGTCAAATGCGTGATCTATCGTCGGAATAGTTATAACAATAATAAGGACCATAACCGAAAATAGAGTACAAAATCACAACAAAATGTTACCCTATTCTGTAAAATCCTATTATTATTTATCAAAATATTTTCTTCGAGTTTTGGAATGAAAAAGACTTTTTAAGAGAAATTAAAAATACTTAAACTAAGTTTTAAAATAAACTTGTGCATAAAGTTTCCATAAAAATTTCACAGGTAGTACTATTAAATACTACACAATTTTACAAAAATTATGGTGGAAAAATATTTAAATTTGCATAAAGAATTAATCCTGTGGGTTTATTTTAAAAAACCAGGAATAAAATAAATAAAAACGAGCCACCTCACTCGCCTTGCTTGCCAAGCATCTGGGCCGGCCGAGCTGGCCAACTAGCCAGTCAGCCCACGCATGCGCGCCGTTAAGTTTAGACCTGACGCGCAGGCCCTTGCGGCCAACGATATAGAGGAGAGAGGGGAGAGAGAGGCCGCCGACAGGTGGGGCCCTCCTGTCGGGGTCATCTCCTACCTCAAGACACAAAGGAGGGATGGCTCACCGGTGGGAGCTCCGGGGTTCTCGAGGCAACGCGAGTACGGGAATGGGGTCGTGGCACTTCCACCTACCAAATGGGGGTCGAGGGGATGACAGAGGTGGAGTGTGTCGCCGGCAACGACGAAGCCGTGATGGAGACCTTTTGGGAAGGTGCTGAGAAAGGTGCTCCGAGCGGGCAGAAGGACGGGGGAGTGGTGGAGAAGGTTCAGTAGGTCCTTGCAGTCACATAAGAAGTGAAAGGAGTGATGTAGCGTGCTTGCAGCCCAAGATAGACGGAGCCCCGACGCGGCGGCACCTCGATCAATCTCGAGTACCGGGGCTCTTTTAGCTAAAGGTGGTGCTCGGGGTGGTCGATTAAGGAGGAGAGAGAGGTTCCAGTGGTGCGGGGGAGAGCGGGGGAGCCTTTAAATAGGCGGGCGACGAGTCACTGAACGGGGGTGCACCAGTGGTTTTGCTGCGACGGAAGGAGAGGGAGTGAACCCGTGGTATTGCAGACGTGGTTTTGGACCAAGAAGCATCTTTAGGAGGAGTGAGGCAGCTCTATTGGCACGCCGAGGTGGCAGGGTTACTCTGGCCGGTTTGGGCGTGCGCGGGCACTCGTCGCCAAGGGCACAGGAGAGGGAAAGAAAAGGGGGCCGACGCTTCCCTAGTCTCGGTCGATGGTGCGGTCAAAGATTGACAAAGTGAGGGCAGGAACTGGCCGGCTCTGGCCTCCTTGGGCTCGGGTGCGCCCTGTAGTGCGTCCAGAGCGCAGCTTTGGCATGCCACGGCATGGTGGCGTAGTCTCGTGCATCTTGGCCATGCCTGGTGTGTCTTGGAAAGGGGTTAGATTCTCCTTGGATGCTAGGGGCCGAGAGGAATGAAGCTCGCCAAGGGGAGAGTGGTAAAGTGATGTTGTTAGTCTCGATTCGGGTGCTAAAATGGGGATTTCGGCTCCCTCTCATTGAACCAGTGTTGGGCCTTTCGTCTGCAGTTGTGGGGAGGCACATGCAGTCTGTGTCATGAGTTTGGAGTGAAGGGAGAAAGTGTGGAGGGTGCTAGATGCTGATTTTCAAATCTGGCGGAAGGTGTGTGATGCATGTTTGGGGAAGTTAACCTCCTTCAAATGCATGGAGAGTTAACAGGATATGGTTTTGGATAGAATTAGGAGGCTCTACCAAATTTCAGCTCCATTGGACAAGTTTGAAAATGTAAACTTGAAAATACCCACAAATGGGCAGACCTGCAATTTTGAGAGAAAATGTGAGCAAATCAATTCTCACAAATCCAAATCTTGGCATGATCTCCTTATTTGGGGTATTGGACACTCGTGCAAAGTTTGAGGCAAATGAACAAACATGGCAATGTAGAGTTGCTCCAACTTGATTCTGGGCAGAAAGGGTTTCTGAATTATTTGCTGAATCAAAACACCTTGTATGGAGGTGAAACTTGGCATGATCACTAACTATAGCATATGGGAATTTATTGGGAATATTTCCTTTGGAAATATTTCAAAAGATCAAAATAGAAAAAATTGGTTCTCAAAGGTTTGCTCTAATATTTTGAACATGACTAAGGGTTGAAACTCTTATGTGTTGAAAATATATGTCGTGACAGTATTCCTCAATTTTCTCACATTTTCCTATGGTAGAAAAATAATTTTTCACACAGAATCATCATTTCTGGCCTTACAAAAGGACATATAAATAAAATAGAAAAAATGACTTTAAAATTAATTATTTTATGTTTTTGAAGAGTTATACTAATACTAGAATCAGAATACAATCTTTGGTGAAGGCATTCCCTTAAATTCAGGCAATTGTAGTGCAAACCCTAAAGCAAGGTTTAGGGTTACCAAAATAATTAAAAAGGAGTTTTGTGGAAATAATATTTTATAAAAACTATTCTTAGAGATATACTCACAAGCACACTTACAAACAATGACAATCAAGGCACTCATAGCATTTACTTCAAAAGTTTTAATTTATACCAAATTTTGAAAGGAAGACAACAGAGACAAAGTGATGTGAAAACAGGGTGTGATAGACCTATCCCCCTTACAACAATCTCGTCCCCGAGATTCCTTAGCTAGGTGCTAAAAAGGTACGGATACTTGTATCTAAGATAGTCTTCACGTTCCTAGGTTGCTTCTACCTCGGTGTGGTTGCTCCACTCGACCTTGAAGTACTTGAGGGTTCGGCTTCGGGTACAACGCTCGGCTTTGTCCAGAATGTGGATCGATCTCAAGCGATAAGTGAGGTCTGGCTAAAGGTCAATAGCTTGATGATAGATGTCCTTATAAAGATCTGGATGACTTTGCGCTTGAAGGCTCGTCCATAGTTGTGACATGAGGAAGACGTTGTGCATGCCCAAAGGTTCTGTAGGTAGCTCCAACTGGTACGCAACTTCTCCACGCCTTGCGGTGATCTTAAAGAGTCCAATGTACCTTGGAGCAAGCTTCCCCTTGATGTGGATACGCTTTGTTCCGTTGAGAGGCGTGACGCGGATGTACACGTGATCTCCAGGGTTGAGTTCCACTTCTCGGAAGTGTGAATACGTGCAACACTTTTGTCGCGACTTGGCAGCTTTTAGGTGTTCCCTAACGAGTTGCACCTTCTCCTCGGCTTCACAAAGGACGTCTGGCCCAAAAATCAGTCCTTCACCAGTCTCAGACCAGTTGAGGGGAGTGTGGCACTTATGTTCGTACAATACCTCAAACGGTGCCATCTGGAGACTGGACTCATAGCTGTTGTTGTAAGAGAACCTAGCGAAATGTACACAATCTTCCCATTTGGTTCCGTGTGCCAAAACACAAGCACAGAGCACATCCTCAAGTATCTGATTTACTCATTCCGTCTTCCCGCCGGTCTGCGGGTGGAAGGCGGTGTTGAAGGAGAGTTTGGTTCCCAAGGGCTTTTTAAACTGCTTCCAGAATCTTGAAGTGAATTGTGTGCCTCGGTCGGCTCACGATAAATATAGAGACTGGCCAACTTGTTTCCGTCATATTTGTTACTGAAGGGAATGAAGTGGGCCACTTTGGTCAGACGATCAACGATGACCCATATGGAGTTGCGTCCCTTGTGTGACTTAGGCAGACCGATGATGAAATCCATACCGAATTTATCACACTTCCATTCAGGCACCTGGAGAGCTTGCAGCAGCCCAGCAGGTCGCTGGTGCTCAGCTTTGACTCGTTGGCATAGGTCGCATTTGGCGGCATATGAAGCTATTTCTCTCTTCATGACATGCCACTAGAATCCTTCTCTGAGGTCTTGATACATCTTGGTCCCACCAGGGTGAATTGAGTATGGAGTGTTGTGGGCTTCTTGCGAGATCATGTTCTTGAGTTCAGCCTTGTTGGGTACACATATGTGATTCCCAAACCACACAACTCCATGTTCATCCACTAAGAATCCTGGGGCCTTGCATTCCTTGATATTCTTTTTAATGCCTTTGATGCTCTCGTGTCCCTTATGGACCTCTTTAATGTCGTCCATCAGCGTGGTATTGGCTTCGAGGTTTGCCAGGAATCCTTGTTTGGCTAGCTCCAACCCGAAGCTTTCTAGCTCCTCATATAGGGCGGGTAGACTTTCCTTGATCATAGCATTCGAGGTGCAAGCCTTTCGGCTCAAGGCGTCTGCTACCACCTTGGCCCTACCGGGATGGTATTGAATGCTAAGGTCGTAGTCTTTAATCAACCCCAACCATCTTCGCTGCCTCATATTCAATATTTTATGGTTAGAAATATACTTCAGACTCTTGTGGTCGGTGTATATTTTGCATCGCTTCCCCAAAAGGTAATGTCGCCATGTCTTCAAGGCACAAACTACGACCACCCACTCGAGGTCATGAGTGGTGTAGTTCTCTTCATGAGGGTGTAGTTGCCGTGACAGATAAGCCACGACCCTGCCATCTTGCATCAGAACACCACCAAAGCTGATTCTTGATGCATTGCAGTATATCAAAAACTCTTTGTTGATATCTCGAGTGGCCAGTACTGGGGTAGTGGTTAATTTCTTCTTTGGTTCTTAGAAGCTTTCTTCGCACTGCAGTGTCCATTCAAACTTTTTGCTCTTCTTCAGGAGCTGGGTCATTGCTCGGGCGATGCGGGAGAATCCTTCGACGAACTTGCGATAATATCCTGCGAGTCCGAGGAAGCTTCTGACTTCCTTACCATTGATTGGCGACTCCGAGTTTGTTACCGTAGTAATCTTGGCAGGATCGACTGCCAATGTATCTGCCGTCATGGTATGACCAAAGAATCCAACTTTGCCTAGCCAAAATTTGCAGTTGCTGAATTTGCCATAAAGTTGATGCTCTCGAAGTTTTTCCAACACCATCCTCAAGTGTTCCTCATCCTCTTCTTCGTATTTGGAGAAGATGAGTATGTCGTCAATGAAGACGATGATAAACTTGTCCAGGTATTCCATGAAGACTTTGTTCATGAGGTACATGAAGTAGGCTGGGGCATTGGTCAACCAAAATGACATGACCGTGCACTCATACATGCCATACCTTGTCACAAATTCCATCTTTGGTATGTCTTCGGGCCGAATCTTTAGTTGGTAGTACCCGGATCTGAAATTGATCTTGTAGAATGCCTTGGCACCATTCAACTGGTCGAATAGGTTTTCAATTTTGGGAAGTGGATACTTGTTGTTTATT
Source organism: Hordeum vulgare subsp. vulgare (assembly GCF_904849725.1). NCBI lineage: Eukaryota > Viridiplantae > Streptophyta > Magnoliopsida > Poales > Poaceae > Hordeum > Hordeum vulgare. The sequence continues at coordinate 303,806,668 of NC_058523.1, forward strand.
GTGACGACATTGAGGTAACGGTAATCAATGCAGAGCCTAATAGTCCCATCCTTCTTGGACACGAATAGAAAAGGTCATCCCCAAGGAGAGGCACTAGGAGGAATGAATCCCTTCCTGGGCTACTCGGCTAGCTGCTTCTTAAACTATGACAATTCCTCGGATACCATCCTATATGGCTTCTTATAGATATGCCTTGATCCAGGATGAGTCAATGATGAACTTGATGTCTCGATCAGGAGGCATCCCAGGCAGTTCATCAGGAAAGACGTCCGGATATTCACATACCACTGGCACGTGGTCCAACTAATTTCCCAAAAGGCAGTTAACCTGAGGGACTTGAGCGGAGGTAGGCTCAGGAACCTATTTGACTTTGATTCCTTGGTCATTGGTCATGGTGATAGCCCTATTGGCGCAGTACAACATGCTCTGGTGCTTGTCCAACAAGTCCATACCAAGGATCACGTCCAAGCCATGCGATTTAAGAATGATGAGAGCTGCTAAGAAGTCTACCCCGTTAATGCTGATCCCAACTCCCCTACATCCTATTTTGGTCCTTCCAATTGCACCTGGGTCTGTACTGCCATTTGACCATTTAGGAATTTAGGTTTCAACCCACTCTTCGTAGCAAACTTTTGGGTGACAAAGGAACGCGAAGCACCACAATTAAACAATACTATTGCTGGAGTGGATTTGACGAGGAACGTACCCAGTATGTAGTCCGGGTCTTCTTGGGCTTCCTGTGTGGAGATGTGGTCCACGCATCCCCTGTTGTGGTATTGTTGGTTGTGGGGAGCCTGATTCATGTTTGGTGCTCCATGACCTTGTCCTTGATTCGGTGCATTGGGGTGCGGTGCATCGGGGTTCTTATTGGGGCATTGCCTAGAGTAGTGCCCCGGCTGTCGACACCAAAAGAAAGTGATTCGCCCAGGGTTGTTGGGCTTACCCCCAATGTTGTTGGGTGGGTTGTATGTCGTCTTGTGGTTGTCATACTGCTGAGGCTAAAAGCTTGGGCGAGGGGCAGGAGTCTTGTACCGCTGTTGCTGATAGTTAGACCTTGTTGGAGCTGTCTGCCACAGACGAGCCTTCTGTTTGCATGAACCACCATTTCCCATCAGCTTGAGCTTGCGAGTATCATCCATTGCACGACGCTTGTTTTCAAGCATGAGAGCCTTATTCACCAGACCATAGAAGCTTCGGCAGTCACAGACAACTAGCTAATATTGCAGCAACTGCTGAAGCCCTTCCATGAATCGTTCCACCTTAGCGGCCTTAGTGTTGACATCATCGGGCGCATACCTTGACAAGAGGTTAAACTTTTGCAGGTACTCCTTGATTGTGCCGCTGGCTTGCTTCAGTGCACGGAACTCCTGCTTCTTGATAGTCATCATTCCCGGGGGATGGTGGGCAGCGCGGAATACATCCTGGAAGGCAGCCCAGGTGATAACCTGCATGCCTTGCATGATCTGGAACCCATCCCACTAAGCCCTGGCAGTGCTTCCGTGAGATTGAGAGGCATAGAGAACCTTTTCATGGTTGCCGTTGCACTTAACCAGTGCGAGGAGGTCTTCAATGGTGCGGATCCAGTCATCGGCATCCAGGGGCTCAGTTGTCTTAGTGAATATTGGAGACGTAGTCCTCGTGAACTCCGACAGATTGGAGTGACCATTGATTTCCGCCCTACGGCGGGTTGTTCGCTAAGGCCTGAGATATCTCGTGGATAGCAGCGTTGTTGGCTTGGCGTTCCTCTCGAAGAGCCTGGAGGAACTGAGCCACAGTCAGGTTCTCTAGTGCAGGCGGTTGTGGGGGAATGTCGCCTTGCGGCTGCTCCTGCTGAACTCCAGCTTGGGCAGACCCACCGGCTCCTGGCTGCTAGCTAGATTTGCCAGTGCTGGGGTGGCCGAAAGTACTGGGGCGAGTAGCAGTCACCATCATGTTTGGAGCAGTCAGGTCAATATCCCAAAATGGTCGGGAGAAAAGCATAAAGGAGAAACGTGCCTACGTAAGGGGATTTTGGTATGGTGCAAGTGTGTCTAACAAGAAGGGTCGGAGAACCCTATGAAATTCCATTAATTAAGATAAGCCATGTAGCCACTTACATGTTGCTTAGGCCAAAAGTATGGCTTGCATCGAGACATAACCACAAAGCACACACTACAAGCATACATGGTTTCATATGAACCAGCCCACGGGCTCGACTTCGCATGGGAACTCCTAGCTCGCCCTACACTAGTAGAAAACGGGCCTTTCGTTTGACCCTTTAGTGCAGGTTTGGTTTTGAACCGGGACTAATATGACCGTTAGTCCCGGTTCCAACGGCTAGGTTCCGTCGGTGGGCTCGGGCATCATTAGTCCCGGTTCGATTTGGACCTAGAGTCCCGGTTTGTGACACAAGCCGGGACTAAAGGGGTGGTGGCTGTGTTCTGTCAAGCCGGGGGCACCACTACCACCTTTAGTCCCGGTTTTTATCACAAACCGGGGCTATATGTGGACCTTTAGTCCCGGTTCATTATACAAACCGGGACTGAAGAGTTTACTATATAAACCCCATCATCTAGCCCGTGCTCATTGCTCTTTTTTCTCCACTCTCTGCTCAGTTCTTCCCCTTGCTCAATCTGACCCTCCAATTTTCACCAAGATTTGTGAAGATTTGAGGCACCCCATCTCTCCAAGTGTTCACAAATGTTAGCAACTTTGTCCTTTCATCTCTCATTGCTAGATCAGCTCGTGCAATGCTCTATAAGTATAGTGATTTGTGTGTTTTAGGTTGGGAGTAATTATGTGGGAGTTTATTTGATTTATATTAAATTTGGGATCAAATTAACTTCCTTGTTTGCATATGTGTAGGTGTGGTTTACTTAGTGCCTTCGCGTCTCCGTCCTAACCAACGTCGATCGCCGGCACCGTCCCATCGCCGGCTCCACCGTGGTGATCCTCTAGTTCTTATCCTTCTTATTCCAAAAACATCTTATTTTTGTATGATTTATATCGTTTTCATACGTGTATGATTTTGTTATACATAGTGTCATGGTGTTGATATCCATCCCCATCGGCCCTCGTCCGGTTTATGATTCGGATGTGGTATATTCTCTGTTATAACTATTTGTTGCATGTCTCGTTTATATGACAATTATGCCCATCAAGTTGACATACATATTTTTATCTGGGAGGTGTGCTAAGCGGAGATTGGATCCGACCCTCTTGTCAAGAAGTTAAATTTAGTTGAAAAAGAAAATGAGTATTTGAAAGAAAATTGAAAAGAATTTAAGAAGAGAAGATGAAATTGGAGTTGTATGTTGCCGAAGTCCTCGATGATCACAAGATTAAGACGGATGCAATGCGCTTGAAGATTAGAAGGATTAGAAATTATGCCCTTAATAAAGAGCCTTGGTTTCACTATGCTGTTGGATCAATTGTTACCTTAGTTCCGATATTGATCGCATTTGTTGTTGCATTTAAATGCTTTAGGTTGAAACTCTTGTATGTTGTTTTATGAGAATAAGTGTGGATGAACCTTATGTGTGAACTTGTATTAATTTGGTCTCCTCGGTCTTGTGTAATGAAGATGAACTCGCAATGGATTTAAGAAGACCGACGCTCTCCCTAGTTCATTAATGGCTTGTAGAGTTTTCTGCGTACGACTGAGGCAAACAAGAGGGATAGTTTTATGTGTTGTCCACGTGTTGTGTGTAAGAATGATAAAACTTACGCTAAGTAAAAAGTCATTCATGTCCACCTGTTTACGTCTGGTTTCATGTCCAGCTATAATAGTTGGACCAAGCATGGAGAAAGAGGGGTTCTAACGGAAGAAAATCAAGAAGACGAGGATGATGACGACTATCCTTCATCCCGTGAATACGATGGTACTACAATGGGGGAAGAAGCTGAAGTAGAGGAACCAGATGAGCCTGTTGATGATCTTGGTCTAGCCATTGGCGATGCAAAGAGAAACTGCACCAGTGAACAGGAGAAGCTGAAGTTGCAATGTGTGTTAGAGGATCACAAGAAATTGTTGTACCCAAATTGTGAAGTTGACAAGAAGTTGGGTACCACACTGGAATTGCTGCAATCGAAGGCACAGAATGGTGTATGTGCCAAGGGTTTTGAAAAGTTGTTGAAATTGTTAAAGAAGATGCTTCCAAAGGACAACGAATTGCCCGACGGTACGTAGGAAGCAAAGAAGACTATCTCCCCGCTAGGATTAGAGGTGCAGAGGATACATGCATGCCCTAATGACTGCATCCTGTACCGTGGTGAGGAGTACGAGAATTTGAATGCATGCCTGGTATGCGGTGCCGAGCGGTATAAGATCGGGCGCTATGACTCTGGTAATGATGTTGAGGTCCAGCGCCCCAGGAAGAGGATTCCTGCCAAGGTGATGTGGTATGATCTAATACCGCCGTTGAAACATTTGTTCCAAAACAAAGAGCATGCCAAGTTGATGCGATGGTAGAAAAACGAGCGTAAGAAAGACGGGAATTTGAGAGTACCTGCAGATGGGTCGTAGTGCAGGAAAATCGAGAGAGAGTGGCCGAACTTTGTAGATGACCCAACGAACTGTTGGTTTGTTTTAAGTGCAGATTTCATTAATCCTTTTGGGGAGCAGAGCACCAACCATAGCACATGGCTCGTGACTCTATGTATCTATAACCTTCATCCTAGGTTGTGCATGAAGCAGAAGTTCATTATGATACCAGTGTTCATCCAAGCCCCCAAGTAACCAAGCAACAACATTGATGTGTACCTGAGGCCATTAGTTGCAGAACTTTTACAGTTGTGGGCTATCAAAGGTGTACGTGTGTGGGATGAGCACAAACAGGATGAATTTGACCTATGAGCGTTGTTGTTTGTAAAAATCAATGATTGGCCTGCTCTTAGTAACCTTTTAGGAGAGACAAACAAGGGATACCACGCATGCAGGCACTATCTAGATGATACCGAAAGTATATACTTGGATAAATGTAAGAAGAATGTGTACCTAGGACATCGTCGATTTCTTCCAATCAAGCATCTCTTAAGAAAAGAAGGCAAGCATTTCAAATGAGAGGCAGACTACCAGAAGAAGCATGTCCACCATACTAGTGATCATATACTTCATATTGGCAAGGATTTAAAACTATTTGTTGGAAAGGGTCCTGGCAGACAATTGTTTCCGATGGCGTTGACGTACACGCACCCATGTGGAAGAAGAAATCTATATTTTGGGACCTACCTTATTGGAAAGTCCTAGAGCTCCGCTCTGCAATAGACGTGATGCACATGACGAAGAATCTTTGCGGGAACCTGCTAGGCTTCTTGGGCGTGTATGGGAAGACAAAAGATACACCGCAGGCACGGGAGGATCAGCAACATATGCAGGAAAAAGACGGCATGCATCCAAAGAAGTATGAACATCATGCAAGCTACACACTTACCAAAGAAGAGAAGGAAATCTTCTTTGAATGCCTGCTCAGTATGAAGGTCCCGTCTGGCTACTCATCAAATATAAAGGGAATATTAAGTATCGCAGATAAAAAAATCCAGAACCTAAATTCTAATGACTGCCACGTGATTATGACGCAATTGCTTCCGGTTGCATTGAGTGGGCTTCTACCGGAAAACGTCCAATCATCCATTGTGAAGCTATGTGCATTCCTCAATGCAATCTCTCAGAAGGTAATCGATCCAGAAATCAAACGAAGGTTACACAATGATTTGGTGCAATGTCTTGTCAGTTTCGAGTTGGTGTTCCCACCATCCTTCTTCAATATCATGACGCACGACCTAGTTCACCTAGTCGAAGAGATTTCCATTCTGGGCCCTGTATTTCTACATAATATGTTCCCCTTTGAGTGGTTCATGGGAGTCTTAAAGAGATATATTCACAATCGTGCTAGGCCAGAAGGAAGCATCTCTAAGGGCCATGAAACACAGAAGGTCATTGTGTTTTCTGTTGACTTTATTCTTGATATTAAGTCGACTGGTGTTCCTAAATCAAGGCATGAGGGAAGACTGGGCGGAAAAGGCACGCCAGAAATGTGGGGACCCTGACTAGCAAGTCGAGTTCGCCGTGCCCAGTGACCCCAAGGATCAATGTTCACTGAACACAGATACTGAATAATAGAGTCTTACATCCAAGTACCGAAATTATTACATCAAACGACCAGAAGGTCGGGTTCAAGAGCGAGCCCTAAGGCCAAATTAAACAGATACATCAAGTAGCGGAAACTCGTAAGGGCTAAGCGATGCCCACGCCATCAAGCCTACACCAACAGGCATTCTGACTTGGAAGCATCCTAGATCGCAGGTTCGTCTCCGACGGCGTACTCATCGGCAAACTCCGGTCCGTCCATGTCTGGTCAATAATATAAGCAGTGGCAAGCCAATGAGTACTTTGAATGTACTCGCAAACAACCCATGATATGAATATTTATAGTGAAGAATAACAGTAACATGTATCTTTGGTGGAATGCAATTTGGTGGAATGATCAGGTATATGCAACAAGTTAAAGAACTACACTTTTAGAACAGGTTATAGATATCAACATATCTGACAAGGGTTGAACACACCGGGTTCACCCTATATGCCAAGTCGTCGGACTTGTCATAATCTCAATGTATTAATGAGGGCCAAACCATCCGGGTTTACCCTATATGTCAAGTCACCGAACTTGATCATGTGATTTTAACAACACCTTTTTAACACCACACACACACACAATTGGTTTATGCGGAAACGCTGGACGTAGTTTAAGCAGCACCACCCAACTGTCCTTGACCGTGGACATGGCTATTCGAATAGTTTACACACTCCAGAGGTAGTATGCTGGACCCACGAGAAACGGGAAACTTCCGTGTCATCCACGAATCGCGGTATATCACATATACCCGAGGTAAGTACCCGATCATCATCTTTCCCCTGACGATACTAGACAAAGAGGTCTACTCGATTTGTACCCAGCCCACATGTTGTACGTCTTACGAGCACCAACTCTGGACCGTATCAACCATGCAGGGACCAACGGTGTGCGTGGAACTCATAATAATGGCATAGTCGTCCTACCTGGCACGACCCCATCACGAGAGTGACACCGATCACTCCCGCCACTCGTAATGTGGCTCTTTGCTAGGACCGACCAGAGTAATCAACAAAGCCCCGTCCCATAAAGGGGTATCGTGGTCGTACTGGTAAGGTTGGGACAGTCGACACATCATAAATCTAATCCCATTTCCGAAACCACTCACACAAAATACCGGTGCATCACTTCACCAAAAGTGATCACCAACTCATCATCACCCTCGGGCATTAGTGGCACCCGACGGGGTTTTCATAAACTCTTTATGTAACTCATCATCATGCTTGTGATAATATGCTTTATCTTTACTTGTCAACATGGTAATAACATGACCCTCACGGGGTAGGGTCAAGCTCAGTGCAATGATCTTATAACTTTACTAATCAACATGACAGTAGCATGATCCTCATAGACAGTAGGGTCAGCTCATCATATTTCTGCTCCGAGGAGCCATGTGAATAACATTACTATCATGCAAGTGCTCCGATGAAGCCTTCGGTACCATCACATCAATGATGAACCGACACTGTGATCTCATGCAACGAGAAGTACTTGCTATACTAGCGTGCATCATTTCATATGCTTAAGTCATGGCAAAAGGGCTGCTTGCCTTGGTCAGCTAGGTATCCGGGGTCTTCGAGGTCTTCCGCTCCGGATCCTCCGTCACTCGGTATCTCTATCGTCGAGAAAGGAATAAATAAATAATAGCTCTCACTAAAACAGATCACAAAGTGCTTTTAAAAATGTTGCAAAATTTCAATAAATTCAGTTTATTATTTTGGAAAAATGTTTCCTATAGTTTTTATTAGCTAAGCATATTTATTTAAAAGCAAACAGAAGCAAACAAATGCTTTGAATATCATTTTATTATACCAAAATAGTTTCTGCTTTTATAAATGTCAAACACTACAGAATCAGTTACTACACATTTTTAGAAAATTACTGGTGGAAGAATCATATTTTTCTACTGGCTAAATATTTTTATAAAAATCGTTTAAGTTGCTGGATTAAAATAAAAGGACAAGGCCAGGGGGGAGATCCAGCCGGCCCAGCCAGCAGGCCTGGCCAGCAGGCGCGCGCGGGCCAGGTTCAAACCTGACCTGCGGGCCCCTGGGGTCAGCGTCAGCGGCTGCGCGCGTTGGCTGCACCAGGACAATGACAGGTGGGCTCCACCTGTCGGGTCCTTCTCCTATCTCCAGCCAGAGAGGTGGAGATGGACGCCGGCGAGGCTACCGTTGTCCTCAGGCCAAACTAAGAGCGGGAACGGGTCCCTGGTGCCTCCGCCTACCTGCTCGTGGTCGGGACGTCACTTGAGGTGGTCTGGGTCGCCGGCGACGGGGTGACCGTGGCGGAAGGGTTTCGGGTTGGTGTTGAACTAGTGGCTAGGGGCACGGATTCGCTCAGGGAAGTTGGGGGAAATGGTCCTGGCGTCAAGAGGAGTGTAATGGGAGGTCGGGCAGGGCAGGAGCCGACGTGTAGCCGGAGATCGACCGGAGCTCCGAGGCGGAGGGGCCTCGGTCGATCTCGAGCACCGGGGCTCTACGAGCTCGATTGGGTGGCTAGGGGGTGTGTACTGGTTGTGTTGAAGCTGGTTGGATGGTGCTGGGGTGCCGGGGGGACCTATTTATAGGCCAGCGATGGTGACCCGACTCGGGCGCGCCGGTGACTCACCGTGGCGCGCGTGCGAGCACAGTGAGGTGCTGGCCGCGAAACCACAGGTTCGGGACATGGTTTAGGACCTCCTGGTGCATCGGCCGCAGAGGGAAAGCGAGTGGGGTCGAGCCGTAGCGACCGTGCATGCTCGGGCGCGTCGGTCACGCACGGGCACGCGTCGCCTAGGCTCTTGCTCGAGGGGAGAGGGTCCCTAGGGGGTAGCTTTGCACTGAATGGTTGTCGGGGGAGCGTTTGGACATAACTGGGGAAGTTGGGACCGGCCGGGGCGTCGTCCCCTTGCGGGAGGCTCTCTGCAGCGCACCCAGAGCGCAGTTTTGGAATGCCACGGCATGCTGGCGCGCTCTAGCGCACTTGGGACGTGTCCTCCATGTCCTGAGTGTTGCTGGGAGTGTGCCTAGCCGTTGTGGTTTAGTGGGAGCCCGAGCTGGTCAAAGGAGCAAGGAACACTAGTGTTGCCAGTACTGCCCTGCGGCTCAAATTGGAGTTCTTGTCACTTGTGCTTGGAGTTGGGGAGGGGCTGGTTGACTGGGTGCTCAGGGTGTTCTAGGGCTCTAACCCACCATGTTTGGGGTCTTGACATTGGGTAAAACAGTGGCTAGGAGGGTTTTTACCTTCCTGCCAGTAGGTGTTCGACAGTGACTTGGGGTGCTTCCACTCCACCACTGGAAATGAAACTTAACAGATTTGGTCTTGGGGTAAAAACATGGGGTTTCACCAAATTTGAGCTGCATTGAACAAGTTTAGCTTTGTAAACTTGAAAATGCCTCAAAATGACCAGTACTGTCCTTTACAAAGGAAGTGTGGCCAACAGAGTCTCATAAATCCCATCTTTGGTGTGGAGTCCTCATTTGGGGTGTCAAACACCTCTTCAAAGTTTCAGCTCCATTGGAGAAACTTTGCAATGTAGAGTTGTTCCAACTCTTCTCTGGACACACAGGGTTTTGGGCTCATTAGGTGCACTTCCCCACCTTGGATCAAGGTGAGATTTTATGTGAGCACCTAATATGGCTTGGGAGGGCTCCTGTAATTTTATGGGAATTACTGAGATAATTTCCTTTGGAAACATCTCAAAAAGCTAAAACAGACAGAAATGATTTTCAGGGTTTTACTCAAATAATATTAATATAAAATAGGGTTGAAAATCATATATATGGAAAATATATGTCCTTCTGAGCATCCATGAATTTACTCAGAATTTTCTAAGGCTGGAAAGCAATTTTCCTTGCGGGAACATCATTACTCGCCTTAGAAACAGACATAGATATAAAATAGGAAAATAATATTTTAAATCACCAATTAATGTTTTTAATGAATGAAAATAATATTTGGATCAGATCACCAACTTTGGTTGGGAGGGCCACTTGGCTTCATGAGCTAGTAGTGTATCCCAACATGGTGAAGGTGATCTTGATATAAAGGAAAAAGGGTTTTTGAAGAGAGCAAAATAATAAGTTTTTCATGGGTTTGAGTCATCAAACAAGCAAGCATTCACTCAAATAAGGGCTGACATTGCACTCACAACATTATTTGAATTTTTTTTAACAAGCTCTGATTTTTGCAACAAAAAATACTTGTGGTGAAAAACAGGGTGTGACAAGAAAAGGATTCAGTAATATGTAAGGATGGGCATCTTGGGCGGAAGCACACTACACAGTTCTAGAAAATTCCATCTTGGTGGCTCCGTATATTGAGGAACATATGGATATTGTACGCCCCAACAATCTGGAGCAGTCTGATCCCTGGATCAAACGTACACACATGTCTTCATTCGGCGGTTGGTTGCAAACACGTCTCATGCATGACCCTGAAGTTGGAGAAGACTTCTACTTGCTGGCCAAGTTACCATCTTCGACTATATCAACTTGCAAAGTGTACGTGACAAATGGGAATACATTTTACACGATCGCCCAAGATAAAAAGAGCACCAACCAAAATAGCGGTGTCCGCTTGGATGCAGCAAACACCAACAATCGACGAAAAGACACATATTATGGTTAGATAGAGAGATATGGGAACTTGACTGTGGAAACAATTTGAAGGTACCTTTGTTTCGGTGCAAATGGGTCAATCTGAAAGGAGGCGTGGTAAAGGAAGACCCGCGGTACGGAATGAGAACAGTGGAGCTCAACAATCTTGGGTACACAGATGAACCATTCGTCCTAGCCAATGATGTGGCACAGATTTTCTATGTGAAGGACATGTCGACCAAGCCGAGAAAAAGAAAAAGTAAGGAAGCGAGTACATCATACGATGAGACAAAGCGCCACATAGTTCTTTCACGGGAATGAAACATCGTGGGAGTGGAGGACAAGACAGACATGTCAGAAGATTATGAAAAGTTTCACGAAATTCCTTCCTTCGCAGTGAAGCCTGGCCCAAGCATCCTGTTAAATGATGAAGATTGTCCATGGTTACGGCGCAAAGGGACACACGCGATGAAAAAAAATTATACCCCAACATCCCAATCTCGGATGTGATCGACTTTCACGGTCATCACTTCTTAGTGAGTTTCCGGCTATATATATGTGTGTGTTATGGTATTTGAAACGCGAAGAAACGTTATGTATCTCTTTGATATAAAAATTTGGAAGGGTTACGGCAAAAACAGGATGTAGTTCGTGTACAAACTGGACTATCTCTTTTGAAGTATGAGGGTTCTAGACGAATACTCATCTCTTACAAAGCCATTTCATTTTTTTAATATTATTTCAACTCCAGACTTTTTGTGAACTCAATATGCATAATTCAAAGCCACCTAATAAATTTTCAACCCTCTCTCACCTCATTTTCTATTTTTCATGCATTAAATAATTTCTTTGAGCTAAATGACCCTGAAATTGAAAAGCCCTACAAATCAACTCGGAAAAGGCTGAAACTTAGCATGGTATCATCATTTAACCCACATGGAATGTGCTAAAAAGTTGGAAGGGTTACAACAAAAATAGGATGCACTTCGTCTACAAACAAGACTATCTCTTTCGAAGTATCAAGGATGCAGTTCGTCTACAAACAAAAATAGGATGCACTTCGTCTACAAAATAGGATGGACAAATACTCATCTCTTACAAAGCCATTTCATTTTTTAATGTTATTTCAACTCCAGACTTTTTGTGCCCTCAATATGCATCATTCAAAGCCACCTCATAAATTTTCAACCCTTTCTCACCTCATTTTCAATTTTCAATGCATTAAATGACTTTTTAGCTAAATGACCCTGAAATTGAAAAGCGCTGCAAATCAACTTGGAAAATGCTGAAACTTGGCATGGTATCATAATTACACCCACATGGCAGGTGCTAAACAGTTTGAAGGGTTACGGCAAAAACAAGATGCAGTTCGTGTACAAACTCGACTATCTCTTTCGAAGTAACACGGTTGTGGATGAATACTCATCCCTTACAAAGCCATTTCATTTTTTAATCTTATTTAACCTCTCGACTTTTTGTGCCCTAAACATGCATCATTCAAAGCCACCTCATAAATTTTCAACCCTTTTTCACCTCATTTTCTATTTTCCATGCATTAAATTATTTTATTTTGAGCTAAATTACCCTGAAATTGAAAAGCGTTACACATCAACTCGGAAAAGGCTGAAACATGGTATCGTCATATAACCCACATGACATGTGCCAAAAGGATGGAAGGGTTACGCCAAATACAGGATCCACTTCGTGTACAAACAGGACTATCTCTTTCAAAGTATGAGGGTTCTAGACAAATATTCATCTCTTACACAAACATTTCTTTTTTTAATCTTATTTCAACTCCAGACTTTTTGTGCCCTCAATATGCATCATTCAATGGCACCAAATAAATTTTCAACACTTTCTCACCTCATTTGCTATTTTCCATGAATTAAATGATTTTTTTTGAGCTAAATGGCCCTGAAATTGAAAAGCGCTACAAATCAACTCGGAAAAGGTTGAAACTTGGCATGGCATTATCAATTCACTCGCATGGCATGTGATAAAAAGTTGGAATGGTTAAGGCAAAAACCGGATGCACTTTATGTACAAACTGGACTGTCTCTTTCGAAGTATGAGGGTTCCAGATGAATACTCATCTCTTACAAAGACATTTCATTTTTTAGTAACCTAAAAATTATCAAATTTAATATAATGATAAAACACACAAATATTAAACATCATAAAAAATAATGACTAAAAAAATATATTTTTAAATTTAAGTTATTCACAAAGTAGTTATTCACACAAATTTCAAAATAAATTCAAATTTCAACTATGCAATTTGAAAATTACTAGCACTAATAGAAATTTTGTAGTTTTTTTACCTAAACCAAAAAGATTAATTCAAAAACTATAAATAGTCTAATAGTTATTTTAAATTTAAAAACAAATTGCCTTGTTTAGAAAAACAAAAACAATAAAAAACAGAAAATTGACCTTTAGTCCCGGCTGGAGCCACCAACCGGGAATAAAGGTCCCTTCCCTCGCGGAATTTGGGCTGTCGGAAATAGACCTTTAGTCCCGCTTGGTGGCTAAAACCGGGACAAAAGGTACATGCCAGTGGGCCAGGCACCCAACCTTTAGTCCGGGTTGGTGGCACCAAATGGTACTAAAGGTATCGGGCATATATAACCGCTGTATTCTCCCCTTCCCAGTCGACCATAGTTTTTGCGATGAAACAGAGCAGAGTTGTCGCCGCCCTCTCCATCCCGACGACGTGAGGCTGCACATTTTCATCGACGACTTGTGCAAGCCCTCGACGTCGCCATACGGCCGGTCTGCTCCCAAGCACTGCCCGAGCCTGCACCATGCTGCCGCCACTCCTCCACGGGCGCCCTCTTCGATCCACCAAGCGCCGCCGCGGCCTGAACCCGCACCGGTGCCGCTCCTTCCCACCCCCGGCCTCCTCCTCCGCCTCCGGCGACCATCCCTGCCGGTGAGCCTCTCCTCTGCTCTCGATAATACTTGTCGTTTCTTCTTCACATGATAACCTGCAAGGAAGAACATTTTAGTAGACGAGTTCATGTTTCAGTACATGAGTTCACTAGAAAATAACATTTGGAGTACTTTAGCAATAAGGACATGTGTTGAACCGAAAATAGAATATAGGAAAAATCCGAAATTTAGCTTTGGGTAGGGGTGAGTGCTATCTCAATTTTTTGGATAGTACTCCTTCTAGTCAATCCGAAATTTAGCTGGCTAATTATTGATGATTTTCTCTACCAATTTCTCACATTTGGTGCTTTCCTTAATAAAGATTGACGGAAACTTGATGTAGTGTAGTCCTCGTGGTTGCATGCTTTATTATCTTCCTCTAGACCAATAGAACCATAAAAATAAAACTAGCAAGTCAAAACAACACAATATACTATTCTTTTCTTTTCCATAGCCTGATTTCAAGTAGGAATTTAAATAGTTGTAGAATTGGTTCTCGACATCGATAATGCCTGGCCCGCATCCTCGTCGTCGACTCGGTGGCGAGTACCTACTTGATAGGCGCCAGCATGTGCGGGACTGGGCTCCGCCTAGCTAGCACTGGGAGGAGCTACCTTCCAGGGCGCACAACTTGGTGAGGAACCGGGCTCCCGTCATCGACCCTAAGTTTCTTTGGTGGCGGTCGCGTGGGCCACTTTTGGTGCGGAGGCTGCCGGCCCCCGAGGAGGAGGTACGTCATTGTGTCAGAGAGGAGGACGAGCACGTCCATCGCTACGTGGAGGCGTTGGAAGCCAGGTTCTTCAATACCTGGCAGATTCTTCACGGATCTCACCCGAACTATGATCCCGTGATGGTTCCTGCTCTTTGGGTGTCTGCCGCCCGCGCCTTAATACAACGGAAGCTCTTTGTTGGTTGACCAGTTAGATATTATTCAAGATATGTATTAGTGATGTATTCGAGATTATATATTTGATAATATTAAGTGGATTATTGGATGATGCATTATTGCAGTGGATTATTCGATGTATTAGTGATATTATATATACATGATGATCTTGCTAGTTGAAGTGAATACTAAATTTTTTATGTTTTTCTCGGTTAGTTAAGCTATGGACGGTAGAGACATAGACCATGATCAAGAGCATGTCTTGTACGACATGATACACTCTGGAAACTAAGAGAATGAAGAAGAAGATGATTGATGTCGGCGATGCTAGGTCGACACCTATGGGAATCAACGTGAAACCCTTGTGATCGTAGGGCGGGGAAAGACGACGTCAAGAGCAGAGCTAATGATCAACACCTGGCAAGCCTTTTTACCCACGTTCGCGCCACTTACGCATAAAACCCTACGTCATGCTTGTCTGGTTCTATTAAGCGTTTTGTTGATTGTTACAGTGATTGATGATAACCGCCTTCTAGCCAATGTCCAAAGAGTATAACCCCTTGTGAATGAGCTACGAGCCTCCTTTTATAGGCAAAGGGGTCACCTACAGTGCTCTGTGGTAGGTTCATGAGAAGTTACAGTGAACCTATGGCGGTGCTTATCCATCTAACGCTGTCAGGTGCATTAAATGCACGTCTTGTCCTTGTCAGCAATGTGCTGGTGAAGACACGTGTCCAGGTGTTTCGACACGTGGTCACTGCGCTGGCGCATGCGGAATGCGTTGGAGCTTGGGGGTGGTGGCGCTGTAGCGAGGGCGATCGCCCTCCAATGCCTGGCCGTGTCATCCCGGCAAGGGGGGCTTGCCGGGGCCTTGGGTCCTCATCCCAGCAAGGGAGCTTCCCGGGGCCTCGGGTCCTCATCCCGGCAAGGGAGCTTATCGGGGGCTTCGGTTGTGATCCCGACAAGGGAGGTTTTCCGAGGTCTTGTACTTGGTGAGTTCATCACACCCACTAAGAGAGTGTGGACTTGGTTATCTTCCTGGCAAGGCAGGCTTGCCGGGGCCTTGGTAATCATAGGGGTGCATCTTGTCTGGATCCTGCCATCCCTTGCCGTCAGGGGCTTTTTGTGCCCGTGCACATGTCTGGGGCACTAGCGACCCTAGTCTTTAATGCACCGAGAGGAGCCCCCGCGCCTGGTCCACACATGTGCGCAGAGCATTGTTAGGCCAGTCCCAAAGAGGTGCACGAGCCTTGATGGCTGGATCCGCTCGCGGTTGCTTTTCCCCACGCCGCGCATCGGATACGCGAAGTGGGAGGTCGTGCGCGGAGTGGCCTCTCCGCCTCATGAAACGCCTCTGCCAAGCGTGTGGCATGCGCAGTTATGGATGGACAGGTGGCAGACGTGGCCTTGAAAGGCGTAGTAGTGGCTGGGCCCGCCCGTGCATGCATTGGCGCAGCAGGGCGGTTCTGTGTTCGCCCGTGAGCTCGAGCGATTGGGCATGAGGGGTGGTCTCTTCTGGAGCAAGGGAGGCCAGCCTCGCGCTCCATCCTATTAATTGGGACGGTTTGCGAGGGGTTTTGGTCATCCATCTCCCCCTGAATCCACCAACTCCTCGATCTTGGTCTTCAGAATCTTCTTCTCTATGTAGGTGGTGCTCACCCCTAACCATGGTTAGGGGATGAGGTCGGCCACCGTCGGCCGCCAGGGTGGCGAGGGGATCATGTTCGGATCATGCCATAGCTTCTGGGGGCGCCGCGGCGGATGACAGCCCGAGCACCCGTGGTGGAGGAAGGTTGACGGGCCGCGGTCGCCGCGGAGGTCGAGGCCGGGGGGAGGGCTACACCAACGCCTCCGCCTTCCCAGGGGCTTGATCCTGTGGCGGCCCTCCATGTTGCTTTAGGGGCCCCCACGTGTGCTTCTCGACTGTTGCGAAGGTCCCTCGAGTGGCATTGAGAGCTCCGCTTCGAGCGACAGTGACGAAGGGGGACGGCGGCGGCAGTGGTGCTCTTCGCAGGTCGGGAGCCCGGGGGGTCAAGTCGGAGTACGATCCCCCGAGCCCCGACTGACTGCTGGCCCCATCGCCGATGCCCGCTCACGCCTCTCTCCCTCCTTGCCGAGGCCCACATCGACGCCTCGTGTTCGAGGCGGTGCGACCATTGGACCCGGCCCCTTCACTTCTTCCGGTGCTGCTCTCCACTGCGCAATGCTGGTCCACGAGGGGCCAGCCTGGGTTGCGAAGTGGGTCGGCCCGCTTTTTGTCTTTTTGAACTTCGCTCCTCCGCGTAGGTTGATCCTCGTCAAAATAAAGAGTCTTTAGGTTAGGCTAACGATGCTTTGTAAGTGGAGTCAAATGTATCCATTCAAATGAATGAAAAGACTGTTTTCCCCTTTTCCCATTCCGTTCTTTGTATGATTCGCCTTTGCATAATCCGGGAGCTTGCCGGGAACTACCGTCAAGGCTCCTTGCCGTGTTCAGTGCAACCATGGAAATCGCCAAGCGCAGCTTGAGACGAAATCGGGTGCTACGTAGTCGGTTTCTCTATTGATCTGGTTCGCAACTGTTTGAAGGCGCTGTGTGGCCATTCAAGTTGTTTCAACGAGTTTGAAACAAAGACAAGGTGCACTGATCTTTGGGAAGGTCCCGGTATGCACAAACTCCACACACAAATATCAGAAACTTTCAAAGGGGCAGCAAAGAATCTATCTACTTCAGATCTGAGTCTTGAACTTAAAAACTTATCTGCTCACACTGTGGTTGCAAGGCGTTAGAATTTTTCACCATGGCGTCGGAGCCCTAGGCAAGCAGGGAATCACCGCTCCCGGTGGCTTTTTCCTACATCAAAGTCTTCTTGCCGATGGTCCGCGACCGTCGTTTGGAGAAAAAGCTAGCCAGGGTGTACCCCTTTGCTTTTCTCTTGCTAGGATGTGCTTGCGGAGCCCCCGAGCGCGTCCTTGGGCGACGATGCGACGCTCTCAGGGGTGCAAGACACACACAGGAGTGTTCGATGGGGCTTTGGGACCGTGTGTCGCATCCTCAATGACAATGCATCGCTCCACAGAGGTGTGTCCGCTGCAGTACGCGCCGGGGCCTCTGTGAAGCGCCCAGGCACACCCTCAATAGATGCGCGTCGGCCCCGAGCGACGCATCGGCCTGACGATGCTGCCCTTGGAGGCTCCGCCTCCCTGCCCCACGCGCGCATGTAGAAACGCACTCGCACATGCCTTGGGAAGCCGTATCAGAACGGAGCCTCCAGCACGGTACCCCGTTTTTGGGGGAACGCGACGTAGCACCCAAACTTCGATGGATCCGGTGCCGAGTTTGCTCTAATTCACGCACAACTCCGTGCCCCCTACCTGGCACGCCGAAGATGTTGGTGATGCTAGGTCGACACCTATGGGAATCAACGTGAAACCCTTGTGATCATAGGGCGGGGAAAGACAACGTCAAGAGCAGAGCTAACGATCAACACCCGACAAGCCTTTTTACCCACGTTCGGGACGCTTACGTGTAAAACCCTACGTCTTGCTTATCTCTTTGTATTAAGCGTTTTCTTGTTTGTTATAGTGACTGATGATAACCCTCTTCTGGCCAATGTCCAAAGACTCTAACCCCTTGGGAGTGAGCTAAGGGCCTCATTTTATAGGCAAAGGGGTCACCTACAGTTCTTGGTGTGAGGTTCACAAGAAGTTATAGTGAACCTAGGGCGGTGCTTATCCATCTACCGCTGTCAGGTGCATTAAACACACGTCTTGTGCTTGTTAGCAATGTGCTGGTGAAGACACGTGTCCAGGTGTTTCGACACCTGGGCACTGCACTGGCGCATGCGGAATGCGCTGGAACTTGGGGGCGGTGGCACTGTAGCGAGGGCGGTCGCCCTCCAATGCTTGGCCCTGTCATCCCGACAAGGGGGCTTGTCAGGGCCTCGGGTCCTTGCCCCGACAAGGGAGCTTGCCGGGGGCTTCGGTTGTCATCCCGGCAAGGGAGGATTCTCGAGGTCTTGTACTTGGTGAGTTCGTGACGCCCACTAAACGGGCATAGCCTTGGTTATCTTCCCGGCAATGCAGGCTTGCCGGGCCCTTGGTAATCTTGGGGGTGCATCTTGTCTGGATCCTGCCATGCCCTGCCATCAGGGGCTCTTTGCGCCCGTGCACAAGTCTGGAGCACTAGGGCGCCAGTCTTTAGTGCACCGACAATTTCTCACAATACCTTAACCCATACGGTGAGGTAATTGAGAAGAACAACCAAGAGACAAAGGGGAACCAGACGACAATAATGCTGAAGAATGTTTTCTCAAATTATCGAAGTCCGGCGAGGTATATACTTGGCATGTGGTGATCATTAGATGTGTATTATTTGATATGTATATATATACAGAAACACACACACACACACACACACAGATATATGTATTAATTGACAAGTCTCCTCTTTTAGCCCTCCGGATCGAGCAAATCTTCTACGAGCAGGGCAGTACGAGGCCTGGCCAAATATTTGCCCGGTTGCACACGGTACAACTTGACGCGATAACGTTAGGTGGAGAACCAACAGATCCCCAAAAGAATGCATCCAAATTTGCATGTCAATGCGGAGTTATTTTTGTGGACAAAGGATCCACCAAATCCCTATCTCCATTGAAGAATGCCATAGACCAAAGCAAGATCGAGAAGTTAGTTTTCTGGACGAAAGAGCAAAAAATCTGCTTCGGGATACGCTCATGATACATTTCACCCTACCAGAGAATTTCTCAAATAAACAACGTGAGAAAGTCAAGAAGTTTGCTCTTAAGAAGATGGCCACCCAATTCTGCAAGTGGAAGAAAAGGTTATGGGCCGACTTCAGCAAACAAGGCAAGACTCTAGAATTCACTAGACAATACGAGAAGATAAGAGATCACTGGGACTTATTCGTGCAGTTCAGGCAATCACAAATAGCTAAGGAGCGGGCGAGGATAAACAAGGAAAATGCTAAGAAAAAATAACATCACCATTCTCTAGGGCCAGGTGGCTACAAGACTGGAATTCCTAAATGGAATGAATTCAAGCAGAAGATGATTGATGCAGGGGTCACTCCGCAAACATCCACTTGGCCTGAAAGGTGCAAGAATTGTTTTTATGGGCATGGGGGAAAGTTGGACCGAAGGACATGGTTTCTGGTGGAGCAGGCAATTCTTTAAAATGCCTCTGAAACTATACTTGCTACAATAGAAGATGCTCGAACGGGTCTGTTCCAGTCCGAGAGAGAACGACGAGCTTACATGCACCCTCAAGAATCCTGAACACCCGGGACGAACACGAGGCAAAGGCGTTATTCCATGGATTGAGCGGTTTAAGGACTGGGCGATTACAGAAGCTGTGCAAGAAAAAGGATCAGGAGTCAGCCAGGAAGAAGCAGGATGCTGACCGGCTTGCGGATTTGGAACACAAATTCTTGCGGCAGCAGGAGCAGATCAACACACTTGGACAACAAAGGACGCCTCAGCTACCAGAGCAACTAGCCGATACAACATTGGATAGTACCGTCCCATTGATGCCGGAAAGCAGTGTGGGTTCCACGGGGGTCCTTGCCGACGATGCATTGTTGGCTAGCTACCCCGTGGATGAAATCAGACATCCACAAAGTTGTGAGCTTCACATGAAAGTCAAGAACATATCCGTGAAGGCAGCGGTCGGCTATGCTTAAACAAATCCCGCTGGTGCAACCTTCCATAGAACTCCGATTCCACCTGGCTATGCTCATGTCGGCGTGGATGAAGTGATGTCGGGATATGAGTCACTACAACTCGACATTCCTGGAGGTGAAGGGCAACAGACATTGCAAGAAGTCATACGTAGCCTCTGCTTATGGAGAAAGGACTACATCATATTTCCAAGGCCACCGACTCCTCCTCCAAGTCCGACGCGCCAGCCGACTCCAGCATGCGAGCCGACTCCACCCCACTAGCCGATTCCACCCAGCCAGCCGACTCCACCCTGCCAACCCGCCACCGGAAAGCCATTTCATTTTCTATCAAGAACCGGAGTCCATAGCGGAATAAGCCTAGGAAGAAATGCACCCCTCCTCCCCCACCAAAGTTGGATTATGAGAAGACCAAAGAGGAATTAGACGACACTGTGGCTGCTGAGTTGGAGGATCATAAAGATAAGAGAAAGCCTTTACCAAAGGATATAACACCTCTGGAAGACGTCAAGCGTGTTCTGGCCATTCTTGTCGACCCGCCGCCTCCGAAGAGAGTTAAATCAGACTATGACCACACTATTGCCAAGTTATATCAAGAAGGGCAAACGAAGACGATGCTCCTTAATAGAAGAAGCAGGAAAACCATTCCCCAGATGCGAGAACAGCCAGTGCAATTGATCCTGCCGCTCAAGGTGTGTACCAATTATTCCGTAGTCGGTCCCAATGTTGCTGAAAAGATGGCTATGATTGCCGGTGTTACTGTTGCACAACTGCTAGGCAACGAGAGCATTCCCGCCATGGTGGATAAACAACTAGTATGGACATATCAACCCAAGAAACCTCTCGTCAAGCCTCAGCTTGTCAAGCAGCTACCAACAAAAACATAAAAATTGCATAACTAGTACATGAAGGAAGCAGAACTCGGGCGTCAGTCCCTAATGGTGACAGTCAAGCCAGAGCATTTCTTCAATTGCAAGGAGTGCTGGGATGAGATGCCAGAATTTTGGTAGTTATACAATCAAGGCGCACTCGACAAATCTCTCATCATTTGCTATTGTTTGTAAGTGATTTCTTTCTGTAATTCAAGTCTCTAGCTCATCGGCTCATTCATTTGCCTCTAATTATCCTCACTATATTCTTCGGTGTGTGTGGTGTTATCCAGAATGAAGATGCTTGAAATGAAAAGAGATGGACTATATGGCATTGGCTTCATTGTTCCAAATACTATTTTTGAATAGGCGGTAGTACAATACCCACAAGATACAGAGGATAACTTGTTTCGGATTTTCGAGATACTAAGTCACAATGAAAAAATATTATTTCCTTACAACTTCAAGTAAGTGTTACTGCTGTCTTGTAGTATAAATTCTATTTTGCTTACCCGATCGATGTTAAGTTAACGTATAGTTCTTGAAGAGTTGCATGCATGCCCTTTTATACAACGCAGATTCCACTTTATCCTGCTCGTCATTTTGATTGACCAGGGAAAAGTTCAAGTACTCGACTAACTAAGAAAAGACGAAGGCGAGTAAAGGTGCGTGAAGTCGATGTTGGACCGGTAATTTCAATCATTATCGCACTATGGGGCCTCTTTAGATCATTAACTGATATCAATTAATCAATGACTTATTTTATTATTTTTCTTTGTCGGGCAAGGTTTGGAGCCGGTTCATCAAGAATGTTCACAGTGAATGGAAACCATAGCTGCGATGGACACCGTCCGGTGTAATTAATTAGTACTAGCTACATTCGAGCATCGCTTTAGTTCTAGTTTCAATACCATTATAATGCTTAATTATTATCGGACTCAATTCTATTCTCGTAAAGTTTTGCATGTGACAGCAACCGGGGAATAATCTATGTGCATACTTTGTTTGTGAGAACATTCGCTCCTTTACGATCGAATTGCCCACTAAACTATGAACTCTTACAATACGTAAACATTATTCACAATTATAATATTCATGGTGTAATATATATACACACATATAAAATCTTCATATTGGTCTCCTTCTTCGAAAGATGACGGGGAAACGGGAGGAACTCCTCCAAACGGAATGCATACGAGCACTTCAAGAGGAATTTGCCGGATTTTTGCTCAATGAGGTCATAGATCCCAAGGCAGAATAGCACTTCACCGGTTAATGCATGCATGTAATTGATCTTCAAGTTGTAAGAGAAATCCTATATACCAAATTGTATATATATATATCCATGTGTGTATGCATATATATATATATGGTCGTACGAGATATTCTATGATATACGTACTACGAGAAATTCTATGATATATGTATGTACCAAATTCTATGATATGTTTGAAATGAAAAATAATTAAATGGAAAACATAAAATGAAAAGGAAAAATAAACAATAAACCACAAAATTCCAAAACCCCCAAACCCCAAATCACAGAATCCTTTATCCCGGTTGGTGTTGCCAACCGGGACTAAAGGTCCCTACACCCTGGCACACTCTGACAGCCACGTGGAAGGGATTTAGTCGAGGTTCGTGGCAAACCGAGACTAAAGGGGGGGACTTTAGTCCGATATTAATAGTCCCGATTGGTGAACCAGGACTATAGGCCCTTACCAACCGGGACTATAGCCCCATTTTCTACTAGTGCTAAGACGTTCAAACTTAAGTGGTGGATTGCTCGGTCTCATACTCACGCTCCTCGGGGTCTTCCTCCTTGTCATCGTCTGTGCAGGCATCATATCCCGTCAAGGGTTTGGGGTACGGAAGAGGTTCATCACGATGGTGCATCGTTGGAGAAGTGAATAGTTTTGTACACTCCTTGGAGATCATGCGGCGACTCTGAATAGGGATGACCTTATGTGTTGGTCTTCCTCCACTCTACGCGACAACAGGCTGTCCTCCGAGTGCTCCATCCTTCTTTATCTTGCTCTTCTTTATCTTTCCCTGGAGGAGTAGCTCTTGGACATGATGGAGTTCTTGACAAAGAATCACTGACTCCTTGATGAGGTTGTGAGCCCGGCTGTCGGCAGCTAAAGTAGGTCTGAAACCGGAGTGGTGTCCCTTCTTCTGGGGATGGGGTTAGCGTCCATCTCTCGTCAGCCTCGTCCTTACCAAAAGGCAGGTGGCGGGTAGCCGGCTCATTGGCCGTCTTTCGAAGGAAGTCGCGGAGGTGAAAAAGTGCTTCTCGCGCTGCTTTCTCAACTGCCAACACCAGAGACTCCATCTCTGGCCCTTCAAAGAACAAACTAGTTGGAGAGTCATTTGCCTTCACAACCACGTCCACGTGGTATTCCTTTGTGCTGGCATTGACCCAGTTCTCGTGGTAGAGGTAAACGGGCGTTCGGCGTACTTAACACTTCTCCAAGCTATCCCCCAGAAGTAGGGGAAAACCGGTTTCCACGAGTGTCTCAGGTACGACTGCCATCATTAAGGTTTTAGGAGAGGTGTCACAAAGAGATATGTTGTATAGAAATCTAGTAAGGGTGTATAAAACCCCAAGTGTAAGGATTGGGAGTGCTATTCGTCCTGGCTAACATCCATGCTACCTAAGGCTTCCTACAGTAAGGATCGATCTGATACCAGCTCTATGGGGACCCCGACTTACGAGTCGAGACCACCGAATGAACGTGTACAGTGATCCTAGAAATCAGTGCTCACTGAACACACAAATAATGAACAACAAGAGTCTTACATCCATGAATAACGTGTCATACAGATAATGACCATTATTGTCAAGTCTTACATAGATAGGGCCATGAAGGCCAATCACACCAACACAACTAATAGCGGAATCTTGGGGGTAAACGTGAACCCGTGCCATCAGCCATAACCAACATGCATTCTGACTGGGAAGCGTACTAGTTCGTGTGTCCGTCTCCGATGACGAATTCTTCTCCACACTCCGGTTCCTCCATGTTTGGTCAATAACATAACCAGTGGAAAGCGAGTCAGTACTTTGAATGTACTCGCAAACAGCCCACGATGTGGGTTATATAATTGAGTGCTATATGAAGTATAATGCAGCCTTTGCAGAAAGCAGGTTTTACTAATGCATAAACATGGTAAAGTGTTTAGATGGTCATGCATCACTAGGTAAATACTAACCATAAGCACATGTTATAGATATGAACATAAATATTCCAAGGGCTGAACACCTCAAATTCAACCTCCATGCGAAATCACCAGACTTGACCCAAGTAATCACTTTCTCATGTAACACCTTTAGACACACGCACATTTGGTTTATGCGGAAATGGCTAGACATAGTCCAAGCTGGATTACACACCTGTCCTTGAACGTAGACACGGCTATTCGAATAGTTATACACTCTGCAGACGTCGTACGCTGTACCCACGAGATCCGGGAAACTACCGTGTCATCAACGACTCTAGACAAAGATTCCACTCGATTGGTACCCAGCCCACATGATGTACGTCTTACGAGCATCAACTCTAGACCATATCATCCATGCAGGGACCAACCATGTGCCCGGAACACGTAAAAATGGCATAGTCGCACTACGTGGCACAACCTGGTCACGAGAGTCACCATATCACTCTCGCCACTAGTAATGCGGGATCTTTGCTAGCACCGACTAGAGAAATCAACAAAGCCCCGTCCCATAAAAGGGTATCGTGGTTGCATATGTAAGGTTGGGATTGTCAGCAACTCTCAAATTTAATCCCATTTATGAAACCACAAACACAAAACCTATTCCGGTGCACCACTTCTGTCTCAAGTGGTCACTATCTCAAGACCTTCACCCTCGGGCATTAGTGGCACCCGACGGGGTTTTCGAAAAATCTTTGTAATCACCTCTATGTTACCATCACTATGGATATGCTCATCCGATGCGTAGCACCACTATCTACTTGTCAACTCTACATCAGTGTGACCATCATAGATGGTAAGGTCATGCTCAAATGCAAGTGCTCTAGAGGAGTCATCGGTAACACCATACCGAGGGTTTACCAATTAATCATGATCATATGCATCAGACTAAAGTAGTCAACATGGCATTGATACGTCCATTTTGCATCATGTTTTCATGGTGATATTTATCGCTTCTTGGGCTGTTATTTCACTTCACGGTACAATTCGTATGCCTTTTCTCTCTTATTTTGCAAGGTTTACATGAAGAGGGAGAATGCCGGCAACTGGCCTAAAAGTGGAGCAAAGTTGAGATACCTATTCTGCGCAACTCCAAACACCGTAAAAATCAACGAGAGATTGGATTTTTTTCTGGATTTATAAGAAATATTGGGCCGAAGAAGAACCAGAGGGGCGCGTGCAGGTGGCCACAAGCCTGGACAGCGCGGCCACCCCCCAGGCCACGCCATGAAGGCTTGTGGGCAGCCTGCTGGCCCACTGACCCCCCCCCCCTCTTCAGCTATATGAAGGGTTTCGTCTGGAAAAAAGCAAGGAGGAGCTTTTTCGTGGATTCGCCACCGCCACGAGGCGGAACTTGAGCTGAACCAATCTAGAGCTCCGGCAGGACGATCCTGCTGGGGAAACTTCCCTCCCGGAGGGGGAAATCGTTGCCATCGTCATCACCAACACTCCTCTCATCGGAGGGGACTCGTCAGCATCAACATCTTCATCAGCACCATCTCATCTCCAAAACCTAGTTCATCACTTGTTACCAATCTCCGTCTCGCGACTCCGATTGGTACTTGTAAGGTTGCTAGTAGTGTTAATTACTCTTTGTAGTTGATGCTAGTTGGATTACTTGGTGGAAGAGTTTATGTTCAGATCCTTGATGCTACTCATTACCTCTCTAGTCATGAATATGATTATGCTTTGTGAGTAGTTACTTTTGTTCCTGAGGAAATGGGATAAGTCATGCTAACAGTAGTCATGTGAATTTGGTATTCGTTCGGTAATTTGATATGTTGTATGTTGTTTTTCCTCTAGTGGTGTTATGTGAACGTTGACTACATAACACTTCACCATTATTTGGGCCTAGAGGAAGGCATTGGGAAGTAGTAAGTAGATGATGGGTTGCTAGAGTGTCAGAAGCTTAAACCCTAGTTTATGCGTTGCTACGTAAGGGGCAGATTTTGATCCACTAATTGAATGCAATTGTTAGACTTTGTCTTAATTCTTCTTTCGTAGTTGTGGATGCTTGCGAGAGGGGTTAATCATAAGTGGGATGCTTGTCCAAGTAAGGGCAGTACCCAAGCGCCGGTTCACCCACATATCAAACTATCAAAGTAACGAAGGTGAATCATATGAACATGATGAAACTAGCATGACAGAAATTCCCGTGTGTCCCCGGGAGCGTTTTTACTCCTATAATACATTGTCCAGGCTTGTCCCTTGCTACAAAAGGGATTGGGCCACTTTGCTGCACCGTTGCTACTTTTGCTACTCGTTGCTTGCTACGAATCATCTCACCACACAATCACTTGTTATCGATAATTTCAGTGCTTGCAGAATTTACCTTGCTGAAAACCACTTGTCAGATCCTTCTGCTCCTCGTTGGGTTCGACACTCTTACTTATCTAAAGGACTACGATTGATGCCGTATACTTGTGGGTCATCATGCATGTAAAAAATATTTTCTACACGTGGTCAAAGGGATACTTGCCTTGATCAGCTAGGTATTGGGGGTATTCGAGGTCTTCGGGTCCAAGTCCTTCGTCAAACGCGTGATCTATCGTCGTAATAGCAATAATAATAATAAGGACCACAACCAAGAACAAAGTACAAACTCACAACAAAATGTTACCCTTTTGTGTAAAATCCTATTATTATTTATCAAAATATTTGTTTCTGATTTGGGAATGAAAAAGTATATTTAAAGTCTTTTTAACAGAAGTTAAAAATACTTAAACTAGGTTTTAAAATAAACTTGTGAATAAAAGTTTCCATAAAATTCCAAAGGTAGTACTATTAAATACTACCCAATTTTACAAGAATTATGGTGGAAAAATATTTAAATTTGGATAAAGAATTAATCCTGTGGATTTATTTTAAATAACAGAAATAAAATAAACAAAAGTTGCCAGCTCACTGGCCTGGCTCGGCTAGCAGCTGGGCCGGCCCAGCTTGCCAAAGGGCCAGCCTGCCTAGGCGCGCGCCCCATCAGGATCAAACCTGACGCGCGGGCCCCTTTGGCCAGCGATAGAGAGGAGAGAGGGGGATAGAGAGGCCGCCAACAAGTGGGGCCCTCCTGTCGGGGTCGTCTCCTACCTCAATACACAGAGGAGCAGCGACTCGCCGGGGGCAGCTCCGAGGTTCTTGAGGCCAAGCGAGTACGGGAATGGTCTCATGGCACTTCCGCCTACCCGATGGTGGTCGAGAGGACGACGGAGGTGGTCTGTGTCGCCGGGGACGATGGAGCCACGAAGTAGACCTTTTGGGAAGGTGCTTAGAACGGTGCTTCGAGTGGGGAGAAGGACGGGGAAGTGCTGGAGAAGGTTCAGGAGGTCTTTGTAGTGACAAGGGAAGTGAAAGGATTGCCGGAGCGTGCCTATAGCCCGAGATGGACGGAGCCCCGACGCGGCGGTGCCTTAGCTGATCTCGAGTACCGGTCCTCTTTTAGCTCAAGGGGTGCTCGGGGTGGTTGATTGGGGAGGAGAGAGGTTCCATTGGTGAGGGGGAGCTAGGGAGCCTTTAAATAGGCGGGCGATGAGTCATCGAATGGGGGTGCGTCGGTGGTTTTGCTGCGGTGGCAGGAGAGGGAGAGAGGGCCCGGGAGTGAACCCATGGTATTGTAGACTTGGTTTTGGACTGAGCAACATCTTTCGGAGGAGAGGGACAGCTCTGCTGGCATGCCGAGGTGGCGGGGTTACACTGGCCAGTTCGGGTGCGTGCGGGCATGCGTCACTAGGGGCACAGGAGAGCGGAAGAAGAGGGGCCCAACGCTGCCCTATCCTCCTTGTGCTCGGGTGCGCTCTGTAGCGCGTCTGGAGTGTAGCTCTTGCATGCCACGGCATGTTGGCATGCTCTAGCACGTCTTGTCCATGCCTGGGGTGTCTGGGAGAGGGGTTAGATGCTCCTTGGAAGCTAGGGGCCGAAAGGAATCAAGATGGCCAAGGGGAGTGTGGTAAAGTGATGGTGTCAGTCTTGATGTGGGTACTAAAATGGGGATTTTGGCTCCCTCTCATTGAACCAGTGTTGGGCCTTTCGCCTGCAGTTATGGGGAGGCATAGGCAGTCTGTTTCATGAGTTTGGAGTGAAGGGAGAAAGTGTGGAGGGTGCTAGATGCTGATTTTCAAATCTGGCAGAAGGTGTTTGATGCTTGTTTGGGGAACTTAACCTCCTCCAAATACATTGAGAGTTAACATGATTTGATTTTGGATATAATTAGGAGGCTATACCAAATTTGAGCTCCATTGGACATGTTTGACAATCTAACCTTGAAAGTACCCACAAATGGACAGTCCTACAATCTTTTGAGAAAATGTGAGCAAATCAATTCCCGCAAATCCAAATCTTGGTACAATTTCCTTATTTGAATTATTAGGCACTTGTGTAAAGTTTGAGGCCCAATGGACAAACTTGGCAATCTAGAGTTGCGCCAACTTGATTCTGGGCAGAAAGGGTTTCTAAATTATTTGGTGAATCAAATCACCTTCGATGCAGGTGAAACTTGGAAAGATCATCAAGTATAGCATGGGGGACATGCTAGAATTTTCTTGGAATTTATTGAGAATATTTCCTATGAAAACATTTCAAAAGATCAAAACAGACATAATTGGTTTTTAAAGGTTTGCTCTGATATTTTGAATAGGACTAGGGGTTGAAACTCGTATGTATGGAAAATGTATGTCCTCATAGTATTCCTAAATTTTCTCACATTTTTCTATGGTAGAAAAATAATTTCTCACCCAGAATCATCATTTCTCGCCTTAGAAAAGGACATATAAATAAAATAGAAAAAATGACTTTAAAAATATTTATTTTATGGTTTTGAAGAGTTATAGTAATATTAGAATCAAAATACAATCTTTGGTGAAGACACACCCTTAAATTCATGGACTTGTAGTGCAAACCTTAAAGCAAGGTTTTGGGTTACCAAAATAATTAAAAAGGATTTTTGTGGAAATAATATTTTTTAAATGTTCTTAGAGATCTACTCACAAGCACACATACAACAATGACAATGAAGGCAATCATAGCATTTACTTAATAAGTTTTAGTTTATACAAAATTTTGAAAGGAAGACAACACAGACAAAGTGATGTGAAAACAGGGTGTGACACCATAAGCCAAAATTTTGGGTATGAGCCAAATATCAAAGATTCGCTTGACCTCCACATAGTAGCTTTTCTTAGGTGCGGATTGAAATTGTGCACAAATTCCCATACCCAACATAATATCCGGTATATATGCACAAAGGTAAAGCAGAGAGCCAATCATAGAGCGATATACCTTTTGATCCACATCTTTACCATTGGGATCGAGGTCAAGATGGCAGTTCACAGGGATGGGAGTGTTGGCCTTGGCGGGTTTGAGATCATCCATTTTGAACCTTTTGAGGATGTCTTGAGTGTATTTTGCTTGATTAATGAAGGTTCCTTGACTTTGTTGCTTGACTTCAAATCCAAGGAAAACCTTCAACTCTCCCATCATAGACATCTCAAACTCTTTAGTCATTAGTGTGGCAAATTCTTCATTAAAAGCTTTGTTAGGAGAACCAAATATAATATCATCAACATATAATTGACATACGAACAAGCTCCCCTTGACCATCTTAGTAAAAAGAGTGGGGTCAATTTTCCCAACATCAAATCGACTCTTATGTAACATCTCGGTAAGGTGCTCATACCACGCACGTGGGGTTTGTTTAAGGCCATAGAATGCCTTATAGAGAACATACACATGAATAGGGAACTTGGGATCCTTGAACCCCAGGGGTTGCTTGACATAAATCAAGTCCTTAAGGGACCATTAAGAAATGCACTCTTCACATCCATTTGGTATAATCTGAAGTTATGATGAGAAGCAAATGCAAGCAACATGCGAATAGATTCAAGGCTTGCGACAGGAGAAAAGGTTTCACTGTAGTCGATGCCCTCAACTTGGGAGTAGCCTTGTGCTACCAATCTTGCCTTGTTATGAGTGACGACACCGTTTGCATCTTGCTTGTTCTTACAGATCCAATTTTTCACAATGACATTGTGGTTCTCCTTTGGTCTTGGCACCAGTCGACAAATTTTTTTGCGCTCGAAGTTCTTGTTTTCTTCATGCATGGCTTCAACCCAATCCATGTCTTTGAGAGCCTCTTGTAGCTTTAGTTGTTCATTGCAAGAAATAAACGCATGATGGGCACGAAAGTTTGATAATTGACGACTAGTGGTTACCCCTCTCTTTAAGCTGCCATAGACATTCTCTAGTATATGAGAATTCGATATTAGCTTTTTGGCATTCTTGGCCGCACATCTTGCTTGAATCTCCTCAGGGGTAAGCTGAGGAGCGTGTTTGAGACTTTTACCACCTTTGTGAGCTTGACTTTGATCATGAGCCTGGTTTTGTTCTTGAGCTTGCTCTTGATCTTGGAGTTGGTATTGATCTTGAGCATCCTCACAAGGGTGAGGATGATCAAGTACATCACTTGGTGCAGAACCATCCTGAGGTTGATCTTCTCCGTCATCGAGATCACAAGGTTGTGGGCCTTTAGAGTGTTCTTTAGAAGCGTGTGGGTGTTGCATCGGTGATGGTTACACATGTGTGGAACATTGTCCTTCTCCTTCAGCCACAAGGGGTTCCTCAACGGGAAGTAAGTATCCCACACCCATTCTTACTATGGCTTGGTGATGAATTTCATCACCTATATCACAAAGACCGCTTTGCTCCACTTGGGATCCATTATTATTATCAAAATCCACGTCACATGTCTCCTCAATGAGTCCTGAGGACTTGTTGAGGACACAGTAAGAGCGAGAGTTTGTAGAATAACCAACAAATATGCCCTCTTAAGATCTAGGTTCAAATTTAGACAATCGAGCACCTTTCTTAAGAATGAAACACTTACAGCCAAACATCCGGAAGTACTTGAGGTTGGTCTTGTTACCGGTAAGAATTTCATATGAAGTCTTATTCAAGCCTTTGCAAATGTAGAGACGATTGGATGCATAACATGCGGTGTTGATGGTTCAGCCCAAAAGTTGTACAGAGATTTAAAATCTGCCATCATGGTTCTTCCCACGTCCATCAATGTTCGATTCTTCCTTTCCGCCACACCATTTTGTTGAGGAGTATAAGGTGCAAAGTATTGATGCTTGATTCCTTCATCACTTAGAAATTCATTTAAGGTGTAAATCTTGAACTCGGTGGCATTGTTACTTGTGATCATCAATATCTTTGCATTATGTTGTCGTTTAGCTTCATTGGCAAAGTCGAAGACGGGTTGTTGAGGCTCACTATTTCTCTCGAAAAAGTATACCTAAGTATATCTTGAATAATCATCCATAATTACTAAGAAATATTTTCTTCCCCCAAGACTATCATAGGATGGTGGACCAAACAGGTCCATGTGGAGAAGCTCCAAGGTCCTTTTTGAGTAGATGGTAGTCGTGGGGCGGTGGGCCGTCTCATGAATCTTCCCTTCAATACATGCACTACAAGCACGATCTTTAGTGAAATTCCCATTTGTTAGTCCAAGAACGTGATCCCCTTTGAGGAGACTTTGCAAAGATCTCATGTTGACATGGGCGATCCTGCGATGCCAAATGTATCCCACATCAAATTTAGCCATTAGGAAAGTCGCGGTCTTAGTGGGTCGCTCCAAAAAGTTAACCACATAGAGATCGTTATCGACATGCCCAACAAAGTATGCTTTAAAATTCTTGCTCCACGAAAGGGCCACAGAGTTAATGCCAAAGAATGTACTAAATCCCATAAGTGCAAGTTGATGAACGGAAAGTAAATTGTATGTGAGAGTCTCAACAAGCATAACCTTTTAAATGGCAAGTTCTGAAGATATTACCACCTTGTTGAGACCCAATACCATTGAAATTGCAAAGAAGAATTGGGTGGCAATGGACGGGCCAGGATGAACGTCCACCAACAAGTCCTTGCTTCCGGTCATATGATTTGTTTTTCCACTATCAAACAACCATGACACCCCATCAGAAGCAAAATCCTTGTTGGATGCCTTGGCCATAAGGCACTTGGTAACGCGGTTCTCGTAGGGGGTGTTGAAGAGGGACACCTTGCTTGGAGAAGAGGATGCAATGGCCACGGAGGCCATCCCCATCACTTTAGCACTTGCATCATCATCCTCATACTCATTGTATAATTACTCCTTTTGATCCACCAACACATTTTGGGGCTTGTTCTTGAAAAGTTGTTATTGTTGGGGAAGGGCTTGGCCTTGTCTTTGCGAATAAGTTTGCCACCTTGTCTTCGCTCTTCTCATAAGGGCAATCAGCCACAAAGTGACTCACATTGCCATAGTTGTAGCAAGTCCTCACATGTTGCTTGCCTTTGGGCCCATTTGAGTTGTTCTTGAAGAAATTTGACTTTGAGTTTCTCTTGTTTCCCCAAAATTGTCTTGATGCAAGACCCATATGCTCATGATAAGCATACTTAGTGTCTTCGGGGCACAATCCCTCCTCTTCTTCGTCATCTTCCTCCAATTCAGCCTTGGCCTTCAAGGCAAGGTTGGGAGAGCCTTTACTTGACCATTGAACACGAGAAAGATCATTGTGAGCAATCTTGTTCAATATGTTCATGGAAATAAACTCATCCAACACATTACTTGAAGACAAGGAGTGAAAGTCTGGCCTATGGCGGTTGACGGAGGACATGGATTTGGTGAAGGGCATGATAGACTTGAGAAACTTATGCTTGATCCAATTGTCATCCACATCCTTGCTTCCATGATCTTGAAGAGAGACAACAAGAGTCGTCACCCTTCGGTATAGCTCACTAGGATCTTCATCCTCAATCATAACAAATTCATCGGCCTCATCAAGTATCACTTCATAGTTTGACCATTGAACACTAGAATTTCCTTTGTACATGGAAATGGTGTGCTCCCAACAATATTTGGCACGAGTTAAGGGATGCATATGAGCAAGATCTTCAATAGGAACAACCGCTTGTAGGATGAACAAAGATAAATGGTTGAGATGATTGTTAACCTCTTCTCTTGGAGTGAGGTTTCTTGGATCATGAGGGTTGTAGCCTTGCTCGATGATTCTCCAACATTGGTTTGAGCTGTGATTCAAATTAGCCTTTATACAAAATACCCAATTAGCAAAATCATTCTTAACAAGCTTAGGTGGAGGACCGAGATTAATAACATTCCGTGTTTGAACTCGTCCTCCATATACCATGGGAGGAGGAACCGAGGCAAAGGTATTTGCCCCCACTCGTTCCTTGAGGCCATTTATACTTTTCACTACTAGCATTTTCCTTGTCAGAATTGGCCCCCCTATCCAAAGTTGTGGCATTACCCACAAAAAATGGGTCGGTAGATGGTTTGTAATTATCAAGGAAATCTTTAAGCATGTTCTTGACCTCGATCGTCACAGAGGATCTAAATGTGGACATGGTCTCATTTAGGTCCTCACGGGAGACCGAGTTCGCAACAGATGCCTCTCGCAACCCCCTCGGACAACCCCCATTGTCAGCCATACTCTGTGGGTAGTAAAACCCTTAATAAAGAGACGAGGCTCTGATATGAATTAAAAGGATCGATATGGATGACTAGAGGGGGGGGGGTGAATAGGCAACTCACAAATTTTAAACTTTTATTTAAACAGATTAGGTTAAGCAACAAATAGGTTGTCTAGATATGCAAATAGTTGAACAACCTATATGATGCTAACAACAACAATAATAAGCGAGAAGTAAATACAAGTAAAGGTAAGAAATAACCACAAGTGGAACTGATGAAGAAGAGGATGTGTTTCCGAAGTTCCTTCCCCTTTGAGGGGAAGTATGTCACTAAGGCCAGTGTATTCTCCTCGCGCCCTCACACAATGCGAGGTGTCATGATTCCACTAAGTGGTGCCCTTGAAGGCGGCGACCGTACCTTTAAAAAAAGGTTGGGGCTATTTCCACAACTTAAATGGAGACTCCAAACGAAACCACGAAGGTTCACCGCAGTGGAATATGGCTTCGACGTGACCTCTTCCATCTAGGGTGTTCAAACACCCAAGAGTAACAAAATCCACACAAGAAAGTTTGGGGGAATCTATTTTCCTTTGGTAGAAACGTAGATCTAGATCTCCTCCTTCAATCCCTAGCGAGACAACAAGTTTGCATGGCTAGGGGGAGAGATCAAGGAAGAAAGATTGTAGTGCATCAATGGTGGAGACTGAGAGGTATGTGGTAGGAGGGTGGTGGAAGAAACCCCCTTTACATAGGCTCCCAACTTTCTAACAATTACAACCATTTTTAAATGGTAGCGGTTCAACCGGTGGGCAGGGTGGTACAACTGGGCTGCATAATTTAGCAGTACAACCGCCCAACCACCGCCCAAGAACCAGCCCACGACAGAAATTTGCCATCCGGTTCTAACAACCACGAGTGTCCCACACGGCAAAGTCTGAAGTGGTATAACCGCTTGGGACACCGATAGTACCGGCTATATATAATATAGCGGTACAACTCGGCCACTACCGCCCAACAACCGAAGCTCAACAAAACCATGTTCGGTTGGAACTTGTTGCTAGGCCGGTTAAACCGTCCGCGCTGTGGGCGGTAAAACCACAGGTGGCAACGGTACAACCGGCCAGTCAAGAAGGAAAGATGGGCCTCTCTCTCAATGATGTGACGGAACGAGGAGGGTGCAAAAGAGTGTGAGAGAAAATTAATTCACACATCACCTTCCAAACTGGATTCCCTCTTAATAGTATGGCATTCCTACGACCAAAGAGAATAAACACGTAGGGAACTCGGTATTTGATATTTTCCGTTTGGATGGCATACTTGAAAGTGCGTTATATCGACTAGAGGGGGATGAATAGGCGATTTTTCCAATTTCATCAATGAGGAAATTTCTAGTGAGGAAAGTCCTCGGTTATGAACTAAGTTCGGTGCAAATAGAACCAGATCAGGAGCACAAAAACGTCTACTACAAAGTACTCAGCGAGATTTCGAAGATTCGGTTTGTACAGGTAGCAAGTAAAGGATAAGGAGGTGAAGATTAACTTAGCTGAAGAATTTGAGGTTGAGGAAATTCAGAGTAATTCTTTAGTCAAATTCTTCAAACAGTACAGATGAAAGTCTTTAATATACAATTTAGGAAATGAGAGAGTTGAAGAAATAGAACTTGTAGCTTACTGAAGACAGTTGTTGATGACCCAGTTCCAACTTCTATGATAGTTATACCTCTGGTTTGGAGCGGCTTGGTATTGAAACCAAAGGACACATAGTCCCGGTACACACAGTCCCTACCGTATTCCCCTTGAGCTAAGGACACACAGTCCTCGCCCAACACTCGTGGTAAGTCTTCAGGGTAGACTTCCAAACCGTCACAAACTCGGTCACCCGACGATCCACAATTGAATGCTGGATGCTCTAGACCATGACACCTATCCGTCTGGAGGATACATAGTCCTCAAAGGTAACAAGCGTTGGTTCGACACAGGAATAACTTCTTCATTGATGCCCAATCAGTTGGGTTTTGGTTTTGGGTTTGGGTGTTTGGGGTATTTCCTCATTCGACGATTTTCTCTCAAAGGCTATGAGGAATTAGGTTCCTCTACATGAATAGTGTCAGTTTCTTTTGGAGCAGCCAACCAGCTAGTGGTTGTGGGGGAGGCTATTTATAGCCTGGGAGCATCCCTACATGATTTTACATAAATGCCCTTAAATAATATGACCGTTGGGTGAATAAAATCTATGACAGGTGGCCTGTGGCGCGGCAACGGACGGAACTTTCAACTGTGAAAGTCCTCATGTCTCTCATATTCCTCACTCTGAGGTTTTGGTAGATTTAAGTTTGGGTTGAGCATCATGAAGAAATTTGTTCCATAGTTTTACCTCGACCCCCTTTAACAGTACGGTGTTCCTGTGGCACAAGTGTGAAGAAAATGAAGCAGTAAGAGTAAATCTTCAAACGTCAAAGTCTTCAAAGTGATTTCTTCAGGACACACCGAATTCCTCATCTTCAATATCTTCATGAGGAAAATCAATTTATTCGCAATTTATTCACGATCAAAGTCTTCAAGGAATGACCAAAGTCTTCACCCGAATAAATACATTTTTAGGGGTCGATATTCATCGAATAACTCAAACTCCTCAAAAACTTATAGAGTCTGTGTACAC
Organism: Hordeum vulgare subsp. vulgare; assembly: GCF_904849725.1. Taxonomy (NCBI): domain Eukaryota; kingdom Viridiplantae; phylum Streptophyta; class Magnoliopsida; order Poales; family Poaceae; genus Hordeum; species Hordeum vulgare. The sequence goes on from NC_058523.1 coordinate 303,843,066, forward strand.
TCGCAGACATATCAGTTTCTTAACCTATAAGTCTTCAAACCACCAAAATCACTAAGGCGCACTAGATGCACTTACAATCTCCCCCTTTTTGGTGGTTGACGACAAATAGGTTAAGTTTTCAATGGGGATAGTAATATGGAATGTAAGTACAGAGTTTGAGGAATTTGATGTCAAGATGCAGAGAAACTCACCTTGAAGATGTGCATGTTTTGAGGAATTTGCTTTGAGCAGCAAATGCACCTTGATGATATATATCATGGAGATCTCCCCCTGTATCTTGCAATTCATGCATGCATTTGACATATAGTATGAGGAATTTGAAATGCATGATGGAAAATGGTGTGTGGCGAATTTCAACATGCATGCATTGATTAACTTGAGGAATAAGCATGCGAGAAAAAATGTTCAAAAGTGTCAGAACACCATCGTCTTAAGTTACAACTCATTACATCAAAAACTTCAGAAGATACAAGAGTTTGTAACTAAATAAAGTTTATAAGCCCGTAAGCAAAACCCGCTTGAAGACTAACTTTTAGATTTCTCCCCCTTTGTCATCAAGTGATGAAAAGGGACAAAACTGAGGACTGACGCGCATGAAGATTTTCACTTATGTGTTGATGTTGAGGCCTGGGCATCCTTGGAGCTAGACTTCTTCGTTGGACGAGTTGCAGTATCCTCAGGATCTTCATCTGAATCTGCAGTGCTGAATAAAGAAAATGAGCTGTCCACCAAGTCAGGAACTAGAATTGTCTTGAATTTCTTCTTTGGTGGCCATGACCAGTCAATGTTTTGAGCGAATTCTAGTTCTTCAAGTTCCTCAGGAGTCTTGAGGTGAGACAGTATGGCCCACGTGCGATCAAATACCTCATGAAGATAATAGTGATTCTTCTTCACAACATGTTGAGTCTCGTTGAGGGTTTTCACAATGGAGCCAAACTGGCGTTTTACCCACTTGTGATTGTGATCGAGTTTCTGGTGAAGACTGAGGAAACGACTGAGGAGAAGCTCTCTGTTAGTTATCACCCTTGGGGCAGTTGGGCATGGAGGTTTATCTCTGCCATCAGATTCTTGAGTGTAGTGTCATTACATGAGGAATAAAAGGCAACCTTGCAAAATTGACCATCCAGAGGTCGATTTCCTTCATCAATCATAGACTTGCTTTTGCCTTCAACATGTTCAAAAGTTTTCTTGACGACTTTTAGAGCCAGTACATAGCCGAGCTGGTTCTAAAAGTTAGCCTGGTAGTTGATGGCAGATCTGTTTCTAATGATTCTCATGATCCAAGGCGCATAAACCTTCAGCTCAAATGGTGACAAAACATTGTTAGCCAAGTCCTTAAGAAAAATCATGCAAGTTCATTTTGATGCCATGAAAGACATTGAATAGGATATTCTTCATGAGTCCAACAAAATCTTCTTCCTTGTCATGCCCTTTGATAGGGGCCATGGAATATGATAATATTCTCTAAACTATCCTGGGCACGTACTTCAAGTCCTTCACAAGGAATCTTGTCATTGGAGGTTGCCCGGAGCCAATGGTTTCACGAGGTCCTCCATGAGGTGATTTGCCAATTCTCTTTCATCATACAACTTGACTGCATCTTCTGACGGAATTGGGATTGGAATAGCTCAAAGAAATTCTGTGTCTCGAGCTTTGTAGTGAGTGTGTTATGTCATCCAGTCTAGGACCCACGAGTTGACGTCTTTGGGGTCACCAGAGATGTGCAATGTGGCATAGAACTAAAGAATGTTGTCAGTATTCCAATCACCATTATATGAGAAGTATGGGAACAACCCTGCACCGTGAAGAACACTTAAAACTGGGCTGAAGCAAGGAATTTCCTCCATGTCACAATGAGTAATATGGGTATGATGAAATATCTTCCTTCTCCAACAAAGCATAGAAATATAGTAGTTTAGTTGAGTTTTGGTCCATAACTTTCTATGCCTGATTCAAAGCCTATCATAAGGGTTTTCTCCTTTGAATAAATGATGTTCATCATAGAAGTCTTGCTTCTAAAACTTTGGCCTCTTTGAGAAGGGTTGATGAGGCTTTGGTTGAAGATTATGATGCTTCTCATCTTGAGGAGTTTGGGCCACCATAATTGCAGTTTCAGGATTTACCATTACAAGTGCAGTTTCATCAGCAACAGTTCTATCCTGAGATGAGGCATTTTCATAAGGAGCTTGTTCTTCAGTTTGAGGATTTTTTCTGTGCTAAGTGAGAAGATGCGGTTCCTAGTGGAGCAATTTCATTTTTAGTTTCTTCAGCTGAATCTTGATCTGGTGTTGATTTCACATATGAGCTCTTTTCCTCAGAGCCAGTAAGTACTTTAGTGGTTGCACGAGTTTGAGGAATTTGAGTTGTTAATGGTGAGTTTGGGTGAGCCTTTCCCCATAACTCATCATGGACAACACGTGTGCTGCTTCCAATGTCTTTATCACCCTCCTTTTCTTCAGCACACATTTCTAGGTTTTGATGAGGAGGTGTTGTGACTTGAGGAATTTGATCTGCTTGAATTTCCTCATCCATTGGCGTGGATGCAGCAGAGCGATTATCATACATTTCCTCATCCTGTTCTTTAATGGTTTATTCTTCACCAAATGGAACAATCATATATGATGGTGCTATATTGAGGGGAGTAGCATCCACTTGAGCTGATGATGTGGTAGGTATAGTCTTCACGCATTTTGCCTCTGAAGACTCTAAAGTAGTTAAAGTTTTTCTCTTTTTGGCTTCCTTCTCGGCAGCTTTGGGTTTTCTTCATGTCTGATGCAGACGGAAGAGTCACTTTCTTCACCTTTGAAGACTTTGGTGAAAGAGCATTTTCATGAGGCATTGCTTTGGCAGTGTCTAGCGTGCCAGATTCTTCAGCAGGAATGTGCTGAGTGGTTTCATTAGCAGCCTCTATTTCTTCTTCATCAGAGTTAGGCAATGTTACAACATAGCTGGGTTGAGGATTTTCCGGTTGCTTTGGGGCTGCAACCCTACTGTCTTATTCATCAACTGTAGCAGTTGCTGCTTTGACAAACTTCACTTTGACACCCTTTTGTTCAGCATGAAGACTTGTGTATTTTTCAATGAGGGTTTTCAGCTCTTCCTGAGTAGAAACAAGTTTCTCAGGCGACAGGTCAAGGATGTTTTGCTTCAAGAATTTCTCCTTTTTAACCTTCGCATTTCTAGCCTGTTTGGCTTGCTAATGAGGTGATCATGTGACTGACTCCAGGTCGAAGTTTTAAGTCATCAATTGGTGTGTTTGGATCCCCATACCAGAGGTCGATGAAATTCAGCACAACTTTGGGATCCAGTGCGAGGGGAATGGTGCTCCCAGTAGCATGTGCAACTCTTTCCTGCTTGTTCCTGATGATGGCTTGAAGAGTTTCATCGTCATATTCTTCATTTCCTTCTGATGCACAAGGAATGTTCATAATCTTGCTTGGACTTGGCGTGGTACCACTACCAGCAGTCATCTTGGTCTTCAACAAACCAGGTGAAGATTTTGAAGCTGAGCTTGTGGCTGATGGTATAGAGGAACTTGGATTGCCTGATTGATGTTGACTGAGCTGTGACTATATAGGTGGTGAAGACTTTGGTGCAGTTGAGGACTTGGCAGTTGTTGTTGCTACTTTTTGAGGAAGTTGCCCTTTTGATACTGCTGATGAGGCCTTTGGCTTGAGACTTGGTTTCTTCAACCGAACCTTCTTCTGAGGTTTTTCTGTAGCAGAAGCCTTGGTAGTAGAACAAGTGGCAGCAGTTGCTGCAGCAGCAGAATCCTCATTAAACTTTGTGACATCAGCTTTAGCCTTTTTTGCAGCTTAGACAAATACTTGTCTTTTTCATCAGGACAATCCTCAATTGTGGCTACGCTTGAGGAATGTGTTGTTTGTAGACCTCCCTGTGGCAACCTTTTGCAACGAGGTTTGAGGGCAAACTTCTTGGCATATTTTGGAGTGACATACCAATATTCCTTCCACTCCTTTGTCCGTCTGCGTTCAATCTTTTGAAGTATTATCTTGCGCTTTTCCATAGTTTCTTTTCCATGAATTTCTTAATCTGGTATGCAGTACCCGGCATATATCTCCTCAGGGATCTCAAAGGCAGTGTTCTGTTCCAACTTCTTGCCTCCCTTCTATTTTCTGTCTTCCTCCATTTTCTTCAGCTGAGGGTTTTGCTGAGGAATTTGTTTTCTTGAGGAATCTGAGGACACATGTAATGTTTGTTGGAAATATGCCCTAGAGGCAATAATGATTAGTTATTATTATATTTCTTTTTTCATGATAATCGTTTATTATCCATGCTATAATTGTATTGATTGGAAACACAATACTTGTGTGGATACATAGACAAAACACTGTCCCTAGTAAGCCTCTAGTTGACTAGCTCGTTGATCAAAGATGGTCAAGGTTTCCTGGCCATAGGCAAGTGTTGTCACTTGATAATGGGATCACATCATTAGGAGAATCATGTGATGGACTAGACCCAAACTAATAGACGTAACATGTTGATCGTGTCATTTTGTTGCTACTGTTTTCTGCGTGTCAAGTATTTGTTCCTATGACCATGAGATCATATAACTCACTGACACCGGAGGAATGCTTTGTGTGTATCAAACGTCGCAACGTAACTGGGTGACTATAAAGATGCTCTACAGGTATCTCCGAAGGTGTTAGTTGAGTTAGTATGGATTGAGACTTGGATTTGTCACTCCGTGTGACGGAGAGGTATCTCGGGGCCCACTTGGTAATACAACATCACACACAAGACTTGCAAGCAATGTGACTTGTTGTAAGTTGCGGGATATTGTATTACGGAACGAGTAAAGAGACTTGCCGGTAAAACGAGATTGAAATAGGTATGCGGATACTGACGATCGAATCTCGGGCAAGTAACATACCGAAGGACAAAGGGAATGACATACGGGATTATATGAATCCTTGGCACTGAGGTTCAAACGATAAGATTTTCGTAGAATATGTAGGATCCAATATGGGCATCCAGGTCCCGCTATTGGATATTGACCGAGTAGTCTCTCGGGTCATGTCTACATAGTTCTCGAACCCGCAGGGTCTGCGCACTTAAGGTTCGACGTTGTGTTATGCGTATTTGAGTTATATGGTTGGTTACCGAATGTTGTTCCGAGTCCCAGATGAGATAACGGACGTCACGAGGGTTTCCGAAATGGTCCGGAAATGAAGATTGATATATAGGATGACCTCATTTGATTACCGGAAGGTTTTCGGAGTTACCGGGAATGTACCGGGAATGACGAATGGGTTCCGGATGTTCACCGGGGGGGGGGGGGGCAACCCACCCCGGGGAAGCCCATAGGCCTTGGGGGTGGCGCACCAGCCCTTAGTGGGCTGGTGGGACAGCCCAAAAGAGCCCTATGCGCATTGGAAGAAAGTCAAAGAGAAAAGAAAAAAAAAGGAAGGAGGTGGGAAAGGGAAGAAGGACTCCACCTTCCAAACCAAGTAGATTTCGGTTTGGGAGGGGGAGACCTTCCCCCTTGGCTCGGCCGACTCCCTTGGGAGTCCTTGACCCCAAGGCAAGTCTCCCCCCTCCTCCTCCTATATATAGTGGGGTTTTAGGGCTGATTTGAGACAACTTTTGCCACGGCAGCCCGACCACATATCTCCACGGTTTTACATCTAGATCGTGTTTCTGCGGAGTTCGGGCGGAGCCCTGCTGAGACGAGATCATCACCAACCTCCGGAGCGCCGTCACACTGCTGGAGAACTCTTCTACCTCTCCGTCTCTCTTGCTGGATCAAGAAGGCCGAGATCATCGTCGAGCTGTACGTGTGCTGAACGTGGAGGTGCCGTCCGTTCGGCACTAGATCGTGGGACTGGTCGAGGGACGGTTCGCGGGGCGGATCGAGGGACGTGAGGACGTTCCACTACATCAACTGCGTTCACTAACGCTTCTGCTGTATGGTCTACAAGGGTACGTAGATCACTCATCCCCTCTCGTAGATGGCCATCACCATGATAGGTCTTCGTGCGCGTAGGAAATTTTTTGTTTCCCATGCGACGTTCCCCAACAGTGGCATCATGAGCTAGGATCATGCGTAGATATCTTCTCAAGAAGAACACAAAAGTTTTTGTGGGTGGTGATGTGCATTTTGCTGCCCTCCTTAGTCTTTTCTTGATTCCGCGGTATTGTTGTATCGAAGCGGCTCGGACCGACATTACTCGTATGCTTACGAGAGACTAGTTTCATCGCAACGAGTAACTCCGTTGCTCAAAGATGACTGGCGGGTGTCAGTTTCTCCAACTTTAGTTGAATCGGATTTGACCGAGGAGGTCCTTGGATGAGGTTAAATAGCAACCCATATATCTCCTTTGTGGTGTTTGCGTAAGTAAGATGCGATCCTACTAGATACCCATGGTCACCACGTAAAACATGCAACAACAAAATTAGAGGACGTCTAACTTTTTTTGCAGCGTATGCTTGTGATGTGATATGGCCAACGATGTGATGTGATATATTGGATGTATGAGATGATCATGTTGTAATAGTGAATATCTACTGGCACGTCGATGGTACGGCAACCGGCAGGAGCCATAGGGTTGTCTTTAAACTAACGTTTGTGCTTGCAGATGCGTTTACTATTTTGCTAGGATGTAGCTTTAGTAGTAATAGCATGAGTAGCACGACAACCGCGATGGCGACACGTTGACGGAGATCATGATGATGGAGATCATGGTGTGACACCGGTGACAAGAAAATCATGCCGGTGTTTTGGTGATGGAGATCAAGAAGCACATGATGATGGCCATATCATGTCACTTATGAATTGCATGTGATGTTAATCCTTTTATGCACCTTATTTTGCTTAGAACGCCGGTAGCATTATGAGGTGATCTCTCACTAAAATTTCAAGACGAAATTGTGTTCTCCCCGACTGTACACCGTTGCTACAGTTCGTCGTTTCGAGACACCACGTGATGATCGGATGTGATAGACTCAACGTTCACATACAACGGGTGCAAAACAGTTGCACACGCGGAACACTCGGGTTAAGCTTGACGAGCCTAGCATGTGCAGACATGGCCTCGGAACACATGAGATTGAAAGGTCGAGCAAGAATCCTATAGTTGATATGATTAGCATAGAGATGCTTACCACTGAAACTATTCTCGACTCACGTGATGATCGGACTTGAGATAGTGGATTTGGATCATGTACCACTCAAATGACTAGAGAGATGTACTTTTTGAGTGGGAGTTCTTAAGTAATATGATTAATTGAACTAATTGTCATGAACATAGTCTAATGGTCTTTGCGAATTATGATGTAGCTTGCGCTATAGCTCTACTGTTTTTATATATTCCTAGAGAAAATTTAGTTGAAAGGTTATAGTAGCAAACTTTGCAGACTAAGTCTGTAAAACCGAGGATTGTCCTCGTTGCTACGTAGAAGGCTTATGTCCTTAAAGAACCACTCGGTGTCCTGCACCTCGAGCGTTGTCTGTGGATGCTGTGAACATCCGACATACACGTTACTGATGACTACACGATAGTTCAGTGCAAAGTACTTAATGGCTTAGAAGCAAGGCGCCGAAAACGTTTTAAAACGTCACGAAACATAAGTGATGTTCTAAAGAGATGAAATTGTGATTTCATGCTTGTGCCCTTGTTAAGAGGTACGAGACCTCCGACAAGATTCTTTGTCCACAAAGTAAAGGAGAAAAGCTTAATCGTTGAGCGTGTGCTTAGATTGTCTGAGTACGACAATCGCTTGAATCAAGTGGGAGTTAATCTTCCAGATGAGATAGTGATGGTTCTCCAAAGTCAGTGCCACCAAGCTGTGAGAGCTTCGTGATGAACTATAACATATCAAGGATAGATACAATGATCCTTGAGCGATTCGCGATGTTTGAAACTGCGAAAGTAGAAATCAAGAAGGTGCATCAATAGTTGATGGTTTGTAGAACCACTAAGTTTCAAGAAAGGCAAGGGCTAGAAGGGATACTTCGTGAAACGGCAAAACAGTTGCTACACAAATGAAGAGACCCAAGATTAAACCCAAACCTGAGACTGAGTGCTTCTGTAATGAGGGGAACAGGCACTGAGACGGAGCAACTCTAGATACTTGGTAGATAAGAAGGCTGGCAAAAGTCGAAAGAACTATATTTGATATACATGATGTTGATGTGTACTTTACTAGTACTCCTAGTAGCACGAGGGTATTGGATACCGGTTCGGTTGCTAAGTGATTAGTAACACGAAATGAAAGCTAGGGCATAAACAGAGACTAGCTAAAGGCGAGGTGACGGTATGTGTTGGAAGTGTTTCCAAGGTTGATATGATCAAACGTCGCACGCTCCCTCTACCACCGGGATTGGTGTTAAACCTAAATAATTGTTATTTGGTGCTTGCGTTAAGCATGAACATGATTGGATCGTGTTTATAGCAATACGATTATTCATTTAAAGAGAATGATGGTTACTCTATTTGCTTGAATAATCACCTTCAATGGTTTATTTAATCTCGATCGTAGTGTTACACATGTTCATGATATTGGTGCCAAAAGATACGAGTTAATGATGATAGTTCCACTTACTTGTGGCACTGCCGCTTGAGTCATGTTGGTATAAATTACATGAAGAGGCTCCATGCTGATGGATCTCTATACTCACTTGATTTCGAATCACTAGTGACATGCAAATCATACCACATGAGCAAGGCCTTGTTTTCATTGAGATGAAATAAGATAGTAACTTGTTGGAAGTGATACATTTTGATGTATGCAGTCCAATGGGTGCTGAGGCACGCAGTGGATATCATTATGTTCTTACTTCAATGATGATTTGAGTAGATACTAGAGTATTTACTTAATGAATCACAAGTCTGAAATATTGAAAAGTTCAATTCTGTTTCGGAGTGAAGTTCGTCGTAACAAGAGGATAAACTGTCTATGATATGATCATAGAAATGAATATCTAAGTTACGAGTTTTGGTACGCAGTTAAGACAATGTGGAAATTGGTTCGCAGTTCATGCCACCTAGAAAATCACAGTGTGATGATGTGTCTGAACGTCATAGCCACACACTATTTGGTATGGTGCATGCTATGATGTGTCTTCCTGAATTACCACTATCGTTTATGGGTTAAGCATTAGAGACAACCGCACTCACTTTATATAGGGCACCGCGTATTTCCGTTGAGATGACACAGTATAGACTGAGGTTTAGAGAAATCTAAACTGTCGTTTCTTGAAAGTTTGGGGCTTCGATACTTATGTGAAAAAGTTTCAGTCTGATAAGCTCAAACCCAAAGCGCATAAATGCATCTTCATAGGATATCCAAAACAGTTGGGTACATCTCCTATCTCAGATCCGAAAGCAAAGTGTTTGTTTCTAGAAACGGATCCTTTCTCGAGGAAAGGTTTCTCTCGAAAGAATTGAGTGGGAGGGTAGTAGAACTTGATGAGGTTATTGAACCATCACTTCAACCAGTGTGTAGCAGGGCGCAGGAAGTTATTCCTGTGGCGCCTACACCAATTGAAGTGGAAGCTGATGATGGTGATCATCAAGCATCTGATCAAGTTACTACAAGCCTCGTAGGTTGACAAGGTCGCGTACTGCTACAGAGTGGTACGGTAACCCTGTCTTGGAGGTCATGTTGTTGAGCAACAGTGAACCTACGAGTTATGGAGAAAGCAATGGTGGGCCCGGATTCCGACAAATGGCTGGAGGCCATGAAATCCGAGAGAGGATCCATGTATGAAAACAAAGTGTATACTTTGGAAGAACTACTTGATGGTCATAAGACTATTCAGTAAAGATGGATCTTTAAAGGGAAGACAGACGATGATAGTGATAAGTCACTATTATTAAAAGCTCGACTTGTCACAAAGATGTTTCTGACAAGATCAAACAAGTTGACTATGATGAGACTTTCTCACTCGTAGCGATGCTAAAAGTCTGTTAGAATTATGTTAGTAGTTGTTGCATTATTTATGAAATATTGCACATAGGATGTCAAAACATTGTTTCCTCGACGGTTTCCTTGAGCAAACATTGTATGTGATACAACTAGGAGGTTTTCTCGATCCTAAAGATACTAGCAAGTATGCAAGCTCCAGTGATCCTTCAATGGACTGGTGCAAGCATCTCGGAGTTGGAATATACACTTTGATGAGAAGATCAAAGATTTTGGGTTTGTACAAAGTTTATGAGAAACTTGTATTTCCAAAGAAGTGAGTGGGAGCACTATAGAATTTCCGATAAGCATATGTGGTTGACATATTGTTGATCAGAAGTAATGTAGAATTTCTGTGAAGCATAAAAGGTTGTTTGAAAGGAGTTTTTCAAAGGAATACCTGGATTGAGCTACTTGAACGTTGAGCATCAAGATCTATGGAGATAGATCAAAACGCTTAATAGAAATTTCAACAAGATGCATGCCTTGACAAGATTTTGAAGGAATTCAAAATAGATCAGCAAAGAAGGAGTTCTTGGTTGTGTTGTAAGGTGTGGATTTGAGTAAGACTCAAAACTCGACCACGGCAGAATAAAGAGAATAGACGAAGATCGTCTTCTATGCCTTAGCCGTAGACTCTAAAGTATGCCATGCTGAGTACCGCACCTGATGTGTGCCTTGCAGCAAGTCTGTTAAGATGTACACAGAGTGATCCAGGATTGAATCACTGATCAGCGGTCAAAGTTATCCTTAGTAACTAAATGGACTAAGGAATTTTTCTTGATTATGGAGGTGGTTAAAGAGTTCATCGTAAAGGGTTACGTCGATGCAAGCTTTGACACTAATCCGAATAACTATGAGTAGTGAAACGGATTCGTATAGTAGAGTATATATTTGGAGCATTTCCGAATAGCACGTAGTAGCAGCATCTATAAGATGTCACAAAGATTTGTAAAGAACACACAGATCTGAAAGTTTCAGAACCATTGACTAAAACCTCTCTCACGAGAAAGACGTGATCAGACCCCAGAACTATATGGGTGTTGGATTCGTTGGAATCACATGGTGATGTGAACTAGATTATTGACTCTAGTGCAAGTGGGAGACTGTTCGAAATATGCCCTAGAGGCAATAATAAATAGTTATTATTATATTTCTTTGTTCATGATAATCGTTTATTATCGATGCTATAATTGTATTGATTGGAAACACAATACTTGTGTGGATACATAGACAAAACACTGTCCCTAGTAAGCCTCTAGTTGACTAGCTCGTTGATCATAGATGGTCAAGGTTTCCTGGCCATTGGCAAGTGTTGTCACTTGATAATGGTATCACATCATTAGGAGAATCATGTGATGGACTAGACCCAAACTAATAGACGTAGCATGTTGATCGTGTCATTTTGTTGCTACTGTTTTCTGCGTGTCAAGTACTTGTTCCTATGACCATGAGATCATATAACTCACTGACACCGGAGGAATGCTTTGTGTGTATCAAACAAAGCTACGTAACTGGGTGACTATAAAGATGCTCTACAGGTATCTCCGAAGGTGTTAGTTGAGTTAGTATGGATCGAGACTAGGATTTGTCACTCCGTGTGACGGAGAGGTATCTCGGGGCCCACTTGGTAATACAACATCACACACAAGCCTTGCAAGCAATGTGACTTAGTGTAAGTTGCGGGATCTTGTATTACGGAACGAGTAAATAGACTTGCCGGTAAAACGAGATTGAAATAGGTATGCGGATACTGACGATCGAATCTCGGGCAAGTAACATACCGAAGGACAAAGGGAATGACATACGGGATTATATGAATCCTTGGCACTAAGGTTCAAACGATAAGACCTTCGTAGAATATGTAGGATCCAATATGGGCATCCAGGTCCCGCTATTGGATATTGACCGAGGAGTCTCTCGGGTCATGTCTACATAGTTCTAGAACCCGCAGGGTCTGCACACTTAAGGTTCGACGTTGTTTTATGCGTATTTGAGTTATATGGTTGGTTACCGAATGTTGTTCGGAGTCCCGGATGAGATCACGGACGTCATGAGGGTTTCCGGAATGGTCCGGAAAAGAAGATCGATTATAGGATGACCTCATTTGATTACCGGAAAGTTTTCGGAGTTACCGGGAATGTACCGGGAATGACGAATGGGTTCCGGATGTTCACCGGGGGGGGCAACCCACCCCGGGGAAGCCCATAGTCCTTGGGGATGGCGCACCAGCCCTTAGTGGGCTGGTGGGACAGCCCAAAAGATCCCTATGCGCATTGGAAGAAAAATCATAGAGAAAAGAAAAAAAGGAAGGAGGTGGGAAAGGGAAGAAGGACTCCACCTTCCAAACCAAGTAGATTTCGGTTTGGGAGGGGGAGACCTTCCCCCTTGGCTCGGCCGACTCCCTTGGGAGTCCTTGGACCCCAAGGCAAGTCTCTCCCCCTCCTCCTCCTATATATAGTGGGGTTTTAGGGCTGATTTGAGTTAACTTTTGCCATGGCAGCCCGACCACATATCTCCACGGTTTTACCTCTAGATCGTGTTTCTGCGGAGCTCGGGCGGAGCCCTGCTGAGACGAGATCATCACCAACCTCCGGAGCGTCGTCACGCCGTCGGAGAACTCTTCTACCTCTCTGTCTCTCTTGCTGGATCAAGAAGGCCGAGATCATCGTCGAGCTGTACGTGTGCTGAACGCGGAGGTGCCGTTCGTTCGGCACTAGATCGTGGGACTGATCGCGGGACGGTTTGCGGGGCGGATCGAGGGACGTGAGGACGTTCCACTACATTAACCGCGTTCACTAACGCTTCTACTGTACGGTCTACAAGGGTACGTAGATCACTCATCCCCTCTCGTAGATGGACATCACCATGATAGGTCTTCGTGCGCGTAGGAAATTTTTTGTTTCCCATGCGACGTTCCCCAACAATGTTTCTTCAAGAAATGTTGCAAATGAGTTAAGTTGATGAGAACCTAGTGATTCACCAGCTGACATTTTGTACCTGTGAACAGAGTATAGGTGCGAAGAATTTGTAGAGGTCATATGCGTTCTCAAATTTTAGGAAATTGAAAATTTTCTTAAGTAGAGGAATTTGACCAGTGAGTTGAGGAATTTACACAATTGAGGAATCTCTTGAAGAATTTAGTGGCTTAGTGAAATTCATCAAGTGTTCTAGACATGGCTGTGCACATCTGAGAAATTTTCTAAGGAAAAACTGATTTCCCAAATATTAAGAGGAGTAGATAGATCAACAGAGGCAGTAAAATAGGATTTTAATTACCATGTATGAAGAACACGATGAACTGTGGATGTAAAAGCAGAAGTTCTTCGGTTCAGATCTTTAGTGCCCTAACTCGGCGACTGAAGACAACGACGGTGGTGGCGGAGGAAGATGTTCCACAGTTGGCATGAGTCTGGCGACGGCGAGGTAGAGGCACTAAATCTTTTCCTCACCGGCGATGAAGATGCTAGCGGTGGCGCTAGGTTTTGAGCTCGAGCGGAGAAGGCGAGAGGGAGAGAAGAGTTTTGACTGAGGGGGTAAGGGGATATTTATGGCTCAGGTGAAAACGGTTGGAAGCGAAAACTTCGGACAAAACTGCCCTTGCCCTTTCATCTCCGCATGACACATGCTACCCATGATCGAAGCAGTGGAGATCGTGGTTATCCGTTCATGAGTAGTGGGTGCGGTTACTATGTTAACGTTAAAATAATTTTTTGAATTTTGAGGATTTATTTTCAAAGTCCTCAGCTGATAAGGACTATGTGAGGATTTTGAACAAGTGTCAAACGGAATGCATATAAAGAATTGAGAATAGACTTGGTTGAGCTCAGCATAGAGGGGAGACGGGTTCAATCACATTCAGTTAGAGGAAATGCCAACTTGAAGATTTAGCAATAAGTGAATGATGTTGAAGACATTGAACACTCAATATATTATATATAGTCAAATGAAGATCATCACATAAAGTTTTGAAGAATTTGAAAATTTTATAGACTTTGAAAATTTTTAGGAATTTGTGAAAAGTCCCAGATTGAAGAATTACAACTTTGAATAATTTCCATCATGAAGAATTTCATAGTTTGGTGCTCGCGTGACCCACCGTATAAGAATGATGATTTCAGGCGCCGCGTACAATTGTCGTAGGGCCCTCAGAACCAAATTCTTAATTAATTTCTTCACACTTAGAGTGATATTCTTCATTGATTGAAGAAAATCGTTACTTTGTGTGTTGCACCTCTATGTCACCAATTTTGCATAAGTGTTAGGATGTGTGCATGTTTACAAAACATTTGAAGATTCTAGGATATTTAGCTCACACGGCAACTTGCAAAACCTTCTCTCATCCAAGGGCTTTGTGAAGATATCAGCTAGTTGGGCATCAGTCTTCACATGGTCGATGATGATATTGACCTTGAGTACATGGTGACGAAGAAAATGATGACGAATCTAGATGTGCTTTGTCTTTGAGTGTTGTACTGGCTTGTAGGCGATCTTAATTGCACTCTCATTGTCGCAGTAGAGGGGCACATTCTGTTGGAATTATGCCCTAGAGGCAATAATAAATATGGTTATTATTATAATTCCTGTATCAAGATAATAGTTTATTATCCATGCTATAATTGTACTGAATGAAGACTCATTTACATGTGTGGATACATAGACAAAACACCGTCCCTAGCATGCCTCTAGTTGGCTAGCCAGTTGATCAATGATAGTCAGTGTCTTCTGATTATGAACAAGGTGTTGTTGCTTGATAACTGGATCACGTCATTGGGAGAATCACGTGATGGACTAGTCCCAAACTAATAGACGTAGCATGTTGATCGTGTCATTTTGTTGCTACTGTTTTTTGCGTGTCAAGTATTTATTCCTATGACCATGAGATCATATAACTCACTGACACCGGAGGAATGCTTTGTGTGTATCAAACGTCGCAACGTAACTGGGTGACTATAAAGATGCTCTACAGGTATCTCCGAAGGTGTTAGTCGAGTTAGTATGGATCAAGACTGGGATTTGTCACTCCGTGTGACGGAGAGGTATCTCGGGGCCTACTCGGTAATACAACATCACACACAAGCCTTGCAAGCAATGTAACTTAGTGTAAGTTGCGGGATCTTGTATTATGGAACGAGTAAAGAGACTTGCCGGTAAACGAGATTGAAATAGGTATGCGGATACTGACGATCGAATCTCGGGCAAGTAACATACCGAAGGACAAAGGGAATGACATACAGGATTATACGAATCCTTGGCACTGAGGTTCAAACGATAACATCTTCGTAGAATATGTAGGATCCAATATGGGCATCCAGGTCCCGCTATTGGATATTGACCGAGGAGTCTCTTGGGTCATGTCTACATAGTTCTCGAACCCCCAGGGTCTGCACACTTAAGGTTCGACATTGTTTTATGCGTATATGAGTTAAATGGTTGGTTACCGAATGTTGTTCGGAGTCCCGGATGAGATCACGGACGTCACGAGGGTTTCCGGAATGGTTCGGAAACAAAGATTGATATATAGGATGACCTCATTTGATTACCGGAAGGTTTTCGGAGTTACCGGGAATGTACCGGGAATGACGAATGGGTTCCGGGAGTTCACCGGGGGGGCAACCCACCCCGGGGAAGCCCATAGGCCTTGGGGGAGACACACCAGCCCTTAGTGGGCTGGTGGGACAGCCCACAAGTGCCCTATGCGCCAAGGAGAAGAAAATCAAGAGAGAAAGAAAAAAAAAGGGAGGAGGTGGGAAGGAAGGGGGACTCCCTCCCACCAAACCTAGTGCAACTCGGTTTGGGGGGGAGAGTCCTCCCCCTTGGACTCGGCCGACCCCCTTGGGGCTCCTTGAGCCCCAACGCAAGGCCCCCTCCCTCCCACCTATATATACGGAGGTTTTAGGGCTGATTTGAGACGACTTTTCCACGGCAGCCCGACCACATACCTCCACGGTTTTTCCTCTAGATCGCGTTTCTGCGGAGCTCGGGCGGAGCCCTGCTGAGACAAGGTCATCACCAACCTCCGGAGCGCCGTCACGCTGCCGGAGAACTCTTCTACCTCTCCGTCTCTCTTGCTGGATCAAGAAGGCCGAGACCATCGTCGAGCTGTACGTGTGCTGAACGCGGAGGTGCCGTCCGATCTGTACTAGATCGTGGGACTGATCGCGGGATTGTTCGCGGGGCGGATCAAGGGACGTGAGGACGTTCCACTACATCAACCGCGTTCTCTAACGCTTCTGCTGTACGATCTACAAGGGTACGTAGATCACTCATCCCCTCTCGTAGATGGACATCACCATGATAGGTCTTCGTGCGCGTAGGAAAATTTTTGTTTCCCATGCGACGTTCCCCAACACATTCTTCATGTTGATTCATAGTCTCTGAGGGTTTGCCTCATCCATAGCAGTTGACTTCAGCAGTGGAGAGTGATACGCAGTTCTGCTTCTTTGAGGACCAGCAGACTAAAGATTTTCTGAGGAAATGACATGTTCCTGATGTTGACTTACGATCTAGATGGTCACCAGCATAATCAGAATCAGAATATCCAACCAGGTGAAGGTTTGAGCCCTTGGGTACCATAACCCTAGTGTTGGTGTGTGAGCTAGATATCGAAGAATATTTTCACAGTCTTATGGTGTGTTTCCTTCGGTTTTGCTTGAAAACATGCACACACACAAACACTAATCATAATATCTAGCCTAGATGCACATAAATACAATAAAGAGCCAATCATAGAGCGATATACCTGCTGATCGAAATCTATACAATTTTCGTCGGTGCAGAGGTGGTTGTTGGTAGGCATAGGAATCTTGACGCCTTTGCATTCATGCATGCCGAATTTACTCAGAACATCCTTGAGGTATTCCTCATGAGATATGAAGATGCCGTTGCGTTGCTGACAAATTTGCGGACCTAAGAAGAATTTCAGCTCCCCCATCTTGGACATTTGATATTCTTCACCCATCATGTAGGCAAATTCATCACTGTAACGTTTGTCAGTACAACCAAAAATAATGTGGTGAACATATATTTGGCACACAAGTAGTTCATTATCATAAGATTTTGTGAAAAGAGTAGGGTCAAGTGAACCTGGTTTGAAGCCTTTCTTAGAATTCCTTCAATGTATCGTACCACAACCGAGGGGCTTGCTTGAGGCCATAGAGTGCCTTTTTGAGTCTGAAGACTTTCTCAGGAAGCTTCGGGTCTTCACAACCTGGGGGCTGAGCAACATATACTTCTTCATCAAGCTTACCATTGTGGAATGCACTTTTCACATACATTTGATATAGCGTAATATTGTGATGGTTAGCATAAGCAAGTAATATTTGAATAGCTTCAAGTCTAGCAACATGTGCAAAAGTTTCATCAAAGTCAATTCATTCAACCTGTGTGTAGCCTTGCGCTACAAGCCATGCCTTGTTCCTCACAACCTGACCATCCTCATCTTACTTGTTTCGGTAGATCCACTTGGTGCCGATGATATTTTGCTTGCGAGGATCTGGTCTTTTGACGAGTTCCCACACGTCATTTAGTTTGAACTGAAGATGTTCATGTTGCATGGCTTGAATCCACTCATGTTCCATGAAGGTTTCAACAACTTTTGAGGGTTCTGTGATAGACACAAAAGAGGAATCCCTCAAAAGTTAACTAAATGTGAAGCTTTTGAGGAGTGGAGGACCTGGCGCATTGATGTCATCGAGGATTTTGTCAAGTTCCACTTCATTTGAAATCCTTGGATGAGCTGGTTGAAGACGTTGGTTGGGCTGAGGAATTTGATCTGTAGCATTTTCCTGAGGTGCACCTTCTTGAATTTCATCAGTGTTGGGGATGACTTATTCAACAAGGTGTTGTTCCTCAGTAGTAATGATATCTTCAGTATCCTTGAGATTATGGCTTCCTCAGGAGTCAATTTATCTGGCACAGGAGGCAGTTGCTCTCTTCGTGAGCCATTAGTTTCATCGAACCGCACATCTACACTTTCAACAACCTTATTGTGGTAGGTGGTGAATACTTTGTAGGTGTGCAAGTCTTTTTCGTAACCAAGCATAAAACCCGCATGTGCTTTAGGTGCAAATTTTGAGCTATGGTGAAGATCTCTAATCCAACATCTTGCACCGAAGAGTGTGAAATAACTTACATTGGGTTTCTTATCAGTGAGGAGTTTATATGAGGTTTTTTCTTGCGGAATTTGTGAAGATATACCCTGTTGATGATGTGGCAACCAGTGTTGACTGCTTCAGGCTAGAAGAGACGACGAGTCTGATATTCTTCAAGCATAGTCCGTGCCATTTCAACTAGCGTCATGTTCTTGCATTCAACGACTGAGGAGTATAGGGAGCAGAGAATTCGTGAGTAATACCAAGCTCATCAAGATAATCATCGAGACCAGTATTTTCTAATTATGTCCCATTATCACTCCTGATGTGTTTGATCTTGACGCCGAAGTTCGACGAGGCCGTTGAGGAAAATCGTTTGAAGACTTCCTGCACTTCAGTTTTATACAGAATGATGTGTACCCAAGTATAGAGAGAGTAGTCATCAACGATGACAAAGCCATATAAAGATGCTGCATTTATTAGAGTAGCATAATGAGTCGGTCCAGACAGATCCATGGGAAGCAATTCAATCGGACGAGTAGTAGTAGTGATAGTCTTCGAGGGGTGTTTGGATCTGGTTATTTTTCCAGACTCACAAGCACCGTAGAGATGGTCCTTGTGGAATTTGACAGATTCGATGCCAATGACATGCTTCTTCTTCACCAGTGTGTGCAAATTCGTCATGCCTGCATGACCAAGTCATCGATGCCATAGCCAGCCTTCTAAGGTTTTTGCTAGTAAACATGTGGTTGGCTGAGGACCAGTGGAAAAATCAACAATATACAAATCTCTTCTCCTAAACCCTTTGTAGACTTTGAGTTTGTCAGATTCCATGATGACTACACATCTATATTTTCCAAAGATGACAATCATATCAATATCACAAAGCATTAAGACTAACATGAGGTTAAAACCAAGGGATTCGACAAGCTTGACTTTGTCCATGTGCCGGTCCTTGGAGATAGCCACTTTACCAATTCCCAATACCTTGCTTTTACCTTTATCAGCGTAAGTGATTTTCTTCATTGGTGATGGAGTCAGTGGTCTATTCTTCAATAAGATTTTATCACCAGTTCTTCAGATGATGACTTTCATCCGAAGACCTGACCTACAGAAGTGATTAGTTTGTTTGCTTCACCACCCACATCTGAAGGGGTGGCAAAGAGTTCATCATCCTGCGAGCAGCATATGAGAATGGAGGCATTGAAGCAAATGCACTTCTTTTCACAGTAGGGGGTTAGAGCACTCAAATGGATAGGCACAGAAATTCTTTGAGGTCTTATGAAAATAAAGATTTGAAGAATAGTGCTCATATTCATATCCCTTGTAGTTTCCCTGCATATCAGAAGCATTAGTGCGAGTACGAGGATAATTTTGACCATTTGAGGAATTTGATGTGGGGTTTTGGTTCTTCACGAGTGATGTCATGAGGACTTTCACCTAAATATTTTCCAAGCAACTTTTGGGAACCCAGATTTTCTGTAGGGGAGGTCCATTCCTGCAACTTGTTCCAATATATCGAGCAAACACTTCATCAGATTGACTTTCGAACAGTTTATAGTTGGAGTCAAAAGACTCATGAGAGGAATAGGACATTTCACAAGCAAAGCCTGTTAGAGTGGATGGATCAATGGAAGGACCTTTAGCAGCAACCCATGAAGTTTTGGGATACTGCTCAGGTTTCCAGTACGATCCAACGGCATAAAATTTCCTCTCGAGGGCAATACATTCTTTCCTCGGGTTCCTGTTCAGAATCTGCTTTTGAGCACATCGCAAAGGGTTTATGCCCTTTGAGACTTTTGTATATGCGTGTCACATACAATTCCATCAACCCTGCATTTTCATCAGTAGCATTTGTGGTTCCCTGAAGTGAATAATTTGATACCACAGGAAAAGTTGAAGAATTTGTAGCGATAGAAGCATTCGATGATTCTGGTGAAGAATTAGAAGTTTAACGCTCGATGCATTTCACACATGGTAGAATGAATTCAACCTGAGCGGTACTGCTCTGTTGAGGAAGCAATGAATCATTTTTCGTTCGAAGATCGTCATGATACATTGTCAACTTCTCAAGATTAAGCTTCCTTTGAAGAAATTCATAGTGAAGTTTCTCATGATCAGCCAAGAGTGAGACATAGCAATCTTGAAGACCGTCAAATCTAGACTGAAGATTTTCTATGTATTTAGTGAGGGCTTGGGTATGATTTATTTCATCATTCAACAGATCATCGCTTTTGTCTAGCAGTTTCTTAAGCTTTTAAATGGCACTTTGTTGCTTAGTGGCAATGTTGGCATGTTTATAGTAACTGGGTTCTTCATAATCATCACGTTCACAGTCACTAGAATCAGAAGAGAAAGTGTGGTTTGGTACCTTTGAACCCTTTTCCATGAAGCAATATGTTGGAGCGAAGTCATCAGCATATTCATTAGTGTAGATTGTGTTATCATGTTCTTCAAGGTTGAAGACTGACTTGCTGACAAATGTGGTAGCTAGTGCAAGACTGTCCACACCAGACTCCGACTCCCCTTCAGAACCCTCCTCTTCATCACATTCCTTAGATTCTTCTTCAGAATCCATTTCCTTGCCAGCCTTTCTGAAACTCGTCTTGTTGTGCGATGAGTACTTTGAAGATGAGGATTTTGAAGATTCCTTCTTCTTCTTCGAGTCATCAGAACTTTCATCCTTGTATTTCTTCTTCCTTGATTCTTTGACCAGCGAGGACAATCGACAATGTAGTGAATAGATTTCTTGCATTTGTGGCAAGTTCTTTTCTTGTAGTCCTCAGACATCGATTTTGATTTCCTCATGTCTTTTCTTGAAGATTTTCCGAACTGGACATGTGTTGTGAACTTCTGGAATTTCCTCACGAGCACAGCTAGTTCATGTCCCAGTTCTTCAAGGTCACCAAGACTGCAATCATATTCTTCTTCTTCAGATGAGGAAATAGCCTTAGCCTTCAGCACACTAGGTCTTGAGTAGCTTCGTCCATACAGATCTCTCTTTTCTTCTTGTTGGAATTCATGAGTATTGAGTCTCTCAAGTATATCAGCAGGATCAAGCATCTTGTAGTATCGTTGTTCTTAAATCATCAGAACCAGTGTGTCAAATGATGGATCAAGAGATCATAGAAATTTCTTCACAACTTCATGGTTAGTGATGTCTCTAGCTCCCAGTGCTTGAAGTTCATTTGAGATGTCAGTGAGGCGATCAAAGGTATCTTGGCAGCTTTCATTGTCAAGCCTCTTGAACCAATTGAATAAATTGCAAAGAACATCGACACGAGTGTCATGCTGTGTTGAGACTCCCTCATTGACTTTGGACATCCTATCCCAGATAAGCTTAGCTGTGACCAAAGCACTAACTGTGCCATATGGACCTTTTCTCATGTGGCCACATACGATATTCTTCGCTTGCGAGTCAAGTTGCTTGAACTTCTTAACATCAGCGGTAGAGATAGTAGTAGTGATGGAGGGAATACAATTTTCCACAATATACCAAAGATCATTGTCAATTGCTTGAAGAAGCATTTGCATCTTCGTCTTCCAGTAGGGGAAGTCCTTTCCTTCAAAGGTAGGACATCCTATAGTAACCATGATCATACCTGCGGTCGACATATCTAAAATTCTAGGAGGTTAAACCAAAATCACACAGAACAAGGTAGTACCGTGCTTTGATACCAATTGAAAGTGCATTATATCGACTAGAGGGGGTGAATAGGAGATTTTTACAATTTCATCAATGAGTAAAGTCGTTAGTTATGAACTAAGTGCATCAGAAATAGAACCATATCAGGCGGACAAAAACGTCTACTACAAAGTACTCGGCGAGATTTCAGGGATTCGGTTTGCACAGGTCACAAGTAAAGGATAAGCAGGTGAAGATTAAGTTAGTTGAAGAATTTGACGTTGAGGAAATTTAGAGAAATTCTTCAGTCAAATTCTTCAAAAAGTACAAAATGAAAGTCTTCAATATACAATTGAGGACATGAGGGAGCTAAAAAAATAGAATTTGTAGCTCGTTGAAGGCATTTGTTGATAACCTAGTTACAAATGTTGTGACAGTTGTACGTCTAGTTTGGAGCGGCTTTGTATTGAAACCAAAGGACACACAGTCCCTACCGTATTCTCCATGAGCTAAGGACACATAGTCCTCGCCCAACGCTCGTGGTAAGTCTTCAGAGCAGACTTCCAAACCCTCACAAACTCGATCACCCGACAATCCACAATTGACTGGTGGATGCTCTAGACCATGACGCCTAACTGTCTGGAGGATACACAGTCCTCAAAGGTAACAAGTGTGGGTTCCACGCATCAATAACTTCTTCAGTGATGCTCAATCACTTGGGTTTTGGTTTTGGGTTTGGGTGTTTGGGGTATTTCCTCACTTGATGATTTTCTCTCAAAGGCTGTGAGGAATTGGGTTGCTCTAAATGACTAGTGTCAGTTTATTTCGGAGTAGCCAATCAGCTAGTGGTTTTGTGGGGCGGCTATTCATAACCTGGGAGCATCGTGACATGATTTGATATAAATGCCCTTAAATAATATGACTGTTGGGTGGATAAGATGTGTGACAGGTGCCGCGTTGTCACATCCCTGACACCTTAATCAAGTTAGCATTGTGCTCATATCTTCTTTGCATTGCATCCAAGAAAATTTCAACAAGAACAAAGTAAGTGGTGAAGGAAAACTCAAAAAAACCCTAGCCACTACTCAAATTCAAAGGAATTACAAACCTATTCAAATCAATGAACCCAAAATAGCCTCAAGAAAAGTTCAACTTTTCTGATAATTCTTGAAAACAAATAAGCAATGAAGAAAACCATTGTCTTAATACTTTTGGCATTTTAAATAAATGCAAAAGACTAGTGGTTTCAAGTTTTAATTTTGAATTCAAAAATATATAGTTTCCAAAGATGCTGAAAACTTAATGGGTGATTGGAAATATTCCAACTAACACCCCAGCATTTTTCAAACTATTTATAGTTTGCTTGTAAAGCCAAAATAAATGGAAAGCAATGTCAATAAATAAAACAGAAACAAAATAGAAAGAAAAGATGAAAAAACCTACCTGTCGCTTGAGGAGGCCCATCCCACCAGGGGCAGGGTCGTCTTCTTCCTGTGCCTTCTGGCAGAGGGGAGATTGACCACGGCGGCCCCCCCACCTCCTGCTTCGCCGTGGCGACCTCCGGTGCCCCCCAGGACAGCACGACAGCATGGTTATCCTCCCCGAGCCCGTCTCTATCCGTTCCCGTGCTCCAGTTCCCCCCTCCTCTCGGGATCTCTCCTCCCTCCTCCTGCCGCCATTGCCAAGAGCTCAAGCTCGAGCTGATGTGCCCCAAGCCACAGGACCTTCCTCCCGAGTAGTCCCGTAGCTCCGCCTCGACGAGCTGGTTCTCCCAGCAAAGGCCGAAGCCTCCCCGAGCCCTGCAACGCCCCCAACGCCATCGTCTTTAACCTTCGGCCGCCGGCAAATCGACGGTGAAACGCCGGCTACAGCCCCTCCCCAAGTAGTCTGAGCCTAGCTTGACCTCCACCGTGAGCCTGCGATCATTTCCCCTCTTCTTCCCCTCGGATTCGTGCCCCCTACCCACTAGACCATCGAACCCGATCTCCGGCAGCCGCCTCGGCTCGTCGCCGGCTTGCTCCGGCCACCCATAGACCTCCCTGAGGCCAGTGCTGGATGAGGTCGAGCTTGGGGATCATCCCAGTGCTCTCGGCAACCGTTTCCGAGCACCACAGCACGAGATAGCGCGTCTCCGGCGAAGTTCCGCCGCGGATCTGGTCACCGTCGGTCAGACTCCGGCGGGGGACGACGTGGCCGGTCTAACCCTAGTAGTTTAGTACTAATCACTCGCTGACAGTGAGCCCCAGGCCAAGTCAAACACACTTAGGGGCTGGTCAGCGCGTGATTAGCTCCTGAGATGCTGACCAGCGGGTCCCCCCTGTCAGGTTTGACCTGATTAGGTCAGTTGACCTGCTGACACCATGATGATGTAGTTATGACGCAATAAGTGAATTTCTGATTTAAAAGAATTCCAGAAAAATGCCAAAACTTCTAAAAATCATAGAAATTAATCTGTAACTCCAATGAAAATAATTTACATATGAAGAAGTATCAGAAAAATTCAAGGAATCTGAATATGTCATTTTCAAACATCTTTGAAAATGTTACTGAACCCAAACATATAGATTAATGAATAAGTTAATTTTCATAAATATTTTGGAGATGGAATTTGGAAATTATTTAAATTCCACTTCAAATGATATGATCAAACATTATCCAAGTCACAAACCAGCAACCTAACATGTCATTTCCATGCATGTTAAAAGCAAGTTGATCTGAGCATCAGGTCGAATCAATTAAAATGGTATTCGACAATACCTCGTTTGAAGTGATATTTGAATTTGATTCAAATCAACTTCAAACCTAATAAATGTTAGCTATAATAGTATACCACCTTGCATCCTCATGCCATGCTCATGCATCATCTTGTTGCACATGATTGTTATTGATTGTTGTCATTCCTTTCGGCAGGCTCTGCTCCCCTGGATTCCACCGAATATCCGACTGACGGATATGGTCCTTCCTCTGAGCAACAAGGCAAGCAACCATTTTGATCATCCCGATAAGTCCCATGTTCTCGCTCCTGCACTTACTTATGACATTAGGATCAAATGCTTCAAATGCTTTTGCCACCTTAGTTGAACCCACTTCCTTTGCATGACCTATCCTTGTCACAGTAAATAGCTGAACCTTGCAACCTAGCATACCTGGTAGTTCCTTGAGCCATGATGTGCCTTATCCTGCTATGCATGCTATGCTTAGAGTTGTGTATGGTCTGTCATCTGGAATATGAACAGAATTGTGAGAATGTGTTCAGTAAGTAAAGGTTGTGTGTTGAACCTGATTTGGTAAAGGTACCGGTGAAAGGCTGTGTAGGAGTACATGGCGGGTTGTTTCATTGGAACCGTCCTTAGGAACCGAGTTCTGTGTATGTAATCCAAGACTAGATACTACCACATGTTGGGATACTTAATCGACCCTCTTGACTTATTAATCGCTTAGTACTCAGTCCAGGAGTTGCAAGTAGTTTCTGGTGTTTATAGTTATGTTGGAGGCCGTGCATAGTGCTGACCTGAGAGGTGGGCTGTGATGCAGTAGGCAGTGGCACGGTGTACCAAGTGGCACCCGGATGGTGGGCTTGGGAACCCTGCGCACATCGTTTAAGGCTGTGGCGGAAACCTCGGCCGGACTTCCGTGCGGGTTACTCTCGGATAGGCGATAAACCTGGACTAGGTACTAGTGTGGTTAACGGTCGTGACCGACTCCCTCGCTGGGCTTCTGCTTGAAGGTTCCCAAGGTGCATGACGTGCACATGGCAATAAGTGGGGAGAGCGTGTGTGACGAAGTACACCCCTGCAGGGTTATGATCTATTCGAATAGCCGCGTCCGAGGATATGGACTACTTGGAGACATATGTTGTTCATAGATAACTTCAATGGCTACTCATAAAATTGTCAAGATAAGCGTGAGTGTCGTGGACGGCATTTCCGTATGGAGACGGAATGATTCCATGATAGAGTATTGTTGTGGTGTTAGTGGACTCGTGTGCGAGAAATCAAGTTGTTAAAAATTGTTTTAAAATGTAAGTTGTCTAGCCACGAGTCAAATGCTGGCTTTCCGCATGAAACCCCACAATTCCTTATTGATACATTGCATGAGTAGATAGTTATCTTAAAGTCTTGCTGAGTACCTCCGTACTCATGTTTGTTTAATAATTCTTGCAGAGGTTGTTAATGACCCTAACGGAGGGTTCTTCCTAGACATCGATGACGATGAGTAGCTGGTGTCCCAGCTACGATCTGGCCCTAGGTTGGGTCTGTAGTATAGTCAGGCCATGTGCCTTCTAGTCTCACCTGTCTGTACTCAGACAGTTTAATCACTTCCGCTGGCTTGTAACTAAATGACTGCTATGATGGGTCGTGAGACCCTTACTGTGTAATATTATGTGTGTGGCTCTTCCGAGCCTTTTAAATAAAGCTTGTATGTGTATGGTTATGTTGTGATGACATCGATGTATCTATACATATCGGTATGCCATGCGTACGTGTGTCGTGCTTGATATGTATGGGTTTCGATTACCTACCGTAGACTTTAGTAGCATTCCTTACAGGGAAATGCCCCTTTGTGATCCAACAAGCCATGGTAGCTCGCTACTGCTCCGGACACATTGGTTGATCGGCGTGTGTCCTTCTTAGCTGCTCTGTCTGTCCCCTTTGGGTAAATGTCACGCGATGTAATGGAGTCCTTGTAGCTCGCTACGACTCATCTACATTCGCTGGTGACCTTCACCGGCTTTGCTGGGTCATGTATGCATGTCCCTGTGCGGAAGTGCCACTTTGGTTTATGACTAGACATGTCGATCCGGGTTCTTTGTCATTGGATTGCTAGCGACACAATTGCATACGCGAGTCAAAAGGCGCAAACGGTCCCGGCTAAGGTAAGGCTGCAGCCGTGGGGTTAACCGTGTGTGAGACCGCCAAGAGATGCGATGTGTTACAGGCTGGATTCCTATGACTTAGGATCGGGGTCCCGACAGCGTTGGTATCAGAGCCTGACTGACCGTAGGACTACTAAGCCAAACTGGTCGAAGTTGAGTCTAGAGTTGGTTAGTTATATATAAGGGAATTGTTTGTGGAAGGGAACGTAAGACTCTTGTTCTCTTCTCAAGTTATTCTATTCTGGTCATCCTCGTCTTTTTTGCGGGAATTAAGGACTAGGTTACTCATCTTCTTCTAGGCTCGTGTTTCTGATCGGTAGATTATAGGACTACGGGTCAAGAGATATTTGGTTTTCTTTCATTCCTAGGAAAAAGGAAGTAAGTTTGATGATCAGAGAATTGAACTTGATAGTTGAGTGGTTACGCTATTCCATTTTGGGTTGTCTCAAAATTTGTTTTTGAGCATTTACAGCCGTTATGCTGCCCAATTTTGCATTCAGAGCTCTAATGCTTTTGCATTACTCTCTATTTTCAGATGCCCGGCCGTCCTTCTCGTCAGGTGGTACGTCTGACCAGGTGCATTGATGTGCCGGGTCATACGGGCATGCTGGTCAGGGTGATGTCGGTGTGCGGTTACCGCTGTTACCCAGAGTACACAGTGGAGGAACAATATCGAGACTTCAACCAGAGCGAGTATATCTGCACAGTTAGGGTATTTCCAGAATACCCTGGAGCTGAGGAGCCAATCCATTGGTCATATGGATTGGGAGTCACTGCTGACATGGCAGTACAAGATGCTGCCTATTCAATGCTGACCATTATGAGGGCGAGACATGCATTGTTGCAGAATTCAGAATTCTGCTATGTTCCTGCCTCTCAGACTGGTGAAGAGGGATACCTCAGCGGGGTCTATTTTGATTCCTCTATGGAGGATCCACTACTGCAGTCCACTTCTGAGATGCTAGAGAACAGAGACAGGGATGCTCGTGCTCTCCGCATGGAGCTTTATGCTACACGTGCCCGTTTGTGGACGGCTTTGACGCAGCTGGCACCGGTAGTCCAGACAGGGTATGGAGATATTGAGATACTGAACCCTATTAGGACCCATCTTCCGGCCCACGTTGACTGGCCAGCTATAGGAGGAGTCACCCCTCTTCGGGGACCCCTAGTACCACCAGTCAGGGGACCAAGGCCACATCCGTGTCCTTATGGATCCCAGGGATCTCAGGCCAGAGTGTTTCCCGATCCGCAGGTTGAGCTTCCAGGCCATGGAGGTAATCTCTATGAGATGTTCTATGCGGATGCCTGAGCTGTGGGTGGAAGGATAGTATGATAGTAGCCGTACGTTCACAGTCCTGCGTGACTTGTGAAGTATGCTTCTGATGTGAAATGAATTCCGGAGGCCTAGATAAATAATGTATAGGAAGCTTGTAAGCCTCTGATGAGTAGTTTCATAATTTCAGTAGCTTGCTTTTCGGTTAAGGTTGTACTGAACTATGTAAGGGTGTGTATGAACCATGGTGTATATATAGCAGTTGTTGGTTACCATCTTGTTCGGATATTCATTTCCGCATTCCGTGTGTTCAGTGCATTCTTAATCCATAGTTAGTATTGGTACTGAAATTGGTCTAAGCTGTGAGTTTGTTTGTCAGGATGGTGTTCACCAGGTTGAACCGTGCCCCTGCTCATGAGCAAGGCGAGGGTAGTCAAGCGTCGCAGGAACACCTGCCTCACCTGCCCTCTCTGGCGGAAGTTATGCTTGAGGTAGAGAGGAACAAAAGGGAGACCAACCGACTGTTAGAGCGTATTGAGCAGAATACAGCTCGTCAGCCTAGGAATGTTGCAGTGTCCCTCAACGACTTTGTGAAGCTGAATCCTCCAAAGTTCCATCACTTCGTCGTTCCCCTCGACATTGATGACTGGTTGTGCAGCATCTCACTCAAGATTCGCTCTGTGAATGTTGCTAAGGCCGACAAGGTGACCTTCGCGGCGTATTTCCTGGAAGGACCCGCCAATCTATGGTGGGAGAACTCTGAAGCTATGCGTCCTGCTAAACCAGCAGCCACATGGGCAGACTTCAGTGCAGCCTTCCGTCTGCACCATATTCCAGAGGGCCTGATGGACAGAATGAGAGAGGAGTTATGTGCTTTCACCCAAGGCAAGTTGACCGTGGATGCCTATAGCCGTGAGTTTGGTAACCTCGCCCGCTATGCAACAGAGGAGGTGTCTACTGACGCCAAGAAGCAAGCAAGATTCCGTAAGGGTCTGAGCCCTGAGCTTCATCGTGATCTGCGCCTCCACGAGTGTGCAAGCTTCCAAGCCCTGGTCAACAAGACGATCAGTGCCGAGACTGGTCATACCGACATTGAAGCCACAAGCTAGCACTCCCGTGACTTTGGCTCGTCATCTGGTTCCGCGTATCCAAAACGCAGGCTGTGGGTTCTGAACAGTTCTCTGCCGCCAAGATACACCCCGAGGCCATCCTACGTGGCGCCTCAGACGAATCAGACCAACCCTCCAACAAAAACTTATGGTGGTCCAACTAGCAATGCTGCACCATGTGCCAACCAAGTGATATGCTACAAGTGTGGAGAACCAGGGCACTATTCCCATGAGTGTCCTCAGAATGTGGGTGCCAAGCAACCCGGAAAGTCCGTCGGTCAAGGCAAGTCGGGCAAAGCTTACTATGTGAAGTCAACTCCTGCACGTGGCCGTGTGAACTATGTCTCACCAGAAGAAGTTGCAGAGGATCCCGACGTCATACTAGATACGCTTCTTGTTAATCATCATCCAGCGTCTGTTCTCTTTGACATTGGGTCTTCTCATTCCTTCATTTCAGAAAGTTATGCACAGTTGCATAACATGTCTTTTTGTGATATGCCAATTCCATTGGTTGTCCAAACTTCTGGTAGTAAATGGCAAACCTCTAGAATAACCTATGACAATGAAATTCTAGTTGACAGGCTAGTTTTTCTAGCCTCATTGATAGCCCTGAAATCTTAGGATATTAATATCATCTTGGGTATGGACTGGATGTCAGCTCATTATGCCAAGATTGATACTCATTCTAGAAATGTCCAGCTTACCCATCCCTCGGGTGAGATAGTTAATGTCTCTACTCGAGTTACCAAGTGCCAACTCTATTCCCTCAATGCCAACCCTCTTCCGGAACTTGAAGACATTCCGGTAGTCCGTGACTTCTCGGATGTTTTTCTAGAGGAACTGCCAGGAATTCCACCTGACAGAGATGTAGAGTTCGTGATAGATCTAGTTTCGAGAACTGTTCCAATAGCCAGAAGCCCATATAAGATGGCACCCCTGGAGCTAGCCAAACTAAAGAAGAAACTAGATGAGGCCTTGAATAAAGGTTTCATTCGTCCTAGCTCTTCTCCTTGGGCTTGCCCCGTCCTATTCGTCAAGAAGAAAGACAGAACGGATCGGATGGTTGTAGCTTACCGACCAGTTAATCTGGTCACCATAAAGAACAAGTATCCACTCCCCAGGATCAACGACCTGTAGGATCAGCTCGCTGGATCCTCAGTCTTCTCCAAAATGGATTTGAGGTTGGGATACCATCAAATCAAGATCAAGAACGGGGACATTCCAAAAACGGCTCTTGTTACCCGTTATGGCCAATACGAGTACACCGTCATGTCCTTCGGTTTAACCAATGCTCCAGCCACCTTCTCTTGTTTGATGAATTCAATCTTCATGGAGTATTTGGATAAATTCGTCGTGGTATACCTCGATGATATTCTCATCTACTCGAAGAACGAACGAGAACATGCCGAGCATCTAAGGTTGGTATTGATGAAACTTCGAGAGCATCGCCTTTATGCCAAGTTTTCAAAATGTGAGTTTTGGTTACCAAAAGTGACCTATCTAGGTCACGTAATCTCTGGTATGGGTATTGCTGTCAATCCCGAGAGAGTTCAAGCCGTCCTTGATTGGACTCAACCTGAATCGGTTAAGCAAGTTAGGAGTTTGCTTGGTCTAGCGAGCTATTGTTGCTGCTTTGTCGAGAATTTCTCCAAGGTTGCAAAGCCTCTAACTGAACTCCTCAAGAAGGATAAAAAGTTCGAGTGGACACCACAGTGTGAGCATAGTTTTCAGGAACTAAAAAGACGTCTGACTTCCGCACCTGTGTTGCTACCACCAGATTTTTCTAAGGACTCTCTTATCTATTGCGACGCCTCGCGATAAGGATTAGGTTGCATTCTCATGCAAGATCGTCATGTGATTGCATACGCATCTCGAAAGTTGCGTCCACATGAGGATAACTATCCCTTACATGATCTTGAGCTTGCAGTTGTAATCCATGCACTAAAACCCTGGCGACATTACCTTCTGGGTAATCGTTGTGAAATATTCACTGATCACCAAAGTCTGAAAGATATCTTCACCCAGCCGGATTTGAATCTCAGGCAAACACAGTGGGTTGAGTTGATCTCGGATTACGACTTAGGGATAACTTACACCCCGGGGAAGGCCAATGTTATGGCTGATGCACTAAGTCGTAAATCTTATTGTAACAATTTGATGCTACAACAAGGTCAACCACATCTCTATGAGGAATTTCGGAAGTTGAATCTTCATATTGTTCCTCAACGATTCCTTTCTACCCTGGTGGCGAAGCCTACTCTTAGGGATCAAATCATAGCCGTGCAAGCTTAGGATAAGGGTATATCTCGGATCAAGGAGAATATTGCTAGCGGTAACGCTAAGGATTTCTCCATCAAAGAGAAAGGTGTTGTGTTCTTTCAGAACCGTTTAGTGGTTCCTAAGAGCAAACGTCTGCGACAATTGATCCTTAAGGAGGCCCATGATTCTCCTCTCACCATTTATCCCGGTAGTACTAAGATGTATCAGGACCTACGCCAGAGGTTCTGGTGGACTAGGATGAAGAGAGAAATTGCTGAGTTCGTTGCTAACTGCGACGTTTGTCGTGGAGTTAAGGCAGATGATCAAAATCCTGCTGGCACCCTTCAACCTTTAGCTATTCCTGAATGGAAATGGGATAAAGTTAGTATGGATTTCGTTACCGGATTTCCCAAGACCAAGAAAGGAAATAATGCTATCTTTGTGGTCATTGACCGACTCTCCAAAGTAGCTCATTTTCTTCCCATTCGTGAGAGTATAACAGCTAGCCAGCTAGCGGAGTTATATATCTCTCGAATAGTGTCTCCTCATGGTGTTCCCCTGGAGATTAACTCAGACCGTGGGAGTATCTTTACTTCTCGCTTCTGGGAAAGTTTTCAGAATGCCATGGGGACTCACTTATCTTTTAGCACTGCTTTCCACCCTCAATCAAGTGGTCAAGTAGAAAGAGTGAATCAAATCCTAGAAGATATGCTCCGAGCTTGTGTTATATCGTTCAGTATGAATTGGGAGAAGTGCCTTCCATTCGCCGAATTCGCTTATAACAATAGTTATAAATCAAGCTTGGGCAAAGCTCCTTTTGAAGTTCTCTATGGCGAAGATGTCGAACACCTCTTAATTGGTCAGAAACCGGAGAGAGGCAACTCTTTGGCCCGGATATGATCCAGGATGCAGAAGAGCAGGTTTGCGTTATCGTGAAAAGTTGAAAATAGCCCAGTCTCGTCAAAAGAGCCAATATGATCGTCATCATAAGGCTATGACCTTTGAATTTCACGAGAAGGCTTACCTTCGGGTTACACATTTGGAGGGTACCCATCGATTCGGTATCAAGGGCAAGTTGGCTCCTCGTTACATTGGTCCTTTTCGCATTCTTGCCAAACGAGGAGAAGTTGCCTACCAGTTGGAACTTCCTCCGCATCCTTCCAAGGTTCATGATGTCTTCCACGTCTCGCAACTCAGGCGTTGCTTTTCGGATCCTATCCGTGAAGTGGACCACGAAACGCTTGATCTCCAAGATAACCTTTCGTACCGAGAATACCCCGTGCGTATTCTTGATCAAGCTGAGCGTACCACTTGATGTCGAAACCTCAAGTTTCTTAAAGTTCAATGGTCAAATCATTTTGAAAAGGAGGCAACTTGGGAAAGAGAGGATCGTCTCCGACTTGAGTATCCTGCGTTATTCCGGACGACTTCTAAATCTCGGGACGAGATTCTTTTGAGTGGGGGTGAGTTGTCACATCCCTGACACCTTAATCAAGTTAGCATTGTGCTCATATCTTCTTTGCATTGCATCCAAGATAATTTCAACAAGAACAAAGTAAGTGGTGAAGGAAAACTCAATAAAACCCTAGCTTCTCAAATTCAAAGGAATTACAAAGCTATTCAACTCAATAAACCCAAAACGGCATCAAGAAAAGTTCAACTTTTATGATAATTCTTGAAAACAAATAAGCAATGAAGAAAACCATTTTCTTAATACTTTTGGAATTTTAAATAAATGGAAAAGACTATTGGTTTCAAGTTTTAAATTTGAATTAAAAAATATATATTTTCCAAAAATGCTGAAAACTTTATGGGTGATTGGAAATATTCCAATTAACACCCCAGCATTTTTCAAACTATTTATAGTTTGCCTGTAAAGCCAAAATAAATGGAAAGAAATGTCAATAAATAAAACAGAAACAAAACAGAAACAAAATAGAAAGTCCTTTCCTTCAAAGGTAGGACATCCTGTAGTAACCTTGATCATACCTGCTGTCGACATATCTAAAAGTCTAGGTGGTTAAACCAAAATCACACAGAACAAGGTAGTATCGTGCTTTGATACCAATTGAAAGTGCGTTATATCGACTAGAGGGGGGTGAATAGGCGATTTTTACAATTTCATCACCGAGTAAAGTCGTTAGTTATGAACTAAGTGCATCAGAAATAGAACCATATCAGGCGCACAAAAACGTCTACTACAAAGTACTCAGCGAGATTTCAGGGATTCGGTTTGCACATGTCACAAGGAAAGGATAAGCGGGTGAAGATTAACTTAGTTGAAGAATTTGACATTGAGGAAATTTAGAGAAATTCTTCAGTCAAATTCTTCAAAAAGTACAAAATGAAAGTCTTCAATATACAATTGAGGAAATGAGAGAGCTAAAAAAATAGAACTCGTAGCTCGTTGAAGAAAGTTGTTCATAACCTAGTTACAACTGTTGTGACAGTTGTACGTCTAGTTTGGAGCGGCTTGGTATTGAAACCAAAGGACACACAGTACTTACCGTATTCTCCATGAGCTAAGGACACATAGTCCTCGCCCAACACTCGTGGTAAGTCTTCAGAGCAGACTTCCAAACCCTCACAAACCTGATCACCCGACAATCCACAATTGACTGGTGGATGCTCTAGACCATGACGCCTAACTGTCTGGAGGATACATAGTCCTCAAAGGTAACAAGTGTGGGTTCCACGCATCAATAACATCTCCAGTGATGCTCAATCACTTGGGTTTTGCTTTTGGGTTTGGGTGTTTGGGGTATTTCCTCACTTGATGATTTTCTCTCAAAGGCTGTGAGGAATTGGGTTTCTCTAAATGACTAGTGTCAGTTTCTTTCGGAGTAGCCAACCAGCTAGTGGTTTTGGGGGGCGGCTATTTATAGCCTCGGAGCATCGTGACATGATTTGACATAAATGCCCTTAAATAATATGACTGTTGTGTGGATAAGATGTGTGACAGGTGGCGCGTTTTCACATCCCTGACACGTTAATCAAGTTAGCATTGTGCTTATATCTTCTTTGCATTGCATCCAAGAAAATTTCAACAAGAACAAAGTAAGTGCTGAAGGAAAACTCAAAAAAACCCTAGCCACTTCTCAAATTCAAAGGAATTACAAACATATTTAAATCAATGAACCCAAAATGGCCTCAAGAAAAGTTCAACTTTTCTCGTAATTCTTGAAAACAAATAAGCAATGAAGAAAACCATTTTCTTTATACTTTTGGCATTTTCAAAAACGCTGAAAACTTTATGGGTGATTGGAAATATTCCAACTAACACCCCATCATTTTTCAAACTATTTATAGTTTGCTTGTAAAGCCAAAATAAATGGAAAGCAATGTCAATAAATAAAACAGAAACAAAATAGAAAGAAAAGATGAAAAAACCTACCTGTCGCCTGAGGAGGCCCACCCCACCAGGGGCAGGGTCGTCTTCTTCCTCTGCCTTCTGGCAGAGGGGAGATCACCACGGCGGCCCCCTCCACCTCCTGCTTCGCCGTGGCGACCTCCGGTGCCCCCGCAGGACAGCGCAATAGCATGGTTATCCTCCCCGAGCCCGTCTCTATCCGTTCCCGTGCTCCAGTTCCCCCCTCCTCTCGGGATCTCTCCTCCCTCCTCCTGCCGCCATTGCCAAGAGCTCAAGCTCGAGCTGTCGTGCCCCAAGCCACAGGACCTTCCTCCCGAGTAGTCCCATAGCTCCGCCTCGACGAGCTGGTTCTCCCAGCAAAGGCCGAAGCCTCCCCGAGCCCTGCAACGCCCCCAACGCAATCGTCTTTAACCTTCGGCCGCCGGCAAATCGACGGTGAAACGCCGGCTACAGCCCCTCCCCGAGCAGTCAGAGCCTAGCTTCACCTCCATCGTGAGCCTGCGATCATTTCCCCTCTTCTTCCCCTCGGATTTGTGCCCCCTACTCACTGGACCATCGAACCCGAGCTCCGGCAGCCCCCTCGGCTCGTCGCCGGCTTGCTCCGGCCACCCATAGCCCTTCCTGAGGCCAGTGCTGGATGAGGTCGAGCATAGGGATTATCCTAGTTCTCTCGACAACCGTTTCCGAGCACCACAGCACGAGATAGCGCGTCTCCGGCGAAGTTCCCCCGCGGATCTGGTCACCACCGATCAGACTCCGGCGGGGGACGACGTGGCCGTCCTAACCCCAGTAGTTTAGCACTAATCACTCGCTGACACTGGGCCCTAGGCCAAGTCAAACCCACTTAGGGGCTGGTCAGCGCGGGATTAGCTCCTGAGACGCTGACCAGTGGGCCCCCCCTGTCAGGTTTGACCTGATCAGGTCAGTTGACCTGCTGACGCCATGATGATGTAGTTATGACGCAATAAGTGAATTTCTGATTTAAAAGAATTCCAGAAATATGCCAAAACTTCTAAAAATCATAGAAATTAATCTGTAACTCCAATGAAAATAATTTATATATGAAGAAGTATCAAAAAGTTTCACGGAATCTGAATATGTCATTTTCAAACATGTTTGAAAATGTTACTGAACCCAAACATATAGATTAATGAATAAGTTAACTTTCATAACTATTTTGGAGATGGAATTTGGAAATTATTTAAATTCCACTTCAAATGATATGATCAAACATTCTCCAAGTCACAAACCAGCAACCTAACATGTCATTTCCATGCATGTTAAAAGCAAATTGATCTGAGCATCAGGTCGAATCAATTAAAATGGTATTCGAGAATACCTCGTTTGAAGTGATATTTGAATTTGATTCAAATCAACTTCAAACCTAATAAATGTTAGCTATAATAGTATACCACCTTGCATCCTCATGCCATGCTCATGCATCATCTTGTTGCACATGATTGTTATTGATTGTTGTCATACCTTTCGGTAGGCTCCGCTCCCCTGGATTCCACCGAATATCCGAATGACGGTTATTGTCCTTCCTCTGAGCAACAAGGCAAGCAACCATTTTGATCATCCCGATAAATCCCATGTTCTCGCTCCTGCACTTACTTATTGCATCAGGATCAAATGCTTCAAATGCTTTTGCCACCTTAGTTGAACCCACTTCCTTTGCATGACCTATCCTTGTCATAGTAAATAGCTGAACCTTGCAACCTTGCATACCTGGTAGTTCCTTGAGCCATGATGTGCCTTATCCTGCTGTGCATGCTATGCTTAGAGTTGTGTATGGTCTGTCATCTGGAATATGAACAGAATTGTGAGAATGTGTTCAGTAAGTAAAGGTTGTGTGTTGAACCTAATTTGGTAAAGGTACCGGTGAAAGGTTGTGTAGGAGTACATGGCGGGTTGTTTCATTGGAACCGTCCTTAGGAACTGAGTTTTGTGTATGTAATCCAAGACTAGATACTACCACACGTTGGGATACTTAATTGACCCAAGTAGTTTCTGGTGTTTATAGTTATGTTGGAGGCCGTGCATTGTGCTGACCCGAGAGGTGGGCTGTGATGCGGTAGGCAGTGGCACGGTGTACCAAGCGGCACCCGGATGGTGGGCTTGGGAACCCTGCGCACATCGTTTGAGGCCGTGGTGGAAACCTCGGCCGGACTTCCGTGCGATAAACCTGGATTAGGTACTAGTGTGGTTAACGGTCGTGACCGACTCCCTCGCTGGGCTTCTGCTTGAAGGTTCCCAAGGTGCATGACGTGCACATGGCGATAGGTGGGGAGAGCGTGTGTGACGAAGTACACTCCTGCAGGGTTATGATCTATTCGAATAGCCACGTCCGAGGATATGGACTACTTGGAGACATATGTTGTTCATAGATAACTTCAATGGCTACTCATAAAATTGTCAAGATAAGCGTGAGTGTCGTGGACGGAATTTCCGTATGGAGACGGAATGATTCCATGATGGAGTATTGTTGTGGTGTTAGTGGACTCGTGTGCGAGAAATCAAGTTGTTAAAAATTGTTTTAAAATGTAAGTTGTCTAGCCACGAGTCAAATGCTGGCTTTCCGCATGAAACCCCACAATTCCTTATTGATACATTGCATGAGTAGATAGTTATCCTAAAGTCTTGCTGAGTACCTCCGTACTCATGTTTGTTTAATAATTCTTGCAGAGGTTGTTAATGACCCTAACGGAGGGTTCTTCCTAGACATTGATGACGACGAGTAGCTGGTGTCCCAGCTACGATCTGGCCCTTGGTTGGGTCTGTAGTATAGTCAGGCCATGTGCCTTCTAGTCTCACCTGTCTGTACTCAGACAGTTTAATCACTTCCGCTGGCTTGTAACTGAATGACTGCTATGATGGGTCCTGAGACCCTTACTGTGTAATATTATGTGTGTGGCTCTTTCGAGCCTTTTAAATAAAGCTTGTATGTTTATGGTTATGTTGTGATGCCATCGATGTATCTATACATATCGGTATGCCATGCGTACGTGTGTCGTGCTTGATATGTATGGGGTTCGATTACCTAGCCGTAGACTTTAGTAGCATTCCTTACAGGGAAATGCCCCTTTGTGATCCAACAAGCCATGGTAGCTCGCTACTGCTCCGGACACATTGGTTGACCGGCGTGTGTCCTTCTTAGCTGCTCTGTCTGTCCCCTTTGGGGAAATGTCACGCGATGTAATGGAGTCCTTGTAGCTCGCTACGACTCGTCTACATTCGCTGGTGACCTTCACCTGCTTTGCTGGGTCATGTATGCATGTCCCTATGCGGAACTGCCACTTTGGTTAATGACTAGACATGTCGATCCGGGTTCTTTGTCATTGGATTGCTAGCGACACAATTGAATACGCGAGTCAAAAGGCGCAAACGGTCCCGGCTAAGGTAAGGCTGCAGCCGTGGGGTTAACCGTGCGTGAGACCGCAAAGAGATGCGATGTGTTAGAGGCTGGATTCCTATGACTTAGGATCGCGGTCCCGACACGCATGGCGTGACAACGATCGGAACTTTCAACTGTGAAAGTCCTCATGTCTCTCATATTCCTCACTCTCAGGCTTTGGTAGATTTAGGTTTTGGTAGAGTATCATGAGGAAATTCGTTCCATACTTTTACCTCGACCCCCTTTAACAGTCTGGTGTTCCTATGAAACAAGTGTGAAGAAAATGAAATAGAAAGAGTAAATCTTTAAACGTCAAATTCTTCAGAGTGTTTTCTTCAGGACACACCGAATTCCTCATCTTCAATATCTTCATGAGGAATATCAATTTCTTCGCAAGTTCTTCACGATAGAAGTCTTCACTCGAAGACATACATTTTTAGGGGTCGATATTCGTCGAATAACTCAAACTCCTTGGTGACTTATTGAGCCTGTGTACACTCAGTCTCTTTACCTATAAGTCTTCAAACCACCAAAATCTCTAAGGGGCAATAGATGCACTTACAATACCTAACCGTATTGTGTCTTACATATGATACGTGCACAACTTGACACCCGGTTAGAGAAGATAGTGAGTTGTGATCATAACCAAAACACTTAAGGTAGGAGAATGCCCTTACAGGTACATACAAGAGTACTTACTCGGACGTTCTTTTTCAAGGCTTTGCGAGCGTTATACACCTCCTTCAGTCGGTCGTTCATCATATCCAGCTGGATTAGGACCTCCTTGCTCACGCCCACATGGTGTTCTAAGACATGGTGCAGTTTGAATATGTTGGCCACTAGAGGAGTTGGTGTAGAGGTAGACGGGCTTTATCTGAGCAAGGCCCAAGCCTAGGGAGTGCTGCCTACACTAAAGTCAAAGCTTTGACAGGAGAAGACATGGTCACTCAGGTGAGAGTAACATCCTGCATCACGACATCCTCGGTGATAGAAGGGTTTGGCGGGTCAAGTTCAATCATGTCACACGGACTTGAAAACATTAAATATCATTCGATCGTTAATGGGGGGGGCGAAAACAAGACTTCCGAATGAAATCCAAACAAGTTTAGATGCTAGCTTTCGAAGACGCGACATTAGCATCGGTTTGGCCCTTCTTTTGGGCCTGGGATCGAATGAAGTGATCGAGGTATCATCCCTGCAACGAAGTCATTTGAGAAGTTATATCATTCGACCAAACAATCAAAAAACAATAGTCAGAGTGGAAATGTCACATGGCAAAAGCACTTAAGCTGAGGCCACATGCACGTCCACCTTGATCCGCAGGAGGACGTCCTTCCGGGGCTTGGCAATCATCCTCTTAGGCTTCTTAGTGACCTTGTCCAATGACCCCACATGCTCACTCCACCCTTGCTTGGAGGTACGAGTCGGGGCGGCTGACATAGTCGGCTTGGTGGCACTCGGGGCCTTGACACTACCAGCACGGGCCCTAGTGTCCTGGAACGCCTTGGAACGGGTTTTGACTGGGACGCCCTCGTATTGGGTGGAGTCCTCCTCGTCCCCATTACCTAAGTCGTCATCGCCCTCCTCGGAATCCTCATTGTCATGGTCATCATCATGCTAGCCTCTACAGCCATCGGGTCGTTGTCACACCCTGTTTTTACTTCACTTTTACTGTAGTTCAAAAAACTAAGTTTATTAAAACTTTTCATATTTGTTGTTATTGTATGCTTGTATGCTTGATTGTGTGATATCAAAAACCATATTTTTCATAACTAAAATATTCTCAAATTCCTTTTTCATATTTGTGATTATTTCAAACCCTCCTTTGGGTTGCACTACAAGTCCTTGATGGAAAGAGAGTGCTCTTACCCACAGTTAGTGATTTGGTTCTAAAACTATTTTAGTTTACCAAAACCATAAATTAGTTATTTTATGAATTATTTTCCTATTTTATTTGCATGTCCATATCTAACTCCAGAAATGATATTCCTATATGGAAAAATATATTTCTGCCGAAGAAAAATCTGGAGATACTCACAGGACATATATTTTCCATACGTAAGATTTTCAACCCCTATTTATATTATAAATAATTGAGTAAAACCCTGAAAACCTATTCTATTTGTTTTGACCTTTTGAAATATTTCCAAAGGAAATATACTCAATAAATTCCTAGAAAATTCTAGTGACCTCCCTAAGCCATATTTCGTGCCCATATAAAGTTTCACCTTGATCCAAGGTGGTTCGGGTCACCAAATAAATCCAAAACCTTTTTGTCCAGTATGAAGTTAGAGCAACTGTACATAGCAAAGTTCATCCAATGGAGCTGAAACTTTGCAGGAGTGCCTAGTACCTCAAATAAAGACTCCATGCCAAAAAGGGATTTGTGGGACTTGATTTGCCCACATTCCCTTTTGAAGGGACAGATCTGGCCATTTAGGAGTGATTTCAAGTTTACATTGCTAAACTTGTCCAATGGAGCGCAAAATTGGTGTCGCCTCATGTTTT
The DNA here is from genome assembly GCF_904849725.1 of Hordeum vulgare subsp. vulgare. NCBI lineage: Eukaryota > Viridiplantae > Streptophyta > Magnoliopsida > Poales > Poaceae > Hordeum > Hordeum vulgare. The sequence continues at coordinate 303,883,500 of NC_058523.1, forward strand.
TTCACCAAACCTAGTCCTATTAAGTTTCATAGCAAGTGATGGAGTGTAACCACCCCAAACCACTTTCGAGCACCTTCTTACAGTATGGAAAAACCCCACTTAACCCTAGCTACACCCATTGCCTTCTCTCAAACTCCTAGATTAGGTGGCCATCATCAATGCCCAACTGCAGAAGAGTGGCCCTTCTGTGGTTCTAAGTATAAAAGCCAAAAACCCCAATCTAAGCTTCAGCCCAAGGCTGAGAGCATTTGTTTTCCTCCCTTCCTTCGACTAGACGATGCTCTCACGAGATTCAAACGGCTAGGCATGTCCAATCAAGGGCCCAAGACACGCCAGACGCATCCAAGGCGCCCAGAGTGCGCCAGCATGCTGTGGCATGCCAAAGCTGCACTCTGGGGCTCTACAGAGAGCAACTGAGGTGGGGGTGACGTCCACGGCCTGTTCCAGCCTCCCCGCGGTGTCCCTCCTCTGCCCCGACAACTCCACTTCATCAGGTAGCCCCCAGGGCCCCTCCTTTCCCACGTTGAGAGCCGGTGCGACGCGTGCCCGCACGCACCTGGTTCGGTCAGAGGAGCGCAACCACGCAGGCGCGCCACACCTCGCCCCCCCTCTCTCGAAGTGAGCTCGGAGGTCCAAAACCACGTCCTGAGACCGTGGTTTCCACCCCAACCCCTCTCTGTGCCCCCTGCACGCCACGGCGAAACCACTGGTGTTTCTCGCCGGTGCACCATCGCGGGCCTATATAAGGCCACCCTCTCGCTCCAGCACCCTCACTCCACTCCACCTAGACCCCAATCAGCTCACTAGCCACCCCCTCGAGCAAGAAGAGCCCCGGTTCTCGAGACAACCTGAGGCCCCTCCGCCTCGGAGCTCCGGTCGATCTCCGGCTACACGATGGTTCTCGCAACCCTCTGCCCTCCCACACAATCATCGTGACCCCGGGAACCTTTCCCCTCACTTCCCCGATCGATTCTGTGCCCGTAGCCGTCATCCCCACCATCGACCAAAACCCCTCCGCCGCGGCCACCTCGTCACCTTGAACCAGGACCCCCCATCATCGACTCGACCATCAATAGGTAGGCGACGACGAGCCGGACCCATTCCATGACAGCCGGAGACCGACGCTCTAGAAGATTCCCCTGTTTTCCGTTGTCGCCGTGTTATTATTTTTGTTTGCCGGATTCATCATCGCATCATTCGCATTGCATCGGCACTCCGTTGTCGCCATTTTTCAAAAGCTGCATCCGTTATTAGTTGCCGATTCTCCCTATGTTCGTCGTTGCCTGTTCTGAGCCCGACCACACTCTCACGCGCCCGCGGCCTCGTCAAAATCTTGTTTTCAAAAGTATGGATAAAATATTCTCTAATTTGGTTGAAACTTGGCGTGCGGCCTTATTTTAGTATAGGTAGGCCGCCTGCCAATTTTTATTGCAATCGAAGTCCGTGTGGTACCCCAACGGTCGACCGTAGCGTCACCGTCTTCGGTTATTCGTCGGACATTTTTGGTATTTTTAAATCACGTTGTCGGGTGCTTGTTTTCCCTCTCTTCTCCGGCTAGCCTACTCTACACAACCACTTAGCCCGGGCCCGCATTTGTGACCGTTCGATTTAGATCGCGCGGTTGAAATCGGGACGAAAAACAGCTAACCCTAGCCCCTTTGCCTATTAAACACCTCCCCTCCCTATTTAGGCAAACCCTAGTCTTCTCCACCTCAATTTCCATGCAGCCAGCCAGCCCCTCCTCTCTGCTTAGCCCTCGGCCGCCGAGCCCAGATCTGGCCCTTGCGAGCCCATCACACTGTCGCCTGGTGGCCGAGCCTCCCCTCCTCCCCGAGCGGTTCCTCTCCTCCTGCGCTGCCAGCTCCTTCCGAGAGCCTCGCTGCCGCCAGTAGCTCCTCTACACCCGAGCTCCTGCACGTGCGCCTCGCCTCCGGCCCCGGCCGCCTCTCGTTGTCGCCGGCTGCCGCTAGTCTATGCCGGCCGGAGTGCCGAACGCGCCTCGCCCCGCGTCGCCGCCTCCCGCCGGCCAGCGGAGCCCTGTCTCCGCCAGATCCACACCGGAGACCTCCGCCCCACCAACCGTCGCGCAGGTCCTGCCTGCCGCCGCGGATCCGGCCTCCCTCGTGCCACCCTTTCACCGCCGGCGCCCCGCTTTGTTTAAATTTAATGCATTAGATTTTCCCAAAAACATTTTTTTAAAAATCTCACGCTAGCACGGCACCAACTCCCCCCCTTATTAGAGCATCATCCCTTATGATTCCTGGCCAACTCGAGATATTCATGTGTCTACTCCCCTGACAGGATGGTGATTTCAACTTGCACCAGCACCTTCAGCAACCTCGGCTCTGCCTCCTTTGGCCAGCAGCAGGGAACAGGTGGGAACGGTCAAGCTGGATAACACCACGAGCAGGAGCAAGGCAATATTCCTCCACCACCGCCTCCTACAGAGAGCCTGACTGTGGCTCAGTTCCTCCAAGCTCTCCGAGAGGAACGTCAAGCTAATAATGCGGCCATCCAACAGTTGGCTCATGTCCTGGTGAACAATCCGCGCCAAAACGGAAATGGAAATGGTCGCTCTACTCTATCTGAGTTTATGCGGAGTACGCCTCCTATATTCACGGAGATGACTGAACTATTGGATGCCAATGGCTAGATCCGCACTATCGAACACCTCCTCGCGCTGGTCAAGTGCACAGATGATCGCGAGAAAGTCCTTTATGCTTCTCACTGTCTCGGAGGCACGACCAGAGCTTGGGGGGATGGGTTCAGATCATGCGAGCAGGTTAAGGTATCACTTGGACAATGTTCAAGGAAGGATTCCGCGCTCCTCACATTCCTCCCGAAATGATGACCATTAAGAAGCGAGAATTCCGAGATTTAAGGCAAGGCAGTGGAACCGTCTAGGAGTATCTGTAGAAGTTTAACCTCTTGTCTAGAGATGCACGAGAGGACGTCAACACTGAGGCAGCAAAAGTGGAACGCTTGATGGAAGGACTACATACGTCACTCCAGTGTCAACTAGTTGTTTGTGAATGTTGGACCTTCTGCGATCTGGTTAACAAGGCCCTCATGTTGGAGGATAAGCATCGTGCAATGGACGACACACGTAAGCGCAAACTGATGGGTAGTGGAGGACCCAGTATGTGATAGCCCGATGCCGATGTTCTAGAATATTCCCCTTCTATTCCGTTTTCGTCGTGTGTCTATTTTCTTTTGTCGCATCATCATCGCATCATGTATGGCATCATTTATTTTGTGTGCTTGTCTTGTGTGGCTAGTTGCACCTTGTTGTTTGAGTGTGAGCGCATGTGTGTATGTGCCTGAGGGCTTGGCAGCATGATGGGGTGCGACAAGATCAAGCTCTTAACCCCTCTTGTTGCACCATGTTTTCAAACTCCTTTCTTTCCGTTTAGTTGAGGCAGAATTAAAAGTTTCTGTTTTGGTTTAAACAAGTGTTCCTCCTCTTCAAAATTTCTTCCTATTTATTGTGTGGTGCAACACTCTTTTCTCTGAATTATTTTCCTTTTGGTCTTATTAAAAAAACAGAGCCCAATTTCATTTAAAAGTAATTTATTTTTCTTCTTCTTACAATGCCCTACTTATTTCTTTAAACAGTGGCAATATTTTAGAATCCCAAAGATAATTTTACTCTATCAAAAACCCTTTTTCTTTGACCCTTGTAGTATTTCAAAGAAGCCTGTTATTTTTTTTCTGCAAAACCTTTTTCGAGAGAGAGAGAGAACGCGACCCAATACTGTTAATTTAGGCCCACACCCCACCAAAGCTTTCCTCTTCTTCCTTTCGTTCTCATCTCTGTACGAACCAGAGAGGCACCATTGATCGCCTCCCAGGTCGATCAGACGGTCGTCCAACTCCGGGTCGAGCAACATAAGAACCCCAGTGGTTCCCTAACCCTAGCCCGACTCCATTTCCATCCCTTCCTCCCTCTTGTGTCGCCGCAAACATTCTCCCTCATCTCTTCTTGTTCGTCAGGTAAGAGAAGCAGAGTGCAGGAGAGGTTCAGAGGTTGAGCATCAGGGCTGCTTCGGACCATCACCGGCGAGCACCGCTGCCGAGCCTCGTCGGTCCAGCAGGGGCGCGTCGTGCACTACGTTATTTGTATCTTTCTTCTTCCCTACCCTCTCTTTTCTTTTCTCTAAAGCCTCTCTATCTTGTTTGCTTCAAGCAACAGTTTCCGTCAGGGACGTCAACCCCGGCAGCCTCCCGTCCGCTCCGCCTCATGCCGAACCACGCCGGTGAGACCGAGTTCCCCCCCGTGCTCCTCCCTCGCGACCCCTCCTTCCCTCTCTTTCCCTCTTCCCTCGAGTCTCTCTCTACCAATTATTTCCCTCGCTGGTTCAGGAACAAGGTAGCTAGCAAGCAGGAGTTGGACCTCTCCATGTGCTCGTGCGTCGGATCGAGGTCCCGTCGCCAGGAATGGAGCCCCAGTCACCGGAGCCTACACCGGAGCACCTTGCTCGTCTCGGACTTGCACCAGGTCGGGCGGATCTCACCGCTGACTTCGTCTTTTCCCGCTGTGAGCAGTTTTTCCCGAGCTAATCCCTCTTGTTTTCTAGATCCGTCAGGAAAATCCATGTTATTTAGAGTGTCCATTATGTTTCTAGCACCAATCGTATGCTATAGCGGAGTGGTTAGCACTAGCTAGTTTTGCCTTGGGATCCAGGGATCAAATCCCCATCGATGTGTATTATTATTTTTAAGATTTTTGCCTCTCAGCGCAACATCTTTTCCATGTTTATTTTACTTGTTGTTTAGTCTATTTTATCACAACTACTGATTAGTCCAGTGGTAGGGCTACTAGTGTCTATCCAAGGGATCTGGGGTTCAAATCCCACTTGTTTCCCATATTATTTTTTCCTTGTCTTTCTTTTATACACTAGGATTTTTTTTGCTATCAGGATATAGGTATATTTTCAAACGCCCGTAGATTCTATTCCGTGTGTTGGATTTCGACGAGCTAGATATAAAACTTGACTAGAATTTCGCGTAGGTTAATAATTTCCAACTCTCATGCAATTAGAACTCTTTAGTGGCTGTTTGCATCGGTTTCCGTGTCGACGTGTTGAAAACGGTTTAGGTCATAGTTATTTAACCGTACCTCCGTTGTAGATGTTCTATATATATTTAAATAGAGTAGAACGACGTGTATAATCTCATGCTCCACTTTGTTTTGTTGTTTAACAAACCTAAAATGTGATTCGGACAAATCTGGACAGAATTAAGACTTAACACATGGGGTCATTTCGGAGATGCTATATGTCGTTTCCGGTATCATTTAAAATGCCTAGATAGGTAGTTTAATTACGCTTCACCTCTTTCCATGTTTAACCACATTTAATATTGCCGTGTATCTAATCGGGATTGAACTAAATAAATAAACGAGGAGTTTCGTCAATATGCAACTCGTTGCATATTGAACTTCACTTAATGTGTAGTGTTTGATTGTGTGAATTGTCATGCCTTGACTTGCATGTATTCAGCTGCTCATGCATAATATGTGTTGTGCATCATGTGGTGAATTATGTGTGTTGAATTGTGTTTCCGGTTTGCTTCGTCGCGATAGAGTTCCGCAGCGTGCCGGAATGTGAGGACCCGTTCGATTACGTCGGTTCGTCTGCTTCACAGAGGCATTCTTCTTCCAAGCAGGATATCAGGCAAGATGACCATTTCCCCAGATACCATTACTATCATTGCCATGCTAGTTTTATCGCTTCTATCGACTATGTCTCGTTGCCTACCACATGTTAAATACTAGCCTCTCAACAATGCCATGAAAACCTTCAACCTGTTCAACCTAGCAAACCACTAATTGGCTATGTTACCGCTTGCTTAACCCTGTGTTAGCATTGCTAGTTGCAGGTGCAGTTGCTTCCATGTGAAAACATGGGTTCCTTGTTATATCACCATATTAAATGCTATTTAATTTAATGCACCTATATACTTGGTAAAAGGTGGAAGGCTCGGCCTTTCTAGCCTGGTGTTTTGTTCCACCTTTGCCCCCTTAGGATCGGCTACCGGTGTTATGTTCCATAATTGAGTGCTCCTAACACGATCGGGGTTGTTATGGGGACCCCCTTGATAATTTGTTTTAGATTAAAGCTGGTCTGGCAAGGCCCAACATTGGTTCTACATTTGCCCAACATAATAATTTTGTTAACACTAAAATGCATAGGGAGTTAGCGCTACCCGAGGAGTAATTTTACATAAACAGGGGGGGCACTGCTGATGGTGTTGGTCCCAAAAGGACAGACTGCGGGGCCACCACGGGGCAACTCGATGTTTGGTACCTGTAGGCTTTTCCATCCGTCGTGTCATGAGAACGAGATACGCGGCTCCAATCGGGTTCGTCAACTCGTCGGGCGGCCTTGCTCGATTAGTTTTACCTTTGACGAGATATCTTGTGCATCGGGATACCGGTGATGCTTTGGGTAATCTTAGAGTTGAGGTTTTCCACTAGGGAATCCGACGAGATCGCGAGCTTCGTGATTGAGGATTTCTATGCGGCTTGTGGTAATTTGTGATGGACTAGTTGGAGCACCCCTACAGAGTTAAATCTTTTCGAAAAGCCGTGCCCACGGTTATGTGGCAACGTGGAAACTTTGTTTAACACTGGTTCTAGATAACTCGAAGTTAACTTAATTAAAATATGCCAACTGTGTGCGTAACCATGACTGTCTCTTTCGTGAGTTGCTTCTCCGCTCGAGGACAAGGTGGGGTAATGTCTGACGTAGGTAGGTGCTCAGGATCATTCATTTGATCATCAGTAGTCACGTCCGTTATGCGTAGATCTTCCCCCTCGTATTTCTGGTACTCGTAAGTTTAGCCACCAAATATATGCTTAGCCGCTGCTGCAACCTCACCACTTAACCATGCCTCACCCATTAAGCTTTGCTAGTCTTGATAACTTTGGAAATGAGCGTGCTGAGTCCCCTATGGCTCACAGATTACTACAACACCAGTTGCAGGTACAGGTAAAGGTTACTTGACGTGAGCGCGTTGATTGTTCATTTGGAGTTGCTTCTTCTTCTTCTTCATCATCGATCTAGGATGGGTTCGAGGCCGGCAACCTGGGATAGCAAGGATGGACGTCGTTCTTCTTTTCTCGTTTGTTTTCATCCGTAGTTAGACCCTGCTCTTACTCTTGATGATTATGTAATGTACTGATGTTACTCTGATGTAGCTTGTGGAGAGTGTAAGCCAATTCTATATATATATCTCTTCTTTTCAGTACATGTACTTGTAACGATATCCATTCTTGCGACACGACAAGATGCGCTTCTATCCCTGACAAGGCCTTCATGCCAAATTGAGGATAGGGTCGCATCTGGGCGTGACAAGTTGGTATGAGAGCAGTACCGACCTAGGAGCCCCCTTGATTGATCGAACTTGGCCGAGTCGAGTGTAGTGAAAAACTGCTTTGAGTCTAGTTATATATCAGAGAGTAGGATTCTTTTTTCTCCCCATCTATGCTCTGGTGAGTAATCTTGACGTAATAATTTAATTCTACTCCTCTTCTCACTCAAATTTTTTTTAGGATCACGCAGATATTTTGGAATCTATATGATGCCGATGTGACAGAGTTCTGTCTTGGTGCCTCCTATCTGCTTTGAGTTTCAGGGGAGTTGAGCTCTAGGGGATTCTTGAGCACATCGTTATCATTCAGATTTCTTAGTATCTTAGAACGAAGGATGTTCATGATTGCTTCAATACTAGTAGTGGCGAGATAACCCCGATGTCCCCCATACTGGTGCAGATTGTTCGGGAGTACTGCCATACTTTGTATCGTTGTGATCACGAGGGTCTGTTGTAGATGAAGGTCCGAGATTCTGGTCGTGTGTTGATGGATGTGATATAGGTGACGGGTTAGTATAGGAGTTGTGTGATATTACTCCTTGTATCCGTGTACCAGATTGCATGACTAGATATTTCGGGAATTCTTAGGTGGGAATTCAAGTAGTTGCTTATAGGACAATCTTCCAACAAATACATGATGTTAGGTTGGGGTTCGACATCTAGTGGATTCGTTTGTTCACGGTCGACTTAGAGCGGTACACGTCATGTTTTAAAGAGACCTTGTAGCTTGCTACGACTCGGGGACGCTTCATATGTCGGGTGCACTGCCTTGCACTTGATGGCTACTGTAAAATCGAGCCCGTGCGATCATGTCCACGAAAATATGAGACGATATCTTTCTCATGAGTTTGTTCTGGCTTGTGTCATAAGCCTCACCCTTTGTTTTGTTGGCATATGGTAATTCATGTTGCTTCGATGTCAAGCGGTGATTTCAGATCTTTCCTAATCTGTGTTCTCATATTTTTATGTGAATGCAAATTATTTGCTCAATTAGATCGTCTTATAAATTCTTTTCAACCGGAGTGATCGTATCAATTCTTTTCAACCGTTGTCCTTCTCTTCAGTGAATTGAATCCTCTCTAATTTTTGCAAGATGAATCTCTCATTTCTTTCCGGAGTCATCTCATATGTTCCATGTTGTCTTTGTTTTTCCCCGCCCTCCCGCCCTTTTTCTTCAGTGATTCGATTTCATCCAAGTGCATTTCATTCAAGTGATGCTTTCGCTATCTCGTCTTCCTTTCGTAGCCGTTTATTCATTGTGAAGATTGTCAGGAGCTTCATGTTCATCTTTATTCATTCTTGTCATCCTTACCGGTGAATTCAGTTCAGTTATCCATGGTCATCATATCCTTTTCAACCATTAAATTCTTTCCGACGTTGGAAATTGTTTCAGCCTATCGTGTTTATTTATTCCTCTCTCTTTCTATCCGGAGTGTTAAAGATATTTCAAAAGTTCTGATTTTCAATCCTTCAGTTATTTCGAGGTGCTAACCTCATCTAGTTTTCTTGTACCAGTGCAATATCTCCCGTTCTAGTAATCTTTTCAACGGTGATTACTTTGAGTGGGCCCATAACCCACATGTTTTTCCCAGGATCTTTTATAGCTCTTGTAATCTTCCGGAGATCTTTAATTCTTTTCAACTATTACGTAAGTATGAATTTCATCAGTCATATCCCTTCGTCAAGATCTATTTGAATTAATTCTTATATTGGCTCAACCTTTCATTCTTCTTTATTCCGGAGTGTCTCAGCTATTCTTGGTGTTGTTCCTCGTCATCATTCTCAGCTTGCAAATTCGAAGGAGTGTTTCTCTCAGTTTTTTCCATTCTTGTGAAGATTGTCCTCTCAGCTTCGTGTTATCCTCTCATTTGTTGTCAATCATGAGTAATCCCTTTCTTTCTATCCGATGCACTTCTGAGTTGTTTTCATTCTCGATCCTCCGAAGGCCATCATTTTAGAAGATTCTTCGTTCTCAGCTTGCAGCTTTCATCCTCAATTCTTATCAATTGTTGCCTCTTCATCGTCTCTCGTTTATCTGGTGCCTTGTTTTAGTGTTCTCTCAGGTGGCTTATGATCTCTTCATTCTCTTGCATCTCCATTAATTCTTGGTTTTCCCATTCAATTGTGAATTCTTACTGGTGCATCCTTCAATTATACTTCAAGTGGTGCTTATCTCTTTGTCTCTTCAAGATTCTTTCAAGAGGAATAAGTTGTATGCTTAATCCGTTGCTTGTCATCAATTAAACTTGACGAAGGATAAGCATAATATAATTCTTATTCTTGTTCATAGTAATCTGAATTCTTGTTCCAGAGTGGCTCATGATATCAATTCTTTTCACAAGTGTTTATCTTTCTTTTCCGGAGTTCCAAGTTCTTTAAGTATCTCTTTGTGAGGCTTCATCTAAATTTTGGCAAGGTCATAATCTTATTATTTTCTACCTTCATATCGTTGCGTCATTCATTTGTATTCGGAGGTTCTTCATGGTGGTTCATCAAGATTTCATTCATTTTGAAGTGTTCTTCAAGATTCTTACTGGAGAACCTAAAGTTTTCTTCTCTTGCATTTCCAGGTACTTGTTCTTCCTTATCCTTTGAGGTGGTATTACAGCATACTTGTTAGTGTAGGAGCCTCGAAGAGTTTTCCTTTCAAGAATGATACAATTAAATCCATCAATTCTTTGATCATGAGGTATTTCAACCCATGGTTTCTTCTTTGAGCTATCTTGGTTTGGATTTCACATAAAGCTTTTCCTATGGATTGTTGCTATCTTGGTGCTTGTCATTAATCCGAGTTCTCAATGTATCCTCTTGGTGTAAGAAATTGTTCATATCTTGTTTCTCCCAATCAATCCTTGTTTCTGTTAGTGGCTGGTTGTCACTTCACTAGTTTGAAAAGGTTTCCATAAGCCCACTACTATCTTGTTCTTTTCGTTGTTGTTTTTCCAACAACTCCATCATATTCTTCTCGCAAGGGTGCTTGCCAAGTTCATTTGAGTTAGTAGTTGTCATTCTTTCTTCATTCTCTTCTTCCGTATGAGCTAGTTCCTATTCTATTGTTCTGAAGGCATTGTGATATTGCTCTTTTGGGTTAATCTTGTTGTTCTATCAAGATCATGGTGTTCCCTTGTTCTATTTAGTTGTTTGTTATTAATATTATCTATTTCTTCCATATTGTCGAATTTTTTGTCCCATTTTTCTACTGAAGTGCTCGCGAAATTTTCCGTGAATTCTTTCTTCTTTCTCATATCATTCCTCATCTCTTTGCAACCTTCAAGGATCGTTGGTTTCACTCGTTTGTCAAAGAAGCGACTAAGTTTTTTTTACCTCTTGTTCTTTCTCATCCTCTCCCCCTTTAATTCTTGGATCTCGGGGCGAGATCCTCCTGTAGTGTAGGAGAGTTGTGACATCCCGATGCCGACGTTCTAGAAGATTCCCCTTCTATTCCGTTTTCGTCGTGTGTCTATTTTCTTTTGTCGCATCATCATCGCATCATGCATGGCATCATTTATTTTGTGTGCTTGTCTTGTGTGGCCAGTTGCACCTTGTTGTTTGAGTGTGATCGCATGTGTGTATGTGTCTGAGGTCTTTGCAGCATGATGGGGTGCGACAAGATCAAGATCTTAACCCCTCTTTTTGCACCATGTTTTCAAACTCCTTTCTTTCCGTTTAGTTGAGGCAGATTTAAAAGTTTTTGTTTTGGTTTAAACAAATGTTCCTCCTCTTCAAAATTTCTTCCTATTTATTGTGTGGTGCAACACTCTTTTCTCTGAATTATTTTCCTTTTGGTTTTATTAAAAAAACAGAGCCCAATTTCATTTAAAAGTAATTTATTTTTCTTCTTCTTACAATGCCCTACTTATTTCTTTAAACAGTGGCAATATTTTAGAATCCCAAAGATAATTTTACTTTGTCAAAAACCCTTTTTCTTTGACCCTTGTAGTATTTCAAAGATGCCTGTTATTTTTTTTTCTGCAAAAGCTTTTTCCAGAGGGAGAACGCGACCCAATACTGTTAATTTATGCCCACACCCCACCAACGCTTTCCTCTTCTTTCCTGCGTTCGTCATCTCTGTACGAACCACAGAGGCACCATTGATCGCCTCCAAGGTCGATCAGAGAGTCGTCCAACTCTGGGTCGAGCAACATAAGAACCCCAGTGGTTCCCTAACCCTAGCCCGACTCCATTTCCATCCCTTCCTCCCTCTTGCGTAGCCGCCAACCTTCTCCCTCATCTCTTCTTCTTCGTCAGGTAAGAGAAGCAGAGTGCGGGAGAGGTTCAGAGGTTGAGCATCAGGGCTGTGCCGGACCGTCACCGGCGAGCACCGCTGCAGAGCCTCGTCGATCCAGCAAGGGCGGGTCGTGCCCTGCGTTCTCTGTATCTTTCTTCTTCCCTACCCTCACTTTTCTTTTCTCTGAAGCCTCTCTATCTTGTTTGCTTCAGGTAACAGTTTCTTCTTCCTGTCCGCTCCGCCTCATGCCGAACCACGCTGGTGAGACCGAGTTCCTCCGCGTGCTCCTCCCTCGCGACCCCTCCTTCCCTCTCCTTCCCTCTTCCCTCGAGTCTCTCTCTACCAATTATTTCCCTCGCTGGTTCAGGAACAAGGTCGCTAGCAAGCAGGAGTTGGACCTCTCCATGTGCTCATGCGTCGGATCGAGGTACCGTCGCCAGGAATGGATCCCCAGTCACCGGAGCCTATGCCGGAGCACCTTGCTCGTCGCAGACTTGCACCAGGTCGGGCGGATCTCACCGCTGACTTCGTCTTTTCCCGCTGTGAGCAGTTTCTCCCGATCTAATCCCTCTTGTTTTCTAGATCCGTCAGGAAAATCCATGTTATTTAGAGTGTCCATTATGTTTCTAGCACCAATCGTATGCCATAGCGGAGTGGTTAGCACCAGCTAGTTTTGTCCTCGGATCCAGGGATCAAATCCCCATCGATGCGTATTATTATTTTTTGGATTTTTGCCTCTCCAGCGCAACATCTTTTCCATGTTTATTTTACTTGCTGTTTAGTCTATTTTGTCACAACTACTGATTAGTCCAGTGGTAGGGCTACTAGTGTCCATCCAAGGGATCTGGGGTTCAAATCCCACTTGTTTCCCATATTATTTCTTCCTTGTCTTTTTTTTATACGCTAGGATTTTTTTTTGCTATCAGGATATAGGTATATTTTCAAACGCTCGTAGATTCTATTCCGTGTGTCGGATTTCGACGAGTTAGATATATAACTTGACTATAATTTCGCGTAGGTTAATAATTTCCAACTCTCATGCATAATTAGAACTGTTTAGTGGCTGTTTGCATCGGTTTACGTGTCGATGTGTTGAAAACGGTTTAAGTCGTAGTTATTTTACGATAGCTCCGTTGGAGATGTTCTATATATGTTAATCGAGTAGAACTATGTGTAGAATCTCATGCTCCACTTTGTTTCGTTGTTTAACAAACCTAAAATGTGATTAGGACAAATCTGGACAGAATTAAGATTTAACACATGGGGTCATTTCGGAGATGCTATATGTCATTTCCGGTCTCATTTAAAATGCCTAGATATGTAGTTTAATTACGCTTCACCTCTTGCCATGTTTAACCACATTTAATATTGCCGTGTATCTAGGTGGCATTGAACTAAATAAATAAACGTGGAGTTTCGTCAATATGCAACTCGTTGCATATTGAATTTCACTTAATGTGTAGTGTTTGATTGTGTGAATTGTCATGCCGTGACTTGCATGTATTCATCTGCTCATGCATCATATGTGTTGCACATCGTGTGGTGAATTATGTGTGTTGAATTGTGTTTCCGGTTTGCTTCGTCTCGATAGAGTTCCGCAGCGTGCCGGATTGTGAGGACCCGTTCGATTACATCGGTTCGTCTGGTTCATGGAGGCATTCTTCTTCCAAGCGGGATATCAGGCAAGATGACCATTTCCCCAGATACCATTCCTATCATTGCCATGCTAGTTTTATCACTTCTATAAATTATGTCTCGTTGCCTACCACATGTTAAATACTAGCCTCTGAACAATGCCATGAAAACCTTCAACCTGTTCAACCTAGCAAACCACTGATTGGCTATGTTACCGCTTTCTTAACCCTGTGTTAGCGTTACTAGTTGTAGGTGCAGTTGCTTCCATGTGAAAACATGGGTTCCTTGTTATATCACCATATTTAGTGCTATTTAATTTAATGCACCTATATACTTGGTCAAAGGTGGAAGGCTCGGCCTTTCTAGCCTGGTGTTTTGTTCCACCTTTGCCCCCTTAGTTTCGGCTACCGGTGTTATGTTCCTTAATTGAGCGCTCCTAACACGATCGGGGTTGTTATGGGGACCCCCTTGATTATTCATTTTAGATTAAAGCTGGTCTGGCAAGGCCCAACATTGGTTCTACATTTGCCCAACATAATAATTTTGTTAACACTGAAATGCATAGGGAGTTAGCGCTACCCGAGGAGTAATTTTACATAAACAGGGGGGGCCAGTGCTGATGGTGTTGATCCCAAAAGGACAGACTGCGGGGCCACCACGGGGCAACTCGAGGTTTGGTACCTGTAGGCATTTCCATCCGTCGTGTCCTGAGAACGAGATACGCGGCTCCTATCAGGTTCGTCGACACGTCGGGCGGCCTTGCTGGATTAGTTTTACCTTTGACGAGATATCTTGTGCATCGGGATTCCGGTGATGCTTTGGGTAATCTCACAGTTGAGGTTTTCCACTAGGGAATCCAACGAGATCGCGAGCTTCGTGATTGAGGATTTCTATGCGGCTTGTGGTAATTTGTGATGAACTAGTTGGAGCACCCCTACAGGTTTAAAACTTTTCGGAAAGCCGTGCCCGCGGTCATGTGGCAACGTGGAAACTTTGTTTAACATTGGTTCTAGATAACTCGAAGTTAACTTAATTAAAATGTGCCAACTATGTGCGTAACCGTGAGTGTCTCTTTTGTGAGTTCCTTCTCCAATCGAGGACACGGTGGGGTTATGTCTGACGTAGGTAGGTGCTCAGGATCATTCAGTTGATCATCAGTAGTCACGTCTGTTATGCGTAGTTCTTCCCCCTCTTATTTCTGGTACTCGTATGTTTAGCCACCAAATATATGCTTAGACGCTGCTACAACCTCACCACTTAACCATGCCTCACCCATTAAGCTTTGCTAGTCTTGATACAATTGGAAATGAGATTGCTGAGTCCCCTGTGGCTCACAGATTACTACAACACCAGCTGTAGGTACAGGTAAAGGTTACTTGACGCGAGCGCGTTGATTGTTCATTTGGAGTTGCTTCTTCTTCTTCTTCATCATCGATCTAGGATGGGTTCGAGGCCGGCAACCTGGGATAGCAAGGATGGACGTCGTTCTTCTTTTCTTGTTTGTTTTCATCCGTAGTCGGACCCTGCTCTTACTCTTGATGATTATGTAATGTACTGACGTGACTCTGATGTAGCTTGTGGCGAGTGTAAGCCAATTCTATATATGTATCTCTTCTTTTCAGTACATGTACTTGTAACGATATCCATTCTTGCGACACGACGAGATGCTCTTCTATCCCTGACGAGGCCTTCATGCCAAATTGAGGATAGGGTCGCATCTGGGCGTGACAAAGTAACCCGAAACCACGCCCATGGCAGTCAGCTCCAGCAAGACCCAGTTATCAGCAGCAGCAGTATAAGGCACCAACATTCTGCCAGAACTACCAACCTCAGCAGCAAGTGAACACCAAGCCAGCATTCAACCCACCAAACAACAGTGGAGTCAAGACCAACATCCCGGGACAAGTTACCTGTTTTGGATGCGGACAAGTGGGCACTATTCCAGGTAGTGCCCCAACAAGAAGCCCAACGCACCGCACCACAATGCGCCAAATCAGGGACAATGTCAAGGAGCACCAGGCAGGAACCAAGCTCCCCGCAACCAGCAGTACCACAACAGGGACGTATTAATCACATCTCCGTAGAAGAGGCACAGGAAGATCCAGACTACATTCTGGGTACGTTCCTCGTCAACTCCACCCCATCAACAGTATTGTTTGATTGTGGTGCTTCGCATTCCTTTGTTACTCATAATTTTGCGGAAAAATGTGGTTTGAAGCCTACCCTACTTAACGGGCAAATGGCAGTACATATCCCGGGAGTAGTGCTAAGGACCAACCTAGGATGTAGAGGAGGCAAGATCAATATTAATGGGATAAGCTTCTCCGCAAATCTCATCGTCATTAAGTCGCAAGGCTTAGAAGTAATCCTTGGAATGGATTGATTGGCAAATCACCAGAGCATCTTGGACTGTGCCAACAAGACTATTACCATGACAAGCGACCAAGGGGTCAAACTCAAGTATGTCCCTGAGCCTGTATCCACTCGAGTCCCACCGGTTAATAGCCTATCGGGAGAAGAGCTGGACCGAGTGCCGATAGTCTGTGAATACCCGGACGTATTTCCTGATGATCTACCAGGGATGCCTCCCAACCGAGACATCGATTTCATCATTGAGCTCATGCCTAGGTCAAGGCCTATCTATAAGAAGCCTCATAGGATGGGAACCGAAGAGCTAGCAGAGCTGAAGAAGCACCTGGATGAGCAACTCAGGAAGGGATTCCTTCGTCCGAGTGCATCACCTTGGGGATCACCTGTTCTGTTCCTGTCTAAGAAGGATGGGACCATCAGACTCTGTGTCGATTATTGTTCTCTCAATGAAGTCACGATCCATAACGAGTACCCACTCCCCAAGACTAAACAATTGTTTCACCAGTTAAATGGAGCCAATGTATTTTCCAAGTTCGACCTCCGATCTGGATATTACCAACTGAAGATCCGACCTGAAGACATACCCAAGACTACATTCGTGACCAGGTACGTGTCTATACGAGTGCACTGTCATGTCATTTGGGTTGAAAAATGCCCCAGCCTACTTCTGTAACTCGTGAACAAGGTCTTCATGGAATACCTGGATAATTTTGTCGTATTCATCGATGACATATTAATCTTATCCAAGTCCAAAGAAGAACATGAGCAACACTTGATGTTAGTGTTAGAGAAACTTCGAGAGCACCAACTTTATGCCAAATTCAGCAAGTGCCAATTCTGGCTGCACGAAGTTGGATTCTGGGGTCATACCATGACAGCAAACGGATTGGTAGTCGAGCCTTCCAAGATTACTACAGTAACCAACTGGGAGTCGCCAATCAATATGAAGGAAGTCAGGAGCTTCCTTGTACTCGCGGGATATTACTGCAAGTTCGTAGAAGGATTCTCCCGCATCGCTCGACCCATGATGCAACTCTTGAAGAAAGGCAAGAAGTTCGAATGGATGCCGGAGTGTGAAGCAAGATTCCAGGAGTTGAAGAAGAGATTGTCTACTGCCCCAGTATTGGCTACTCCAGATATCAGCAAGGAGTTTGTCATATATTGTGATAACTCCAGAACCGGGCTCGATGGAGTCCTAATGCAAGACGGCAGAGTCGTGGCATAGTTCTCACGGCAACTGCGCCCGCATGAGGAGAACTATGTCACCCATCATCTCCAGTTGGCAGCAGTAGTGCATTCCCTGAAGACATGGCGGCATTACCTTTTGGGGAAGTGATATGAAATATACATTGACCACAAGAGTCTGAAGTATATCTTTACTCAAAGAGAATTGAATATGAGGTGGCGAAGATGGTTGGAGTTAATCAAAGACTACAAACTCAGCATTCCATACCACCCTTGTAAGGCCAATGTGGTGGCCGATGCCTTAAGCAGGAAGGCCAGGACCTTGAATGTTATGCTAAAGGAAAGGGTACCCGCCTTGTATGAAGAAATGGAAAGCTTCGGTTGGAGCTAGTTGAACCAGGATTCCTGGCTAACCTCGAAGTCAAACCAACGCTGGCAGACGACATCAAGGAGGCATAGAAGGGGCACAAGAGGATCAAAGGCATCAAGAAGAAGATCCAGGAAGGCAAGGCCCAAAATTCTCGATGGATGATCAAGGAGTAGTGTGGTTTGGGAAGCGTTTATGCGTACCCAACAAAGAAGAACTCAAGGACTTGATCCTACAGGAAGCCCATGACACACATGTGACATCCTCAACTCTTGCTACAGTAAATCTATGCAAAGGATGCCATGTCACCGTGTTTCCTGTCGTTGATATCGCGTTAGTTCAAAATGGTTCGACTTCAAATTGAAAATAAAGTCAAGTGATAAAAGTTTTTGAATGTTAAAATAAAATGTTCAGGTGTGTCACATATATTACCTAGGAAAAATTATCCTTTACGAATTTTTAATTCTAGAAGTAACTATTGCTCTAAAATAAATTAAACAAAAACTGTCAATCATAATAAAAAAGAAAGTAATTAAAAAACAGCCTAAATCTACCCATCAGCCGGCCCACCCCCAGGGGTATATACTCCCCATCTCTAACCCTAGAGCGCTCCACTCACTCCCAGTTTCCCACCCCTACGCCGGCACTTCCTCCCCTCCCGTTGCTCCCACCTAATCCTCATGAAGGAACCCCCTAGTTCCCTCCCATCGCTACCCTCGTCCTCCCATCGCCCCACTCGCCAAATCCTGCGAGGGGATCGTGCCCCTCGATCCCCATCCCATGGCACTGCTTCACCCCACTCTCGCGGTCCCCTCGCCCCCCGCAACCCCCTTCTCGCTCGAAATCCAAATCTAGATCGGGGTAGAGAGCTCCCCAGTGCATCAGTCACTGCCTCGCCCCTCACACCTCACCCCACCGCCGCCCCTCACCCTTACCCATCGGCTGCCGCCGACGGGGCCCCTCCCTGCCTACTCCTCGAGCGCCTTCCCCTAGCGTTCCCTCTCCACCCGGCCCGCCCTCAGCGTTCGCCCCTCCCCTCGCCGATCTCCCTCACTCCACCAACCTCCTGCTCCTTCCTACCCCACGGGCGCCCTCGTCCCTCGCCCTCGCGCGCCGCCCTAGGGCCGCACAAGAGTCGCCTCACCGCGCCTTCGCGGCCACGCACCGGCCCCGCCTCGTTACTCTGGACCTCCCCGGCCGCTCCTCGTTGGGGCCGCACCGAGCTCCATCGCCTCGACGCTGGCGCCGCGGCGCCTCATCCCCATCGGCCACCACCGGCACCATCCCCACGGTCATCAGCCGCCGGCCTTCACCGAGCCCATTGCCTCCTCCCTATAGGAGTTGTCAGCCCCATATCTCCCTTCTCCATTCGATCCGGCAACGCCCCTGTTAATTGCGTGTTGTAACAGGAAGGGAAACCAAAAATGTGTGTGTGTGTGTGTGTGTGTAAGAATATATATATATATATGTATGCAATGTATCCATGTGTGTATTAGTGTATGTTTGTGCAGATGGATAGATGTATGCATGTGTGTATGTATATATATCTACATATATGGATATAATTATGTGTACACGATGTGTGTGCGTGTAGCATAGAATATGTAAGTGTCGCTGTCCCAATGACGTATGGGCCCCTCATCACCCACCAATTGGAACTCGTGGGGTCCCTCCTAACAACATGCAAAATAAAAGTAAAAATAGTTTAATAAATAATTAATATTAATAAGTTAATTAATTGGATTATTTAGTTATTTAAACAGTAATTAATGTTTTGAATAATTAGGATTTAATATAATAATAATAGATAAATAAGTATTTAATTACTTGTAATATTTAAAGATTAGGTAAGTTAATTAAATGAGCTGTTAGCTAAATATCTTAACTAAAGATAAGTAAAATATACTAGGCAGTGTATGACAGTTGGGTCCCACCCCACTAATTAATTTGATTAAATAGTTACTTAACTCTAATAATAATTGTCCCAATGACACATGGGACCCATTTGTCAGTCTGACCAGTCAACTGCTGATGTCAGCATGACATCATGCTGATGTCATAATAAAATTTAGTAATTAATTAAATCTGTTTTTAATTCCTAATTATTGAATAAAACTTTAAAAAATTAATATAAAAAAAACCGTAGCTCAGATGAAATTATTTTAAACATGAAAGTTGATCAGCACAACGAGACGAATCAGGATATGCTATCCGTTCGTTAGACACGCGTCCCTACCATAGCAAACGTGGAACTTTTCCATCGTTTTTCATATGTCCGGTAGTAGCGAGAGACCCAGGAAATATCATCTGATATTTTCTCGACCTGTCTATGACGGGTGTTACTACATTAAGTCATGCCTAGCCTGCATATTGATATGTCATGCTTAGTGTTGCACCTGTTGCTGTTATTTATTGTTTCTCCCCCCTCTTCTTACCGGTAGACCCCGAGACTGATGCTGCTGCCGGGTACATCTACGACCCTGCCCTTGGCCGCAGAGCAACAAGGCAAGCGAACCTCCCTTGATCATCCCTATATCGCCTATGTCTTTCTTCCTCCTGCTTGCATTAGAATTTTGCTACTATTGTAGTTACCTCCTATATCTGATGCATAGCCTAATTTTTGATGAACTGCTACTTTTAGTGTTGTACCTTTTAAATGTTTAGTATAGGTGGAGCAGTCATCCCCTCTGACCCCCTTAGTCCAGTTACCCCGCTTTGCTTTCATGTCTCGATCCTTGATCGACGAGCTAGACCCGGCACAGCACTTACACCCCCCTTAGTTGTACGACGCTACAAAGCTACTATCGGGTACCGAGGGAGACACCTCACGAAGTACTCATGATGAAACATTTGTAGTGTAGCTAGGCGGTCCTGGTTATCGACGATGATTACTCTTTCACCATTCCCTGTGATGCCTTTGTCGTACAACCCCTCAAGTGTGGGACCCTCGAGGGTGATTCCTCTAGGTCCACCTTGACGGATACATCGTTCGGAGTCCAACGAGGGCGATACCTCAGATCCCCCTGATGTTAAAACCACACAGTTACTTGACCATGTTACTAGGATCATTGATGAGTAGATGTTAGGCGGGTGGATTCCCGCGTGTTTGTGTCATTGGCTTAATTAAAATGATAATGGATTTGGGTATTTGATCTGGGTTGGTCGGAGACCTTTTCGCGCTAACCGGCTACACGGGAAGAATTATGGGTACTCGACGTCGTTGTATCAGCCGAAGCTCTTCAGACGTCAGCGATGTAGCAGCGCGCGCCCGAGTGGTCTCGAGATGCATGGCTCTTGTATTAAGGGGTGCTAGGACTGACATCGGCCGCCCTCGCATCATGCAGGAGCGCGGAGGGCAAGTGAGCCCATGAACCCTTTGTGGTTAGGAGTTAGACCGGCGGGCTGGCCTCTATGTTGAACTTAGGTGGGGCTGTGACGTGTCGATATTCCGAGGTCGCGCATGACCCAGAAAAGTGTGTCCGGCTAGAGTGTTATCGAGCGTGACAGGAAACTTGGTGCACCCGTGCCGGGATGAAAATTATCTATTCGGATAGTCGTGTCCACGGTTATAGGACGACTTGGAGTTGTGCCCTAATCTTATACAACTACAATTGTTACTTAATTGGAATTGTTGCCCTGGGATTGCTTCCTCGCAGGGAGTCGAGGGAGGATATCTGGGCGTGACCTCATATTAATATTGCTGCAACAATATGACTATAATATTTGTGTTACTTTGCTCTACTCTCGTCTATTGCTGCAAGACCCCTAAAGATGCTAGTCTTCGATAAGACTGGGCCTTCTTTCTCTATTCTCGCATTGCTGCAATCAGTCCACATATAAACACCCCCTCCTTTGATATTATTGCATACTTAGCATAGTTCTGATATAAGTCTTGTGAGTACTTTGGATGAGTGCTCACCGTTGCTTTGCTCCCCCTTGTCCCGTTGCTGCGACCAGATGATGGAGCCCAGGAAATGGACTTTTCCGCCGACGTCTGCCACCCCGATGGTGTCTTCTTCGTGGAGGCCACTTAAGACCAGGAGTAGTTTCAGATGTTCCCGGGCAGGAGGCCTCGCCTCGTTCAATCGTGTTTCTTTTGTGCTAGCCTTCTCGAAGGCACCCCATGTTCAATGTGTGTAGTCTGATATTCTTGCTTTCGCTAACTCATGTGTTTCTCAAGCTTCTGTATTCTATCCCTTGAGGATCGTGGCTTGTAATATGAAGCTTGTATGATTTATTTTTGTCTAGAGTTGTGTTGTGATATCTTCCCGTGAGTCCTTGATTTGATCATACACATTTGCGTGTATGATTAGCGTATGATTAAATCGAGGGCGTCACAAGTTGGTATCATTGCCTACTGCCTATAGGTAGCCCCGTTTCCAGTTCCTTGGCCGAAGTTGAGTATAGTGTTTGAAAAACTTACTAACTTTGATGATGTGGCTTACGTGCCCACATCTCAATTGGGTGGTATTAGTATTGTTTACTTCTTTGCTATACTCTCGGTTCTACTCTCTCTTCTATTTCAGGTTAAAGATGTTGCTAACTCTAACTTTAGGTTCTCGTAAATACTTCCTCTCGGAGAGCCCCCCCCCCCATGCTAGACATTGGCTTGATTTCTCAGAAGACTCCGAGCACAATCTCTCATGTTCTCTCGAGAACTTGTGCTCATCGCTTGTGCGATTTCCTTTCTCCGTCAACCCCTATGGATGACGACATACAAATGTTGTCCATACTTTCTTTCCAAATAGCTATTGTTTTACGAGAGGCAACGAATTATCTTATCGGGTATTCGTCCGTCATCAGTTGTCATGGGTTTCGAAAGTTCTTCGAATTACTATTCGATCTTTTGGAATCCCTAGTAGCCTATTGCTTTTGACCTTTTTCACCTACTTGTGTTATGGTTAAATCCATATGTCTAGCAGCATTCATTAAAATCCTTTGTGATTTTCCTATGATCTTATTGATTCTACCTTTGTGTGAATGCACACAATCATCTGTTGATGCTCGTAAAGTATCGTTCCAGATAGAGCTGGTTCTCGACAAATCAACTGTGGTGGTTGTTCATCTAAATCCATTCAGCTTACTTGTATTTGATCGGAGCATCTGATTATGATACACCAACCTCGAAATCCTAATTCCTTTGGTAATTAAGTATCAGTATTTTTCAGATGTTCTATAACCCGATGCATTGCATCCTATCTCCTTCTCATTGAGTACCTCTAATCACATCACGTCCTTTGTGGATTGCCAGACCCATTGTTGGATTATTAACCGACGGCATCCTTTACATTCAAAAAAAATCTTGTGATATTGTTCCCTTGATACATAATACCATTGGTAAATTGTGTCTTCTCCTTCTGATAAGTTGTATCCTATGCCCTTGTCAACCATGCTCTTCAAGCATGTGTTAATTACTATGGAAGTTTGTGGTATATGTTCCTAAGATGCCCCGATGGGTTGAACAAATGCCTTCCTAAACAATATGGTCCGAAGAGTTTTCATGAATCTTACTCTTCTGGTGTTTTGCTGGAGTAAATGGAAGGTAATGCATTGATGAAGTGGGAGTCGGCCTTGAACTTTGTGTTCATGCCCATGGAAACAACGTTGATCCTATCATAGAAACTTCTCGTATCGATAATCATTCATTATGTGGTTTAAATCTGGTATATGTGATCTTGTCCTTTGTAGTCATGGTTCCGACCATGTTGTCCTACCTTGATTTCATTCTCAGACGAGTTAAAGTACTTGTCTTCTTCAGATCAATACACTGGTCCAAGCATTAATGTTGATCTACCTCCGAGTATTATTCCTTGTAGCTCGAGGATATCACGGAGCTATATAACTTCTTGTGAGCTCCTCATCAACTATGATGTTTTTATTAATTTCAGTTTTCCTCGTGTTTTGAGTTATTGGACACTCAAGGATACCGATAACTAAATCGAGTATGCATTGCGATTGAACAACTTTTACTAATCTTCTTTACTTACAAGTTTGTACTCGATCATGTCACTCCAAGCTGATAAGCTACATCATGATCGTCACGCTAGAGCTTGACCATGCTATCTCTGTCCCACATCCTCGGAGCACATATCCAGCCGTGCAATATGCTTACATCGAGATTTCAACATTAAGTTGGTTGTCTTGATAGGCAATTTTGATTTTGAGCTAGCAGTCTTAACTGTGATTCCAACAACCTCTTGCTTCATCATTTCCTTGCTTGATGTCGTCGCTGAACGATTACATCTTCATGAAATTTCTCGACAAATGTGTCGTGATCATCATCAGCATTCTGAGCTCTTGCAGGGTATCAATCGAATGCATGTTGAGAAATACCATCCCTTCCCCTCGATGAATTGTATTATCATCGACATCCTTGTTGCCTTACCTCCAACACCAATGTGTTCATGTTTTGTGTTGTCCTTTGATTCCCTTGCTAATTCAACTTATGTTATATGCTACCTTGGAGTATTACTATCTAGTATGTCAATAATGTCGTGAAAATTGCACACATCTTAAGAATGCTTGTTATAGTAATACTTCTCGCCATCACCATTCATTTCTTGGTCCCGTGCTATTTCAAACCGGAATACCAACAAGTGAACTCTGATGTGTGATTCCAATACTTCTGGCAAGCCTATTACCTTGAGCTTAACAACTGATGTATTCATTCTTAGAGTGTTGGGTGTTGACTCATCATTTTTGACATTGGTTGTGCTACTCCGTCCGTATTTCCGAGTGCACCTTTTCACCAATATTTAATTGTTGTTGTTCCCTCGAGCATATGACATTATATCAATTGATTGACAAATAATATATCCTTGATGCTATAAATTTGTAAGTTCATCCCTTTCAAAATCTTAAGGGATTGTTGTTGATCCCATCAGCCACACCCTCAACTTATTCATGGTGCAACGGTGAAGCTCATGAAAGCATTAGCCTTGTGCCTAGCTCATGAAGAATATGTTGATACATGAAGTGCTTTTCCCAAAACTCATGTGCACTCTTGCCGCCGTGAATATGTGAAAGTTTTGTTTCGCTTCCTCTAGGATCTTCCCAAGTCATTCACGCGTGTGCGAAGTGTTATGTGTTTTGAAGATTTGTTATCTTCACTTCATATAACTTCTCTTGGCACGCCAAGCCACTAACCAGTTTGATCAAGGAAAAGAAGTTCCTTCATAAGAGCTAATCCAAACTTACACATGGAACCTTGTCATCCTCGATGATAGTTCCCAAATGAGAACCCATTTGCATTTTGAGGTAAGAATTTCACGTGGGCACGAATTTCTTGACATGGTGTTCATGTGTCTTACAATCCAACTCGTGATCCAAGGATTGCTTGTGAAGTTCATACCCTGAGAATCCTGCATCATCATCTTTTATTCTCAGGTACCTTGAGCCAGAGGTGTCCTGACACCAATCATATCTGAATCTTTGGCAGATATGATGGTTGTAACATTTTCCAATAATTATAACTTTGGTCTTATGTATCCTAGTACGGTGATGTCTTGTTTGGCACACCGGGCACAAGGACCTATTGTTATAAATTATTCCATATGTAGGATTCGCCATCTCCCATGCGGAAACTATATGACTTTTTTCATAAGTTGATCCTCATGAATCCTCTTTGTATACCCATAAGTCCAACCTTTATCCGATGACTATGTTGATGCTACCCAAAGCACGGATGTGGTACTTCAAAGTTCAATACGAACATTGGAAGCGCAATGCTAAGATTGTTCCTGATCAATTATCCAGACCGCGAGGTATGGGTAAACATCATGATTCTTCTTGCCTCTTTATCAAAATGGTTATGTTTTGATGACCTATCATGTATACCATACTCTATATTTTGCTCGAGAATGGTATACTTTAAAAACTTGTGTGTGTGAACACAATTTTCCTTCCCATTGGTCTGTTTGACTTTTCTTGTGGCATAGCTTATCTAAGCGGTGTTAATTCCCTGCTTAGGTAATATATCGGTATACAACTCTGTCAGTAAGACCCTTTTACTATTGTGGGTAACATTCCGGTAGCCCACGGTGGATGAGAGCCTTGCCTATTGGTCCGCCTCGTTGTAACGAGCAGGAATATGGTTCTATTCGTTCCCCGCCCTTGGTACCGACGTTGTTGCCAACAAACTGACAGGTTATCCTCTGACATGTCTTGTTATCAAGACCGTATAAGATGTCGCCACTCTGCCTATTCTTGGCCCACATGGTGGACCCATAACCCAAATTTCCACAGGATCGAAATCTGACTCTCATGTATATCTTTGACTCCAAAGTATCCTTTGCACTTGGCTCGTATGAAATTCCCGAGCCACCGTCCAATGGAACGATCACGCTTCGGTCCGGATATTATCCAACATGCCGAAGATCAAGTTCGCATTATTCATGAGAATCTGAAGGCTGCTCAGTCTCGTCAAAAGGGTCTGTATGAACGTCGTCATCAAGATATGGTCTATCAACCTGGCAAAAAGGGTTATCTCCGCGTCACACCAATGAGAGGCGCACCGTTTTGGGATCAAGGCCAAGTTAGCTCCTCGCTATATTGGTCCTTAAACTGATCTCGAAAGGCGTGGAAAAGTGGCTTATCAATTGGAACTGCCGGCGAACCTTTCCCAGGTTCACGATGATTTCCATGAGTCTCAGCTCCGCCGCTGCTTTGAGGATCTTATTCGAGCAGTAGATCATGATATGCTTGAGCTGCAACAAGATCTCTCTTATAAAGAGCATCTGGTCCGCATTCTCGACCAGGCTGAATGTCGGACTCATCGCAAAGTCACCAGATTCCTTAAAGTGCACTTGTCAATTCATTCAGAAGATGAAGCTTGTTGGGAACGCGAGGATCATCTTCGTGATGAATACCCCAAGCTCTTTCCTTCTACGTCTTAATTCTAGGGACGACAATTCTTGTTCGTAGGGGAGAGTTGTGACATCCTCAACAGTTGCTACAGTAAACCTATGCAAAGGATGCCATGTCACCGTGTTCCCTGTCGTTGATCTCGCGTTAGTTCAAAACGGTTCCACTTCAAATTAACAATAAAGTGAAGCGATAAAAGTTTTCGAATGTTAAAATAAAATTGTTCGGGTGTGTTGGATATTACCTAGGAATTTTTTTCCTTTAAGAACTTTTAATTCTAGAAGTAATTATTGCACTAAAATAAATTAAAACAAAAATTGTCAATAAAAAAGTAATTAAAAAACAACAACAAAACAGCCTAAATCGAACCATCAACCGGCCCACCCCTAGGGGTATATACTCGCCGTCTCTAACCCTAGAGCGCTCCCCTCACTCCAAGTTTCCCACCCCCACACCGCCACTTCCTCCCCTCCCGTCGCTCCCACCAAATCCTCATGAGGGAACCCCCTGGTTCTCTCCCCTCCCGTCGCTACCCTCGTCCTCCCGTCGCCCCACTCACTAAATCCTGGGAGGGGGTCGTGCCCCTCGGTCCCCATCCCAACACCCCGCTTCACCCCACTCTCTCGCTCCCCTCGCCCCCGCAACCCCCCTCTCGCTCCCGATCCAGATCTGGATCGGGGCAGAGAGCTCCCCAGTGCCTCACTCACCGCCTCGCCCCTCACACCTCACCCCGTTTCCGCCACTCACCCTCACCCACCGACCGCCGCCCTCGCCGCCTACTCCTCGGGCGCCTCCCAAGTGTTCCCTCTCCACCTGGCCCACCCTCAATGCTCGCCCCTCCCCTCGCCGATCTCCCTCACTCCCCCAATCTCCTGCTCCTCCCTGCCCCGTGGGCGCCCTCGCGCCTCGCCGTCGCGTGCCGCCCTGGGGCCGCACCGGAGTCGCCCCACTGCGCCTCCGCGCCCAACCACCAGCCCCGCCTCGTTACGCCGGCCTTCCCCAGCCGTTCCTTGCTGGGTCCGCATCGGGCTCCACCGCCTCGACATCGGCGCCTCAGCGCCTCATCCCCATCGGCCACCACCAGCGCCATCCCCACCGGCGTTGGCAGCCGCCCTTCACCGAGCCCATTGCCTCCTCCTTACAGGAGTTGTGAACACCCTCTCTCCCTTCTCCATTCGATCCGGCGACGCCCCTGTTAATTGCGTGTTGTAAAAGAAAGGGAAACCAAAATTGTGTGTGTGTGTAAGAATATATATATATATGTATGCAATGTATCCATGTGTGTAAAAGTGTATGTTTGTGCAGATAGATAGATGCATGCATGTGTGTATGTATATATATCTTCATACATGGATATAATTATGTGTACACAATGCGTGTGCATGTAGCATAGAATATGTACCTATCACTGTCCCAAAGACGTATAGGCCCCTCATTACCCACCAATTGGAACGTGGGGTCCCTCCTAAAAACATGCAAAATAAAAGTAAAAATAGTTTCATAAATAATTAGTATTAATAAATTATTTAATTGGTTTAATTAGTTATTTAGACAGTAATTACTGTTTTGAATAATTAGGATTTAATATAATAATAATAATAATAGATAAATAAGTATTTAATTAATTGTAATATTTAAAAATTAGGTAAGTTAATTAAATGAGTTGTTAGCTAAATCTGTTAACTAAAGATAAATAAAATATACTAGGCAGTGTATGACACCACGGTCCCACCCCCAGTAATTAATTTGATTAAATAGTTATTTAACTCTAATAATAATTGTGCCTATGAAACATGGGACCCACTAGTGAGTCTGACCAGTCAACTGTTGATGTCAGCATGACATCATGCTGATGTCATAATCGAATTTAATAATTAATTAAATCTGTTTTTAATTCCTAATTATTGATATAACTTTAAAAATTTAATATAAAATAAACTGTAGCTCACATGAAATTATTTTCAACATGACAGTTGATCAACAGAGCGAGACGAACTGGAATACGCTATCCATTCGTGTATCATGCATCCCTAGCATGGCAAACGTGGAACTTTTCCATCGTTTTTCTTCTGTCCGGTAGTAGCCAGAGACTCGGGAAATATCATGTGATATTTTCCCGACTCGTCTATGATGGATGTTACTGCGTTAGCTCATGCCTAGTCTGCATATTGCCATGTCATGCTTAGTGTTGCACCTGTTCTTGTTATTTATTGTTTCTCCCCCCTCTTCTTACCGGTAGACCCCAAGACTGACGGTGCTGCCGGGTACATATACGACCCTGCCGACCAGCCCTTTGCCGCAGTGCAACAAGGCAAGCAAACCTCCCTTGATCATCCCTATATCGCACATGTCTTTCTTCCTCCTGCTTGCATTAGAATTTCGCTACTGTTGTAGTTAGCTCCTATATCTGATGCATAGCCTAATTTTTGATGAACTGCTACTTTCAGTGTTGTACCTTTTAACTGTTTAGTATAGGTCGAGTAGTCATCCCCTCTGACCCACTTCGTCCAGTTGCCCCGCTTTGTTTTCAAGTCTCGATCCCTCATCGACGAGCCATACCCGGCACAACACTTACACCCCCCCCTTAGTTGTACGACGCTACAGAGCTACTATCGGGTACCGAGTGTGACAGCTCATGAAGTACTCATGATGACACCTCTGTAGTGTAGCTAGTCGGTCGTGGTTATAGAGGGTGATTCCTCTTTCAGCACTCCTGACGACGCCTCTATCGTGCAACCCCTCAAGTGTGGGACCCTCGAGGGTGATTCCTCTAGGTCCACCCTTACGGATACATCGTTCGTAATCCAATGAGGGTGATACCTCGGATCCTCCTGATGTTACAATCACACAGTTACTTGACCATGTTACTGGGATCTTTGATGAATAGATGCTAGGCG
The DNA here is from genome assembly GCF_904849725.1 of Hordeum vulgare subsp. vulgare. Taxonomy (NCBI): domain Eukaryota; kingdom Viridiplantae; phylum Streptophyta; class Magnoliopsida; order Poales; family Poaceae; genus Hordeum; species Hordeum vulgare. Next base: position 303,912,418 of record NC_058523.1, read on the forward strand.
GGTGGATTCCCGCGTGTTTGTGTCATTGGCTTAATTAAAATGTTATTGGATTTGGGTATTTGATCTGGGTTGGTGAGAGACCTTTTCGCACTAACCGGCTATGCGGGAAGAATTATGGGTACTCGACGTCGTTGTATCAGCCGAAGCTCTTCAGACGTCAGCGATGTAGCAGCGCGCGCCTGAGTGGTCCCGAGATGCATCGCTCTTGTATTAAGGTGTGCTAGGACTGACATTGGCCGCCCTCGCATCGTGCAGGAGCGCAGAGGGCAAGTGGGCCCATGAACCCTTTGTGCTTAGGAGTTAGACCGGTGGGCTCGCCTCTCTACCGAGCTTAGGTGGGGCTGCGACGTGTCGATATTCCGAGGCTGGGCATGACCCAGAAATGTGTGTCCGGCCAAAGTGTTATTGAGCGTGATGGGAAACTTGGTGCACACCTGTAGGGATGAAAATTAACTATTCGGATAGCCTTGTCCACGGTTACAGGACGACTTGGAGTTGTGCCCTAATCTTATACAACTACAATTGTTACGTAACTGGAATTGTTGCCCTGGGATTGCTTCCTCACAGGGAGTCGAGGGAAGATCTCTGTGCGTGACCTCATATTAATATTGCTGCAACAATATGGTTATAATATTTGTGTTACTTTGCTCTACTCTCGTCTATTGTTGCAAGACCCCTGAAGATGCTAGTCTTCTATAGAACTAGGCCTTGTCTCTCTATTCTCGCATTGCTGTGGTCAGCCCACATATAAACCCCCCCTCCTTTGATATTGTTGCATACTTAGCCTAGTTTTGATATAAGTCTTGGGAGTACTTTGGATGAGTGCTCACCGTTGCTTTGCTCCCCCTTTGTCCCCTTGATCCGTTGCTGCGACCAGATGATGGAGCCCAGGATATGGAGTTTCTTGCCGATGTCTCCCACCCTAATGGTGTCTTCTTCGTGGAGGCCCCTGAAGACCAGGAGTAGTTTAGGAGGTTCCCATGCAGCAGGCCTCGCCTCGTTCGATCGTGTTTCTTTTGTGCTAGCCTTCTCGAAGGCGCCCCATGTTTAATGTCTGTACTCAGATATTGTTTTTTCCGCTGACTCGTGTGTTTCTCGAGCTTTTGTATTCTAGCCCTCGATGGCCCTGTCTTGTAATATGAAGCCTGTATGTTTTATTTGTGTCTAGAGTTGTGTTGTGATATATTTCCGTGAGTCCTTGAGTTTGATCGTATGCATTTGCATGTATGATTAGCGTACGATTATATTGGGGGCGTCACAACACCCTACTCTATACACCCTAGTGGCACCAAGATGTATCAAGACCTCCGAGAGAAATTCTGGTGGCATGGCATGAAGAGGGAAATAGCGTCTTATGTTGCCAAGTGCGATGTGTGCCAGCGAGTTAAAGCTAAACACCAGCGACCTGTTGGACTTCTACAACCTCTCCAAGTGCCTGAATGGAAGTCGGACAAAGTCGGCATGGACTTCATCATTGGTATGCCCAGATCAAGAAAAGGGCACATTTCCATATGGGTCATTGTCGATCTCCTAACCAAGGTGGCCCATTTCATTCAAGTCAACACCACATATGATGCAAGTCAGTTGGCCCTTCTGTATATCCATCGTATAGTGAGTCTCCATGGAATTCCCAAGTAGATTGTATCTGACTGAGGCATGCAGTTCACCTCGAGATACTGGAAGAAGTTCCAACAAGACCTCGGAACCAAGCTCTCTTTCAGCTCTGCTTTCCACCCGCAGACGGGCGGACAGACGGATAGAGTGAATCAGATATTCGAACATATGCTCTACGCTTGTGTCTTGGCACATGGTGCGAAATGGGAAGATTGTCTGTCGTTCGATGAGTTCTCATACAACAACAACTACGAGTCTAGTCTCTAGGTGGCCCCATTTGAAGTGTTGTACGGACCAAATTGCCGCACCCTTCTCAACTGATCCGAAACGTGTGAAGGGTGGATTTTCGGGATAGAACTTCAGCGAAGTTCCGCAAGAGGCAGAAGATAAGGTGCAGCTTGTCCGACAAAACATGAAGGGAGCCAAGTCGCGACAAAAGAGCTATGCGGATTCTCACCGCTGAGAAGTGGAGTTTGTTCCTGGAGACCAGGTGTACCTTCGTGTCAGATCTCTCAAAGGAACCAAGCGTTTCCACGTCAAGGGGAAACTTGCTCCAAGGTTCATTGGTGCTTCTAAGATCATGGCAAGGCGTGGAGAAGTTGCTTACCAGTTGGAGCTACCTCCGGAAATTTCTGGTGTCCACAACATCTTCCACGTGTCACAACTCCGGAAATGTCTGCAAGAGCCCAACCGTATGGATCTTTATAAGGACATTGACCATTAGGCCATCGACCTCCAGCCAGATCTCAGTTATCGTGAGAGGCAGATCCCCATTTTCGATAAAGCAGAGTGTTGCACCCGAAGCCGCACCCTCAAGTAATTCAACGTTCAGTGGAGCAACCGCACCGAGGTAGAAGCAACATGGGAGCGTGAAGACTATCTCCGATCTGAATTTCTGTACCTTTTTAGCACCTAGCTTAGGAATCTCGGGGACGAGATTCTTGTAAGGGAGATAGGTCTACCACACCCTGTTTTCACTTCACTTTTAGTGTAGTTCAAAAATCCGAGTTTATTAAAACTTTTCAAAATCAATGATGTGAGTGCCATGGTTGTCATTGTATGCTAGTATGCTTGATTGTGTGATATGAAAAACCATATTTTTCATAACTTAAATATTCTCAAAATCTTTTTTCTTATTTCTGATTATTTCAAACCCTACTTTGGGTTGCACTACAAGTCCTTGATGGAAATAGATTGCTCTTACCTAAAGTTGGTGATTTGGTTCTAAAACAATTATAGTTTACCAAAAGCATAAAATAATTATTTTATAAATTATTTTCCTATTTTATTTGCATGTCCATTTCTAAGGCCAGAAATGATATTCCTATATGGAAAAAATACTTTTCTCCTTTAGAAAAATCTATGGAAATTTGGAGATACTCACAGGACATATATTTTCCATACATAAGATTTTCAACCTCTATTTATATTATAAATAATTGAGTAAAACCGTGAAAACCTATTCTTTCTGTTTTGACCTTTTGAAATATTTCCAAAGGAAATATTCCTAAGAAATTCCTAGAAAATTCCAGTGACCTCCCTAAGCCATATTTGATGCCCATAAAAAGTTTCACCTTGATCCATGGTGGTTAGGGTCACCAAATAATTCCAAAAGCCTTTCTATCCAGTATGAAGTTAGAGCATCAATACATAGCAAAGTTTATCCAATGGAGCTGAAACTTTGGAGGACTGCCTAATACATCAAATGAGGACTCCGTGGAAAAAATGGCATTTGTGGGACTTGATTTACCCACACTCCCTTTGCAAGGGACAGATCTAGCCATTTAGGAGTGATTTCAAGTTTACATTGCTAAACTTGTCCAATGGAGCCCAAAATTGTTGTAGCCTCATGTTTTTGCACCAAACCTAGTCCTGTTAAGTTTCATAGCCAGTGGTGGAGTGTAACCACCCCAAACAACTATCGAGCACCTTCTGACAGTATGGCAAAACCCCCACTTAACCCCAGCTACACCCATTCCCTTTCTCTCAAACTCCTATATTAGGTGGCCAGCATCAATGGCCAACTCCAGAAGAGCCAAAAACCCCAATCTAAGCTTCAGCCCAAGGCTGACAGCATCTGTTTTCCTCCCCTCCTTTGACTAGCCAATGCTCCCACGAGATTCAAACGTCTAGGCATCTCCAAGCAAGGGCCCAGGACACGCCAGACGCTTCCAAGGCGCCCAGAGCGTGCCAGCATGCTGTGGCATGCCAAAGCTGCGCTTTGGGTGTGCTACACACAGCAACCGAGGTGGGGGCGACCTTCACGGCCAGTTCCAGCCTCCTCGCAGTGTCCCTCCTCTCCCCCGACTGCTTCACTGCATCAGGCAGCCCCCAGGGCACCTCCTTTCCTGCGGTGAGAACCAGTACGACGCGTGCCGCGCGCACCAGGTTCGACTAGAGGAGCGCGGCCACGCAGGCGCACCACTCCTCACCCCCTTTCTCACAGTGAGCTCGCAGGTCCAAAACCACGTCTTGAGACCGTGGTTTCGACCCCAACCCCTCTGTGTGCCCCGTGCATGCCACGACGAAACCAATGGCGTTTCCCGCCGGTGCACCATCGTGGGCCTATATAAGGCTACCCCCTCGCTCCAACACCCCTCACTCGACTCCACCTAGACCCCAATCACCTCCCTAGCCACCCCCTCAAGCAAGAAGAGCCCCCGTGCTCGAGATCGACCGAGGCCCCTCCGCCTCGGAGCTCCGGTTGATCTCCGGCTACACAACGGTTCTCGCACCCCTCTGCCCTCCTACAAACTCCTCGTGACCCCAGGAACCTTTCCCCACGCTTCCCCGATCGATTCCGTGCACGTAGCCGACATCCCCACCGTCGACCGAAACCCCTCCGCCGCGGCCACCTCATCGGCGGAGAACCAGGACCCCCCCATCGTCGACTCGACAATCAGCAGGTACGCGATGACGAGTCGGACACATTCCAGCCTTTGTTAGGGCCTGAGGACGTCGGTAGCCATGCCGGCGTGCTCCTCCTCCTCTCTGCCCCGACATGGGAGACAACCCCGACAGGTGTGCCCCATCCACCCCTCCCTCGTGCCCCAGAGCCGTTGACCGTAGGGGCCCGCATGTCAGGTTCGAACCTAGAAGCACGCGCGCCTGGGCTTGCTGGTTGGCTGGCCATCTGGGCCGGCCCAACCCCAACCCCAGGCCGAGCCAGGCCAGGGCTGTTGCCCTTTTTCTTTTATTTTTAAAACTCTGTTTTAAAAGATTTTTGTAAAAAGATTTAACCAGTGAAAATTAATGATTCTTCCACCATTATTCTTCTAAAAATGAGGAATATTTAATAGAACTGTTAGGAAATTTTTTGGTGCAACCTTTCTATTTTATAATAATTAAAAATCCTATTTGGAATAGTTTTGCTTTTGTCAAATTGATTTTAAAAATAGTCCTTTCACTAAAACCAGAGGCAAATATTTTTTAGTTAACAATATGGATTTATCAGAATTAAACAACATTTTTAAGTCATTTTTGTGATTTGTTTTTGAGTGAGATACTTATTGCTTTTTATTTAATACGACGATAGAAACCACGCTTGACGAAGGAGTTGGACTTGAAGACCCCGAAGACCCCGGATACTTAGCTCATCAAGGCAAGCAACCCTTTGACCATTTTTGAGCATATGTTATATTGCATGCTAAGTAGAACAAATATTTCTGTTGCACGTGATCATAAGTATTAGTAAATCATTGAAGTGATGTTCCGATGGCTCCTCCCGAGCACTTGCATTTTGAGCATGATCCTACCACCTATGAGGGTCACGCTAATATCATGTTCACAAGTAGAGCTAAGTATAATGGTAGCATGAGCATGATGATGGTAAAAATCAAAGGTTTATAAAAACCCCTTCGAGTGCCACTGATGCCCGAGGGTGATGATGAGATAGGTGGCCACTATTGGAGAAGTGGTGCACCAGGTGTATTTTGGTGTGAGTGGTTTCGGAAATGGGATTACATGTATGATAGTCGACCGTCCCAACCTTATAGGTGCTACCACGTTACCCCTTTATGGGACGGGGCTTTGTTGATTACTCTCGTTGGTGCTAGCAAAGAACCACATTACTAGCGTCGGGAGTGATGTGTGGTCACTCTCGTGACGGGATCGTGCCAGGTAGGGCGACTGTGCCGTTTTTATGTGTTCCGGGCACACCGTTGGTCCCCGCATGGATGATACTGTCAAGTGTCAGTGCTCGTAAGACGGACATCATCTGGGTTGGGTACCAATCAATTGGACCTCTTTGTCTAGTATCGTCAGGGGAAAGGCTTTGATCGGGTACTTACCTCGGGTATGTTATATACCGCGAGTCGTGGATGACACGGAAGTTTCCCGGATCTCGTGGGTACATCATACAACTTCTGTAGAGTGTCAAAGTATTTGAATAGTCGTGTCCACGGTCAAGGACAGTTGGGTGGTGCTGCTTAAACTACGTCAAGTCATTTCCGTATAAACCAAGTGTGTGTCAGTGTGGTAAACGGTGTTAATATGAAAGAGTTGATATGACAAAGTTTGGTGACTTGGCATATGAGGTGAACTCGGAGTGTTCAACCCTTGATAGATACATTAATATTTTTAACTTGTTCTTCTAAATACCATCTAGCTTATGTTGCACATCCATGAACATGTTTATTTACAGTTAAGTTTCTATCCACCAAATACTGCATATTACATCCATTGTTCATATCATCGGATATTTGCGAGTACATTCGAAGTACTCATTGGCTTGCCACTTGTTATATTATTGACTAGACATGGAAGGACCGGAGTTTGGAGAAGAGTACGTCTTTAGAGACGGCCCTGCGAACTAGGATGCTTCCCAGTCTGAATGCCTGTTGGTGTAGGCTGACGGCATGGGCGCCCGCTTAGCCCTAAGATTTCCGCAAATAGTTGTATGAGTGTGATTTGGCCTTATAGGCCCTACCTTGTGAACTTGACCATTCGGTCGTGTGTTGTAATAATTCGGTACTTGGATGTAAGACTCTTATTATTTAGCATTTGTGTGTTCGGTGAGCATTGATCTCTGGGATCACCCAGCACGTTCATTCGACGATCTCGACTCATAAGTCGGGGTCCCCACAGTCACTTGGTGTCACTCGCCACGTCAAGGGGTGTGCGGTCAACCACTGACACTAGGATGATCATTGTTGTGAAGGCCTGCCAAGTGGAAACATCAAGTCCAAGTATAATAGCACAAAGACAACGAGAGTTAAATCATGCGGCCAAATCAAACTACAAATTACCTCAATCGGCGGATTCTTTATAGAGAAAGGGGGTATCAGTCTAGTACCCCTAGGGTTGTCGCGCGCCTAGGTGAGAGCCATGAGCTTGCCCTACAGTTCATTCAACACGAACTCCTCCAGGTGAAGATGTGTTGGATCACTCGGCCCCTCGTACATCCTCATGGGACGGGAACTGTCCTCGAGGGGCTGAATCATCTACTAGAAGAGGACTTCGAGCTGGTCCACCCCGTTGATGCCCGTCCGCACCAACACAACCAAAGAAATCACTAAGATATGAACATCAACTCTCGCTTTCTTCAAGACGATCAAGGAAGGTGCCGACTATACTTGGTCAGCCGAGTACGGCAAGAGGCCCGACTTAATGTCACTGACTTGAACATCCTGGCAGTAAAATGACGAGTCTTGTGAGCCCTTGCCCGAGTTAGGGAATGATATCTACGGGAAGCTCCCTTCGCTCTAATCTGAATGCCTCAACCCTCGCAAAGCTGAACTACGTTAATCTTCTCCCCCAACTTAGAATACTTCTTCACCATCATCACTCATCAAGTAAAAAGGTGCTTGCGCAAGCTCTAGTGCGAAGGACAGCTTAGGAAGTTCTCACACAAAGAGACAAAAGCAGCCAAATACGAGATGGCGTTGGGGGGAAGATGATGGAGTTGAGCGACCTTTTCCAATGACACCACACACTCACTCCTCCCTCGCTGGAGATAGATCATAAGGACCGCTTCCTCGTCTCCTCGTAGTGAAGGTTCTTGCTTGCCTTCTTCCGGTAGTTGCCAGCGATGAGGAGCCCCTGGGTCCCCAGCTCGCGCAGGCAGTCCTTGATAACACGGGACGGCAGTGAGTCACCTTGGATCTGCCCCGTTGGCTCTGCAACGCTTGAAGAATCCCCATGGGAGCCGTCCTTCAACCACTCAACCTTCCTGGTCGAGCTCCTCATTATCCTGCACAGTGGAGTTTCCTCAGAGCAAGAGGGTGAGGGAGAAAGACCTAATCTGAGATTACCCCCCCTCTCTATAGATATTCCTTTTATAGCTCAAACAGGAGATCTTCAACCGTCAATAAGCGGTCACGAGGACATGTGAGAGGTCTCGCAAACAGTGCGCCTGCTGCATGTGGTAGAATTCTAGGTGTAGAAATTGAGGTGCCATGCCACTTCCTTCACTAAACACGATCCCACAATTTCCGCTTACGCGCACGCGTCACCTACCATTTGAAACCCGTGAAAACCCCGCGACATTTTGTTCCAGTTGGATCCCGCATCCACCTTCCAGAAACAAGACAATTCAGATTGCCAAACACTCTGTCCCTCTCAAGGAATCGAATAACTTGGATAGGTGCAAAAGTGATCAGGAAAGTTACAGTTTCACACGAGTGGGATCAGTCCTAGCTCTCACCTGATCACTCAGAGCCCTTGTCCTGCATAGATCTGAGTCGTGGATATGTCTCTCTAAGAAATGATCAAATGTTACTGAATTGGGACCCTCGGGTTAGTCCGACCATTCTAAATCTTCCATTCTTGAATCTGTGGTGGCTTGGATCCGAGTGGAACACCCCCGGGCTGCTTTCCGAACGTCCTCGAGACACTCGACTACTGGAGACACCATGACATGTCTTGCACTCGACTAATTAAACCTTAAGATATTTGAGGGCTACTCATGAGGTTACCTTCTTAGGGTAGGTTCATGGACTTGCAATCCAGGGCCCACCTAGGGCCCCACACAGTCATTAAAGTTTGAGCTCTATCGATGCAACTCTGGTTTCACTCGTACCTAAAGTAAGTCATACACGTACCGTCACTCGGACTAGGGCAAGCATGGACGTTGAAAGGGCTGCAACGGCGAGGGAATTTAATATCTCACATAAAGCACATTGAAGACCAATGTTACGAGTAACTCCATAGTTAGAGCTGATGTTGCTAGTAAATTTCATAGTTATTAGTCATTTAATGCCCTTGTAATGGCATGCTGCAGGCCTGACAAACTCTATATAAGCTGCCCTGGTGCTCCTGGACAATGGTTAAGCACCTTGCGTTTTTACACCCCCCATAACAAAACACTAGAGCTTCTAGGCTTGAGACGTAGTGTCATTACAACTCTTGAGTGGGGCCTGGACTCGTACATCCATGTATTACACCTGCTAGTACCCTTGTGAAAGGATCGAGATGGACCTAGATAGGGTGAATAGGTACAATTACAAATTTCAATTGTTACTTAGCAATTTTAGACAATAGTGCGGAATATGAAAGTGAGCCTAACAATTGCGGAGATGGTAGTCGTGCTATGTGTACTGAGCGAGACAACAAATAAGTACAGAGTTAAGCACGGGTAATACAAGTAATATAAGAATTACCACAAATACAAACAACCACAAGTAGAGATTCAGGGTTAGGGATAACCGCAACTTCGAGAGACGAGGATGTATGCCGATATTCACTTCCTTGGAGGGAAGCCACGTAACCGTTTTAGAGAGATGTGTGTTACCACTAAGGCACACCAACGCCACGAAGTCTCACCCTATTCTCTCCTTGAGACAACACCAGGAAGGCGATTCTAAGCTACTAGTGCTAGACCTTGGGGTGGTCTCCAAAACCTCAAAAAGTTTCTAGGGGTAATCACAATGAACGATTCCTCGCAGGAGTACTCCTAGCACCTAGGAGTCTCCAACCTCCAAGAATAAAAAGATGCACCGCGAATACAAGGGGTAATCAACTTTTGCTTTGGTGGATGTGTAGATCAAGCACTCCTCCTTCACTCCTCAAAAGATCAAGTCCTTTTGTTGGCTAAGGAGGGAGAACTCCAAGAAATAGAGGTCTAAAAATGTTGGATAGAGAAATGGAGTCTTAAACTTCTTCGTGGGGAAGATAAAGACTATTTATAGGTAGGGATGAAATCCAGCCGTTGGGGCCAGATTTTGCAAAGCTCGGAAGTTCCGGGGAAGCCGAGAGGTTCCGGACTACACACAGTGTTTGCACCCCTCTGTGGAGTTTCTCAGAAGCTGCCAAAACATGGATGGAAGTTCCGGCCGGCCCGGAAGTTCGTGGAGACGAAAGTTCTGACTAGGGTCCAGCAAGATTCCGGCCTACACATAGAGATTGCACCAAAATGACAGTCTATCTCGATGGCCGAGAAGCTTCCCGGACATTCTGGTCCCCAAAAGTTTCTGCCGTCCCGGAAGATCCAGCCAAGACAGAAACTTTGCGCTGTCAATTTTCACCAACTTTGAGAAATGATTTTCCAGAACTCATGTGTATGTGGAGCTGATTCCCAGATGATTTCAAGATGCATCCCGTCGTAATAGTGTGGTTGCCCTAAGGACTCAAGAGGACAGAAAAAATTTCATGGCACTCCGTCTTTTTTCCATTTTCCGAGTAGAGGGGAAGTAACAATCCATGCTTCACTTTCATTTTGATGGTGCTATTTACATTAGAGCATGTGGTTAGAAATACAAATGAAATTGGCATAATTGTCAAATATAATTAAGGGAAATGTTGCACTTTCAGTCTCCCTCTTTTTTACAGAGATGACAATAATGCTTGAGAGGGTAGACACACAAAGTATGTATGCTATAGAGCAGTTTTGATGAAAGGAAATAACTCCCCCACAGTCTCTGCCTTATTTTAGATTTGTATTTGAATGTCAAAGACACAATTGGAAGTAGTTCCCCCTCACACTGTGCTACCCACACAAGAAAGACATAGCAACATGGAATGATTTACTAACCTTGATTTTCGTATTTGACGACACATATATGGATATATACTCACAATATGAGATTGGAATATGGAATATGCCATGCAACACATGTAACCCGTAAAGTGCACACACATTGATAGATTGTTAACACAAACAAAACGGTAAGGCTCAAATAGTAATAAATCAGAGAAATGGTAGCAAATAAGAGAAATGGTTCGGATAAGAATGATAAAACAATGACCCCTGTAAAGGAATCCAACATCTCCCCCTTTGTCATCAAGATGGGAGAAGGAAAAAATGAAGGATGCACTACTGAAGCCCCTAGCTATGGGAATTAGATGAGTCATCGGACGACTCTTCAAAAGATAATGAGCCGTGAGGGGTATGAGAAGAGGCTTCATCTTCAGCTTCGACATCAAACCAAGCAAACTTTGACTGGTATTGATCAAACAGAGTCACATTAGACCCGGAGCCAAGAGCAAGGTTCATGCCATATGCACGCATGCCATCCTTAAGGGCCTTTATGCCCTCCTTCCGAGACTTCAGCTCCTCCCACTCCTTCTTGTGCATATCTTGATGCAGACAGAACATGTTCTTTAGAAGTCGTCGTAGTTTGTTTATCTTCCTTGACCCGGAATCACTAGGTTCCCCATGACGATAAGCATGAGAGTGAAAGTAAAGTTCAAAGTGATGTGAATCTGCAGCATGAAGATCCTCTTCCTCATCATCATCACCCTCATTAATGGTAGCCTTTCCCTTTTTTACCAACAAGTTAACACTGGCATGAGCAGTCAGACGTCGGCTAGCGAGCGCATGAGAAGTAGTCTCAGCAATCAAGATAGTGATATAGGGAGCATAAATCAGTACCTTGCGATTCATCACAACACTGTACATTTCGTGCCATATGAAATCCATCACATCAATAGGACCTTGACCAGAGTTGTGACAAGTGAAACGAAGAAGATTGATGAAATGACCACGAATCTTGTTTCTGTCACCCACCTTGACAGCAAGCACTTCGCGAAAGATGTGGAGCATAATATCATATAAGGGCAGAAGATCACCAATAAAGCCAACCTGTCCACTAGCAGAGTACAAGTTAGCCAAGTGATGAACCTGATAGACCCCTTTGTCAAGGATCTTGTACCCGCGATCAATAGTAATGTCAGTGAACTCATAGCCCAATAGAAAAGCCAACACAGAGAACGGTGCAGAGAGCTTCTCATCACCACACATCCATGTGAGAGTATGTTGTATATCAGCCCCAAAATGCACCGTGTCATAAAACTTAGCCACAAGAGGTGGGGACACATCATGCTGAAAATTCATGAGAGGGAAGAAGATTGAGCTTGACACACATATTCTGAACCCCCGCAAAATATGCAGTGTTGGTGGGAGTCTTGTCAAAATGACGGATGTTCATACTCTTCTGAATGACAAACTTGTTGAAAAACTGATTGAAAATTTCAATATAAGTGCATTTCTCAAATAAGGTCGAGAACTTGGAGTTTGCCACATGTTCACGTTTCATTAAAGGGATTGACCCTGCGCTGATGAGCATGAACTGGCTTGCCCTTTTAGGAAATGGGCACGGGAGGAGGAGGATGAGCATGAACTGGCTTGCCCTTTTTGGAAATAGTCTTCTGTTTCCCTGAGTGAGAAGGTGCATGAGAAGGGGAGTCCTGGTCTTCGGACTCAACATCTGGCCCAGGATAGCAGTCAAACATGTTCTCAGGACCTAACAAAACAACTTTTGTCTTGTTGACTCTTTCTCTAGATTCCAGTTCATACACCTTGGATGGTCGTGCACCGGAGCGAGAACCACCTACTGAAGGGAGGTGATATAAATAGCGAGAGGATAGAGTAAGTGCACAAGCTTCAAAGGGAAAACAAAGAATCGCGTTACATGAGAAAAAAATGCCAGGACTCTGGTTAGGCCGGAAGGTCCGGCATATGGACGGTTTGGGAGGCCAGAAGTTTCGGCTAGTGGAGATGGACAAAACCTAACGAGGCCGGAAGTTTCGGCCTGACCGAAAGATTCGGCCTGCGCGGAAGTTCCGGGCACCAGTCGGGTCGCACGACTCCTTCCACATCCAAGGAGAGGATGGCATAATTCGTGCAATGGATTTGAATAGAAGGGAATACCGTACATCTATGGTCGATGCAGTACAGAAAAACGAGGATATTGATTTTATCCTAAAACCGTAACCAAGACCACAATCCCTAGGAGCGAATTTGGAGAGAAGGCGGAGAAAAATCCTTAGGTTACCTTTCTCCATGAAGATGATGAAGACCACACAATATGCCCTCCCAACATGATGGAAGGGAGGAGTTTCAGGGGGCCGGCGGCATGCCCGGAAGTCGTCGATGGGAGAGGGGGCACCATAGGAAGAAGAGAGGAGGAGAGGGGTAGAGGGGGCAAATGGGGATTAGCCCCCTTGGCAACCCCTGCCCACAACTAAGAGGCTCAAACCCGCGACGCCTGAAAGTTCCAGCCAAGACCAAAATTTCTAGCTACGGGAAGTGCCGACCTAAATGTCGGAAGTTCCGGGTTATCCACAGATAATGCGGTCTCTCTGAAGGCCCGAGAACTTGAGGGAGTGAGGCTGAAAACTGCCAAGACCGCCACAAGCCCAACAATATTGATGTGGATGGAAGAAGCTTGTGAACGAGATGAGATATCAGAGGGGTTTAAGATGAGAGAGGCTTAGATAGAACCTGATCTAAGTTCATATAGATCAACAACACTCACATTGCAAAAAAAAAACAAATCATAGAGAAAAAGCCCTAATTATGAGTGTAGAGATAGATATAGATTAAGAAAAAAATGAAGATAGTCCAAATTCTCCGAGAGAGTGGGAGATGGATGGATCCACCATGTTTGAGCATATGTGACTTGGCACTGCGAAGATATTAACCTTTAGTCCAACAGCACAACTCCATCATTTAAAACACCAGGACGCAAATGTGAGACATAGTAACTTTGCGAGTGTTTGGTTTATTTATGCGTCAGATAGGGTGAGATAACTCACGAATTGAGTGTCTCCCCCTAAACACATGCCTACATCTAGACTAGACTTGACATAACTGTATGCATGTGTGCAACATTTCACATAATTTTGTCAAGCTCTAAGATACCAAGTTCACATCTAAGTTGACAGAACCTATGTTCATCGAGTGGTTTGGTGAAAATATCAGCAAGTTGCATATCCGTGTCAACATGAGCAATGTCAATATCACCCTTTTGTACATGGTCTCTGAAGAAGTGATAACTAATGTCAATGATCTTGGTGCGAGAGAGATCACTAGGGTTTTCAACAATCTTCATGCCAGTTTCATTATGGCATAGTAGAGGCACATGTTTGTAGGTTATACCATAGATTTTCAAATTTTACCTCATCCATAGCAATTGTGTGGCACAACATGCGGTTGCAATATATTCGGCTTCAGTAGTGGATAGGGAGACACAATTTTCCATTTTTGAGGACCAACTTACCTATAAGCGTCTAAGAAACTCACATGCCCTAGATATGGACTTTCTTCCCACCTTGTCTCCTGCCCAATTTGCATCTATGTACCCAATAAGATCAAACTTGGCATACTTGGGGTACCATAGACCCAACCTTGGGGTGTGAACAAGTTATCTAAGAATATGCTTACCAACCTTATGATGGCTTTCCTTAGGGGAAGCATGAAATAAAGCACAAATGCCTACACTTAACGTGATTTATGGTCTAGATGCACAAAGGTAATGCAATTATCCAATCATAGAGAGGTAACTAGATGGGTCAAATGGAATATTGTTTCTGTCTTTGTTAAGAGAAGTTGTGGTTCGCATGGATACGTTGCACGGACTAGCGTTTGTCATGCCGAACTTCACAAGAATATCCTTTAGATACTTGTTTTGAGACAGAACAATTCCTTCTAGACATTGTTGGATTTTAAAACCGAGAAAGAATTTTAATCTGTGTTCAGCAATATCTCAAAGTTCTTTGTCACGGAGTCTGCAAACTTCTTGCATAAATGGATGTTAAGGGAACCAAAAATGATATCATCTACGTAAATTTGACACAAGATTAAATCATCTTTTCCCCTCTTAGTGAGGAGAGTATGGTCAATCACACCTCTCACAAAACCATCATCGAGTAGAAACTTCTTAAGATGATCATACCAAGCACGAGGTGTTTGTTTGAGGCCATACAAGGCATTGTGAAGTTTGTACACAAAGTCTTTGTGAACGGGGTCAATAGACCGAGGTGGTTGTGCTAAATGTACTTCTTCTCGTAGAGGACCGTTAAGAAAGGCACTTCAACGTCCATTTGGTGTGAGTAAAACCATTAAAGGCAGCATAAGCAAGCAAAATGTGAATGGATCCAAGACAGGAAACGGGGGCAAAGGTCTCATCAAAGTCCAAACCTTCAACTTGTGAGAACCCTTGTCCTAGTTCTGATGATAAGACCATTTTCATCTTGTTTGTTCTTCAATATCCACTTTATTCCAATGACATTGTGCTCCTTAGTTGGCCTTTCGACTAAAGACCACAATTGGTTGCACTCGAAGCTGTTCAACTCTTCTTGCATAGCAACAATCCAGTCGTGGTCCATCAATGCATCTTGTGCCTTAAGAGGCATCACACTAGATACAAAGGAGAAGTGAGCACAAAATTTTGTCAATTGTTTACGAGTGACTCTACCTTCTGATATCTTGGTGAGAATTTTGTAAAAGCTAACGCGACCAGCCACACGAGGCATGATGGAGGTTAAGGTTTCATGAGGTTCAACTTCATTATCATCATCAACATCCTCAACATAAGGATCCATAATGTGTGGAGGAATATCTTCATGCATCATTTGTTGAGGTTCATCATCATCAACAGTTTCATCATAATCGACAGATGCATGTTCTTGGTCTTGTACTTGATGATGAACTTGTTCTTGTTCTTGGCCTTGATCGTGAACATCTTCTTCTTCTTGAATTATGGACTCCATGTGAGGGATGAGATCATGTGGTGGCAGAGGCATAGTTTTTGTATGAATATTAGTGCTGCTTGGGTCCTCATCTTCACTTGCATAGGGAACATGTTCCATTGGAAGAAGAACACCTCCACCCATGGTCAAACTGTCTTGTGAAGCATCTTCTTCACCTACATCACTTAGATCAACTTGCTCCCCATGGGATACCTTAAATTCATCAAACACCACGTCACAAGTTTCGACAATGCATCCAATGTATGTGTTGTAGATCCTATAGGCATGAGAGTTTCATCCATATCCAACAAATATGCCCTGGGTTGTTTTAGATTGAATTATCCTAACCGTTCTTTCATGTTGAGAATGAACCATTTGCAGCCAAATACCTGGAAGTACTTGAGATTTGGCTTATTTACTGTAATGAGCTCATACGGTGTTCTCACCAAGATCTTGCGGAGGAGGAGACGATTTGAGGCATGACATGTGGTGTTCACGGCTTCAGTCCAAAAGTTGGGGGGATAATTGTACTCATCCAGAATGGATCTTGCCATTTCCACAAGAGTGGGGTTCTTTCATTCAGCTACCCCATTTTGTTGTGGGGTATATAGTGCAAACTATTGATGCTCAATCCCTTCATCACTCAGAAACTCTTCCATGGTGTAGTTCTTGAATTTAGATCCATTATCACTTCTTATTGCCAAGATTTGTTTGTCAGGCTTGTGTTGATCTTGCTTGGAGAAGTCAATGAAGGTGATATTTCTCTCATCCATGTATTTCAGAAAGAATACCCATGTATATCTTGAGTAATCACCGACAATGACAAAACCATACTTCTTTCCACCAAGGCTATGCCATGAAGGAGGCCCAAAGAGATCCACATGAAGGAGCTCCACGGGTCTTGAGGTTGATACAATGTTCTCGGGAAGATGTTTTGATTGATGTTGCTTCCATGCAATGCATGCACTTCACACACGATCTTTCTCAAATGATACATTGGTTAGTCCAAGGATATGTCCACCCTTTAAGAGATCTTTAAGATTTCTCATAGCGACATGGGCTAGCCGGTGATGCCACAGCCATCCCTTGTCGGCCTTAGCCATGAGGCAAGTTGCATGGAGTGTGCTCTCTTACGAGAAATCAATTGTATAAATGTTCCCATCCAACTCCCCCACAAAGGCAACTTCAAGAGTATCTCTCTTAAAGACTTTCACATCCGACAGTCCAAAAAGTGTATCATAGCCAACCGAGGCCAATTGACGAACAGAGAGTAAGTGATATTTAAGGGATTGGTCAAGCATCACATTTGCAAGTGACATGTCATTTGTGATGGCTACCTTGCCTAACCCAAGTATATTTCCTTTAGTCCCACCGCGAAATACAATGCGCATAAATGGCCCAATTGCTTCCATGAAGTCCATGAGCTATGTGCCATCTTCGGTCATATGATTTGTGCATCCGCTATCAATCACCCACTTAACTCCATCGCAGAAGGCAACCTACAGACATTTAAAACCTTGGATAGAGGTACCCATTTTACAATCGGACCTGTCATCTTAGTAACAAGAGTCTTAGTTACCCAAATTGGATAGAATCGAAAAGCATTTTGAGGACCAACAAGTTGAGCATAGATATCTCCATCTTTTGCCTTACAGAGCACATATGATGGAGGCATGCATTCTTTTGGCTTGTTGGTAGAACGCTAGACCCTAGTGGACTTCCTACTCGTAACCTTCTCGACATCTCCCAATCTATTTTCATTGTGCCCTTCGTGCAAAAATATCTCCTTGAGGGGAGCTTTGGACTTATGTGTCGTTATTGCATTCCTGTTGAAGCTTGGATCAAATCCAAACCGTTCTTTAGCGGATACCTCCTTGTGTGGTCTCAACAGTTCGTTGAGGGTTTTTTGTCCTTGGACACATGACATGAGCCCTTTTTCAATTTGAGCTTTTAGCAATCTGTTTTCCTCAAGAACACTAGCTAGGTCACCACTGGGGTTAGTAGCACAAGTATCAACATTTATAATAGGAGAGGAGTAAACTTTTCCTAGAATGTTATGATATGTAAGCTTCAGTTCGTCAAACTTCTTTGTACAAGTGTCGAGCTCTACTTCTTTTGTCTTGAGGGACAAATGTAAGAGCTTACAATCCTTAGAAACAGCAGAATCAGACTCGTCAAGCTTATACTTGTCTCTTTTTAACACTTCTTAAGTGTTTTCAGTCTGTGTCAAAGAGGAAAGTTCTCCAATGTTATTATCAATGTTTGCACCTATTTTTAAGCACAATTAGTCATTACATGCTTCCTCATATAGGACTTTCTCCTCAAGGATTTCACATTTTCCCTTTTCCTTACTAATGATTGTTTCAAGTTCCTTAATGGAGGTGGTGTGCTTACTCACCATCTCCATAAGCATACGAAACATAATGAGCTCTTTCCTTTGAGGGAGCACATGAATTTCTTAATTTTAGCAAACATAGTATCACTTATTTCAACTTCATGATCATGATCCTCATCATCAAGATATTCATCACTAGATGTGATGGAGGAAAATAGAGGAGGGTTAGGTCTTGGAGTTAACTTTACTTTTGTGTGATGATGTTTGTGCCTCATCATCTCCCACCACACCTTTAGCCATGAGACATTTGTGCGCATTACCTATGTAGTCTTACATGTAGTTGTAAGTGACAACATCACCACCTTTGGTGACGAGTCTTAATGTGGTTTGAGTGTCTTGGGCTACGCTCGCTACAAGAAATATGTCAATTTTTGACCTTCAATATTGGTCAATGAATGGTTGCTGTTTCATTCGCAACCTTTTGATGACCAAAAATAGTTGGTCAAAATCTGACCGTCTTTAATGAACTATAGTGACCTTCTTTATGAAATGGTCGTAGAGGCCACGACCAAAACGAAAAGATCGTTGGTTTCTACGACCAATTGTTTTTGTCATTGGTTGTCTGCCCACGGCACATCAGATCCAACGTGGAAAGCTGTCGTGGCAAAGTTACGACCAATTGAATTGGTTGGTGATAAAAATTAGCCCAGTCCAATTCGACACTTTACATGGGCCGAGCCCATTAATGTTCAGGAATGTTGCATGGGACACAAATATTTCCTACGCGGACATAAGATCTATCCATGGTGATGACCATCTACTAGAGGATATATTGCGTCCGCATACCCTTGTAGATCGCTAAGTGGAAGCGTATATAACGCGGTTAATGCAGTGGAACATCTTCACGTTCGAAATCACAGTCCGTCCCGTGATCTCATCACGATCTGTCCCACGATCGCATCACAATCCATCCCGATCTAATGCCGAATGGACGATACCTCCACGTTCAGCACATGTACAGCTCGATGACAATCACCGCCTTCTTGATCCAGCAAGAGGGGAGGATAGGTAGATGAGTTCTCCAGAACATCGTCGTGATGGTGGTGGTGATGAACTAATCCAGCGGGGCTTCGCCAAGCTATGCCGGACTAAACTAGATGAGGGAGATGGTCTATGGAGGAGCGGGAAACACATGGCTATTTTCTCGTCAAGTCTTCCCTCAAAACCTCCACTATATATAGGAGGAATAGGAGGGAGGGCTTCCATGCCTCCTCCTCCAAGAAGAGAGGTTCGGCCAAGCCAAGGGAGGAAAGTCCTCCTCCAATACAGTTTCATGGAGGACTCCCTTCCTAGTTGGATTCCTCCTTCCGTTTTTTTTTCTTTCCTTTTGCCCCTTCAGCGAAATAGACTTATCGTGCTGGCCACACCAGCACATAAGGAGCTGGTGTGCTACCTTTAGGCCTACTAGGTCCTCTCCCGGGTGGGTGTGTGACGCCCTCAATTTAATCGTACGCTAAACATACACGCAAATGCGTACGATCAAACTCAAGGACTCACGGGAAGATATCATAACACAACTCTAGACACAACTAAAATAATACAAGCTTCATATTACAAGCCAGGGGCCTCGAGGGCTAGAATATGGCAGCTCGATAAACACATGAGTCAGTGGAAGCAACAATATCTGAGTACAGACATAAAACACGGGAAGCCTTAGAGAAGGCTAGCACAAAATATACAACGATCGAACGAGGCGAGGCTTCCTGCCTGGGAACCTCCTAACTACTCCTGGTCTTCAGCGGCCTCCACGTAGAAGTAGGCACCGTCGGGGTAGCAGTCATCATCGGCGGGATGCTCCTTCTCCTGGGCTCCATCATCTGGTCACAGCAATGGATCAAGGGGGAAAAGAGGGGGCAAATCAACTGTGAGTACTCATCCAAAGTACTCGCAAGACTTATATCGGAACTATGTTAAGTATGCATCAGTATCAAAGAAGGGGTTATATGTGGACTAACTGCAGCAATGCGAGAATAGAGAGAGAAGGCCTAGTCCTATCGAAGACTAGCATCTTTAGGGTCTTGCAGCAATAGACGAGAGTAGAGCAAGGTAACACAAATATAGTCATATTGTTGCAGCAATATTAATATGAGGTCACGCCCAGAGATCCTCCCTCGACTCCCGGCAAGGAAGCAATCCCAGAGAAATAAATCTAGTTAAGTAACAATTATAGTTGTATAAGATCAAAGCACAACTCCAAGTCGTCCTGTAACCCTGGACACGGTTCTTCGAATAGATAAGTTCTTCCTTGTAGGGGTGCACAACATATTCCCCAACGCGCTCGATAACACTATGGCCGGACACACTTTTCTGGGTCATGCGCGGCCACAGAATATCGACACGTCGGAGCCCCACCTAAGCTCAGCAGAGAGGCGAGCACAAAGGGTTCATGGGCACACTTGCCCTTCGCGATCCTACACGATGCGTGTGCGGCCGATGTTAGTCCTAGAACCCCTTAACAACAAGCGCGATGCATCTCGGAACCACTCGGGCGTGCGCCGCTCCATCGCCGACGTCTGAAGATCTTCGGCTGATACTGCGATGTCGAGTACCCATAATTCTTCCCACGCAGACGGTTAGTGTGTAATAAGGCCTTCCGACCAACCCAGATCAAATACCCAAATCCATTATCATTTTAATTAAGCCATCGACACACAAACACGCGGGAATCCACCCGCCTAACATCTATTCATCAACGATCCTAGTAACATGGTCAAGTAACTGTGTGGTTGTAACATCAGGGGGAATCCGAGGTATCACCCCCGTTGGATTCCGAACGATGTAACCGTCAAGGTGGACCTAAAGGAATCACCCTCAAGGCTATGCATCAGATATAGGAGCTAACTACAATAGTAGCAAAATTCTAATGCAAGCATGAGGAAGAAAGAACAGGTGATATAGGGATGATCAAAGGGGTTTGCTTGCCTTGTTGCTCTGCGGCAAAGGGCTGGTCGGCAGGGTCGTAGATGTACCCGACAGCAGCGTCAGTCTGGGGGTCTACCGGTCAGAAGAGGGAGGAGAAACAACAAATAACAGCAACAGGTGCAACACTAAGCATGACATGGAAATATGCAGGCTAGGCATGAGCTAACGCAGTAACATCCATCATAGACGGGTCGGGAAAATATCAGATGATATTTCTCGAGTTTCTCGCTACTACCGGACAGATGTAAAACGATGAAAAATTTCCACGTTTGCTATGCTAGGGACGAGCGACATACGAATGGACCACGTATCCGGGTTCGTCTCGTTGTGCTAATCAACTTTCATGTTGAAAATATTTTTATCCGACTTACGTTTTATTTAATATTAATTTTTAAAATTTTATTAATATTTAGGAATTAAAAACAGATTTAATTAATTATTAAATAATATTATGACATCAGCATGATGTCATGCTGACATCAACAGTTGACTGGTCAACTTACCGGTGGGTCCTACGTGTCATTGACACAATTTATTAATTAAGGTTAAATATTAATTAATCTGATTAATTTAGTGGGGGACCCACGTGTCATATTCTAATAGGATAATCATTTATCTATATTAATAGATTACTAATTTATCTATTTAATTAATTAACTAATTAATTCAATAGTATATCTAATTATCTAATTATTTATTTTATTAAATAAAAACATATATATATTTTTATATTGATTTTTACTTATATTTTATTATTATCTTAACAGGGTTTGTGTGGGGCCTTCCTGTCAGTGGGAGTGGGGTTGGCCCCACTGGTAAGTGGCATTGGCCACTCCACAGCACAACACACACATATACATAATGTATTTTCTTCTACATATATGCATACATATCCAAATACATACATACACACATACATAATACATACATACATAATACATACATACATACTTCCATTTCTTTTATCTTTATTTTCCTAACATCTTGTTTCTCTCTCACTGCCATCTCTCAACTCACAGAGACAAGCTACAACTAACAAGAAGGCCGGAAAGCGCGCGACGGAGGACGCCGGAGGACGCGGCGTGGGGCAACGGAACGGAACCGGAACGAGGCGGTGAACGCTGGAACGGAACCGGAATGGGGGAAAGGATAAGAGGGTCACCGGGGCCCGGAGTTAACCGACGTTGCCGGGGATCAGGGCGACGAGGCTCGGGGAAGCCGGTTGGGGAAGAGGTGAGGAAGCCGGTGAGTTCGCCGGGGGGAGCGCTGGCGAGGTGGAGACGCGTGGTTCGGGCGAGGAGGAGGCCGAGGTGGTGGTGCGTGGCGCCGGGGCGGTGGGCGTCCTATCGGCGGCGGATCCGGTGGAGCAGGGTGGTGGAGATCCGGACATGGAGAGAGCTGGCGAGGGGAGGCCCCGATGGCGGCCGGTGTGAAGCAGCCGGCGGCAGGAGGAGGCACCGGTGAGGCGCGACGGCTGGAGGGGCGCGGTGGTGCTGGAGATGGGGTTCAGCGGTGGTGGTTGGGGTGAGGAACGGGGTTGACGAGGGCAAACCCTCGTGGGTTCTGGCGGCGGTGGGAGGTGGGAATGGGAGAGGGGCTCGACGAGACGAGGGGGGTCTGGGGGGCGCCCGAGGCGCTGGATGGGGATGGGTGGCAGCGAGCGAGGGAGCAGGCAGGGGAGAGGCGAGCGCCACGGGGCTCGTTCTCGGGATCTGGCGAGCGCCGCGGGAGGCTCGGTCGGCTGGGGAGGGAGTCAGGGCGACAGGGTCTAACGAGGGGCGAGGGGAGGGATCGAGGGGAACATCCCCTCGTGGGATTTTTCCTTGGCGGCGCAGGTGGGATGGGGTGAGTGGGCACGGGGATGGTTAGGGTAGCGCTAGGGTTTTTCTAGCGATGGGTGGGGTTGTGGGGTGGCCGGCTCATGCATTTGGACCATTTGGGCCGGGGGCTTTTGTGTTTTTGTCCTTTTACTTTCTTTTATTTATTTTTCTATAGCTTTTGTTTCAAATATGTAGGGGTTTTAAATAACTTTAGAAAATGCCCGATTCACATTTATAATTTATTAGGGAACTTTTATAACTCCTCCGACATTTTTATTTTAAGACTCGAAAACTTTTCTTGTTTTGACTTTATTTTAAATTTGAATTTGGATTGGTTTGAAACTACGCAAGACTACCAATAGTAATCCAGATGACATGACACCATTAGCATAGGTTTACTGTAGCTTAATTTACCGGGGCGTCACAAGGTGGCCCCTCCCAGTAAAACCTCGGAACCCATTCGTCACTCCCCGTACTTTACAGGTAATGCCCGAATTTTTTTCGGAATCCAAATAGAACATTCCTATATATCAATCTTTACTTCTGGACCATTCCGAAGCTCCTCGTGACATCCGGGTTCTCATCCGGGACTCCTAACAAGTTTCAATCACCAACACACATAACTCAATAATACCGAAATGTGACCGAACCTTAAGTGTGCAGACCCTGTGGGTTCGAGAATTATGGAGACATGACCTAAGACACTCTCCAGTCAATAACCAATAGCGGGACCTGGATGCCCATATTGGCTCCTACATATTCTATGAAGAGCTTTATCGGTGGAACCTTTATGTCAAGGATTCAGTTAATCCCTTATGATGTTCCCTTTGTCCTTCGGTATGTTACTATCCCTAGATTCGATCGTCGTTACTCGCAAGTATCTTTACTCATTCCGTAATACAAGATCCCGCGACTAACTCCTTGGTCACATTACTTGCAAGGCTTATTTTGATGTTGTATTACCGAGTGGGCCCCAAGATACCTCTCCATCATACGGAGTGATAAATCCCAGTCTGGATTCACGCTAACTCAACACACACCTTCGGAGATACCTGTAGAGCACCTTTATAGTCACACAATTACGTTGTGATGTTTGATACACACAATGTATTCCTCCGGGTTCCAAGGCGTTACATGATCTCATGGTCATAGGAACAGATACATTGAAATGCACAAAACAATAACAATAAACTGACACGATCATATGCTATGTTCATAGTTTTGGTCTTGTCCATCACATCATTCTTCTAATGATGTGATCCCATTATCAAACGCCATCTCATGTCTATGGCCAGGAAACCTTGACCATCTTTGATCAACCAGCTAGTCAACTAGAGGCTTACTAGGGACAGTGTGTTGTTTATGTATCCAGACATGTATTTCAGTTTCCAATCAATACAATTTTAGCATGGACAATAAACGATTATCATGAACAAGGAAATATAATAATAACTAATTTATTATTTCCTCTAGGGATTATTTCCAACAGCCTCCCACTTGCACTAGAGTGAATAATCTAATTCACATCACTATGTGAATGTAATGAATCTAACACCCATAGAGTTCTGGGGTTTGATCATTTCTTGCTTGTGGGAGAGGTTTTTAGTCAACGGGTCTGAAACATTCAGATCCGTGTGTACTTCAAAAATCTCTATGTCATAGTGTAGATCCTTCTACGATGCTTCACTTGGAACAATTCCAAACGACTGCTCCACTATAAGAATCCAGTTTATTACTTAGCGTTATCCGAATTAGTGTCAAAGCTTGCATTGACGTAACCCTTTACGACGAACTCTTTTATCACCTCCATAAACGAGAAAAAAATCCTTAGTGTACTAGTTACTAAGGATTACTTTGACCGCTGTCCAGTCATCCATTCCTAGATCACTCTTGTACCTCTTGACAAACTCATGGCAAGGCACTCATCACGTGTGATACACAACATTGCATACTTTAGAGCCTATGGCTAAGGTATAGGGGACGAACTTCGTCCTTTCTCTTTCTTCTTCCGTGGTCGGGTGTTGAGTCTTACTCAAATTCACACCTTCCAATATAGTCAGGAACTCCTTCTTTGACTAATCCATTTTGAACTCCTTCAAAAACTTGTCCAGGTATGTATTCATCGATAGTTTTCTCAAGCATCGCTACGGGTGTTCTTCACTAATCCATTTTGAACCTTCAAGGAAACAATGTTTTGACATCTTATCTGCAAGATTTCATAAAAAACAATGCAGCAACTGCTAACATAGTTCCAACAGACTTTAGCATCGCTACGGGTGAGAAAGTCTCATCATAGTCAACTCCTTGAACTTGTCAGGAACATCTTTGCTACAAGTCGAGATTTCTTAATGGGGACATTTACCATCATTGTCCGTCTTCCTTTTAAAGATCCACTTCTACTTAATAGGTTTATGACCATCAAGTAGTTCTTCCAAAGTTTACACTTTGTTTTCATACATGGATCGTGTCTCAGATTTCACGGCCTTCAGCCATTTGTCGGAATCCAAGCCCAGCATCTCTTCTCCATAGCTCGTAGGTTCATTGTTGTCCAGCAACATGACCTCCAACACACGATTATTGTAGTAGTCTAGAGCAGTACGTTTCCTTGTCGACCTACGAGGTTTGGTAGTAACTTGATCTGAAGCTTCATGATCACCATCATCAAGTTTGTACTTCAGCTAGTGTAGGCGCCACAAGAACATCTTCCTGCGTCGTTGTACTCATTGATTGAAGTGACGGTTCAATAACCTCATAAGTTTCCACCATTCTCCCACTCAATTATTTTGAGAGAAATTTTTTGTCAAGAAAGGACCCATTTCTAGAAACAAACACTTTGCTTCCGGATCGGAGATAGGAGGTATACCCAACTGTTTTGTGGGTCCTACGAACATGCATTTATCCACCATGGGTTCGAGCTTATCAGGCTGAAACATTTTCACATAAGGATCATAGCCCTAAACTTTAAGAAACAACAGCTTAGGTATCTCCAAACCATAGTTCATACGGTGTCATCTCAACAAAATTACGTGGTGCCCTATTTAAAGTGAATGTGGTTGTCTCTAATGCCTAACCCCCAAACTTTTCAGTGGTAATTCGATAAGAGACATCATAGTATGCAACATATCCAATAGGGCACGGCTATGAAGTTCGGACACACCATCACACTATGGTGTTCCAGGTGGCGTGAGTTGTGAAACAATTTTTACATTGTGTTAAATGTTTACCAAACTCGCAACTCACATATCTTTACATCCACGATCACATCGTAGACATATTATCCTCTTGTCACGACAATTTTCAACTTCACTCTGAAAAAGCATGAACTTTTCAATATTTCAGACTTGTGATTCATCAAGCAAATACACGTGCATCTACTCAAATCATGAGTGAAGTAAGAACATAACGATATCCACAGCGTGCCTCAACACTCATTGGACTGCATACATCATAATTTATTATTTCCAACAAGTCACTTGCTCGTTCCATCTCACTAAAAATGAGACCTTCAGTAATCTTGCCCATGTGGCACCATTTGCATGTATCAAGTGAGTCCAAACTATCCATTTGGTTGGAGTTTCTTCATGCTTTTACACCAATAGGCATGGTTAGCATGTCTCAAATGATTCAAAAATGAGTGAGTCCAAAGATCCATCAGCATGGAGCTTCTTCATGCGTTTTATACCAATATGACTTAGGCGGCAGTGCCACAATTAAGTGGTACTATCTTTACTACTTTGTGTCTTTTGGCATCAATATTATGAACATGTGTATCACTACGATCGAGATTCAATAAACCATTCATATTAGGTGCATGACCATTGAAAGTATTATTCAAGTAAATAGAGTAACCATTATTCTCTTTAAATGAATAATTGTATTGCAATAAACATGATCCAATCATGTTCCCGCTCAACGCAAACACCATACAATATTTAGGTTTAACACTAATCCCAAAGGTAGAGGGAGAATGCGATGTTGATCACATCAACCATGGAATTACTTCCAACACACATCATCACCTCACCCTTGCTAGTATCCGTTTAATCCGTAGCTATAATTTCAATTTACTAACACTTTAGCAAGTGAACCGGTATCTAATGCCCCGGTGCTACTAGGAGTACTAGTAAGGTACATATCAATATCACGTATATCCAATATACTTTTGTCGACTTTGCCAGCCTTCTTATCTACCAAGTATCTAGGGTAGTGTTACTTAAGTGACCATTCCCCTCATATTAGAAGCACTTAGTCTCGGGCTTGGTTCAACCTTGGGTTTCTTCACTAGAGCGGTAATTGGTTTGCCATTCATGAAGTATCCCTTCTTGCCCTTGCCCTTCTCGAAACTAGTGGTTTCACTAACCATCAACAATTGATGCTCCTACTTGATGTCTACTTTCGCGGTGTCAAACATCGCGAATAACTCAAGGATCAATTTGTGCATCCCTGATATGATATAGTTCATCACGAAGCTCCAGTAGCTTGGTGGCAATGACTTTGGCGTACTATGGAAATCACTTTCTGATCTGGAAGATCAACTCCCACTTGATTCAAGCGATTGTAGTACCGAGACAATCTGAGTACATGATCAACGATTGAAATTTTCTCCCTTACTTTGTAGACAAAGAATCTTGTCGGAGGTTTCATACCTCTCAACACGGGCACGAGACTAAAATCCAAATCTCAGCTCTTGGAACATCTTATATGTTCCTTGACATTCAAAAATGTCTTGGACGCCTCAATTCTAAGATGTTAAGCATTACTTACTGAACTATCACGTATTCAACAAAAACGTGTAAGTCAGATGTTTGCAACATCCACAGACGACGCTCGGGGGGTAGCACACAGTGTGGTGCATCAAGGACATAAGCCTTCTGTGCAGCAATGAGGACAATCTTTAGTTTATGGACCCAACCCGTATAATTTCTACTATCATCCTTCAACTAAGTTTTCTCTAGGAACATATCAAAAATAGTGGTGCTACAGCTCAAGCTACAACATCATTTGTAAAGACATATTGAATATGTTCATGATAATTGGTTCAATTAATCATATTACTTAAGAACTCCCACTCAAATTGACATCCCTCTAGTCATTCGAGTTACACATGATCCAGATTTACTAACTCAAGTCCGACCATCACGTGAGTTCAGTTAGCTTCAATGGTGAACATCCCTATGTTGATCATATCTATTATATGTCTCATGTTCGACCATTCGGTCTTTTGTGTTCCCAGGCCATATCTATACATGCTAGGCTCGTCAAGTTTAACCCGAGTGTTTTGCATGTGCAACTATTTTGCACCCATTGTATGTGAACATAGAGTCTATCACACCCGATAATCAGGTGGTGTCTCGAAACGACGAACTATTGCAACATTGCACACTTGGGGAGAACACAATTTTATCTTGAAATTTTAGTGAGGGATCACCTTATAATGATATCGTCGTCGTGAGAAAAACAAGGTGCATAAAAAGATTAACATCACACGCAAATCATAAGTGAGATGATATGGCCACGAACTTGTGCTTCTTGATCTCCATCACCAAAGCATCGACATGATCTCCATTGTCACCGGTGCCACACCATGAACTCCATCATCATGATCTCCATAATTGTGCTTCCATCGAGGTTATCGTGTCATCTAGGCTGTTACTACTAAAGCTACTGAACTAACGATAAAGCAAAGCATCAAGAGGCGCAAAATAATTAAAGACAACCCTATGGCTCATGTTGGTTGCCGTAGCATTGATGTGCAAGTCGATATTTAACTATTACACAATGATCATCTCATACTTCAAATATATCATATCATTTATTTGGCCATATCACATCACAACATATCCTGCAAAAACAAGTTAGACGTCCTCTAATTTGTGGTTGCAAGTTTTACGTGGTTGCTATTTAACCAAAGTGGCGATATGAAAGTTGCTATTTAACCTTCTCCAAGGACCACTGTGACAACCCGAGGCCGACGCTCCAGAAGATTCCCCTTTTAATCCGTTGTCGCAGTGTGTTTTATTTTGTTTGTTGCATTCATCACACATCATGCATCATCTCCATCATCTTTAGTGTGATTGCTTCCCTTATTGTGTTCATATTTTTTCCCACTTCTCCTAGCCACTCCTTGATCCTTTCCTTTTTCCATTCTAAACTTATTTCAATCCATTGGAATCTTGTGTGTCATACCAACTTTGCTCTTTATCTCATTCGCAGTGCCTTTGACATACTTCCCATGATATCCCTTGCACTTTCTTATTTTCCTTTTCTTTCATTTATTTGAGTTGCAAATGTAAATGCTGAAATAAATGTTTCTGTTGAGCCCATAAATAATATCTATTGTATAGGGTCACCATCTAAAATCTCAGTCCATTTGGGGTTGGTTTGGTTATGGTTTAAATTTAGGCAAGTTTGAAATAAATTAAAAACTTGTCCGAATTTATATTGTGTAAAATCCCCAAACCAATTTTATTAAATCCTCCATATTTTTATGGCTCCGAGAAAATATATCTCTTGTTGGAATTCCAACTACATTCATTGTTTTCTTTCTTCGCAAGTTTCTGTAAAAGAAATAAAAAAAGAAAGAAGAACATAGAGAGAGAGGCACACCTCACTTTCTATTTTCACCCCAAGCCCACCCCTACCTTCTTCCTCGTGCATTCGTCATCCTGCACGAACCAGGGCATCACCCTTCATCGCGTGCAACTTCGATCAGACGGCTCCACAACATTCCCTGAGCTCCATATGAGGGATGGTGCCCTAGCCCTAGCTCCCCTCGCTCCGTTTTCTATTTCTCCCCCCTTTCCGCCGCCAGGTGAGGCTTCTCCTCGTAACACCGTTGCCGTGGCTGAGCTCGGGTTGATCCGCCTATCGCCGTTCAACTTCTTCGGCTAGAAGCACCACCGTGTCGAGAACAGTCTTCCTAGCCTACGCTTGCCACCACTAGGACACGGGGAGCTTCCTCCATGACGCCCCCTCCTCGTGCGCCTACGCCTGGTGTCTAGCTCTGCTCCGCCTCATCCACCTCGCCTAGGTCCGGGCCGCCTCGCGCCATGACCGTGCGCAAGGAGAACGAGCGCTCCAGCGTCGTTGGCTGCGCCCGCTTGCACCTCCTCTAGCCTCGCCTCTTCTTCCTGCCCTCTCCATTCTTCCTTCTCTTCTCCATATCTGTGTAATCTCCCTGCCTCTCTCTGCATCTCAGCAGGGTGCCCGCCATGGATGCTTGAAGGAACTCACCCCCCATGGCCTCATCCCCGGTCGGGAGCCAAACCGGACCGAGCCCCACGTCAAGATTTGTGCCTCCTCAAGCTCAGCTCGGCCCTCCTCTGCTTCTTCTCGCCATGGACGCGACCTCTGATCCCCGATGTGAGCATCTTCCTCGAACCTGAAACTTGTTCAGTCCAAGATCCGTTCTGGGATGTAAAGTTTGTTTAGTGTAGGCTCTGATTTTCTCCACGAGCACATCAGCAGCCGAGTCGGCTAGCATCGCTGGTTACTTCCCACAGGTCTGGGGTTCGAATCCCAGTTGTGCCATTATAGTTTTGCACTTTTTGCGTTAACCTGCACCCTGCAGAAGTGCTACTACATCTGCTTAGAATCCTAGGCTATATCACAAACACAGTAGTATTATAGTTGGCTAGCATAGCAAGTATTCCCACCACGAGGTCCAGGGATCAAATCCCTATCGACGCATAGTATTTTTATTTTTTTAGGAATTGTGCCTCTCTAGCGCAACACTTATGCATGTTTGTTTTATGTGATGTTCAGTATATTTTGCCACAGCTACTTAATTAGTCTGGTGGTAGGGCTACTAGTGTCCATCCGAGGAATCTGGGGTTCAAATTCTAGCAACCATTTTCTTTTATTTTGGACAGATTCAAATGCCTTTTTTGCAAAATTCCTATAAATTTAACTGGGCACCGAATTATAATGATTTCAACAAGTAAGTTGCTTAGAATTTTCTGTAGTTTCATAATAACCAACTCCCACATGTGTTAAAGGTGGTTAACCGGCCCGTTTTATTTTCTCTTGCACCAATGCCATGTTATAATGGTTTAAATCATAGTTAAACAACTGTTGCTCCGTTTTGATCGTGCCCTATATGGATCCTGCTTAGAATCTCATGGAGGTTCATATTATCTTGCTGCTTGTATGATTTAGAATGTTTGTGGCTGTCATTGCATACATTTTGCATTCATGGCATCATATCTTGCGGTGATCATATCCTTTGAACCGTAGCTCCGTTGGAGATGTTCCATATGTGTAAATTGATTGGAACAACACGTAGAATGACATGAACCTATTTATTTTGCTGTTTAACAATTATTAAAAGATGTTAGTTCAGATCTGGATAGAATTATAAATTAATGTATGAGGTCATCTCGGAGATGCTATATGTCGTTTCCAACCTCATTTATTATTCCTAGATAGGTAGTTTAATTACGCATCACCTCTTGCCATGTTTAACCAATATTTAATATTGTCGTTATCCTAAACTGGAGTGAACTAAACAATTAAACGGGGAGTTTCGTCGATATGCAACTCGTTGCATATCGAGCTTGTCTTAATGTGTAGTGTTTGCGTGATGTGAATTGTCATGACATGCCTTGCATATTTTAAACTGTTCATGCACCATTTGTGTTGTGCATCATGTCGTGCATGTGTCGTGGTGAATACCGTGTGTTGATGCTTGTTTCCAGTTTGCACCGCCTCGATAGAGTTCTGCAAGCGTGTTGGAATGTGATGTCCC
This sequence comes from Hordeum vulgare subsp. vulgare, assembly GCF_904849725.1. Classification (NCBI taxonomy): domain Eukaryota; kingdom Viridiplantae; phylum Streptophyta; class Magnoliopsida; order Poales; family Poaceae; genus Hordeum; species Hordeum vulgare. Next base: position 303,943,823 of record NC_058523.1, read on the forward strand.
GTTCGACTACGTCGGTTCGTCTGCTTCACGTAGTTGTTCTTCTTCTAAGCGGGATCTCAGGCAAGATGACCATTTCCCTAGATACCATTACTATCAATGCCATGCTAGTTTTTCTCGTTTCTTTCGATATGTCTCGTATCAGCCTCTCAACATTGCCATGAAAACCTTCAACCTGATCACAACCTAGCAAACCACTGATTGGCTATGTTACCGCTTGCTTAACCATGTGTTAGCGTTGCTAGTTATATCACCCTATTGGTTCCATGTGATAACATGGGTTCCTTGTTATATCACCCTATTAATTCCTATTTAATTTAATGCACATATATACTTGGTAAAAGGTCGAAGGCTCGGCCTTTCTAGCCTGGTGTTTTGTTCCACCTTTGCCCCTTAGTTTCGGCTACCGATGTTATGTTTCATAATTGAGCGCTCCTAACACGATCGGGGTTGTTATGGGGACCCCCTTGATAATTCATTATAGATTAAAACTGGTCTGGCAAGGCCCAATTTTGGTACTACATTTGCCTAATAACTAATGAACCGCATAGGGAGTAATTAACCCGAGGAAATTTAATCAACCCCCGGGCCAGTGCTCCTCATGAGTGTTGGTCCAACCCAGAGCACTATGCGGGGCCAGCCCAGGGCAACTTGGGTGATTTCTATCAGGCCATCGTACGCGTCGCTTATCCGTCGTGTCCTGAGAACGAGATACGCGGCTCCTACCGGGTTCGTCGACACGTCAGGTGGCCAGGCTGGATTAGTTTTACCTTTTACGAGATATCTTGTGCATCGGGATTCCGGTGATGCTTTGGGTAATCTCTGAGTTGAGGTTTTCCACTAAGGAGTCTGACGAGATCGCGAGCTTCATGATCGAGGATTTCTATGCGGCCTGTGGTAGTTTGTGATGGACTAGTTGGAGCACCCCTGCAGGGTTAAATCTTTCGGAGAGCCGTGTCCGCGGTTATGTGGCAACGTGGAAACTTTGTTTAACACTGGTTCTAGATAACTTGAAGTTAACTTAATTAAAATATGCCAACTGAGTGCGTAATCGTGACTGTCTCTTTCGTGAGCTCCTTCTCCGATCGAGGACACGGTGGGGTTATGTTTGACGTAAGTAGGTGTTCAGGATCATTCGTTTGATCATCAGTAGTTCACGTTCGGTATGCATAGATCATCCCCCTCTTTATTCTTGTACTCGTAAGTTAGCCACCTCATACATTGCTTAGTCGCTTGCTAGAGCCTCACCACTTAACCATACCTCACCTGTTAAGCTTTGCTAGTCTTGATACCTTTGGAAATGAGATTGCCGAGTCCCCTGTGGCTCACAGATTACTACAACACAAGTTGCAGGTATAGGTAGAGGTTACTTGACGTGAGCGCGCTGATTATTCATTTGGAGTTGCTTATTCTTCTTCTTCTTTATCGATCTAGGATGGGTTCTAGGCCAGCAGCCTGGGATAGCAAGGATGTACGCCGTTTTCTTTTCTTATTTGTTTTCGTCCGTAGTCGGACCCTGCTCTTCTTCATGATGTTTATGTATTGTACTGATGTGACTCTGATGTTCTTCATGATGTTTATGTATCTCATCTTTTCAGTACATTTACTTGTAACGATATCCATTCTTGCAAAACTACGAGATGCGCTTCTATCCCTGTCAGGCCCTAGTGTCTAAATAAGGATAGGATCTCATCTTGGGCGTGACAAGTAGGTATCAGAGCCGTACCGACCTAGGATCCCCCTTGATTGATCCAACTTGGCCGAGTCGAGTCTAGTGAAAAATTGCTTTGAGTCTAGTTATATATCGGAGAGTAGGTTTCTTTTTTCTCCTCTGCTATGCTCCGGTGAGGAATCTTGACGTAATAACTTTAATTCTACTCCTCTTCTCACTCAAAAAAAAATTTTAGGATCACGCGGATATTTTTGGAATCTATATGGTGTCGATGTGACGGAGTCCTGTCTTGGTGCCTCCTGTCTGACTTGATTTCTTCCTGGGAGTTGAGCTCGAGGGGATTCCTGAGCACATCGCTATCATTCAGATTTCTTAATATCTCAGGACGAAGGATGTTCGGAATTGCTTCAATACTAGTAGTGATGAGAGGAGTCCGGCTTCCCCAGTACTGGTGCAGAGAGTTCCGGATGTATCGCCATACTTAGTATCGTTGTCATTACGAGTATCTGAGATAGATAAAGATTTGAGATTCTGTTTATGTGTTGACGGATGTGATACACTGGACGAGTTAGTATAGGAGTTGAGTGATATATTACTCCTTGTATCCGTGGACCGGATTGCATGACCAGAAATTTCAGGAATTATTAGGTGGAAATTCAAATAGTTACTTATAGGACAATCTTCCAACAGATGCATGATGTTAGGTTGGGGTTCGACATCTAGTGGACTCGTTTGTTCACGGTCGTCTTATAGCGGTTTTCATTGTGTCTTAAATAGTCCTTGTAGCTTGCTACGACTCGAGGACGCTTCGTATGTCGTGTGCACTGCCTTGCACAGGATGGCTACTGTAAGGATCGAGCCCGTGCGATCCTATCCACGAAAATATCGGACGAAATCTATCTCATGAATTTGTTCTCGCTTGTTTCATAAGCCGCATCCTTTGTTTTGTTGGAATATGGTAATTCAGGTTGCTTCGATGACAAATGGTGAATTCGTATCTTTCCAAGAGGTGTTCTCATATTTTTATTGGAATGCTGATTCTTTTGCTCAATCAGTTGTCTTGTCAATTCTTCTCAACCGGAGTCGTCATATCAATTCTTTTTAACCGGTGTGCTTCTCTGCAAGTGAATTCAATCCTCTCCAATTCTGTAAGATCAATCTCTCTTTTCTTTCTGGAGCTGTCTCATCTGTCCCAAGTTGTCTTTGTTTTTCCCACCCTCCCGCCCTTTTTCTTCAGTGATTGGATTTCATCCAAGTGCATTGCATTTCATTGTTGCTTCCGCTATCTGTTCTTTTCTCCCTTAACCGGTGAATCATTGTGAAGATTCTCCGGAGCTTTGTGTGCATCTTTATTCAATCTTGTCATCATTTTTGGTGAATTCAATTCATCTATCCGTGTTCCTCATATCCCTTTCGTTCTTGTAATTCTTTCCGATGTTGGAAAATTCTTATCAGCCTATCTTGTTATTCATTCCTCTCTTTTATATTCGGAGTGCTGAAGATATCTCAAAAGTTTCTTGTTTTCAATCCTTTCAAATATTTCGAGATGCTCAACCTCATCTAGTGTTCATTTGTACCGGTGCAATATCTCTATTCTGAGCAATCTTTTCAACGGTGGTTTCTTTTGAGTGGGCCCATAACCCACAGGTTCTTTCCCAGGATCTTATCTGGCTCTTGTTATCTTTCCGGAGTTCTCTAATTCTTTTCAAATATGACATAAGTATAAATTTAATCAGTCATATCCCTTCTCCAAGATCTATTCGAATTAATTCTCATATTTGGCTCAACCTTTCATTCTTCATTATTCCGGAGTGTCTCAGTTATTCTTGGTGGTGTCCTCCTCATCATTTTCAGCTTGGAAGACCGAAGGGGTGTTTCTCTCAAATCTTGGTTCATTCTCTTGCAGGTTCATCATTTCAGCTTTGTCTTATCATCTTGAATTGTTCCCAATCATGAGTAATCTATTTCTTGCTATCCGGTGCTTTTCTGAATTGATTTCATTCTTGATCCTCCGAAGGCCAGCAATCAGAAGATTTCTTCATTCTCAGCTTTCAGCTTTCATCCTCAAATTCTTCTTAATTGTTGTCTCTTCGTTCGTCTCTCATTTATTTTGGTGCCTTGTTCAAGTTTTTCTCTCAGGTGGTTCATCATCTCTTCATTCTCATGTATCTCCATTAATTCTTGGTATTCCCATTCAATTGTGAATTCTTACCGGTGCTTCCTTCAGTTATGCTTCAAGTGGTGCATATCTATCTCTCTCTTCAAGTTCTTTTAAGAAGAATAAGTGGTATGCTAAATTTGTTGCTTGTCATCAATTTAACTTAATGAAGGATAGACATAACATAATTCTTATTCTTGTTGCATCAAAGTGATCCCAATTCTTCTTCCGTATTGGCTCATCATATCAATTCTTTATCCCATGTGCTTATCTTTCTTTTCCGGAGTTCCAAGTTCTCTTTGTGAAGCTTCATCTAAATCTTGGCAAGTTCATAATTTTATTCTTTTATACCTTCATATCTTTGCATCATTCATTGGTATACGGAGGTCCTTCATGGTGGTTCGTCAAGGTTTCAATCCATTCTCAAGGTATCTTCGAGATTCTTGTTGGGGAACCTCAAGTATTCTTTCTCTTGCATTTCCAAGTGCAATTCTCCCTCCTTTATCCTTTGAGGTGGTCTTATAACATTCTTGTTAGTGGAGTCTCGAAGAGATTTGTTTCAAGAATGAGATAATTAAACCCACCATTCTTTGATCATGAGATATTTTCAACCCATGATTTATTCATTGAGCTATCTTGGTTAAGATTCACCTAAAGATTTTCCTATGGATTGTTGCTACTATGGTGATTATCGACGATCCAAGTTCTCAATGTATCCTCTTGCTAAAAGAAGTTTCCCTTCTCTTGTTTTTCCCAATCAATCTTTGTTTCCGTTAGTGGTTGGTTGTCAACTCATTGTTAGAGATGGTTTTCAAAAGTCCAGTACAAGCTTGTTCTTTCGTTGTTGATTTTCAACAACTCCATTCAATTCTTCTGTCATGCTGCTATTCAACTCAATTGTGATAGTAGTTGTCATTCTATTATTCATTCTGTCTTCGGAATGATCTAGTTTCTATTCTCTTGTGCTCGAGGCATTGTGATGTTGGTCTTTTGGGTCAATCATCTTGTTCTATCAAGATCATTGGATGTATGAGATGATCTTGTTGTAATAGTTAATATCGACTTGCACGTCGATGCTACGGCAACCAGCAGGAGCCATAGGGTTGTCTTTAAACTAACATTTGTGTTTGCATATGCATTTACTATATTGCTAGGACGTAGCTTTAGTAGTAATAGCATAAGTAGCATGACAACCTCGAAGGAGACAAGTTGATGGAGAGCATGATGATGGAGATCATGATGATGGAGATCATGGTGTGGCACTGGTGACAAGAAGATCATGCCGGTGCTTTGGTGATGGAGATCAAGAAGCACAAGATGATGGCCATATCATGTCACTTATGAATTGCATGTGATGTTAATCCTTTTATGCACCTTATTTTGCTTAGAACGACGGTAGCATTATGAGATGATGTCTCACTAAAATTTCAAGAAGAAATTGTGTTCTCCCCGACTGTGCACCGTTGCTACTGTTCGTCGTTTCGAGACACCACGTGATGATCGGGTGTGATAGACTCAACGTTCACATACAACGGTTGCAAAACATTTGCACGCGCGGAACGCTCGGGTTAAGCTTGACGAGCCTAGCATGTGCAGACATGGCCTCGGAACACATGAGACCGAAAGGTCGAGCATGAATCGTATAGTTGATATGATTAGCATAGAGATGCTTACCACTCAAACTATTCTCAACTCACGTGATGATCGGACTTGAGTTAGTGAATTTGGATCATGTACCACTCAAATGACTAGAGAGATGTATTTCTTGAGTGGGAGTTTAGTGAGTAATTTGATTAGTTAAACTCTAATTATCTTGAACATAGTCTAAGTCCACTTTGAAATATTTGTGTTGTAGATCAATGGCTAACGCGACAGTCACCCTGAATTTTAATACGTTCCTAGAGAAAGCTAAGTTGAAAGATGATGGAAGCAACTTTGTAGACTCGGCTCATAATCTTAAGTTCTCTTGGAAGCTGGGAAGAAGGATTAAGTCCTTAATGCTGTGCTAGGAGATGAACCACCCTCTACGGTTGACCAAGATGTTAAGAACGCTTGGTTAACACGTAAGGAGGAGTACTCAGTAGTTTAATGTGCAGTCTTGTATGGCTTAGATCCGGGACTTCAACGTCGCTTTGAGCGTCATGGAGCATTTGAGATGTTTCAAGAGTTGAAGTTTATCTTTCAAAAGAACGCCCGGATCGAGAGGTATGAGACCTCTGATAAATTCTATGCTTGCAAGATGGAGGAGAATTCGGTTGTCAGTGAACATGTGCTCAAAATGTCTAGGTACTCAAACCGTCTAGCTAAGTTGGGGATTGAACTCCCCCAAGAGGCTATCAATGACATAATTCTTCAATCACTGCCACCAAGTTACAAGAGCTTTGTGTTGAACTATAACATGCAAGGGATGAACAAGTCACCCAGCGAGTTATTCGCGATGCTGAAAGTCGCAGAGTCAGAACTCCATAAAGAGCATCAAGTGTTGATGGTGAATAAGACCACTAGTTTCAAGAGAAACGACAAAGGCAAGAAGGGTAACTCCAAGAAGAGCGGCAAACATGTTGCCAATTCGACGAAGAAACCCAAGGCTGGACCTAAGGCTGAAATGGAGTGTTATTATTGCAAGGGACTGGGTCACTGGAAGCGCAATTGCCCCAAGTATTTGGCTGATAAGAAGGCGGCCAAGGAAAAATCAGGTATATTCGATATACATGTTATTGATATGTACTTAACCAACTCCCGCAGTAGTGCCTGGGTATTCGATACCGGTTCTGTTGCTCATATTTGCAACTCGAAACAGGAACTGCGGAATAAGGGAAGGCTGGCGAAAGATGAAGTGACGATGCGCGTGGGAAATGGTTCCAAGGTTGATGCAATCGCCATCGGCACATATTCACTTCAATTACCATCAGGATTAGTTATGAACTTAAATAATTGTTATTTAGTGCGTGCGTTAAGCATGAACATTATATCTAGATCTTGTTTATTGCGAGACGGTTACTCGTTTAAGTTAGAGAATAATGGTTGTCGTATTTCTATGAGTAATATCTTTTATGGTCATGCACCCAATGTGAGAGGATTGTTCATATTGAATCATGATAGCGATGATACACATATACATAACATTGAGACCAAAAGAGTTAGAGTTAACAACGATAGCGCCATGTTTTTGTGGCACTGCCGCTTAGGTCATATTGGTGTAAAGCGCATGAAGAAACTCCATTCCGATGGAATTTTGGAGTCACTTGACTTTGATTCACTTGACATATGCGAACCATGCCTCATGGGCAAGATGACTAAGACTCCGTTCTCCGGAACAATGGAGCGTGCAAGTGACTTGTTGGAAATCATACATACCGATGTGTACGGTCCGATGAGTGTGGAGGCGCGCAACGGATATCGTTATTTTCTCACTTCACTGACAATTTGAGTAGATATGGTTATGTCTACTTGATGAAGCACAAGTCTGAAACGTTTGAGAAGTTCAAGCAATTTCAGAGTGAAGTCGAAAATCATCGTAACAAGAAGATCAAGTACCTACGGTCTGATCGTGGGGGTGAAGATCTGAGTTTCGAGTTTGGTGCTCACTTAAGAAAATGTTGAATTGTTTCGCAGTTGACACCGCCTGGAACACCACAGTGTAATGGTGTGTCCGAACGTCGTAATCGTACTTTGTTAGAAATGGTGCGGTCTATGATGTCTCTTACCGATTTGTCGTTATCGTTTTGGGGTTATGCATTAGGGACATGTGCATTTACTTTAAATAGGGCACCATCAAAATCCGTTGAGACGACACCATACGAACTGTGGTATGGCAAAAGACCAAAGTTGTCATTTCTTAAAGTTTGGGGATGTGATGCTTCTGTCAAAAAGCTTCAGCCTGAAAAGCTGGAACCCAAAGCGGAAAAGTGCATCTTCATATGTTACACAAAAGAGACAGTTTCGTATACCTTCTATCTCAAATCCGAGGGCGAAGTGTTTGTTGCTATAAACGGAGCTTTTGTTGATAAGAAGTTTCTCGCAAAAGAATTGAGTGGGAGGAAGAACGAACTTGATGAGGTTGTCGAACCTCTAATCCCTCTGGATGGTGGCGCAAGGCAAGGGAAACCCCTATCGTTGCGAAGCCGTTTGAGGACGAAGTTGATGATGATGATCACAAAACTTCGGATCAAGATCCTATAGGACCTCGCAGGTCGACAAGATCAAGTACTGGTCGTGAGTGGTACGGTAATCATGTCTTATCAATTATGTTGTTAGACAACAATGAACCTACGAATTATGTAGAAGCAATAGTGGGCTCGGATTCCAACAAACGGTTGGAGTCCATGAAGTCCGAGGTAGGATCCATGTACGAGAAAAAAGTGTGGACTTTGGAAGTACTACCTGAAGGCTGCAAGGCTATTCAGAACAAATGGATCTTTAAAAAGAAGAAGGACGCAGACGGTAATGTGACCGTTTATAAAGCTCGTATTGTGGGAAAGGGTTTTTCACAAGTTCAAGGAGTTGACTACGATGAGACGTTCTCACCGGTAGCGATGCTTAAGTCCGTCCGAATCATGTTAGCAATAGCTCCGTTTTTCGATTATGAAATCTGGCACATGGATGTCAAAACGACGTTCCTTAACGGTTTTCTTAAGGAAGAGTTGTATATGATGCAACCCGAAGGTTTTTTTGATCCAAAGAATGCTGACAAAGTGTGCAAGCTCCAGTGATCCATTTATGGACTGGTGCAAGCATCTCGGAGTTGGAATAAACACTTTGATGAGGTGATCAAAGCATTTGGGTTTATACAAGTTGTTGGAGAATATTTTATTTACAAGAAAGTGAGTGGGAGCTCTGTGGCGTTTCTAATATTATATGTGGATGACATACTGCTGATTGAAAACAACGTGGAGTTTTTGGAGAGCATAAAGGATTACTTGAATAAAAGTTTTTCTATGAAGGACCTAGGAGAAGCTGCTTACATTCTAGGCATTAAGATCTATAGGGATAGATAGAGACGCCTGATAGGACTTTCACAAAGCACATACCTTGATAAAGTTTTGAAGAAGTTCAAAATGGATCAGTCCAAGAAAGGTTTCTTGCCAGTACTACAAGGTATAAAATTGAGTAAAACTCAGTGCCCAGCAACTGCGGAAGATAGAGAACAAATGAGTTCCGTCCCCTATGCTTCAGCCGTAGGTTCTATCATGTATGCAATGTTGTGCACTAGACCAGACGTTAGCTTGACCATAAGTATGGCAGGCAGGTTTCAGAGTAATCCAGGAGTAAATCACTGGACGACGGTCAAGAATATTCTGACGAACCTGAAAAGGACTAAGGAAATGTTTCTCGTTTATGGAGGTGACGAAGAGGTCGTCGTAAAGGGTTACATCGACGCAAGCTTTGACACTGATCCGGATGACTCTAAGTCTCAAACTGGATACGTATTTATTCTTAATGGGACGGTAAGCTGGTGCAGTTCCAAGAAAAGCGTCATAGCAGATTCTACATGTGAAGCAGAGAACATGGCTGCGTCGGAGGCAGCAAAGGAGGGTGTCTGGATGAAGCAGTTCATGACAGATCTTGGAGTTGTGCCGAGCGCACTAAATCCGATAACTCTGTTATGTGACAACACTAGTGCCATTGCCTTAGCAAAGGAACCAAGGTTTCACAAGAAGACCAAACACATCAATTGACGCTTCAACCTCATCCGCGACTACGTCGAAGGAGAGGACGTGAATATTTGCAAAGTGCACACGGATCAGAATGTAACAGACCCGCTCACTAAACCTCTTCCACGGGAAAAACATGATGAACACCAGAACTGTACGGGTGTTAGATTTATTACAATGTAAATCGCATGGCGATGTGAGGACTAGATTATTGACTCTAGTGCAAGTGGGAGATTGTTGGAAATATGCCCTAGAGGCAATGGTAAATAGTTATTATTATATTTCCTGTTTAAAGATAATCGATTATTATACATGCTATAATTGTATTGAATGAAAACTTAGATACATGTGTGGATACATAGACAAAACAATGTCCCTAGCAAGCCTCTAGTTGGCTAGCCATTTGATCAATGATCGTCAAGGTTTTCTGACTATATGCAAGTGTTGTCACTTGATAACTAGATCACATCATTAGGAGAATCATGTGATGGACTAAACCCAAACTATGAACGTAACATATTGATCGTGTTGTTTTATTGCTATTGTTTTCTGCGTGTCAAGTATTTGTTCCTATGACCATGAGATCATATAACTCACTGGCACGGAGGAATACCTTGTGTGCATCAAACATCGCAACGTAACTGGGTGACTATAAAGGTGCTCTACAGGTATCTCCGAAGGTGTCCGTTGAGTTAGTATGGATCAAGAGTGGGATTTGTCACTCCGTGCGACGGATAGGTATCTCGGGGCCCACTCGGTAATAAAACATCACACACAAGCCTTACAAGCAATGTGACTAAGTGTAAGTCACGGGATCTTGTATTACGGAATTAGTAGAGAGACTTGCCGGTAACGAGATTGAAATAGGTATGCGGATGCCGACGATCGAATCTCGGGAAACTAACATACTGAAGGACAAAGGGAATGACATACGGGATTATATGAATCCTTGACACTGAGGTTCAACCGATAAGATCTTCGGAGAATATGTAGGATCCAATATGGGAATTGAGGTCCCGCTATTGGATATTGACCGAGGAGTGCCTCGGGGCATGTCTACATATTTCTCAAACCTGCAGGGTCCGCACACTTAAGGTTCGATCATGTTTTAGTATAATTGAGTTATATGTGTGGTTACCGAATGTTGTTCGGAGTCTCGGATGAGATCACGGACGTCACGAGGGTTTCCGGAATGGTCCGGAAACGAGGATTGATATATAGGATGGTTTCATTTGGTCACCGGAAAGTTTCGGGCAATTCCGGCAGTGTACCGGGAGTGACGAATGAGTTCAGGGAGTTCACCGGGAGGGGCTCACCCACCCGGGAGTGAGCCCAAGGCACTAGGGTGGCGCTATAAGTCCTTAGTGGGCTGGTGGAGTCAGCCCAAGGGACCCATGACGCCACATAAGAAAATACCAAAAGAAAATAAAAGAAAAAGGGAAAGAGGGAGGTGGGAAGGAAGAGGAGGACTCCTTCTTCCCAAACCGAATTGGAGGAGGAGGAGTCCTCCTCCCTTGGCCGGCGCACCTTGAGGCCTTGTGCCTCTAGGCTAGCCCTCCCCCTCATATATGTATTGGTGGTTTAGGGCTGATTTGAGACACAACTTTTTCACGTGCAACTCAAACCTATACCACGTGGTTTTACCTACTCGGGCGGATCCGTGCAGGAGTAGATCATCACCACCACCGGAGCACTGTCACGCTGCCGGAGAACTTATCTACTTCTCTGTCTTGCTTGCTGGATCAAGAAGGCCGAGATCATCTCGAGTTGTACGTGTGCTGAACGTGGAGGTGCCGTCCGTTCGGCACTAGATCGAAACAGATCGTAGGACGAATCGCGGGACGGTTCGTGGGACGGTTCGAGGGACATCAAGATGTTCCACTACATCAACCGCATTTCTTAACGCTTCCTGCTGTGCATAGGTAATTTTTTGTTTCCCATGCAACGTTCCCCAACAATGAAATCCAGCCGTTTAGGCCAGATTCCTGCCAAGCCCGGAGGTTCCGGACCCCGAAAGTTTCGGCGAGGATCCGCGCAGGTTCCGGGCTACAGAGTGTTTGAACCCTCTATGGAGTACCCCCAGAAGCTTCTAGAACGGAGACGGAAGTTCCGGCGCCTAGAAGTTCCGACCGGCCTGGAAGTTTTGGGTGACGGAAGTTCCGGCCTTCACAGAAAGATTGCACGAAAACGACAGTTTCTGTGGGTGGCCCGGAAGCTTCCCGGACCTGCTAGTCCCTGGAAGTTCCGGACGTCCCGGAAGCTCTGGCCTAGGCAGAAAATTTACGCTGTCAATTCTGACAAACTTTGAGAAATGATTTTGCCAGAAGTCATGTGTATGTGGAGTTGATTCCTAGATGATTTCACGATGCATCCCCTCTTAATATTGCGGGTCCCCTAAGGACTCAAGAGGAAAGAAAATCTTTCAAGACACTCTGTCTTTTTTCTATTTCCGAGTAGAGGGGAAATAACCATCCATGCTTCACTTTAATATTGATGGTTTTGTTTACACTAGAGCATGTGGTTAGAAATACAAATGAAATTTTAGTAAATGTCAAAAATAATTAAGGGCAATGATGCACTTTCACCTTGGTACCGCTAGTTAGTAATGTTGCCGTAGCTACAGTCTGCCCCTTCATTCATACCCTTGGTACTATTGTCAAGTTTGTTCCCTCGATAGAGGTGCCCGAACACTCGGTGTGTTGCGGACGCTGAGGCAGGTCCACTAGAAATTTAGGTCGGCCCGAGGCTGTCGGGGGCTTGGGATGCAACCTTCTGGCACTGTAGGTTGCTTGGTAGGTTGCTTGGTAAAAGAGAGAGAGTAAAAATGGAGATGTCGTTGTTGTCCAGAGAAGGAAATGGAGGGGTTTCTGCCCCCAATAATTGATCTATGGACTTGCAAGCTTTACTTGAGGTAAAGGGGGACTAGTATAAGGTGTTGTAAAAATTTGTTCCCAAGGGCTCATTGATTACAAGATAGTTACACAAGGTGTTCGATGATTTCAGATAGCTAAAGTGATGTACATGACATGAGATTTAACAGTATCAAATGGTAGATAAAAATGACGTTGATCACCAAGTTTGATCTCATTTCACAAAAGTTGCCAATGCAAACTTTATAAACCCTAGAAATGGGCAGAAATAGATTTGAATAGATCTACCAAGGATAAATTGTTCTCCTTGATGCACCACTTGGTGTGGATGGATTATGTGGGGATTAAAGCATGCCCACAAAGTTTGAGGTCATATGGAGAAGCTTGACAATGTAAACTTGATCAAATTTGGAAATGAGCAGAAAGGGTTTACGGGCATTTTTGTGAACAAAATGAAAGTAGATTGAGATGAAACTTTTCAAGATCATCAAATGAGTCACATGTGAGTTGCTAGAATTTTCTTGGATTTATTTTTGAATATTTCTTATAGAAATATTTCAAATACTTGTAATGAGGAGAAAGGATTTTGGAGGATTTTGTCCAATATTTTTAAGATAACCATGTGTTGAAACTCTTATATATGGAAAATATGTGTCCATTGAGTTTTCTTCAATTTTCTTAAATGTTTTGGAAATATTAAAATATTTTTTCCCTATAAATGACCATTTCTAGCTTGAGAAAAAGGTATGAAATAAAATACAAAAATAAATTTTAAAATATTTTTTTGTGGTTGTGGGTAGTCTTATTGTAATAAAATCAAAGTAAAATCTTTGGGGCAAAATATTCCCCTAATTTGAGGACTTCTATTACAAAACTCAATTTAGGGGGTTTTGAAAATCTAAATTAAATAAATGATTTTTGGCTAATATAATATTTTGCAAAAACATAATTTTAGCTCCTATAGACATGGTATGTTCATTGGGTAAGGATTTTGGATCAAAGACATGATTTTGGGACCATGGTGATTTTTGTGAATTTCAAAGACATACAAGCAAACAATCAATTATCAATCAAGTCAAGCATCACAAGCAGACAAAAACGTTTTTATTGGTCCTAATTTTTTAGCTATGTTAACTTAGTCATGAAGGGCAAAACACACAGAGTGACATGTACATAAAGATAATTCAATTAATATGAACTAACCCCATCGTTTTATCCTTAGTGGTAACAATACAAAGATGTATCTTGTCCCCTTCCTATCACTGAGATATAGAAGCCCGTGAGATAGAACCCACTACAACACAGCCTTCTCATTGAAGAAAGATTAATCTACTTGTCCAATGCAAATCAATAGATATGAGAGATTTACGAAGCTATGATGATCATGCACATAAGAATCATATTTAGAATTCAAAGAAGACTCAAATATTTATCATGAATAATCTAAACATAAACCCACAATTCATCGGATCCCAACAAACACACCTCACAAAGAATTACATCGGATAGATCAAAGTGAAGATGAGGTGATCATTTTATTGAATATCAAGAGAGAGAGAGAGAGAGTGCGATAACCATCTAGGTACTAACTACAGACCCGTAGGTGTGTGGTGAACTACTCACACCTCACCATGGGAACAACAAAGATGATGTAGAGGCCCTACATTATTGATCCCCCTTTCGTAAGGGCACACAAACTGGTCTCCAAATGGGCACATGATGGAACTGAGACTTGTGTCAGCGAAAAAAGTGTTTTGGGTTGCTCTCTAGGGTTTTTGGAATATATGTGAATTTATAGGCCATAGAGGGGCACCAGGAGGGAACCAAGGGGAGCACGAGGCAACAGGGCGCGACCTACCCCCTGGCCATGCCCTGTTGGCTCGTGCCTCCTTCGTGAGGTCTTTGGTCTCCGCATAAAACTTCCACATCTTCTTTTGGTCTTGAAAAAATATATTAAAGTTTCGTGGCAATTGGACTTCATTTGGTACTGTAAACATGAAAATCCAAAAACATGCAAAAACAACAACTGATACTGGCGCAAGGTTAATAGGTTAATGGTAAAAAAAAAATATTAATTGGTAAAGAAACTCCCAAAAAGTATCCTAGAATGATAATATGGTAGCATGGAACAATAAAAAATTATATATTTGTTGGAGACATATCAAAATCTACAAGCTTATTTCTTGCTCGTCCTCGAGTAGGTGAATAATAAAAATATAATTTTGTATGTGACATAGTACCCAACATGTAATCTATTGCAGGTTTGATCACTAGGAAATGATGAATTAATAAACATCAACAAAGTAATCCTTATAAACATAAGAAACACAATCATCAAGTTTTAAAGCATACGATCCTTGAAGAATGTCCGCCCCATATTCATTTTATCATATAAATATAGCATGGCTCCGTCCTCACCACATAAATAAAAATGGTAAGCACCAAAGTATCAAGTCAGGCAATTGGATCGTACTTTCTAACGTGCTTCAACTTTCTATTACCTGCGCAATATATGAGCATGAGGCATGGATATAGCATAAAGGTGTAATAGAATATGGTGCTAGGCTTCAAAGGGGTGAAAGTGGAGAAGAAATTCTCGCATCAACTAGGTATATCAATAGGCTATGTAGACGTCCATCAATATATATCAATGGAAGGAGTTTGGATTGTCGTGCAACAGATGCATTAGAGATATAAGTGTACGAAATCTCAAACGAAGCTTGGTGGGTGTGTATCTAACATGCTTGCTCATGACGACCTCTTGCATTTGAGGAAGCCCATCAACGGAATATACAAGCCAAGTTCTGTAATGAAAAATTCCCACTAGCATATGGAAGTGACAAAACAACAGACTCCCTATATGAAGAACATGGTGCCACTTTGAAGCACAAGTGTGGAATAAGAGGTAGTACCATTGTCCCTTCTATCCTTTCTCTCATTTATATACTTTTCCTTTTATTTTCTTTATTTTCTTTTTTATATTTTGTGGGAGTGTCTTCCCGACTTGTGGGGGAATAATTGTCTCCATCATCCTTTCCTCACTGAGATAGTGCCCTAAATAATGATGATCATCACACTTTTATTTACTTACAACTCAATATGAAAAACTGATAAGATGATCTGAACCTATATGAATACCTCTGCTAGTATACTAGGATGTGCAATGATTTAGCGTAGTAAAATATGTAAAAAAATGGACAAGCCATGTAAGTATCATGCTAGCTCTCTTATGATCATGCAAAGCAATATGATAATGGAAGTATAAGTCATATTATGTGGCGCTCGAAGTTGCATGGCAATATATCTCGGATGGCTATGGAAATGCCATGATAGGTTAGGTATGGTGGCAGTTTTGAGGACGATATAATGAGGCTTATGTGCAGTAGAGCGTATCATGTCACGTGGTTTGGATGAACGAGCGAAAGTTGCACCGATTGTCGAGGTGAGAATGGGTAATGCACGGTACCGAAGAGGCTAGCAAATATGCGGAGGTGATAGTGCGTATATCCATGGATTCACATTAGTCATACAGAACTCACATAGAATTCCAAGATATTATTAGCTCTCTTGAAGAAAAGCACTACTTGCATGCCCCTAGGGAGGAGGTTGGTAGGAGTTAACCATCGCCCCCCCCCCCGACTTGAACAACAATTGGATTTAAACGAGGAATAAATTTGCTCACACATCTTCAAAATATCATAAAAATATTTGGATGAACAGCATGTCAAAAACCTCTAATTCATGATACCTATTTTAACCAATGGTCATGCACTCATGCTTTTTCACATTAGCACATTAATATCATTAACCATGATTTCTCTTTTATGTGCTACATATGGTTTTCATTATGCACTCATTGAATACTTATTATTTTTTAACTAGTCTTATAACCCATGAAAATTACCATCCCTATTTATTAACTCCAAAAATATATAAGTGAAGAATGATAGTGCAATTACTTCTATCAAATCTACACGCTAGGTGCTCTGAAAGATACAGGTGAAGCACTAGAGCAACTGCTAAGCTCAAAAGATATAAGTGAATCACAAAAAGTATTGTCATAAATCATGGTGATAATGTGTCTCTCTCAAATAGGTTTGTCCAGCAAAAAATTATTGTGGGAAACTAAAACAAAAAGCAAACGAAATTAAACGGCGTTCCAAGCAAAACTCATATCATGCGATGAATAAAATTGTAGCCCCAATTGACATACCGATGGATTGAGATGAAAGAGGGCATGCCTTCGAGGGAATCCACAAGCTTAGACACATGAGTCTTCCTTAGAATATTACCTTGTAGTGCCTTGGGCATCGCCATGCTTAGGCTCTTGCCGCTCCTTATTCCTTCATCCATCGCGATAACACCCAAAACATGAAAACTTCAGAAACACAAAACACAACAAAAACTTTGTGAGATCCGTTCGTATAATTAAAGTCATGCTTTGGTGGAAAAGTTTTACTTTTTATAGTTTCTACATCAAGAGTAATCTATACACGTTTCTAGCCAAATCATCAATTTTACGCAACTTTTCCTCTACCATAGTGTTAAATATTTTGTGAATTAATAAATTATTTAATGGTGTTTTCAAGATCAGAGGATAACTTATTATTGGTATTTCCATAAGAATTTCCATTAGAGTTTCCATAACCATTAGAGGATTTAGTGGGATATGGCCTAACATTGAAATTACCTCTATAGGCATTGTTATTAATACTATTTCATGAGATAAAATTCAAATCAATGGAATTGTCATTTTTCTCACTCAAAGAAAACAAGGGCATGTCACTAGGATCAATATCGGAATTTTTATTAGCAATCCAATTCGTAAGAGCATCAACTTTTTCACTCATAATAGCGATTCCCTCAATAGTGTTTACCTTCTTACCAGTTGGAGCTCTTTCGGTATGCCATTGAGAGTAGTTGGTCATGATGTTTTCCAGAAATTTGGTGACCTATCCTAAAGTCACCTCCATGAAGGTAGCACCTGCGGCGGAATGTAGAAGATTTCTAGATACAAAGTTTAGTCCAGCATAGAAGTTCAATCCATGAGAAGGGAAATTTCTAATCATCGGTTTCATCCTCTCCCAAGCTTGTGCAACATGTTCATTCTCATGTTGTTTAAAATTCATTATTTGATTTCTATGGGAGATGATCTTGGTAGGAGGAAAATACATGGTAATAAAAGCATCTTTACACTTATCACATGTTCCAATAATATTATGTGGTAAAGATGAGAACCAAGATTTATCTTTATCTCTTACTGAGAAAGGAAATAAATTTCATTTCAGAATATAATTATCTATGTCCTTTTTATTTTGCATATCACAATGTTCAATAAATGTATTAAGATGAGCAACATGACCCTCATTAGGACTTCCCGAAAATTGTTCTTTCATGACAAGATACAGTAATGCAGCAACTATATCATAAGCCTATGCACTAGTGGCGAGTGGTATAGGATTACTAATAAAATTATTGTTATTAGTACTTGAGGAGTCACACAACCTAGTAGTATCTTGAGACATGGTGACCGAGTAAGAAAATTAACAAGCAGGACAAGGAAACTAGCAACTAAAGTGGGCAAAGAAGTGAACTAGCAACTAGCAAAGATAAATATTTTTGTATTTTTGATTTTTATGAAGCAAAAAAAATATAGTAGAAAATAAAAATAAGAATAAGTGAATGATAATTTGTGTGAATTTACTTGATAATAGGTTGATGATACTCCCCTCTAATGGTGCCAGAAATCCTTCTTGATACTTGTGATATGTGTTGTGCTTTCCGTGAAGAGAAACAAGTGATGCAGCACAATATAGTAAGTATTTCCTAAATAAGATAACCAAGGTTTATAGAACCAATCGGACTAACAACCAACCCCCTACTTCAGTGGCTACACACAAAAGAGCAAGCACTTGCACCCAACGCGGGCAAGAGGGTTGCCAATTCCCTTGGACTCGTTATTTGCAAGCTTGTAAGTAGTATGGTTGGTAGTAGATAATTGTAAATTGCAAAATAAAATAAAAAAATAATAAGAACAGCTAGGTAGTGTAGCATTTGTAAAGTTAGAAGTGAATATACCTGTGGGCCATAGTTTTCCCGAGTGTCATCTCCAATAAAAGTAAGCACGGTGGGTAAACAAATTAATGTTGGGAAATTGATAGAAAAGAACATAGTTATGTGATATTCACGACAACGATAATGTGTATATATGAATCACCTACATAAACAAATAGGATGACTCCTCCCTGCACCTATTACTATTAATCCACACATCGACCGCTATTTAGCATGTATCTAGAGTATTAAGCAAAACAGAGTAATGATTAACAATGACATGATGTAGACAAAGATAATTAAATTAATATGAACTAACCCCATCGTTTTATCCTTAGTGGCAACAATAGAAAGATGTATCTTGTCCCATTTCTATCACTGGGATATATAAACCCATTAGATTCAATCCACTACAATGCACCCCTCTCACTGAAGAAAGATCAATCTATTTGGCCAAAGCAAATCAATAGATTGGAGAGATTTACAAAGCTATGATGATCATACACATAAAAATAATATTTAGAGTTCATAGTAGACTAAATATTTAGCATGAATAATCTAAACATAAACCCACAATTCATCAAATCTCAACAAACGCACCACACAATAGAATTACATCGGATAGATCATAGCGAAGATGCAATGATCATTGTATTGAAGACCAAGAGAGGGACATGGGTATCCATCTAGGTACTAACTACGGACCTGTAGGTATGTGATTTGCTACACCCAAATCACCATGGGTACAACAAGGATGATGTAGTGGCCCTCCATGATGGATCACCCCTCTGGTAGGGAACCGAAACATGGATCCAGATGGGTACACGGTGGCACATAGACTTGCGGTGGAGGAAAAAGTGTTTCTAGTTGCTCTCTTGTGTTTTTGGAATATATAAGAATTTATAAGCCAGAGAGGGGCACCAGGAGGCAACCGACGAGACAAGGAGACAACAAGGCGCGCCCTACCCACCTGGTCAGGCCCTGTTGGCTCGTGCCTCCCTTGTGAGTCGTATGGTCTCGTCCTCAAGCTTCTAGGTCTTATTTTGGTCCAGAAAAAAATCACATTAAAGTTTCATGGTAGTTCGACTTCATTTGGCACTGTAAACCTGAAAAGCCAAAAACATGCAGAAAACAGGAAGTGGCACTGGGCACTGGGTTAATAGGTTAGTGCTTAAAAATAATATTAATTGGTAAATAAAGTCCCAAAAAGTATCCTAGAATGATAATATAATAGCATGGAAAAGTAAAAAATTAGATACATTGGAGACTTATCACACCACCACGTAACCAGCCGTCGAGGACCCCCCTTGGGAGCTTTCCAAGGACTAACCCGTGAAGAACAAGCCCCTGCTCTATAAGGAGCGAGCCTTGTCCAAGAAGGCGTTGCTGGATGGGTGCGACACATGCCCCTCCCTCGCTGTCAGCAACGGCTCCTCCCCTAAATATGAAGTTGCACTCGCCAACTTCCTCCAACTAAGCTCTGATACGTCGGATTGGACAACATGAGGCATGCCCAGTATATTGATGATGGTGATAAAACACCACTCAACCATGTGCCAGATAACGTGGCGCGTGAAGCAAAAGGAATGGCATCAGGGGCCCAAGAAGGAGGAAGTCGTCACCGAGGAAGTCAAGAAGTTATAGGATGTGGGAGTCCCCATGTGGATCGCCAACCGCACCCCCATCACCAAGCTGCATAGCACCAGGCTATGTGCGTCAACTTCCTCTCCCTCAACCAGGCAGACCCCACGAGCCCCTTCCGTCCTTCACGGATCTACCAGATTGTGGCTCGCCCTAGGTCATGTGTATGCCTTTTAGTGTGGAGGAATCCGGAGCAACCTTTGTGAGGCTTATGCGCATGATCCTGGAGTCCCCCATCGCATGAAATGTGGAGGTAGTTAACACCCATGCCCGGCCCACCGTGGCCTCACTCGTGATGGCAGAGGGTGTTTGAGTACAAAACACAAGGAACACTCGCTATCACCATAAGTTCTATCCGTGCCCCAAGGATACAAGCAACAGGGATATGTACACACTCCGGTGCTCCCTCTAATTGCGCTGCCTCCGACACATAAGAGCTCCTTGTTGGAGATATGCCCTAGATTCAATGATGTATGATGCTATTTCCTATGTCTTTATGAATAAATATAGTCCTTGGACATTATCACTTATGTGTATTAACAAGTATGTGACTTGTTTGTGAGACTATGCATTGCATGATGACTATCCTAAATGGTCCGTAGTCGAAAGGGTTGTGTAGACACGCAACCAATCAGAATAGCATATGATATAGTGTATGGTCCGGTCTCACTGACCATGCAGCATTGGATACTAGCCAAATAATATGGACTTAGAAAGATCTGATCGGATTCGACGTGCTCAGATCCGAGTCGAGATAAGGTGTGAGTTGGAAAGACCCAACTATCAGACACAACGACCGGTCGTTTGTGAGTCTCTAGTACGACATACGTTTTATGTCCTAAGACCCGAGCTGGTGCATGTACTCAGGATTTTGTCAGATTACTTTGGGCTGACCAAATGCTACTTCATAACTAGGGAGTTACGAAGGTAGGTTTTGGGCTTGTACATACCCATGCTCGTGGTCGTGGAGGACGGGATTTTCCCCTCCGATCGGGTGAGATATACTCTGGCCCCTTGGGTGATCCGAACTGGATAAGTATGTCCATGCGACGAGGATTCTGAGATAATCCAAAGTGTTCGTTGGATTCACCAGAACGAGAAAGAGGTCATGCTACTACAAGGATGACCATCTCGCCTTGAGCACGACAGAACACTTATGGCAACGGCAGCGACACAAGAAGTATGAAGTACAGGTTCGCCTAACCAGCTTCATCGCACATTTGGAGTTGGCACAGTTTGCTAGAGGCCGCTACCGACTAGTCGAGCCGGATATGATCTAACACATGAGAAAGTGAATGAGAACATAAGGGGTCATGCGCTTAAGGAAAGGAACACGTGGGCTTTAGGATCCGTGTGAGGCCCAAGAGTTGAGCCCGAGATGGATGCTATAAATAGTGGAAGTGGGACACACTTATTTAGTTGATCGCTTTGGCGTCATAATTAGGGATTTGCATGTGTTGGAACTAGCCACCTCCACTCACGCCTGACTGTGTGATCGGACCTAGCATTCCGTCGCATGGTGTTCCTCCTGCACGTGCAGATACCATTAGAGGCGGTGCACTTGTGCTGCTCCGACGAACCTGTACGGGTGAACCGGTAACCAAACCTTTGAGGGATATTGGATGAGGAGGATATGGACCACGTGGACGTGCTGCCCCAATTCTACTTTCTCTCCACGGCACTTTGCATCTACTGGTAACAATTTTTGATCCATCTCCATTGCATGTTCTTGGTTGTTGTGCATGTAGTATTTTTTAAATTTGCATGCGATGCACCTACAGTATAACCCAACACTCCTTCCCACACTCGTGGAAGCCCCATGATCTCTGTGGCGGATGCTGAAAGTGCGTTATATCGACTAGAGGGGGGGTGAATAGGAGAATTTTAGAATTTCATCACTTAGGAAATTCCTTTTGAGGAAATTCCTCACTGATGACTAACTTACAACGGAAACAGTAAAGGATCAGGAGTGCAAAGTTTCACTACAGTTATTTTTCAGGATGAAGAATATGAAAACAGTTTGCACAGTATGCAGGCACGCAGAAAACAGATGAGGATTAACTTGCGTGAAGAATTTGGGGTTGAGGAATTTCAGAGAAAGTCTTCAGCAAATTCTTCAAACAGTGACAGTGGAAATCATCAACACATAATCTGAGGAATATAAAGAGTTGAGGAAATAGAACCCGTTTCACAGTGAAGACAGTAGTTGATGACCCAGTTCCAACTGCTGTGACAGTTGTACATCTGGTTTGGAGCGGCTTGGTATTGAAACCAAAAGACACACAGTCCCGGGACACAAAGTCCCTACTGTATTCTCCTTGGGATAAGAACACACAGTCCTCGCCCAACACTCGTGGTAAGTCTTCAGGGCAGAATTCCAAACACTCACAGACTTGTTCACCTGGCGATCCACAATTTACTGCTGGATTGCTCCAGACCATGATGCCTAACCGTGTGGAGGATGCACAGTCCTCAAAGGTAAAAGTCTTCAGTCCCACATAGGAACAACTTCTTAAGTGATGCTCAATCACTTGGTTCTCGGTTTGTGGTTTGTTGTTTGGGGTATTTCCTCACTGATGAATTACTCTCGAAGACTCTCAGGAATTTGGGTTGCTCTTATGACAAGTGTCAGTTTCTAACGGAGTAGCCAACCAGCTAATGGTTGTGGGGGTGGCTATTTATAGCCTAGGAGCATCGTGACATGATTTGACATTAATACCCTTAAATAATATGACCGTTGATGTGGATAAGACCAATGATGTGGCGTGGCTATCGATAACGGTCGGGACCCTCAACTGTGAGAGTCCTCATGTCTCTCATATTCCTCACTTGAGGCTTTTGGAAGGATTAGGCTTGGGTTGAGCATCATGACTAAATTCATTCCAATGTGTTACCTCGACCCCCTTTAATAGTACGGTGTTCCTATTACTCAAGTGTGAAGAAAACAAAACAGAAAGGATAAATCTTCATGCTTCAAAATCTTTAGATTGATTTTCGTCAGGACACACCGAATTCCTCAATTTCAATATCTTCGTGAGGAATATCAATTTCATCGCAAATTCTTCGTGATTCAATTCTTCAGCTTCAGACCAATTTCTTCAACCGAAGATATACTTTTTTAGGGGTCGATATTCATCGATTATTTCAAACTCCTCAGCGACTTATTGATCCTGTGTACACTCAAGAACACATTAGATACTTAACCTATAAGTCTTCACACCACCAAAATTACTAAGGGGCACTAGATGCACTTACAATCTCCCCCTTTTTGGTGGTTGATAGCAATTAGGTTAAGTCTTCAATAGGGATAAAAAATATGAAGTGTAAATACTCATTTGAGGAATTTGAAATCAAGATTCAAAGAGACTCCCCCTGAAGATGTGCATATCTTGAGGATTTTGCTTTTCACAGCAAATGCACATTGATGATTTATATCATGGAGATCTCCCCCTGAGTCTTGTAAATCATGCATGCATATGATATATAGTATGAAGAAATTGAGGATGCATGATGACAAATGGTATCTGACGAATTCCAGCATGCGTGCATTAATATTTTGAGGAATAAGCATGCGAAGAAAAACATTCAAAAGCGTCAGAGTACCATCGGGCTTAAGTTACAACTCATTACATAAATACTTCAGAAGAGCCAAGAGAATGCAACTTAAATATAGTTCATAAGCCCCCAAAATATCCCGCGTGAAGACTAACTCTCAAGTTTCTCCCCCTTTGTCATCAAGTGACAAAAAGGGACAAACTGAGGAATAACGCCCGTGAAGACTTTCACTCCTAGGCAGTTGATGAAGACGCTGAGGATTCTTGGGAGCAGTAATCCTCCTTGGACCGGTGGCAGTGCGTTGTTGTTCTTCATCAGATTTGGCAGTGCGGAATGAAGAAAAAGAACTGTCCTCAAGGTCTGGAACTGGAATTGGCCCGAATTTCTTCTTTGGTGGCCATGACCAGTCAAAGTGTCGTGCAAACTCCAATTCTTCAAGTTCTGCTGGAGTCTTCAGATGAGCCAGTGTAGCCCAGGTGCGATCAAAAACCTCATGAAGATAATAGTGGTTAAGCTTCACAGTGTTCTGCGTTTCATTGAGGGTTTTCACAATGGCGCCGAACTGGTGTTTGACCCACTTGTGATTCCAATCCACCTTCTGGTGAAGACTGAGAAGAAGCTCTCTGGTATTCATCACCCGAGGAGCAACAGGACTTGGAGGGTGAGTCTCAGTGTCATCCCATGAAGAATAAGCTTCGGGCTCTCTGAACTGGCCATCAAGGGGCCGACTGCCTTCATCAATGACTGACTTGCCTTTTCCTTCAACAGGCTCAAAAGTCTTCTTGTTGACCCTTATAGGAGGCATATAACCAAAATGGTTGTTGAAATCAGCATGATAATTGATGCCTGACCTTGTCCTGATGAATCTCATGATCCATGGAGCATATATCTTGTGGTCAAAAGGACACATTACATTGTCGGCCAAAGCCCTGAAGAAGAAGTCATGAATGTTGATGGGAATACCATGTATGATGTTGAAGAGGATATTCTTCATGATGCCTACTACATCTTCTTCATCATCATGGCCCTTGATTGGCGCAAGAACACTGTAGAGGATTCTGTAAACCGTCCTGGGTTCATATTTGAGCTCATGGATCAGGAAGGTTGTTCTTGGTGGTTGCCCCTTAGCCAAAGGCTTCATGAGGACATCCATCATCTTGTTAGGTAGCTCACGTTCATCATAAAGCTTCACGGTCTGCTCTGAGGGAATTGACACTGGTAGTTCACGCAGTAGCTCAATGGCAGGAGCCTTGTAGTGTGTGGTTTGCGTCATCCAGTCTAGTACCCATGTGTTGATGTCTGTTCGATCTCCTGATATGTGAAGAGTTGCATAGAATTGAAGAATAAGCTCATTGTTCCAATCACAGATATCCGAGCACATTGGGAGGAGTCCAGCTTCAAAAAGGACGTTGAGGACTGGAGCAAGGCATGGTATTTCTTCAAGCTCAACATGAGGAATATGCGTGTGCTGGAAAATCTTGTTTCTTCCACACAACATAGAGGCATAGTAATTGAGTTGTGTCCTTGTCCAAAACTTCAGATGCCTGATGCGAGGCTTTTCATAGGGATTTTCTCCGATGAAGAACATGCGTTCTTCAAAGAAGGACTCCTTTTGAAACTTTGGCCGCTTGGAGGACGGCTGACGCTGCATTGGCTGAAGGTTTTGCTGTTGGACTTGAGGGGAGACAACTATTGCAGACTCTGGGTTGAGGACGACGAAGGCATCGTCTGGGTTTGGTGCATTTTCCTCAGCATGGTCCTCAGGGTGAGGAATTTCATCAGCTTGAGCTTCAGGCTGAGGAACATGCTCTGGTTGCACTTCAGACTGAGGAATGTGTTCTGGTTGAGCTTCAGGCTGAGGAATGTTGTCAATCGGAGCATCATGTTGGGGATTTTGCTCTGGAGGAGGAATAGGTTAACCGTGAGCCTCAGCTTGAGGGTTTTCCTCAGGAGGAGGAGGAGTTGGGTCAGCCCGATCCTCAGGTTGAGGATTTTGCTCAGGAATGTGACTTTCGTCAGGCTGAGGATTTTCACTTTGTTCTTCCTCAGCTTCCTTGGTGAAGGAGACAGATTCATCAGCTGGTGCAGCTGATCCTTGTGCAGTTTCTTCATGGCGAATGGAGGGCTGAGGATTGGCATCAATGCGAATTTCCTCATCAGTGTATTCCTCAGTTTCGGCATTCTTCATTTCCTCATCTGCCCCTTGCTCCTGGTCTTCGCTTGCAAAGGGAATCATCTCATAAGATGGAGCATTGTTAAGAGGCACAGGATCCGGAGGAGCATTTTCTTCAAGTGCTTTGAGGCGCTTGGCCTCAGCGTGTTCTTCTGCTGATGAAGCTTTTCTCTTCTTGGCTTCCTTTTCAGTAGCCCTGGTCTTTTTCATGTCTGATGCAGACGGAGTCATTTTCTTCACCTTTGAAGCTTTTGGTGAACGTGTTTTCTTAGCAGTGACATTTTCATCAGCTGGCTTTGAGGCACCAGCTGGAGCAGAGTCATCAGCTGGCTTTGAAGCAGCAGCTGGAGCAGAGTGATCAGCTGGCTTTGAAGCATCAGCTGGAGCAAGGTCAGTCTCACCAGCTGTGGGAAAGTCATTAGCTGGATTTTCCGTGGTGATTTCCTCATTTGTCGGTTCATCCACACGTCTTCCTTGAGGGATTTCCTCAGCATGAGCAGTTTCATCAGCTGGTTCTTGAATCAGAGGCTGAGGAGTTGGTACTGGAGGGGCAGCCTTCTTGTTGTAGTTGTCAACATCTTCAGTGGCAAGTTTGATGAAACTACTTTTGAGACTTTCATGGTGCGAAAGCTTGGAGTACTTATCTGTCAAAGTCTTCAATTCAGCCTGTGTTGACACAAGTGCATCAGGCGTCAGGTTGAGGAGATTCTGCGTGACGAATTTCTCCTTGTTGAGCTTAGCAACCTTGGCCTGTTTGGCTTGCTGCTCCTTCCACTTGGCCTCATTGATGAATGTGGCCACCATGTGGTTGATGCCTGGGGGAAGTTTCAAATCATCAAGTGGAGTGTTGGGGTCCTCATACCAGATGTTGATGTAGTCTAGGAGGACTTTTGGGTCCATGGCCAGAGGAATGAAGCTGCCAGAAGCTTGAGCTACCCTCTCTTGCTTGTTTCTGAAGATGGCCTGCAGAGTGTAATCATCATATTCATCACTAACTTCTGATGCAGAAGGGACCTTGATCATTTTGCTTGGGCTTAGTCTTGTTCCTCTCCCAGCAGTCACTTTAGTCTTCAGAGGTGTTCGTGAAGACTTTATCTCCGAGCTTGTTGCAGCAGGGACTGAGGAGCTGGAGACAGTAGGCAATTGATTCACTATTGGCTTCTGCTCAGGCTTTGAAGCCTGTGGTGGTGCTGAGGGTTCTGGTGCTGAGGGTTTTGGTGCTGATGCTGGAGCTGTTTTCTCTTGAGGCTTTGAAGCCTTTGGTTTTGGTGGCACAAACTTCAGTTCAGGAATTCCCGTACCAGAAGTCTCAGCTGCACAGGAAGTAGCGGCGGTTGCGGCAGCAGCATAATCTTCATTGAACTTCCTCACAGCAGCCTCTGCCTGCTTCTTGAGCTTTGACAAGTGTTTAGACTTTTCATAAGGATACTCATCAATTGTCTTGAGGCTTGAGGGATGAGCTTCATGATAATCCTCAAGTGGAGCCCGTTTGCCAGGAGGCTTCTGAGCGAGTTTCTTCGCGTATTTGGGAGTGACGAATCTGTACTCCTTCCATTCCTTAGCCCATCGGCGTTCTATCTTCTGAAGCCTGATTTTCCTCTTCGGCATAGTTTCATTGTCATCAGGAGTGTAGTAATCCAGGTATATATCCTCAGGGATATCTGCGGTAGTGTTCTGCTCAAGTTTCTTGCCTCCCTTTTGCTTCCTTTCATCCTCCATTTTCTTCAGTTGAGGCTTTTGCTGATAAGATTGAACTCTTGAGGATTCTGATGAGACTTGCAGATTTTCTTCAATAAATGCTGCAAATGAGTTAATTTGATGAGAACCAAGAGATTAATCAGCTGACATGTGTGTACCTGTGAACAGAGTATAGTTGCGAGGAATTTGGAGAGGTCATATGCGTTCTCAGAATTGATGAAATGAAATATGTTTTACAGTTGAGGAATTTGACCAGTGGTTGAGGAATTTGTCTAAGCATAATGTTCTTGGGTTCCAGAGTTGTACAGATCCGAAAATTCACACAACTGCGGAATCTCGTGAAAATCTTAGATGCTTAGTGAAGTTCATCAATAGTTTGGTGATAGGCAGTGTTTGAGGAAAAGAAACCGATGGATTGTTGAGGAAAAACAGATTTCACATCTCAGAGATAAATAGTAGATCAAACTTGTTACAAAAATAGGGATTTTATTTACCCTAGATGGCGCACACGAAGAACATGGAAGTAGTAGCATTAGATGCTCATTCGGTGCGTGTCCAATGCGCCCTAACTCGACAGCAGAGGACGGCTACGACAGCGGCAGACGAAGATGGTCCGGCTCAGGCATGGTTTCGACGACGGAGAGGTCGAGGCAGTCAAGCTCTTCTTCGCCGGTGTCGAGACTTCTAGCGGTGGCGCTAGGGCTTGGAGCTTTTGCTGTAGCAGGAGGGTGACGGAACAAAGAAGATTTTACCGAGGGAGATGGGGACATATTTATAGCAAGGCGGTAACTGTTGGCGCGAGGAAATCGGACCAAATAGCCCCTGTCTCTACGTCTCGACAGGACACGTGTAGCTCATGAGAGAAGCGGTGGAGATCGTGGTTATCCGAACGAGGAAAGTGGGGTTCAGTTACTGTGCAAAAAAACATTTTTGAAGATTTGAGGATTTTGTTACAAAATCATCACCTGACAAGGACGCAGTGAGGATTTCGAACTAAGTTTCAAGTAGAACGCATATGAAGAATTGAATAGACTGGGTGAGAATACCATAGGGGGAGAGTAGGGTCCGATCACATTCACTTAGATGAATTATCAAATTGAAGAAATATCTATAAGTGAATGTTGTTGAGGACTTGAAATCACAGTCTATCTAGGTAAACGAAAATCATCAAGTGTTTTTGAAGATTTGAATGATTTGAGGATTTTGTGATAAAGCGTCATGATGATGAATTTCTGTTTTGAACAAAAATGATGTGTTTTCAAGAAAATCAAATTTTGAAGAAATGAAACTTTGAAGAAATTCAACTTGAGGAATTTCACGTTGGGCGGTGGCGTGACCCACCATATAAGAATGTTGATTACAGACGCGGCGTACAATTGTCGTAGGGCCCTGAGAATCAATTTCTTCGTTGATTTCTTCAGACACAGAGTGATATTCTTCATTAGTTGAAGAAAATCGATTCATCATGTGTTGTACATCTAAGTCATCAATTTTGCATAAGTGTTAGGATGTGTGCATGTTTTTACAAAACATTTGAAGATTCTAAGATATTTAGCTCACACCGCAACTTGCAAAACCTCTTCTCATCCATGGGCTTAGTAAAGATATCTGCCAGTTGATCATCAGTCTTCACATGGTCGATGAGGATATTGCCCTTGAGGACATGGTCCCAAAGAAAATGATGACGAATCTGGATGTGCTTGGTCTTCGAGTGTTGTACTGGGTTGTATGACGTCTTGATTGCACTCTCATTGTCATAGTAGAGAGGCACATTCTTCATGTTGATGCCGTAGTCCTTGAGGGTTTGCTTCATCCATAGTAATTGAGCACAGCATTACCCAACAGCAATGTACTCAGCTTCGGCTGTGGAGAGTGAAACGCAGTTCTGCTTCTTTGAGGACCAGCAAACTAGTGATCTTCCGAGGAAATGACATGTGCTAGAAGTTGACTTGCGATCCACACGGTCACCAGCATAGTTAGAATCAGAGTATCCCACAAGATGAAGATTTGAGCCCTTGGGGTACCATAATCCTAGTGTTGGTGTGTGAGCTAAGTATCGAAGAATATGCTTCACATCCTTAAGGTGTGATTCCTTCGGTTTTTCTTGAAAACGTGCACACATGCAAATAGTAAGCATTATATCTGGCCTAGGTGCACATAAATACAATAAAGAGCCAATCATTGAGCGATTTACCTGCTGATCGAATTCTTTACCATTTTCGTCAGTGCAAAGGTGGCCATTTGTAGGCATTGGAGTTTTGGCACCTTTGCATTCATGCATGTCGAATTTCCTCAGAACATCCTTGAGGTATTTCTCCTGTGGTATGAATATTCCATTGCGTTGTTGACAAATTTGAAGACCTAAGAAGAATTTCAGCTCCCTAATCATAGACATCTGATATTCTTCACTCATCATGTAAGCAAATTCATCACTGTATCGTTTGTCAGTACAACCAAATAAAATATCATCAACATATATCTGGCATACAAATAGCTCATTATCATAGGATTTAGTGAAAAGAGTTGATCATGTGAACCAGGTTTGAAGCCTTTCTTCACGAGGAATTCCTTCAATGTATCATACCATGCCCGAGGGGCTTGCTTGAGACCATAGAGAGCCTTTTTGAGTCTGAAGACTTTGTCTGGATTCTTTGGATCCTCAAAACCTGGGGGCTGAGCAACATATACTTTTTCCTCAGGCATACCATTGGGGAATGCACTTTTCACATCCATTTGATATAAGATGATGTTATGATGATTAGCATAAGCAAGTAGTATTCGAATAGCTTCAAGTCTAGCAACAGGTGCAAAAGTTTCATCGAAATCTATTCCTTCAACCTGTGTGTAGCCTTGGGCTACAAGTCGTGCCTTATTCCTCACCACTTGATCATCCTCATCTTGCTTGTTTCGGAAAATCCACTTGGTTCCGATGATATTGTGCTTGCGAGGATCAGGTCGTTTGATGAGCTCCCATACGTCATTCAGCTTGAATTGAAGAAGTTCGTCTTGCATAGCTTGGATCCACTCCAATTCCAGGAAAGCCTCAACAACTTTTGAAGGTTCTGTGATAGATACAAAGGAGAAATGCCCACAAAAGTTAACTAAGTGTGAAGCTTTTGAGCAAGTGATAGGACCTAGCGCGTTGAAGTCCTTGAGGATTTTGTCAAGTTCCACTTCATTTGCAATCCTCGGATGAGCTGGTTGAGGATTTCATCTGGGCTGAGGAATTGGTTCTGGAGCAATTTCCTCAGGAGCATCTTCTTGATTTTCATCAGTGATGGGAATGGTTTCTTCATCAATTTGCTTAGTGGGAACAATGTCTTCAGTAGCTTTGAGCTTTATTGCTTCCTCAGGAGACAGCTTATCTGGATCAGAAGGCAATTGCTCTCTTTGCGAGCCATTAGATTCATCAAACCGCACATCTACAGTCTCAACAACTTTGTTGTGATAGTTGTTGAAGACTCTGTAGGTGTGCGAGTCCTTTCCATAACCGACCATAAAACCCTCATGTGCCTTAGGTACAAACTTTGAGCTATGGTGAGGATCTCTAATCCAACATTTTGCACCGAAGAATTTGAAATAACTTACATTGGGTTTCTTGTCAGTGGGGAGTTCATATGAGGTTTTCTTGAGGAATTTGTGAAGATATACCCTGTTGATGATATGGCACGCAGTGTTGATTGCTTCAGGCCAAAAGCGACGAGGAGTCTGATATTCTTCAAGCATGGTTCTTGCCATCTCTACCAGAGTCCTGTTCTTCCTTTCAACGACACCATTCTGTTGAGGAGTATAAGGAGCAGATAATTCGTGAGTAATACCAAGTTCATCAACATAATTATCAAGACCAGTGTTTTTGAACTCTGTTCCATTATCACTCCTGATATGTTTGATCTTGATGCCGAAGTTTGTCGAGGCCCTTGAAGAAAATCGTTTGAAGATTTCCTGCACCTCAGTTTTATATAAGATGATATGCACCCATGTATATCTGGAATAATCCTCAACTATGACGAAGCCATATAAACATGCTGCATTTATTAGTGTGGCATAATGAGTAGGTCCAAATAGATCCATGTGAAGCAATTCAAATGGACGAGTAGTGGTCATGATAGTCTTCGAGGGATGCTTGGATCTGGTCATTTTCCCATACTCACATGCACCACAGAGGTGATCCTTGAGGAATTTGACTGATTCGATGCCGATGACATGCTTCTTCTTCGCAAGCATGTGCAAATTCCTCATGCCTGCATGACCGAGTCTTCGATGCCACAGCCACCCTTCTGAGGTTTTTGCTAGTAAGCAAGTGGCTGGTTGAGGACCTATAGAGAAATCAACAATGCACAAATCCCCTCTTCTGACACCTTCGAAGACTTTGGATCTGTCAGATTCCATGATGACAACACATCTATATCTACCAAAGATAACAATCATATCAAGATCACAAAGCATCGAGACTAACATGAGGTTAAATCCAAGGGATTCAACAAGCATCACTTTGTCCATATGCCTATCCTTGGAAATAGCCACTTTGCCAAGTCCCAATACCTTGCTTTTACCTTTGTCAGCATATGTGATTTGCTTCAAGGATGATGGAGTTAGTGGCATATTCATCAGCAAGCTTTTATCACCAGTCATGTGATGTGTGCAACCACTATCAAGAACCCACTCAGTACTCTTGGGTTTGTCATCCCGCAGATGAATTAGTACAGCTTACCATCTCATATGCTTCAGACTTGAAGAATATGATATCAATTTCATCAGATATGAATTTCACCATAACAGAATTATAAGGACTTGTGAAATATTCCTATTTCATCAATATTAGCTTGCATCCTATCAAGCATTTTCCTCAGGTCTCCAGCAAATTCTTCAGATGATGATTTTCATCTGGAGACCTGACCTGCAGAAGTGATTAGTTCAATTTCTTCACCACCCACATCTGAAGGGGTGGTAAAGCATTCATCATCCTGCGAGCACCATATGAGAAAGGGGGCATTGAAGCTAAGGCACATCTCTTAACAGTAGGGGGGTTAAAGTACTCATATGAATATGCAGAGAACTGGTTTGAGGATTTATGAACATAATGATTTGAAGAATAACACTCATATTCATATTTCTTGTAGTTTCCCTCCATGTTAGAAGCATTACCATGGGTACGAGCATAGTTTTGACCAGTTGAGGATTTTGATCCTCTTGAAGACTTTGGTCATCCTGAGGAATTTGATCTAGGGTTCAAACTCTTCATCGGTGGTGTTATGAGGACATTCACCTGAAGATTTTCAAGACAACTTTTGGGAACCCAGATTTTCCTCAGAGGAGAGCCATTCCTGCAGTTAGTTCCAACATATCGAGCAAATACTTCACCAGCTTGATTTTTGAACAGTTTATAGTTGGAGTCGAATGACTCATCTGCGGAATAGGATAATTCACATGAAAAGCCTGTTAGATTAGATGGATCAAGAGGAGGCCCAGTAGCAGCAACCCATGAGGTTTTGGGATACTGCTCAGGTTTCCAATAAGATCCATCAGCATTCAATTTCCTCCCAAAGGCAATTCCTTCTTTCCTCGGGTTCCTGTTCAAGATCTGCTTTTTGAGCACATCACAAAGGGTTTGATGTGCTTTGAGACTTTTGTATATGCCTGTCACATATAATCCCTTCAACCCTTCATTTTCATCAGTGACATTTGTGTTTTCCTCAAGTGAGGAATTTCACACTACAGGAGCAGTTGAAGAATTTATAGCAATTGAAGCATTTGATGACTCTGGTGAAGAATTAGCAGTTTCACGTTCAATGCATTTATGACATGGAGGAATGAATTCAGCATGAGCAGCGCTAATCTGTTGAGCTAGTAATGAATCATTTTCCATACGAAGATCATCATGAGAAATCCTCAACTTCTCTAGATCAAGCTTCCTTTGAAGAAATTCATAGGAAAGTTTCTCATGATCAGCGAGGAGTGTATCATGACGATCTAGAAGATTATCAAATCTAGAATGAAGACTTTTCACATCTTCAGTGAGGATTTGGGTAAGAGTCATTTCATCATTCAACATATCATCGCTTCTATCTAACAGTTTCTGAAGCTTTTCCAAGGCAGTTTGTTGTTTAGTGGCAATGGGAGCAAGTTTACTGTAACTGGGTTTTTTCATAATCATCACCTTCACAGTCACTTGAGTCAGAGGAGGAATCATCATTCAGTACCTTTGAACCTTTTGCCATGAAGCAATATGTTGGAGCGAAGTCATCAGCATAGTCATCAGTGTGGATGGTGTTATCATTTTCTTCAAGGTTGAAGATTGACTTGCTGACAAATTTGGTTGCAAGTGCAAGACTAGCCTATCCGGATTCTGAGTCTTCATCAAAAACCCCCTCTTCATCACATTCCTCGGATTCTGCTTTAGAATCCATTTCCTTGCCAATAAGTGCCCGAGCCTTTCTGAAACTATTCTTCTTGTACGATGAGGACTTTGAAGATGAGGATTTTGAAGATTTGTGCTTTTTCTTCGAGTCATCAGAACTGTCCTCCTTGTATTTCTTCTTCTTTGATTCCTTTCCCCAACGAGGACAATCAGCAATGTAGTGACCTGATTTCTTGCATTTGTGGCAGGTTCTTTTCTTGTAGTCCTCACATGAAGATTCTGATTTCCTCATATCTCTTCTTGAAGATTTACCGAACTGGCCACGTCGTGTAAACCTCTGGAATTTCCTCACGAGCATTGCAAGCTCCTGTCCAAATTCTTCAGGATCACCAATGCTATCATCCGAATCTTCTTCTTTAGACGAGGAAATTTCTTGAACCTTCAGTGCACGTGGTCTAGAATAGCTTGGTCCATATTGATCTATCTTTTCTTCTTGTTGGAATTCATGAGTATTGAGTCTTTCGAGTATATCAGCTGGATCAAGCATCTTGTAGTCTGGTCTTTCTTGAATCATCAGAACTAAAGTATCAAATGAAGAATCCAAAGATCTTAGCAGTTTCTTCAAAACTTCGTGATCAGTAATATCTCGAGCTCCCAGTGCTTGCAGTTCATTTGACATGTCACTGAGGCGATCAAAAGTATCTTGGCAGCTTTCATTGTCAAACCTCTTGAAGTGATTGAATAGATTGTGAAGAACGTCAACACAAGAATCACGCTGGGTTGATAATCCTTCATTGACTTTGGACAGTCTTTGCCAAATAAGTTTCACTAAGCCCAAAGCACTTACTCTGCCATACTGGCGTTTGCTCAGATGGCCACAGATGATATTCTTCGCTTGAGAATCGAGTTGCTTGAATTTCTTCACATCAGCAGCAGAGATACTAGGAGAGATGATGGGGACGCCATGTTCCACAATATACGAGAAATCATTGTCAATAGCTTGTAGATGCATCTGCATCTTGGTCTTCCAGAAGGGAAAGTCCTTTCCTTCGAAAGTAGGACATGCTGCAGTAACCTTAATCATGCCTGCAGTCAACATAACTAAAACTCCAGGTGGTTAAACCAAAATCACACAGAACAAGGGAGTACCTTGCTCTGATACCAATTGAAAGTGAGTTATATCGACTAGAGGGGGGTGAATAGGAGATTTTTAGAATTTCATCACTGAGGAAATTCCTTTTGAGGAAATTCCTCACTGATGACTAACTTACAACGGAAACAGTAAAGGATCAGGAGTGCAAAGTTTTACTACAACAGTTTTTCAGGATCAAGAATATGAAAACAGTTTGCACAGTATGTAGGCACGCAGAAAATAGATGAGGATTAACTTGCGTGAAGAATTTGAGGTTGAGGAATTTCAGAGAAAGTCTTCAGCAAATTCTTCAAACAGTGAAAGTGGCAATCATCAACACATAATCTGAGGAATATAAAGAGTTGAGGAAATACAACCTGTTTCACAGTGAAGACAGTAGTTGATGACCCAGTTCCAACTACTGTGATAGTAGTACATCTGGTTTGGAGCGGCTTGGTATTGAAACCAAAAGACACACAGTCTCGGGACACAAAGTCCCTACCGTATTCTCCTTGGGCTAAGAACACACAGTCCTCGCCCATCACTCGTGGTAAGTCTTCAGGGCAGACTTCCAAACCCTCACAAACTTGGTCACCTGGATATCCACAATTTACCGCTAGATTGCTCAAGACCATGACGCCTAACCGTCTGGAGGACGCACAGTCCTCAAAGGTAAAAGGCTTCAATCCCACACAGGAACAACTTCTTCAGTGATGCTCAATCACTTGGTTCCCGGTTTGTGGTTTGGTGTTTGGGGTATTTCCTCACTAATGAATTACTTTCGAAGACTCTGAGGAATTTGGGTTGCTCTTATGACAAGTGTCAGTTTCTGACGGAGCAGCCAACCAGCTAATGGTTGTGGGGGTGGCTATTTATAGCCTGGGAGCATCCCGACATGATTTGACATTAATGCCCTTAAATAATATGACCGTTGATGTGGATAAGACCAATGGTGTGGCGTGGCTATCGATAATGGTTGTGACCCTCAACTGTGAGAGTCCTCGTGTCTATCATATTCCTCACTTGAGGCTTTTGGCAGGATTAGGCTTGGGTTGAGCATCATGAGGAAATTCATTCCAATGTGTTACCTCGACCCCCTTTAACAGTACGGTGTTCCTATTACTCAAGTGTGAAGAAAACAAAACAGAAAGGATAAATCTTCATGCTACCAAATCTTCAGATTGATTTTCTTCAGGACACACCGAATTCCTCAATTTCAATATCTTCATGAGGAATATCAATTTCATCGCAAATTCTTCGCGATTCAATTCTTCATATTCACACCAATTTCTTCAACCGAAGATATACATTTTTAGGGGTCGATATTCATCGATTATTTCAAACTCCTCAGCGACTTATAGATCCTTTGTACACTCAAGAACACATTAGATACTTGAACTACAAGTCTTCACACCACCAAAATCACTAAGGGGCACTAGATACTTGAACTACAAGTCTTCAAGAACACATTATAGTGAGGAATACAAGTGACATGAGGACTCTCACAGTTGAGGGTTCCGACCGTTTTGATAGCCACGCCACATCATTGGTCTTATCCACACCAACAGTCATATTATTTAAGGGCATTAGTGTCAAATCATGTTAGGATGCTCCCAGGCTATAAATAGCCGCCCCCCACAACTATTAGCTGGTTGGCTGCTCCGTTAGAAACTGACACTTGTCATAAGAGCAACCCAATTCCTCAGAGTCTTCGAGAGTAATTCATCAGTGAGGAAATACCCCAAACACCAAACCACAAACCTAGAAACAAGTGATTGAGCATCACTGAAGAAGTTGTTCCTGTGTGGAACTGAAGCCTTTTACCTTTGAGGACTGTGCATCCTCCAGACGGTTAGGCGTCATGGTCTAGGACAATCCAACAGTCAATTGTGGATCGCCAGGTGACCAAGTTTGTGAGGGTTTGGAAGTCTTCCCTGAAGACTTAGCACGAGTGTTGGGCGAGGACTATGTGTTCTTAGCCCAAGGAGAATACTGTAGGGACTATGTGTCCTGGGATTGTGTGTCTTTTGGTTTCAATACCAAGCCGCTCCAAACCAGATGTACGACTATCACAGCAGTTGGAACTGGGTCATCAACTACTTTCTTCGCTGTGAAACTAGTTCTAGTTCCTCAACCCTTTACATTCCTCAGATTATGTGTTGATGACTCTCACTGTGATTGTTTGAAGAATTTGCTGAAGATTTTCTGTGAAATTCCTCAACCCCAAATTCTTCACGTTAGTTAATCCTCATCTGTTTCTGCGTGCCTGCTCACTGTGCAATCTGTTTTCACATTCCTCAAACTGAGAAACTGCTGTTGTGAAACTTCGCACTCCTGATCCTTTACTGTTTCGGCCGTAAGTTAGTCATCAGTGAGGAATTTCCTCAAAAGGAATTTCCTTAGTGATGAAATTCTAAAAATCTCCTATTCACCCCCCTCTAGTAGATATAACGCACTTTCAATTGGTATCAGAGCAAGGTACTCCCTTGTTGTGTGTGATTTTGGTTTAACCACCTGCAGTTTTAGTTATGTCGACTGCAGGCATGTTTAAGGTCACTGCAACATGTCCTACTTTCGAAGGAAAGAACTTTCCCTTCTGGAAGAACAAGATGCAAATGCATCTAAAACCTATTGATAATGATCTGTGGTATATTGTGGAACATGGCGTCCCCATCATCTCTTCTAGTGTCTCTGCTGCTGATGTGAAGAAATTCAAGCAACTTGATTCTCAAGCGAAGAATATCAACTGTGGCCATTTGAGCCCAGGCCAGTTTGGAAGAGTGAGTGCTTTGGGCTTAGCAACACCCATCTGGGAGAGACTGTGCAAAGTGAATGAAGGAGTATCAACCTAGGGTGACTCTCGTGTTGATATTCTTCGCAATCTTTTCAATCGCTTCAAGAGGCATGACAATGAAAGCTGCCAAGATACCTTTGATCGCCTCACTGACATATCAAATGAACTGCAAGCACTCGGAGCTCGAGACATCACTGTGTTGGAAATATGCCCTAGAGGTAATAATAAATTAGTTATTATCATATTTCTTTGTTCATGATAATCGTTTATTATCCATGCTATAATTGTATTGATTGGAAACACAGTGCATGTGTGGATACATAGACAAAACACTGTCCCTAGTAAGCCTCTAGTTGACTAGCTCGTTGATCAAAGATGGTCAAGGTTTCCTGGCCATAGGCAAGTGTTGTTACTTGATAACGGGATCACATCATTAGGAGAATCATGTGATGGACTAGACCCAAACTAATAGACGTAGCATGTTGATCGGTGTCATTTTGTTGCTACTGTTTTCTGCGTGTCAAGTATTTGTTCCTATGACCATGAGATCATATAACTCACTGACACCGAAGGAATTCTTTGTGTGTATCAAACGTCGCAACGTAACTGGGTGACTATAAAGATGCTCTACAGGTATTTCCGAAGGTGGTCGTTGAGTTAGTATGGATCAAGACTGGGATTTGTCACTCCGTGTGACGGAGAGGTATCTCGGGGCCCACTCGGTAATACAACATCACACACAAGCCTTGCAAGCAATGTGACTAAGTGTAAGTTGCGGGATCTTGTATTACGTAATGAGTAAAGAGACTTGCCGGTAAACGAGATTGAAATAGGTATGCGGATACTGACGATCGAATCTCGAGCAAGTAACATACCGAAGGAAAATGGGAATGACATACGGGATTATATGAATCCTTGGCACTGAGGTTCAAACGATAAGATCTTCGTAGAATATGTTGGATCCAATATGGGCATCCAGTCCCGCTATTGGATATTGACCGAGGAGTCACTCAGGTCATGTCTACATAGTTCTCGAACCTGCAGGGTCTGCACACTTAAGGTTCGACGTTGTTTTATGCTTATTTGAGTTATATTGTTGGTTACTGAATGTTGTTCGGAGTGGTCCGAAAACAAAGATTGATATATAGGATGACCTCATTTGGTTACCGGAAGGTTTTCGTGCATTACCGGAAAAGTTTCGGGCTCATCGGTAGTGTACTGGGAGTGCCGGGAAGGGTGCCTCGGACCATCAGGAGGGGTGTCACGCCCCAAGGGGTCTCATGGGCTATGGGAAGAGATAAACCAGCCCCTAGTGGGCTGGAATAAGTTCCCACTGAGGCCCATAAGGTTTGAGAAGGAAAAAACACAAGGTGGAAAGAGTTTCCAAGTGGGAAGGCAGAATCCTACTCCAAGTAGGATTGGAGTAGGACTCCTCCACCTCCAATTTCGGCCAAACCTTGAGTGTTTGAGGCTGCCTCTTCCCTCCCCCTCCCTCCTATATATACTGAGGTATTAGGGCTGATTTGAGACGACTTTTTCCATGGAAGCCCGACCACATACCTCCACGGTTTTACCTCTAGATTGCGTTTCTACGGAGCTCGGCGGAGCCCTGCTGAGATTAGATCACCACCAACCTCCGGAGCGCCGTCACGCTGCCGGAGAACTCATCTACCTCTCCATCTCTCTTGCTGGATCAAGAAGGCCGAGATCATCGTCGAGTTGTACGTGTGCTGAATGCGGAGGTGCCGTCTGTTTGGCACTAGATCGTGGGACGGATCGCGGGACGGTTCGTGGGATGGTTCGCGGAGCGGATCGAAGGACGTGAGGACGTTCCAGTACATCAACTGTGTTTCTTAACGCTTCTGCTGTGCAATCTACAAGGGTACGTAGATCGGAAATCACCTCTCGTAGATGGAGATCACCATGATAGGTCTTCATGCGCGTAGGAAATTTTTTGTTTCCCATGCGACGTTCCCCAACAGTGGTATCAGAGCTAGGTTCATGCGTAGATGTCTTCTCGAGTAGAACAGAAAAGTGTTTGTGGGCGGTGATGTGCGTTTTGCTGCCCTCCTTAGTCTTTTCTTGATTCCGCGGTATTGTTGGATTGAAGCGGCTCGGACCGACATTACTCGTACGCTTACGAGAGACTGGTTTCATCGCTATGAGTAACTCCGTTGCTCAAAGATGACTGGCGAGTGTCGGTTTCTCCAACTTTAGTTGAATCGGATTTGACCAAGGAGGTCCTTGGATGAGGTTAAATAGCAATTCATATATCTCCGTTGTGGTGTTTGCGTAAGTAAGATGCGATCCTACTAGATACCCATGGTCACCACGTAAAACATGCAACAACAATTAGAGGACGTCTAACTTGTTTTTGCAGGGTATGCTTGTGATGTGATATGGCCAACGATGTGATGTGATATATTTGATGTATGAGATGATCATGTTGTAATAGTTAATATCGACTTGCACATCGATGGTACGGAAACCGGCAGGAGCCATAGGGTTGTCTTTAAACTAACGTTTGTGCTTGCAGATGCGTTTCCTATATTGCTAGGACGTAGCTTTAGTAGTAATATAATGAGTAGCACGACAACCCCGATGGCGACACGTTGATGGAGATCATGGTGTGACGCCGGTGACAAGAAGATCGTGCCGGTGCTTTGGTGATGGAGATCAAGAAGGGCCTGATGATGGCCATATCATGTCACTTATGAATTGCATGTGATGTTAATCCTTTATGCACCTTATCTTGCTTAGAACGACGGTAGCATTATGAGGTGATCTCTCACTAAAATTTCAAGACGAAATTGTGTTCTCCCCGACTGTGCACCATTGCGACAGTTCTTCATTTTGAGACACCACGTGATGATTGGGTGTGATAGACTCAACGTTCACATACAACGGGTGCAAAACAGTTGCACACGCAGAACACTCAGGTTAAGCTTGACGAGCTTAGCATGTGCACACATGGCCTCGGAACACATGAGACCGAAAGGTCGAGCTTGAATCGTATAGTTGATATGATTAGCATAGAGATGCTTACCACTAAAAATATTCTCGACTCACGTGATGATCGGACTTGAGATAGTGGATTTGGATCATGTACCACTCAAATGACTAGAGAGATGTACTTTTTGAGTGGGAGTTCTTAAGTAATATGATTAATTGAACTAATTGTCATGAACATAGTCTAATGGTCTTTGCGAATTATGATGTAGCTTGCGCTATAGCTCTACTGTTTTTATATGTTCCTAGAGAAAATTTAGTTGAAAGTTTATAGTAGAAAACTTTGCAAATTGAGTTTGTAAAACAGAGGATTGTCCTCGTTGCTGCGCAGAAGGCTTATGTCCTTAATGCACCACTCGGTGTGCTGCACCTCGAGTGTCGTCTGTAGATGTTGTGAACATCCGACATACACGTTTCTGATGACTACACGATAGTTCAGTACAAAATACTTAATGGCTTAGAAGCAAGGCGCCGAAGACGTTTTGAAACGTCACGGAACATAAGAGATGTTCTAAAGAGATGAAATTGTGATTTCATGCTTGTGCCCTTGTTAAGAGGTATGAGACCTCTGACAAGATTCTTTGTCCACGAAGTAGAGGAGAAAAGCTCAATCATTGAGCGTCTGCTTAGATTATCTGAGTACGACAATCGCTTGAATCAAGTGGGAGTTGATCATCCATATAAGATAGTGATGGTTCTCCAAAGTCACTGCCACCAAGCTGTGAGAGCTTCATGATGAACTATAACATATCAAGGATAGATACAATGATCCTTGAGCGATTCGCGATGTTTGACACCACGAAAGTAGAAATCAAGAAGGAGCATCTATAGTTGATGGTTAGTAA
Source organism: Hordeum vulgare subsp. vulgare (assembly GCF_904849725.1). NCBI lineage: Eukaryota > Viridiplantae > Streptophyta > Magnoliopsida > Poales > Poaceae > Hordeum > Hordeum vulgare. The sequence goes on from NC_058523.1 coordinate 303,985,433, forward strand.
AACCACTAAGTTTCGAGAAAGGCAAGGGCTAGAAGGGATACTTCGTGAAACGGCAAAGCAGTTGCTGCCCTAATGAAGAGACCCCAGATTAAACCCAAGCCCAGGACTAAGTGCTTCTGTTATGAGGGGAACGGTCACTGAGGCGGAGCAACTCTAGATACTTGGTAGATAAGAAGGCTGGCAAAAGTCGAAAGAAGTATATTTGATATACATGATGTTGATGTGTACTTTACTAGTACTCCTAGTAGCACGAGGGTATTGGATACCAGTTCGGTTGCTAAGTGATTAGTAACACGAAATGAAAGCTACATCATAAACGGACACTAGCTAAAGGCGAGGTGACGATACGTGTTGGAAGTGTTTCCAAGGTTGATATGATCAAACGTCGCACACTCCCTCTACCATCGGGATTGGTGTTAAACCTAAATAATTGTTATTTGGTGCTTGCGTTAAGCATGAACATGATTGGATCGTGTTTATTGCAATACGATTATTCATTTAAAGAGAATAATGGTTACTCTATTTGCTTGAATAATCACCTTCAATGGTTTATTGAATCTCGATCGTAGTGTTACACATGTTCATGATATTGGTGCCAAAAGAAACAAGGTAATGATGATAGTACCACTTACTTGTGGCACTGCCGCTTGAGTCATGTTGGTATAAATTGCATGAAGAGGCTCCATGCCGATGGATCTTTATACTCACTTGATTTTGAATCACTTGTGACATGCAAATCATACCACATGAGCGAGGCCTTGTTTTCATTGAGATGAAACAAGATAGTAACTTGTTGGAAGTGATAAATTTTGATGTATGCAGTCCAATGGGTGCTGAGGCACGCAGTGGATATCATTATGTTCTTACTTCAATGACGATTTGAGTAGATAAAAGAGTATTTACTTAATGAATCACAAGTCTGAAATATTGAAAAGTTCAATTCTGTTTCAGAGTGTAGTTCGTCGTAACAAGAGGATAAACTGTCTACGATGTGATCATATAAATGAATATCTGAGTTACGAGTTTTTGTACGCAGTTAAGACAATGTGGAAATTGTTTCGCAGTTCATGCCACCTGGAACATCATAGTGTGATGATGTGTCTGAACGTCATAGCCATGCACTATTTGGTATGGTGCATACTATGATGTCTCTTATCGAATTACCACTATCGTTTATGGGTTATGCATTAGAGACAAATGCATTCACTTTAAATAGGGCACCGCATATTTCAGTTGAAATGACACAGTATAGACCGAGGTTTAGAGAAATCTAAGTTGTCGTTTCTTGAAAGTTTGGGGCTTCGACACTTATGTGAAAAAATTTCAGTCTGATAAGCTCGAACCCAAAGCGGATAAATGCATCTTCATAGGATATCCAAAACAGTTGGGTACATCTCCTATCTCAGATCCGAAAGCAAAGTGTTTGTTTCTAGAAACGGATCCTTTCTCGAGGAAAGGTTTTCCTAGAAAGAATTGAGTGGGAGGGTGGTAGAACTTGATGAGGTTATTGAACCATCACTTCAACCAGTGTGTAGTAGGGTGCAGGAAGTTGTTCCTGTAGTGCCTACACCAATTGAAGTGAAAGCTGATGATGGTGATCATCGAACATCGGATCAAGTTACTACAAACCTCGTAGGTTGACAAGGTCGCGTACTACTGCAGAGTGGTACGATAATCTTGTCTTGGAGGTCATGTTGTTGAGCAACAGTGAACCTACAAGTTATGGAGAAGCAATGGTGGGCCCGAATTCCGACAAATGGCTTCAGGCCATGAAATCTGAGAGAGGATCCATATATAAAACAAAGTGTAGACTTTGGAGGAACTACTTTATGGTAGTAAGACTATTGAGTAAAGATGGATCTTTGTAAGGAAGACAGACGATGATGGTGATAAGTCACTATTAAGAAAAGCTCGACTTGTCGAAAAGATGTTTCTGACAAGACCAAATAGTTGACTATGATGAGACTTTCTCACTCATAGCGATGCTAAAAGTCTGTTGGAATTATGTTAGTAGTTGTTGCATTATTTCTGAAATATTGCACATAGGAAGACAAAACATTGTTTCCTCGACGGTTTCCTTGAGCAAACATTGTATGTGATACAACCAGGAGGTTTTGTCGATCCTAAAGATACTAACAAGTATGCAAGCTCCAGCGATCCTTCATTGGACTGGTGCAAGCATCTCGGAGTTGGAATATACACTTTGATGAGATGATCAAAGATTTTGGGTTTGTACAAGGTTTATGAGAAACTTGTATTTCCAAAGAAGTGAGTGGGAGCACTATAGAATTTCTGATAAGTATATGTGGTTGACATATTTTTGATCAGAAGTAATGTAGAATTTCTGTGAAGCAGAAAAGGTTGTTTGAAAGGAGTTTTTCAAAGGAATACCTGGATTGAGCTACTTGAACGTTGAGCATCAAGATCTATCGAGATAGATCAAAACGCTTAATAGAAGTTTCAACAAGATGCATGCCTTGACAAGTTTTTGAAGGAATTCGAAAGAGATCAGCAAAGAAGGAGTTCTTGACTGTGTTGTAAGGTGTGAATTTGAGTAAGACTCAAAACCCGACCACGGCAGAATAAAGAGAATAGACGAAGGTCGTCTTCTATGCCTTAGCCGTAGACTCTAAAGTATGCCATGCTGAGTACCGCACCTGATGTGTGCCTTGCAGCAAGTCTGTTAAGAGGTACACAGAGTGATCCAGGATTGAATCACTGATCAGCGGTCAAAGTTATCCTTAGTAACTAAATAGACTAAGGAATTTTACTCGATTCTGGAGGTGCTTAAAGAGTTTGTTGTAAAGGGTTACGTCGATGCAAGCTTTGACACTAATCCGAATAACTATGAGTAGTGAAACGGATTCGTATAGTAGAGTAAATATTTGGAGCATTTCCGAATAGCATGTAGTAGCAGCATCTATAAGATGAAATAAAGATTTATAAAGAACGCACGGATCTGAAAGTTTCAGAACCGTTGACTAAAACCTCTCTCACGAGCAAGACGTGATCAGACCCCAGAACTATATGGGTGTTGGATTCGTTGGAATCACATGGTGATGTGAACTAGATTATTGACTCTAGTGCAAGTGGGAGACTGTTGGAAATATGCCCTAGAGGTAATAATAAATTAGTTATTATTATATTTCTTTGTTCATGATAATCGTTTATTATCAATGCTATAGTTGTATTGATTGGAAACACAGTGCACGTGTGGATACATAGACAAAACACCGTCCCTAGTAAGCCTCTAGTTGACTAGCTCGTTGATCAAAGATGGTCAAGGTTTCCTGGCCATAGGCAAGTGTTGTTACTTGATAACGGGATCACATCATTAGGAGAATCATGTGATGGACTAGACCCAAACTAATAGACGTAGCATGTTGATCGTGTCATTTTGTTGCTACTGTTTTCTGTGTGTCAAGTATTTGTTCCGATGACCATGAGATCATATAACTCACTGTCACCGAAGGAATGCTTTGTGTGTATCAAATGTCGCAACGTAACTGGGTGACTATAAAGATGCTCTACAGGTATCTCCGAAGGTGTTCGTTGAGTTAGTATGGATCAAGACTGGGATTTGTCACTCCGTGTGACGGAGAGGTATCTCGGGGCCCACTCGGTAATACAACATAACACACAAGCCTTGCAAGCAATGTGACTTAGTGTAAGTTGCGGGATCTTGTATTACGGAATGAGTAAAGAGACTTGTCGGTAAACGAGATTGAAATAGGTATGCGGATACTGACGATCGAATCTCGGGCAAGTAACATACCGAAGGACAAAGGAAATGAGATACGGGATTATATGAATCCTTGGCACTGAGGTTCAAACGATAAGATCTTCATAGAATATGTAGGATCCAATATGGGCATCTAGGTCCCGCTATTGGATATTGACCGAGGAGTCACTCGGGTCATGTCTACATAGTTCTCGAACCCGCAGGGTCTGCACACTTAAGGTTCGACGTTGTTTTATGCGTATTTGAGTTATATAGTTGGTTACCGAATGTTGTTCGGAGTCCCGGATGAGATCACGGACGTCACGAGGGTTTCCGGAGTGGTCCGGAAACAAAAATTGATATATAGGATGACCTCATTTGGTTACCGGAAGGTTTTCGTGCATTACCGGAAAAGTTTCGGGCTCATCGGTAGTGTATTGGGAGTGCCGGGAGGGGTACCGGGGACCATCAGGAGGGGTGTCACGCCCCAAGGGGTCTCATGGGCTATGGGAAGAGATAAACCAGCCCCTAGTGGGCTGGAATAAGTTCCCACTAAAGCCCATAAGGTTTGAGAAGGAAAAAACACAAGGTGGAAAGAGTTTCCAAGTGGGAAGGTGGAATCCTACTCCAAGTAGGATTGGAGTAGGACTCCTCCACCTCCACTTTCGGCCAAACCTTGAGGGTTTTGAGGCTGCCTCTTCCCTCCCCCTCCCTCCTATATATACTGAGGTATTAGGGCTGATTTGAGACGACTTTTGCCACGGCAGCCCGACCACATACCTCCACGGTTTTACCTGTAGATCGCGTTTCTACGGAGCTCGGGCGGAGCCCTGCTGAGATTAGATCACCACCAACCTCCGGAGCACCGTCACGCTGCCGGAGAACTCATCTACCTCTCCATCTCTCTTGGTGGATCAAGAAGGCCGAGATCATCGTCAAGCTGTACGTGTGCTGAACGCGGAGGTGCCGTCCGTTCGGCACTAGATCGTGGGACGGATCGCGGGACGGTTGGTGGGACGGTTCGCGGGGCGGATCGAGGGACGTGAGGACGTTCCACTACATCAACCACGTTTCTTAACGCTTCTGCTGTGCGATCTACAAGGGTACGTAGATCGCAAATCCCTTCTCGTAGATGTACATCACCATGATAGGTCTTCGTGCGCGTAGGAAATTTTTTGTTTCCCATGTGACGTTCCCCAACACACTGATCATGAAGTTGTGAAGAAACTGCTAAGATCTTTGGATTCTTCATTTGATACTTTAGTCCTGATGATTCAAGAAAGACCAGAATACAAGATGCTTGATCCAGGTGATATACTCAAAAGGCTCAATACTCATGAATTCCAGCTAGAAGAAAAGAAAGATCTATATGGACCAAGCTATTCTAGACCACGTGCACTGAAGGCTAGAGCAATTTCCTCATCTGAAGAAGAAGACTCAGATGCCAGCATTGGTGACCCTGAAGAATTTCGACAGGACCTTGCAATGCTCGTGAGGAAATTCCAGAGGTTTACACGACGTGGCCAGTTCGGTAAATCTTCAAGAAGAGACATGAGGAAATCACAATCTTCATCCGAGGACTACAAGAAAAGAACCTGCCACAAATGCAAGAAATCAGGTCATTACATTGCTGACTGTCCCCGTTGGGGAAAGGAATCAAAGAAGAAGAAATACAAGGATGACAGTTCTGATGACTCGAAGAAGAAGAAGAAATCTTCAAAAACCTCATCTTCAAACCTCTCATCAAACAAGAAGACTAGTTTCAGAAAGTCTCGGGCACTTATTGGCAAGGAAATGGATTCCGAGGCAGAATTACGGGAATGTGATGAAGAAGAGGGTTCTGATGAAGACTCAGAATCCGGACAGGCCAGTCTTGCACTTGCAACCACTTTCGTCAGCAAGTCAATCTTCAACCTTGAAGAAGATGATAACACCATCCACACTGATGACTATGCTGATGACTTCGCTCCAACCTATTGCTTCATGGCAAAAGGTTCAAAGGTACCGAATGATGCTTCCTCCTCTGATTCAAGTGACTGTGAACCTGATGATTATAAAAAACCCAGTTACAGTAAACTTGCTATCATTGCCACTAAACAACAAACTGCCCTCGAAAAGCTTCAGAAACTGCTAGATAGAAGTGATGGTTTGTTGAATGATGAAATGAATCTTACCCAAATCCTCACTGAAGATGTGAAAAGTCTTCAGTCTAGATTTGATAATCTTCAAGATCTTTATGATACACTCCTCATTGATCATGAGAAAATTTCCTATGAATTTCTTCAAAGGAAGCTTGATCTAGAGAAGCTGAGGATTTCTCATGATGATCTCCGTATGGAAAATGATTCATTACTAGCTCAACAGATTAGCGCTGCTCAAGCTGAATTCATTCCTCCATGTCTTAAATGCATTGAACGTGAAACTGCTAATTCTTCACTAGAATCATCAAATGGTTCTATTGCTACAAATTCTTCAACTACACCTTTAGTGTCTATTTCGTCACTTAAGGAAAACACAAATGTTACTGATGAAAATGCAGGGTTGAAGGAATTGTATGTGACATGCATATACAAAAGCCTCAAAGGACATCAAACCCTTTGTGATGTGCTCAAAAAGCAGATCTTGAACAAGAACCCAAGAAAAGAAGGAATTGCCTTTGAGAGATAATTAAATGCTGATGCATCTTATTGGAAACCTGAGCAGTATCCCAAAACCTCATGGGTTGCTGCTACTGGGCCTCCTTTTGATCCATCCAATCAAACTGGCTTTTCATGTGAATTATCCTATTCCTCAGATGAGCCATTTGACTCCAACTATAAACTATTCAAAAATCAATCTGGTGAAGTATTTGCTTGATATGTTGGAACTAACTGCAGGAATGGTCCTCCCTTGAGGAAAATCTGTGTTCCCAAAAGTTGTCTTGAAAATCTTCAGGTGAATGTCCTCATGACACCATCGATGAAAAATCTGAACCCCAGAGCAAATTCCTCAAGAGGACCAAACTCTTCAAGAGGATCAAAATCCTCAACTGGTCAAAATAATGCTCGTACCCGTGCTAATACGTCTAACATGCAGGGAAACTACAAGGAATATGAATATGAGCGTTACTCTTCAAATCATTATGTCCATAAATCCTCAAACCGGTTCTCTACATATTCATATGAGTACTTTAACCCCCCTACTGTTACTCTTCAATGCCACCTTTCTCATATGGTGCTTGCAGGATGATGAATGCTTTACCACCCCTTCAGATGTGGGTGGTGAAGAAATCGAACTAATCACTTCTGTAGGTCAGGTCTCCAAATGAAAATCATCATCTGAAGAATTTGCTGGAGACTTGAGGAAATGCTTGATTGGACGGAAGCTAATATTGATGAAATTGAAATATTCCACACATCCTTATAATTCTGTTGTGATAAAGTTCTTATCTGATGAAATTGATATCATATTCTTCAAATCTGAAGCATATGAGATGGTAAGTTGTACTAATTCATCTACAGGATGACAAACCCAAGAATACTGAGTGGGTTCTTGATAGTGGCTGCACACATCACATGACTGGTGATAAAAGCTTACTGATGAATATGCCACTAACTCCATCACCTCTGAAGCAAATCACATATGCTGACAAAGGTAAAAGCAAGGTATTAGGACTTGGCAAAGTGGCTATTTCGAAGGATAGGCATATGGACAAAGTGATGCTTGTTGAATCCCTTGGTTTTAACCTCATGTCAGTGTCCATGCTTTGTGATCTTGCTATGATTGTTATCTTTGGTAGATATAGATGTGTAGTCATCATGGAATATGACAGATCCAAAGTCTTTGAAGGTGTAAGAAGAGGGGATTTCTACATTGTTGATTTCTCTACAGGTCCTCAACCAGCTACTTGCTTACTAGAAAAGACCTCAGAAGGATGGCTGTGGCACCGAAGACTAGGTCATGCAGGCATGAGGAATTTTCACATACTCACGAAGAAGAAGCATGTCATCGGCATCGAATCCGTCAAATTCCTCAAGGAAAATCTCTGCGGTGCATGTGAATCTGGGAAAATGACTAGATCCAAGCATCCCTCGAAGACTATCATGACCACTACATGTCCCTTCGAATTGCTTCATATGGATCTATTTGGACCTACTCACTATGCCACACTAACCAATGCAACATCTTTATATGTCTTCGTCATAGTTGATGATTATTCCAAATATACATGGGTCCATATCATCGTATATAAAACTGAAGTGCAGGAAATCTTCAAACGATTTTCTTCAAGGGCCTCGACGAACTTTGGCATCAAGATCAAACATATCAGGAGTGATAATGGAACAGAGTTCAAAACCACTGGCCTTGATGATTATCTTGATGAACTTGGTATTACTCACGAATTATGTGCTCCTTATACTCCTCAACAGAACGATGTCGTCGAAAGGAAGAATAGGACTCTGGTTGAGATGGCAAGAACTATGCTTGAAGAATATCATACTCCTCGTCGCTTTTGGCCTGAAGCAATCAACACTGTATGCCATATCATCAACAGGGTATATCTTCACAAATTCCTCAAGAAAACCTCATATGAACTCCTCACTGATAAGAAACCCAATGTAAGTTATTTCAATGTCTTCGGTGCAAAATGTTGGATTAGAGATCCTCACCATAGCTCAAAATTTGCACCTAAGGCACATGAGGGTTTTATGCTCGGTTATGGAAAGGACTCGCACACCTACAGAGTCTTCAACAACTATCACAACAAAGTTGTTGAGACTGTAGATGTGCGGTTCGATGAAACTAATGGCTCGCAAAGAGAGAAATTGCCTTCTGATCCAGATAAGTTGTCTTCTGAGGAAGCAATAAAGCTCAAACCGACTGAAGACATTGTTACCACTAAGGAAATTGATGAAGAAACCATCCCCATCACTGATGAAAATCAAGAAGATGCTCCTGAGGAAATTGCTCCAGAACCACTTCCTCAGCCGAGGTGAAATCCTCAACCAGCTCATCCGAGGATTGCAAATGAATTAGAACTTGACAAAATCCTCAACGACATCAACGCGCTAGGTCCTCTCACTCGCTCAAAAGCTTCACACTTTGTTAACTTTTGTGGGCATTTTTCCTTTGTATCTATTACAGAACCCTCAAAAGTTGGTGAGGCTTTCTTGGAACCGGAGTGGATCCAAGCTATGCAAGACGAAGTTCTTCAATTCAAGCTGAATGACGTATGGGAGCTAGTCAAATGACTAGATCCTCGTAAGCATAACATCATCGGAACCCAGTGGATTTTCCGAAACAAGCAAGATGAGGATGGTCAAGTGGTGAGAAATAAGGCACGACTCGTAGCCCAAGGCTACACCCAGGTTGAAGGAATAGATTTCGATGAAACTTTTGCACCTATTGCTAGACTGGAAGCTATTCGAATACTACATGCTTATGCTAATCATCATAACATCATCTTATATCAAATGGATGTGAAAAGTGCATTCCTCAATGGTAAGCTTGAGGAAGAATTATATGTTGCTCAGCCCCCAGGTTTTGAGGATCCAAAGAATCCAGACAAAGTCTTTAGATGTATGGTCTCAAGCAAGCCCCTCGGGCATGGTATGATACATTGAAGGAATTCCTCATGACGAAAGGCTTCAAACCTGGTTCACTCGATCCAACTATTTTCACTAAATCATATGATAATGAGCTATTTGTGTGCCAAATATATGTCGATGAAATCATATTTGGCTGTACTGACAAATGATACAGTGATGAATTTGCTTACATGATGAGTGAAGAATATCAGATGTCTATGATGGGGGAGCTGAAATTCTTCTTAGGTCTTCAAATTCGTCAACAACGCAATGGAATCTTCATATCACAGGAGAAATACCTTAAGGATGTTCTGAGGAAATTCGACATGCATGAATGCAACGGTGCCAAGACTCCAATGCCTACCAACGGCCACCTCGGCACTGATGAAAATGGTAAAGAATTCGGTCAGCAGGTATATCGCTCTATGATTGGCTCTTTATTGTATCTATGTGCATCTAGGCCAGATATAATGCTTAGTGTTTGCATGTGTGCACGTTTTCAAGCAAAACCGAAGGAATCACACGAGAAGGCTGTGAAGCATATTCTTCGATACTTAGCTCACACACCAACACTAGGATTATGGTATCCCAAGGGCTCAAATATTCATCTGGTAGGGTATTCTGATTCTCACTATGCTACTGATCGTGTGGATCGCAAGTCAACTTCTGGTACATGCCATTTCCTCGGAATATCACTAGTTTGCTGGTCCTCAAAGAAGCAAAACTGTGTATCACTCTCCACTGCCGAAGCTGAGTACATTGCTGCTGGTTCATGCTGTGCGTCTCAACTACTATGGATGAAGCGAACCCTCAAGGACTGCGACATCAACATGAAGAATGTGCCTCTCTACTGCGACAATTAGAGTGCAATCAAGATTGCATACAACCAAGTACATCACTCGAAGACTAAGCACATCCAGATTCGTCATCATTTTCTTCGGGACCATGTCCTCAAGGGCAATATCCTCATCGACCATGTGAAGACTGATGATCAACTGGCAGATATCTTCAGTAAGCCCTTGGATGAGAAAAGGTTTTGCAAGTTGCGGTGTGAGCTAAATATCTTAGAATCTTCAAATGTTTTGTAAAAACATGCACACATCCTAACACTTACGCAAAATTGATGACTTAGATGTACAACACATGATGAATCGATTTTCTTCAACTGATGAAGAATATCACACTGAATGTGAAGAAATCAACGAAGAAATTGATTATCAGGGCCCTATGATAATTGTATGCGGCGTCTGTAATCAACATTCTTATATGGTGGGTCACGCCACCGCCCAACGCGAAATTCCTCAAGTTGATTTTCGTCAAAGTTCCATTTCCTCAAAACTAGTTTTTCTTCAAAATAGTTTTTCTTCATTGTAACGATTTATCACAAAATCCTCAAGTTAGTCAAATCTTCAAAAACAGTTGATGACTTTCGTTTAACTAGATAGAATGTGATTTCAAGTCCTCAGCAGCATTCACTTATAGCTATTTCTTCAAGTAGATATTTCATCTAAGTGAATGTGATCGAACCCTACTTTCCCTCTATGCTATTCTCATCCAGTCTATTCAATTCTTCATATGCGTTCTACTTGAAATTTTGTTCAAAATCCTCAATGCATCCTTGTCAGCTGATGATTTTGTAACAAAATCCTCAAATCTTCAAAATGTTTCTTTAATGCACAGTAACTGAACCCCACTTCCCATGTTCGGATAACCAAGATCTCCACTATCTCCACCGCCTTGCTCGGGAGCTACACGTGTCCTGCGGATACGTAGAGGCAGGGGCTATTTGGTCCGATTTCTTCGCGCCAACAGTAACTGCCTGGCTATAAATATGTCCTTATCCCCCTCGGCAAACACTTCTTCGCTCCATCGCTCTCCCGCTACAGCAAAAAACCCGAACCCTAGCGCCACCGCTCGATGTCTCGTCACCGGCGAAGAAGAACTTCACTGCCTCGACTTTTCCGTCGCCGAAATCACGCCGGAGTCGGACCATCTTCGTCCGCCGCCGCCGTAGACGTCCTCTGCTGCCGGGTTAGGGTGCATTGGACACGCACCCAAGAGCTTCTCACTGCAACTCTTCTCTATTCTTCGTGCGCGCCATCTAGGGTAAATAAAAACCCTATTTTTACAACAAGTTAGATCTACTATTTTACATCTTTGATGTGAAATCTGTTTTTCCTCAAGAATCCATATGCATCTGATTCCTCAAACACTGCCTATCGCCACACTATTTATGAACTTCACTAAGCATCTAATATTTTCACGAGATTCCTCAATTGTCCGAATTTTCGAATCTGTACAACTCTGGAACCCAAGAACAGTATGCTTAGGCAAATTCCTCAACTGTCATACTTTTTCATTTTCTTCAAATCTGAGAACGCATATGACCTGTCCAAATTCCTCGCAACTATACTCTCTTCACAGGTACACACATGTCAGCTGATGAATCTCTCAGTTCTCATCACATTAACTCATTCCACGTTTCTTGAAGAAAATCTTCAAGTTTCATCAGAATCCTCAAGAGTTCAATCTCATCAGCAAAATCCTCAGCTCAAGAAAATGAAGGATAACAGGAAACAGAAGGGAGGCAAGAAACTTGAGCAGAATACAGCTTTCGATATCCCTGAGGATATATACTTGGACTATTGCACACCTGATGAAAATGAAACAATGGCCAAGAGAAAGATTCGGCTTCAGAAGATAGAACGCCGATGGGCTAAGGAATGGAAGTGATACAGATTTTTCACTACCAAGTATGCGAAGAAATTCGCTCTGAAGCCTCCTGGCAAATGGGCTCCACTTGAGGCTCATCAAGTAGCGCATCCCTCAAGCCTCAAGGCCCTTCATGACTATCCTGATGAAAAGGACAAGCACTTGGCTAAGCTTAAGAAGTAGGCAGATGCTGCGGTGAGGAAATTCAATGAATCTTTTGCTACTGCTTCAACTGCAGCTACTTCCACTCCCGCTGAAACCTCTGGTTCAACAATTCCTCAACCAAAGTCTATGACGTCGAAACCAAGGGCTCCAAATCCTCAAGAGAAACCAGCTCAGGCATCAGTTACAAAACCCTCAGCGCCAAAATCCTCAGTGCAACCACAGGTTTCAAAACAAGAACTGAAGCCGGTCATGAAGCCACTTCCCGCTACGTCCAACTCCTCACTCCCAGCTACAACCAGCTCGGAGACAAAGTCTTCACCACCTCCCATGAAGACTCAGGTGTCTGCTGGAAAAGGAACAAAACCAAGCCCCAGCAAAATCATCACAGTCCCTTCTGCATCAGAGAGTAGGGATGAATATGCTGATTAAACCCTGCAAGCTATAATCAGAAACAAGCAGGAGAGGGTAGCTCAAGCTTCTGGTAGTGCCATTCTTCTGGCCATGGACCCCAAGGTCCTCCTAGACTACATAAACATCTCGTATGAGGACCCCCACACTCCGCTTGATGATTTGAAACTTCCCCCTGGCATCAGCCACATGGTGGCCACATTCATCAACGAGGCCAAGTGCAGGGAGCAGCAAGCCAAGCAGGCCAAAGTTGCTAAGCTCAAGAAGGAGAAATTCCTCAACCAGAATCTCCTCAACCTGACGCGTGATGCACTAGTGTCAACACGGGCTGAGTTGAAGACTTTGACAGATAAGTACTCGAAGCTATCTGATCGTCAGAGTATCAAAAGAAGTTTTATCAAATTTGCAACTAAAGCTGTTGACGACTACAAAAACAAGGCTGCCCCTCCAGTACCAACTCCTCAGCCTCTGAATGAAGAGCCATCCGATGAATCTCCTCAAGGTGATGAAACTCCTCAAGCTGAGGAAATATCACAAGAAAGCCGTGTGGATGTACCGGCAATTGAAGAAATCGCCACGGAAAATCCAGCTGATGACTCTGCTACAGCTGGTGAGACTGCCCCTGATCCAGCTGCTGCTTCAAAGCAAGCTGATGACTCTGTACCAGCTGGTTCCTCAAAGCCAGATGATGAATCTGTTGAGAGAAACCCTTCACCAAAAGCTTCAACGGTGAAGAAGATGACTCCGTCTGCATCAGACGTGAAGAAGATAAGGGCTTATGAGAAGGAAGCGAAAAAGAGAAAGGCATCCTGAGCAGAAGAAAACACTGAGGCCAAGCGCCTCAAAGCGCTTGAAGAAAATGCTCCACTGGACCCTGTGCCCCTCAACATCGCTCCATATTATGAAATTGTCATCTTTGAAGACCAGGAGAAAGGGCCAGATGAGGAAATGAAGGATCCTGCATCTGAGGAACATACTGACGATGAAATTCGTATTGATGACAGTCCTCAGCCCTCCATTCCTCAGGAAGACACTGCACAAGGATCAGCTACACCAGCTGATGAATCTGCCTCTGTCACCTAGCAAGCTGAGGAAGAGCAAAGTGAAATTCCTCAAGCTGATTTAATTCAGAGTCCTGAGAAAAATCCTCAACTTGAGGATCAGGCTGACCCAACTCCTCCTTCTGAGCAAGATCTTCACACTGAGGCTCAGAATGAACCTATTCCTTCTCCGGAGCAGAACCCTCAACAGGATGCTCCAGTTGATGAAATTCCTCAGCCTGATGCCTAGCCAGATCCCATTCCTCAACATGAAGCACAACATGAGCAAGCTCCTCAGCCTGAAGCCCAAGCTGATGAAATTCCTCACCCTGAGGACAATGCTGAGGAAAATGCACCAGAGTAAGACAATGCTTTCGTCGTGGTCAATCCAGAGACTGCAATTGTTGTCTCCCCTCCAGCTCCAGAGAAAAATCTTCAGCCAATGCAGCGTCAGCCATTCTCCAAGCGACCCAAGTTTCAAAAGGAGAACTTCTTTGAAGAACGCATGTACTTCACTGGAGAAAATCCCTATGACAAGCCTCAAATAAGACATCTGAAGTTTTGGACGAGGACACAACTGAATTACTATGACTCTATGCTGTGTGGAAGAAATAAGATATTCCAGCACACGCATATTCCTCATGTTGAACTTGAAGAAATACCATGCCTGGCTCCAGTCCTCAATGTCCTTCATGAAGCTGGACTACTACCAATATGCTCAGACATCTCTGATTGGAAAAGTGAGCTCATTCTCCAGTTTTATGCCACTCTACACATATCTGGTGATCCTGAAGACATTAACACCTGGGTGTTTGACTGGATGATGCAAAACACTCACTACAAGGCTCCTGCTACTGAGCTACTGCATGAACTGCCAGTATCAATTCCCTCAGAGGAGGCCGTGAAGCTTTATGGTGAGCGTGAGCTGCCCAACGGGATGATGGAAGTCCTCATGAAGCCTTTGGCTAAAGGGCAACCACCGAGAAAAACCTTCCACATCCACGAGCTCAAGTATGAACGAAGATCTGTTTACAGAATCCTCTGCAGTGTTTTCGCGCCGATCAAGGGCCATGATGATGAAGAAGATGTCCTAGGCATCATGAAGAAGATCCTCTTCAACATCATCCAAGGTATTCCTATCAACATACATTATTTATTCTTGAGGACTTTGGCAGACAATGCCATGTGTCCAGTTGATCACAAGATATATGCCCCATGGATCTTGAGATTCACCAGGACAAGGACGGGCATCAACTTCCACGCTGATTTCAGCAACCATGTAGGTTATATGCCTCCTATCAGGGTCAACAAGAAGACTTTCGAGCCAGTTGAAGGAAAAGGCAAGTCAGTTATTGATGAAGCCCGTAGGCCCCTTGATGGCCAGTTCAGAGAGCCGGAAGCATATTCTTCATGGGATGATACTGAGACTCACCTTCCAACCCCTGTTGCTCCTCGCGTGAAGAATACAAGAGAGCTTCTCCTTAGTCTTCACTAGAAGGTGGATCGCAATCACAAGTGGGTCAAACGCCAGTTCGGCGCCATTGTGAAAACCCTCACTGAAGCACAGAACACTGTGAACACTACTGGAATTCCTATATTTGTCGTCTGCCAAATCTTTGCCATCAGCCAGCGGACGGCGAAGAACCTCTTTACCGTGTGTTGGCAAAAAACTGACGGTAAAGAGGAGGCTGATGGCAAAATACATATTTGCCATCAGCCACCTCTTTGTCGTCTGTCAACAGACGGCAAAGGTAGGGACGACAGACGGCAAAGCTATCCCACCCCACCCCTCCTCTCTCCCCATCCCACCCCGGCCCCACCCACCCCTTTGCCGTCTGCCTGACTAGCTTTGCCGTCCGTGGCAGACGGCAAAGGGGATGGACCACCCAAAAGTTAACGGTCGCCGCACGCCCCACCTCTCTCCTCTCTCCCACGCACTCTCTCTCACTGCTCTCCCCTCAGCGCCACCGTAGCCCCTCA